>NC_065548.1:12223985-13439700 GCF_022605725.1 Anthonomus grandis grandis | reverse complement strand
ATGGATGTATTTTGTTTTTCTTTTTTAGTGCTTAGGATTTCAATACCTGTATGGGTGCAATTCATGTAGTATTTATTTATTTTTTATTAATTAAGCTGATTATAAATGCAAATTCTTTTGATAATCAAATCAAATAAGTTATATTTAAAACTGTCACTTCAAATCCAACTTAATAAATAATGTTTTTCCAACTTTTTAAATGAGAGTTTTTGATTTGGTCTTATAATTTGTTTAATATCTGGTTTGACACCCAGTCAAAAGCCTTTAGGAGGTCAAAGAAAATAGCCATGAGTCAAAGCATACCGTAAAATGGGGTGAATAGAAACAGTTTTGGACCTTTCCTAGTCTGTTGCTAACATGGTAGTCACCCTTTCGACAACAAAAAATAAGGAATCTATAGGTCTCGACTTAGATCAAAAAGCGCATAATAGTTTTTTTTAAATAGAGGTTTTTCCACAAAATAAAATAAAAACGCTCTTTTAAATTAGTCCAATTTGCTACTCTACCCACACCAGGGCGAATAGGAACACCTGAAAAAAAATTTTAAATTGATAAAAAAATATAAATACACAAAAAAACTGACAAAAACACCAATTTTACAAAAAAAAAACATTTATTTCTATAGAAATGTAACAAGTGTAAACATATTATTTAAATTAAACAACTTTGGTGCAAATTAAATTTTAAAATGTCTCTTATTGACGTAGATGCTTCTATCTCGTCATGAACTGAGAAAACCTCTCCAACAACCTGGCTAAAATGAAAAGTGGAAACATCCGGAACTTCTGGAAATCGATAAATATATCCTGACGAGTGTTTGGTGGGGCGACTTCTTAAGAAAGTGGCTTCAATGTCATTTTCTGTAATATTAATGACTTGTCCGATAAAATATTTATTTCTTTGTCTATTTCGATATTTTGTTGGAAAAAACACCAGAAGCCAAGTTCCTTTATCTATTAAATCAAGCGAAATAGGAGAAACACATCGGAAAAATTTACCCTCACAGCAGACTGATGCTGATGAATTATTTGTATCCAACTTATTCTCGGACTTATCGGTGAAACTTGGTAGTGAAGTATCTGAGTCTGCATCTGAAGAATGATCTTGATCTTTTTCCATTTCAGTGTCTTCACTTGAAGAATGATCTTGAGCTTTTGCCATTATTGGCATGAAATTACTAAGGGGCAAATTCATTTCCGGGTCTGAATCTTCATCTAAGGTTTCCATACGTCTTTCCAAATCATTATCCTCTTGATCGTCTTTACCCAACGTGCTTTCAAAATCTGCACTTGTAACGCTTTTGCCAGAAGGAACTTAAATTTTACGACGTCGACTCTTCACATTTTGACCATCGCCATATCTCATTGTTCTTAGAAGGTTTACCAAAAAGGTATTAAGTCCTTCTTCAATGTTCTGATTCTCATCATTTGTCTCGTCAAGATTTTGCTGCGGAAGGTGTCCCAAGACTTGATCCCTATCTAGTGAGAAAATTCCACACTTTCTAAACCCAGATTTTATGTTTTTTCCGGCATAAGGCTCAATAGCCTTTGACAACTCATTTAGCAAGAAAGGGAATCTCTCCTTTGGAACCGTGCAATGCTTTGAACCAGCCCCCATTTTCCATTTTTCAAGGATCTGTCGCCAAGCTGTTTTAAGAAGCCGGAAAAATGCCACGTCCAGAGGCTGGGTCAGATGAGTAGAGTTAGCCGGGAGGAACATAAATGAAATATTATTTTCTTCGCAAAGAGATAAGTACTTCTTTCCCGGTAGATCTTTTACTACCGGTATGACAGTTCTCTCTACCCAATC
Source organism: Anthonomus grandis grandis (assembly GCF_022605725.1). Lineage (NCBI taxonomy): Eukaryota > Metazoa > Arthropoda > Insecta > Coleoptera > Curculionidae > Anthonomus > Anthonomus grandis. Next base: position 13,437,891 of record NC_065548.1, on the reverse strand, counting down.
TGAGAAGAAAATCGCATCAAACCAACCTGATGGACTTCTATTAAATCTGACGCCTTTGGTCTTTCAACTGTCCAAGATGTCTACAAATTTTTAGCTTTGTAAACTAAATATGATGGGAAAAATTTTCCATCAGCTGAAGCAGCGTACATAATGTTATGTTCTGGATAGCGACAGCCCCTTTTCGAGATTACTTTCTTTCTACCCGGATCGTCAGTTAAATTTGTTTCGTCGTAATTTATTATGTTTGATGGCGGTACATTTTTTAACGCCGTGGCTAAATTGTCAAAGTAAGCATTGATAGTATTGGGAGAAACAGCAGCTCTTGAGCGCTTGATATTTTGGCAGATTTTAGATCTTAATTCATTTTTGTGACGTTTTAAATAAGAATAGACAAAGTCTCTGCCAGGGATATTATCTTTAAATCTCGTTATTGTTTTACCTCTACTGTCTAGGTAATTTTTTTATCATCATCCTGACGTATAGACGTCAAGTGGATACCCCTAATCGGAACAAACTATTAGTTGATGGACTAAAATATCTTCTTCTTGTTTGGCTAGGGCTGTTTGTCCTCCATGATGCTTTAGATTTCGGTTTTTGTGGTGCCGATAAAGCACAGAATAATGAATGTTGTATGTTTCGTAAGCCACTTTATAACTCATACCGTTGTCAAGTGAAGCAAGGGCTATTTTTATAGTTTTTTCATCAATTTTCTTGTTTGTTTCACCTCGAGGGTCTGGTTTATAAACGCGAGGTATTTTCCTGCAAAAGAAAAAACAATTTTGGGGTGAATAGAAACAGCGTGTTTCTATTCACCCCAAATTAATTACTTAAAAGTGACGTTATGTATTACCGTCAAATGGGGTTAAGTGAATCAAAATAAGTGGTTTTTTTCGTTTTTCTGCCAAAGTATTAAATTAAAAAATATGTAAAAAATATTGTAGATTCTGGTAAACGTCTTAAAAGATTTTGTTAAAACTTGTAAGCATTTAAGCATGGGAAGTCCTCCATTTTTTTTGATAAAGTCTGATTCACTTTACCCTCCGGTTTGGAGTAAAGTGAATCATGTATTAGAAGTGCTGTAAAATTCACTTTAAACATAATGTGGGTAAAATGAATCAACAAAAAATAAAAAAAGAAGATTTAAACGGAAAAAAACACTTAAAAAAAAACAAATTCTTTATTCTAAAGGTAACAAAAGTAAGATTAAGTAACAAAGTCTTATTCTATAACACATTCTATCACAGAATATTAAGGCTTTATAAAAACAACAAACTTAGGAACTTTTCTTTAAACAAAAATGGCACTCTTGGTAAAAAAAACTTAAGTCTACATACAAAACATAGGAAAATTAACAAAAAAGAAATTACTCCAACTTTTTAAATTCGTCGTTGTCTAAGTTAAAAACAAATTTACCCCTCTTGAAAGACTTTTGACGCAGTTTTCTAATAATTTGGTCTTGGCTTATTAGGCAAAGGTCCTGTATTTCTGGATAAACAAAATACCCCTTTTCCGAGTTTCCCTTTTTTCTCATGGCATTTATAGTAAATTCTTTTTTCTTTGAACAATTCTCGATTTTGCCAACAAACAATCGATCTCGTTTCTCGGTTGGAAACTTTGCAATAATAAACTCCAATCCTTGGCTCCATGGATAAGTCTGTGTCGATCATGTAAGTATCATCATTCGATGTCGACGGATTTGGATCAAACTCGTCAAAGTTTTCAACAATATTTTCGAAATCACTTAGGGAAAATTCTTTATCTAACTCTCGATCTAACTCATCATCCGATATTTCCAGGGCTCTTCTTTCGTTTTTTTTCATGTTTTTTTTAGATGATTTTTTTGTGGGTGTTTTATCTATTATCGTTGATAATAAACTTTGACTTGACACACTTTTGCCAGCCTCGATAATAATTTTTTTTCCTCTCTTTGTTGATTGATTCGGGGTAGTTTTTAAATTTTTTAGGTGACTGATTATTGTGTTACTCCAGGTCTGATCATTATTCTCACCATTTTCATCGATGTGTAAATTTCGTGGAATTTTATTTAAAACTTTGTTGGGATCGAGCGGAAAAATTCCACATGCCTTAAAACCAGCAATGGAATTTTCTTTCGACTTTATGCCAACCTTTTCTGTCTCAGCAGCCTTGGAAACTCCGTTTTAGGAATGACTCCACGGTGTTTTAGTTTCCATTGTTCCAAGGTGGATCTCCATGCAGCTTTTAAAGGCCTAAAATACGCGACATCGAGCGGTTGAAGCAAATGAGTTGAATTGGGAGGGAGTAAGACAAAATCAATTTCATTATTCTCACATTGCTGTACGACATTAGTGGTAATGTGGCAATTTAAGTTATCGCCTATTAAAACTTTACGCTCAGCAAGCTTTCGAAAATAAGGCATGACAATTGTCTTAAACCAGTCCTCAAATATATCAGAGTCAAACCATCCACTCATGCTTCTGTTATATCTTGCTCCTTCAATTCCTCCCTCTGTCCAACCATCATAGGAATGTTTTGCCTTGTATACCGTATATGGAGGCAGTAATGTTCCATCAGCGGCTAGTGCAAACATCACAGTTGTGCTGGTCTTTGAGGAGTCTATTAACCTATGGGCATGCTTTGCACCTCTTTTTGTAATTACTTTAGCCGACCCGGGATCATCCACAAAATTGGTCTCGTCGTAATTGATAATATTTTGAGCAGGGACGTCTTTCAACGTGACCTGCAAGTTTTCAAAATATTTTTGAATAACCTCGCGGGTTAATGCACCTCTAACGCGTTTTGTATTTTCAGCCAACTTAACGGTAAGGTCTTTATTTCTGCTCATAAAACTTTTGAACCAGTCCATCCCTGGCATATTTTCTTTAAATCTGGAATCCCTTACTCCTAGTCTATTTAGATATTGTTGCACAATTGCTCTAACATCTGTACATTTTAATGGGAATCCCCAGTCGGCGCAAATTTTGATTGTCTCCTTTAGTCTTAGCTCTTGCTCACCACTTAGTACAGGCTGTCGACCATATTTTAAAGAATGTTTGCCATGATATCTTCTTTGAATGGTACTGAAAGGTACACCAAATCTTTCAGATGCTTGTCTCATGGACATATCACCTCGTCTAACCGCTGCCACTGCTCGACGAACATATTCTTGATCGTAGTTACATTTTCCCTGCGGCCCCAATTTTTTTTTGTAAATTCTCGGCATGCTAAAAAGACCAAAACTAATAAAAAAATATTTCTTATATAAAAAATTTTTTAAAAAAAAAGTTCTAAAAAATTTAATCATAAATTTACAGCGACACTTAAATGATTCATTTTACCCATTAAAGTTACCATCTTAGAAAAAAAAAATGCTAAAATTCAACAAAAAAAATATTTACCAAAAATTAAGCACAAATTTGTTTATTAATGTCTAATAAACACATTAATTACATTCAAGTAAATAAATATTAATATTGATCACTTCCGCAACCAATCGTTTCCAAAGTTTTGTAAAATACAAAAAAATCGTTTAACCGGAACATGTCGTTATGGTACTCACGTGTATTTTTTTGAGCAGCGAAACACACCCTACCACATACAAAGACATACTAACGAGGTCATCTCGATGCAATAATGTCACTATATGGGGCAGGTCTGCGACGGGATCGACTTTTTTGCGGAAATACCCGATTAATTCATTTTACCCACTATGATTCACTTAAACCCGTTTGACGGTATATTATATCATAGAAAATAAGCAAAAAAAATAAGCAAGACAAGCAATTTCTGAAATAGGCAATGTGAACCAGACACCTTACAGCTACCAACCCAGCTATTCACCCAGCAGTTTCTATTCACCCCATTTCACGGTACATATAGAGTAGGAAGAGTAGAGTAGGTTCTTCAGATTCAGAGCAAAATTTATGATTTTTTTTATAAATGATACATGAGTACATACAAGAATGTTCGCTGAAATACTATACAGAAATTGAATATATTTGAAACGTAGTATATATAATAAGAACGTGATATAAACTTGAATAAATAAATGGAATATTCTATTTAAGACCCTAGCTATTTTAAAAATAATGGTGAAATATAAAGGGAAAATATTCCTCTATCTGTTTCCCAGGTTTGTTTGTGATATCTTGTAAAATGTCAGATATCTTTACACCCAACTTTTCAAGATTTGAAATTTCCAAGAGAGAAACTATATAATTTCTTAATAATACTTTTAATAGAAAATTGCCTGTTTTAGATTAAATTTTTTCAGTACTTTCTTCTATTGAATGGAAAATAAAATAAAAACCTATATTTTGCAAGAAACATCCAAAAACTAAATTTAGTACCCATTGACACCCATCGAAACTATTAAATGACATGAAAAATTATCCATTCTCTCTTTTTAAACTCGCCGGTTATATATTTTTTATGAATGGCACAAATACTATTGGCAACTGGGTCACGAAAAAATTGAACTTTATTCATGTTACATTATCATGCTCAGATTACTTAAGTTCTATATATACGCGTGCATGCAAATTTTACAGTTGCAACGAAAACATACAATATAATAACATTTCGTATATAAGCCTCCGATCAGAAATTATCCACGTGCACCTTATTTTGTCATTAATTTCTGTTGTCAAGCATAAAATAATATAAAATCGAGAAGAAAAACCGTTTATGCATGTTTCAAAATCGACCAGATTACTTAAATGATCGTAAACCTTAACCTCGATAATTTTTTAATTATTCTTTACAATAATAAAATATGTTTTTGAATGTAACAATAAACATACATAAACAATAAAAAATATTGGTTTCTTTTGCTGATTTTGTTATAAGTCAAGGTGTCCATACCACCACTTAACGCATATTATTGAGTTTGGTTTATTTTCACATTAATTTATAATAGAATATATTACATGCTAAGTTTATATAACAGAATTTTCAACATATATGTGGTACCAGTTAATTATAAAACATTGTAGTCAACACGGAAGTGCCAAAAAAACAATTGAATTCGGCTCTTATTGAACTTAAAGTAAAAACAGTTTCATAGGGGTAACCCTTTGAAAACCATCCAAACCAACCTAAATTATACCATAAAGACTTAGTTGGACTTATTAGGTACAAGACATAACATGTATTAATATACAGGTCATTTGATTACTCCCTTTAATTCTGTATATTTATACTACAGGTATGTTTCTATAACAGTGGATTTAACGTTATTGTAATGTAATTCTATACTGAGCGATTTGCAAATACTAACTTAGAGAACTGGATGTCGTAAGATCTAGGTCAATGTTTTCTTAAGCTTAAGGTTGCTGCGGATGCTTAAAGGAAGTAGTTTTTTCAATGCGTGGGGTGCTTTTTTACTTAGAAGGTGATAGCAGGTCAATTAAGCGTAATTAAAATTCTTATATTCGATCCGGAAAACGCGAGTGAAATAATTAATTATTTATTACTGGGCCGGATAACTCGTTTGCTTTCGACTGATTTATATTTTACTTTATATAGAAGAATATAGGACCAATATTAAGAGTGATATAATTGCTATATGACTAAACATTTAATGTAGGTTGTAGCCAGTGAACCTAATTTGTCAAGTACCTATTATTACATTCTAATCTTTTGATTCTCCATCAGATTTGATTGTTCTTTCAATCTTAGGGTAGGCGCGAGAGTACGCACTTAATATTCTTTTCTACATAAAACTATAATAAAAAAAAATAAATAAAAAAAATAGTGAGCAACCAAACATATATTCTCTTAGCCAACAAAAAAACACAGTTTAAAAAAAATTATTTCTACATTAAAAATAACACAACCCTTTTTTTAAAAAAATACAAATGCTTACTCTTAGCGCCACATATGCCAAAGAGTACGCAAAAGTTGTGCTAAGAGTACGCAACATCACAATGTTTAAGAAATGTTTAATTGCATAGGTCGCAATGGAATTGCGTTTGTCCCATGCAGCTTGTGCAAATTTCATGCCACCAGGACTTGCATGTTGCGCACCTGACCCAATCGCCTCCACCGTAAGAATTGCTGTAGTTCTCTTCACATCCAGGACAGACAGCATCTTCTTCATTGCTGTTGATGCTGATGATCAAAGCTTTCGAAGGCATTTTCTTCTTCTTCTTCTGCTTAGTGCTGTCAGTAAGTTTCCTTTTAATGCTGCTCGTCTTGTTTTGGGAGGTGGATTCTTGCAGTGAGTCTTTATAAGGTGTAGACGATAATATTTCCGACCTAAAAAATGTGAAAATATCTTTATTAAATACTAAAAGTAGAAGAGCTTTTATTATTATTGTTGTTGCTGTTATAATTACCTTTTGGAGCGAACACCTCTAATTTGCTCGTGTTTTGCCTTTGGTAGAGGTATGATCATTTTTGGAGTGACTCCAGATGTCCCAAATACGGCAAGATCACATTTTTTAGGGGAAGAAAATAATTTAGACTTTAAATTTTCGATATCTTGCTGCCTTGAATAGATTCTGAATTTGGCATCGGGTTATTTAAACAACTGCTATCAGTATTCTTGGTTGGTGTTTTGAGACTAGCATCGTGTATTTCTGTCGGAGTAACAGGCTCTTTACGTATCCTATCTATCAAAACTGAAATAGACAAATTGTCATCATCGTCGGAGTCGGAGTCGTGATTGTTTAACACTTGAACATTATCTTCATTTTCATATCTCCTATCGTTTGTTGGTTCAATGTGTAAGGCTCGATCAGTTACCTCTGAAGGTGAAAAATCCTCCTCTGTAAAGACATCTGGGTTATAAGGATACAATCCTGTAGCACTAAATGCCTTTTCACAAGTCCGGAGCCGCTTTGTTTTTGAGATACAGAGTGTTAAATTTTTTTTTAATAAAACAATTAAAAATGGAACTTTTTATCCCTTAAATTTTATTTATTTATTTCAACGGCACAGCCAATTAAAAAAATAATAACAATAAGTGGCAAAGAATATAACAATAGTCAATAATATGAGAATGAACATAACTAGTAAAAATAAAGGACAAAGAAGCAAAAATTACATAAACGTAAAACAATTTCTGCACTTTAGTTTTTTAAGTCTTAATTTAAATGAATTAACAGAATCTACAAGGAATATGTAATTAGCATGATGGAAAGACAAACGAAACAGAGTAGGATTCTGACATCTAATATTGATATTTAAAGGTACAGTTTTCAAAATATCAGGGGAATAAAAAAATCCATTTAATATTTTATAAAATGTGTTTTAGTATGCAGATAAGTATGAATAATGCCGAATTAGCTAAAATGTATTTTATTTAAGGGCTTGCAGATGAAGATGCTGCGGAAACCCATCGACTTTACCACAAACGCTTTCCCAATAGAATAATTCCATGAGAAACGACTTTCATAAGGCTCCATGCTCGATTGTGCGAAACTGAATCTTTAACTGCTAATGCTGAGCGCGTTGGTAGACCGAGAATAATTATGACTCAATAATTAGAGGAAGCAATTCTGCTAGCATTGGAAGACGATCCGCCAGCTAGTCCGCGAAGATTATCTTTACAGTTTGGTATTAGCCACCAAAGTGTTTAAAGGGTTTTGCAATCAAAATTACTTTATCCATACCACATTTAACGGGTGCAAGCACTGTTGCCAAGAGATTTTTCTGCACGATTAAAGTTGTGCCGAGAAAATACGAAAATTCCCATGCCACTGGAGAAAGTGGATTCCAACAACAGTTTGCAGTGAATGTTTGGGCAGGAATTCTTGGCGATCATCTTATCAGATGGCATTTTTTCTCTCCTCGGCTGAATGGTGACATTTACAGATAATTTCTAAAAAAAACATTGCCAGGTCGTTAAATACCACTAGCACTAGCTGATGAATTACCACTAGCAACAAGAAATACATTGTGGTTTATGCACAGCGGTGCACCTGCTTGTTTTAGTTTGTCGCTCGAAACTATCTTAAAATAACACTTTTCCTCAGTAATGGATTGGTCGGGGGGGACCTCAGCTATGGCCAGCACGATCTCCAGACCTAAATCCTCTGTACAATTTCTTTTGGGGATATCTGAAATCGCTTGTTTATGCGAAGCCAGTTGTTGATGAAACTGATTTAAGAAACAGAATTGTAGATTCTTCTAATATTATACGCAACATTCCAGGAATATTACAACGGGTGCGACAATCGTTAGGAAGAAGATTGCATGCTCGTACTGCCAGTCGTGGCTATCATTCTGATTTTTCACAAAAATTAAGCGACATACAAATAAGCCAAAAGATACCTTATAAAGTTATATAGAAATGTCAACAAATTCAGTAAACGTGTTTTTTAGATATTAATGCAAAATCGATTTAACAAAAAAAGTTTAACACCCTGTACCTCGAAAACAAAGCGTCTCCGGACATATGTTTATATGAACTTTTTTAATTAAAAAATTAAAAGGAATCACCCTTTAAAATTAAAGTCATCATTTATGTTACTTATTATGTTATATACATAGAACATACACGATATCGTTTGCACTTTCTAAATTTTAGAGATATATATACAATGGATATAGCATATATATAATATGTAGGCTGGTACATCAAATTGTTTTAAATTGGTTAGACGTAAAGAATTAGTTCAACTGCTTCAAAGATAAATCTCTAGTGGAGTATTGAGTTTAACAAAAACAGTAATTTATACATATTTAAGGAATATCAAGGTAAAAAGAAATTACAAAATTAAAAAAAACACATGTATACATGTAATAATCACAGCACCATCTAGTATCCTTTTTGATCCTCTATTAAAAAACCACGAGCTGCCACTGATATTTAATTATCCGTTTTTGAATTCCCAAAGTCCCTCATCCTGGTGACTCTGTTTGTCTCTCAGTATTTATGGTCAATATCTGAAACTGGACATAATTAACATTTTAGAAACTGATTCAACATAATATTAGTTGATTGATTGAGAAAGAATATGTAGAGCACTGTTTCTAAATTTTGACCAATAATTTCGCCAGATTGTCCTTCTTTAGTAACACTCAAAGAAAAAAACGTGAGGGTGAAACTACTTAATCAAATTTTTTTTTATATAAACAGATCTAGTTCTCCGAACTCGTCAAACCAAAAATTATTACACCTCTCTCGGTATAGTTGCATTTTGTAACTCGTTAAAGCGATAAAACCGGTAAAAAAAATATGTGAGTGTTAACGAGAGATAAAAGGAACCGAAATGCACCTTGCGCTGGACCAGAAGAGAGAGAAAACACCAACAACGAACAAAAAGTGAACTGGTTTATGTGTGCCGGTGATGTCACTGATTAAAATGGGAACACCCTGTTTAGTAGTTTTATTCTAGAAAGTACGGGAAAACACTGCATTATGTATGAGTAAGTATATACAGGGTGTTTTATGTGTAATAACAAAGTATTGGGATTGTGTTTTTATCATTATTATTTTAACATATGTTTAGTGGCATGATCTATTTTGATTCATAATAATCACCTTCTTATTTTTTTTTTCTATTTTAATTACATATTTACATATCGTCTTTTATTCAAATATTCTAATAGTTTTAAATTTTTAAATTATAAAAGTTGTATATATTTAAAATTTCCATATAGTTTTCAAGTTTATTTAATTTAATATAAAAAAAAACAAACATTTCAAAACGTAATATTTCGTTTTAAAGACAAAACTTATTATTATTTTTTTAAAACTATTAAAAATCTTAATACTCAAATACAATTTCTAGAAAAATAAGATAGTAATATATATAAAAACAAAAAAAAATCAGTATTCGAGGGCAGGTAATCTTATCTAGGCTACTTAAGAGAAATCTAATGTCCAGAAGATTCAGATAGTAATGAGGCATTGATATGTCCAAAAAAAGTGAAGAACTCAATATTATACATACTTTTTTGACATATATGACATAATTTAACTAAACTTATGGTTGTCGTATCTAATCCGATATACTATTCATATTCATGTATTCATTTATAAGTGCACTTAAACATTTTCGAGTACTAAATTAACATTTAAAAATATTTACAGTAGATTTTTGAAACCCCTTTCCGACTTTACATGGAGAATTCAGACTTCCTAGTTGTGTAACAATTGAAAGGCATAATAATTTCACAGCCAAATCGTATATATTTACTTACTAATTAAATTACTTTTATTGCAATTTACTATTTTGAATAGCTATGAACCTTGAATACCTTATTACACAAAAAAACTTTTAAGAAAAACTAAAAATTTCAAATTTATATAGCCAACGAACTATTCAATAAAACGGCACTAATTTATAAATATTCATAGTTCATTTAGGTAATGTGTGTCTCTAATGACAAAATTTAAATTTTAAATCTTGTTTTCCTTTATGTAACTAATTTACTTCACAACAGGTGAATATTTAAGCAGCTGGGATGCTGTGTATCAGGTAAGAAACTTTGATGACCATTTGTATATACTTATAAAAGACAATTTTATATACTTTTATGGAATATTGCTAAACATATGATGTGCTTATGTGTCACGAACTTTTAACAAATGTAGTTTCGAAATTTTTTGTTGTAAATGTATTTAAAATGTAACAGAAGATGTATTAGCAAATTTGCAAATAATCATCAAAATGAGAAAGGAATCTTAAGCAGGTATGGTATGTTACTTAAGTTATATAAGAAATAAAAAAAAAATATTTTAGGTCATATTGAATTTATTTATTAATTTATATTGCATGGTACAAACAGGGTTTCCCCAAGTAGTACAATTAATTAAAAGTAATACATAAAAGTCGACTTAAAGTTAAAGTTTCACACTTAAAGTACATAAAATAAAACAGATTACAGTATAATATATCTAGAATTTATAGGATGCAGTTATTTATATATTAAGTTCAATCTACTACTATATGTAAACATATAAAGTTTAAAACTTCATAATAAGGTCACCAAAGATGGATTTATAAAAACCATGCTGATTTTCTGAAATTGCATTGCATTTAAGCATTTTATATATTTAATTTGATTTTATTATAGTTAATTTGATCTATTTTTGTTGTTTTTTTGCATAAACAATATGTATTTAGATTTGTGCAAGTTTATTTAAAGCTTAATTTCAAGCGGCCCTTGACTATATTTGATTAAGTCATTATTCACTTAATTAACCAGAATCACCAAGTTGTCGAGCGAATACAAAAGAGCAGTGTCGTTTGTAAATGGCTCCGGTACAGATCTTTGAGTTACATGACAGTTATAGGTGAAGATTACACTTTTATGGACATTTACATATACATATGACTTCCTATTCAATAAGTGTGAACTAATCAAGACAAGTATAAAACCCCTGAAACTCATTTTTTCTAATTAATTTAAATTAATCAAAAGCTTTCCGCAAATCTACCCAAGCTGCTATTATGGTTTTACTATTGTCTAAGGATGAAATATAGTAAAAGTAGATCAATGGTGCTGCTTAAATTACTACTGTTTTGAAGGAATCACATTGATATAATTCATATGAAATACATTTATCAACAGATGAAATTATCCTTTTTTTTAATACTCTTTCCAGATTGTTAGAAAATAGACTGATTATACAAATTCATCTATAGTTATTTTGTTTTGTCTTGGATCCTGATTTAAATATTGGACTTACTTTAGATATGGTTTCAGGAGCAATATAGGTTCAGGAGCACATTCATCACTACTAAGAATAGAACCTTATTAACCAGTTGTACCAATATATGTATAATTTGTTCTTTTATATTAATTAAATCAAGAATCTTAATATTATCCCGGTGCCTCATTTTTTTTCAGGTTTAATATTATCCTATTTATTTTATTGTAATCTGTAGATTCAAAACGTGCATTATTGTCAAAACTTCATTAAATTATCGAATTTTATTTAAGTTTTTGCTTTCATTTTTATAACTTCATGATCGTATCTCCGTAAAATATTTATTCAAACTATTTGGTATTTTTATAGATTCCTTATAATATCGGCATCAATTTCAATCTGATTTATATTGTTATTACGCCAGATTTTATTTAGAAATGTATTTAATTAATTCCATTGTTTTTTTTTCTAGAATGAGCCTATTTATTTGTAAAATAACCATTTTTAATAGTTTTAAATCTTATGAACTCTATTTTAAACAAATAATTATTTAGAAATTATTTATATTTTTGTATAGGCTAATTATTTCTTCCAAATTAGAATTATTAAGTCTGGTGAATACCACTTGTTATTTTGAAGAGAATTGATATTTTTTATAGTTTACAATCTGAAATAAGATTAATTAAGTCGTGGTCCGAACCTTTGATGAACGTTGAACGTTAACATTTAAATTTGCTATTTTATTTTAAATTTTTTGTTTATATTTTTGTATATTTAAGATAAGATGTTATAAGAATAATATCCAATTGATCCAATTTAAAATCCAAATTAATTTTCCTATGGTCGGATGTAGAATTATATCTCCATCTCCAATATCACAATAATTTTTTTCTTGGTAAAGCAAATAGCATGCATATGCATATTATATTTTAGTGTGTGATATTCGCGTAGCACTCAAATCCATGCTAATATATTTTTATAATTTTTAGTAATAATAGTAATTAAAGATTCCTGTTCTAAAAGATTAGTATTTATATCACCCAATATTATATGGTTTGGTTTTCAAATAATACTTATTTTAAGCAACAGCTTTATATATATCCAGTAATAAAATTCATTTGGATTACTACAATCAATTTTATTAATCTGCACACTGTTTTTTTATATAAATGCTAGCCCCACCTCCCTTGGATTTCCTACATAAATGTACCACGCTATCTATATGTATATACAGTGACCGCCTAAAGTTCCGCATAAATTCGATAAAAATTGGAGACATGATTTTTTGAGAAAACGCTCGGACCCGTCGATTTTTATTTTAAATTGCGCATTATTTCACATAAATTTTTTTATACAGGGTGGAACAAAAAAAAAGATATGACGTCATCGGTCATTTTTTTAAATGGAATGCTATATTTTTTATTGCATTTATGAAATATAGGCGAAATTTCAAGCAAGTTTTGTAAAATACACCTTATCTTAAAACTCAACTGTTTCAGAAATATTTACATTTAAATAACAAGAAAACAAATAAGTACGCCTATTTACAAATTAACGTAAAATCGGGGATAAAAATAATGTTATAAACACTGCCAATTGTTTCTATTTCCATGGTTGCACTTGTAAAGAATCTCCATTTTCGAATGTCGCTGTCAGTTTGAAAATTAATAGTTTTTATCAGAATAAATTATGGCTAATTTAACGGAAACCCAATGAATTGCAATTTTGATGATGCTGTACGGAGATCGAGTGCCCACACAAAAAGAAGTAAGTGAACTGTTTAATGCCAAATACCCAAACCATCCTATTTCTCAGTCAACAGTTAGTAGAATAGAGCACAAATTCATAACTTCAGGTCATGTTATGCAGGTTTAGATTTGCCAAGATCAGGTCGTCCAAAAATTTCTGAAGAAACAAAATTAAACGTTCTGCTCTCCGTCGAAGAAAATCCAAACAATACAACTTCACAAATTTCAGTTGATAATAATATAGCCGGAACGTCAGTAAGACGCATCTTAAAAGCAAATGAATACCACCCTTATAAAATTAGACTAATACACGAATTAAATGAGGACGATCCTGATCGAAGAAACCAATTTTGCGAGCAAATGATGAACATTTGTAATAATAACCGTCAGTTTGTGTTACGAGTTTTGTTTTCGGATGAAGCAACTTTTTGTTTAAACGGTGTCGTAAATCGGCAAAATTGTCGGTACTGGTCAGTGTCAAATCCGCACTGGGCAACTGGGGCTCATACACAGTACCGTAAATCTATTAATGTTTGGGCTGGTATCGTGGAAAATAAAGTAACAGGGCCATACTTTTTCGAAGAAAACTTAAAAGGACAATGCTACTTGAATTTTTTTTAAGAAGATCTTATCCCTGGGCTGATGTCCCGAGAGATAATTTGTGGTTTCAGCAAGACGGCGCACTGCCACATTTCAGTGTTCCCAGGAAGATGGATAGAACGAAGAGGAACAATAGAGTGGCCGACCAAATCCCTGCGACTATTTTCAATGGAGGTACCTGAAAAGTAAATTTTATATTGAGAAGCCAAACAACGTAGAAGCACAGTCTCAAATCTCAACATCTGAAATCTATATACTTTGGTAGAAGATTTAAAAAATAGAATTAGATATGAAATTAGACGTATATCACCCGAAATAATTGATAGTGTTTTACATGATTTTGTAAACCGTCTTGCTTTCTGCCAAGAAGTAAATGGGGATCAGTTTAAACACATGATCCATTAATAAGAGTTTTCACAGTTTATAACATTTTATCCTTCATTTTATCTTAATTTGTAAATAGACGTACTTACTTGCTTTCTTATTGATTAAATGTAAATATTTCTGAAACAGTTGAGTTTTCAGATAAGGTGTGTTATATGAAACTTGCTTGAAAGTTCGCCTATATTTCATAAATGCAATAAAAAATATAGCATTCCATTTAAAAAAATGACCGATGACGTCATATCTTTTTTTTTGTTCCACCCTGTATAAAATAATTTATGTGAAATAATGGGCAATTTAAAATAAAAATCGACGGGTCTAAGCGTTTTCTCAAAAAATCATGTCTCTAATTTTTATCGAATTTATGCGGAAGTTTAGGCGGTCACTGTATATCTATCTACATTACAGAACTATATCTCATTAGGACATAACCATGATTCCATAAAAACAACAATATCATTTGATGTAGTCTTCATTTTGGCCTTAAACTCTTTAAACTTATTTCATATACTTTGAGTATTATAATAAACTATTCTAGTATTATCATTCTTACGCAAAAGAATTTTCCCATTATTTATCTATAAATACTTATAGTTATTCTCCTATTTATACTCCTCAGTATGTTTAAATAGATCTTTATTATATTTTGTTAAATCGTAATTTATGTATAATATCTCGTATTTATCTTTATATCCTTTAATCATATCTTTATACCATTAGTTGTGAATCATGGCTTTTTGGACATAATTCATTTCTTTTTATCCTCAGTGTGAAAATGTATGCTTATTTTTTCTTACGAATTATTAACCTATACGATTTATTTAGTGTTAGGTTTATTGTCGAATTGTTGAATTTTGACTCTTATTTGTTATTGACTCTAAGTTAACTAACAAGGGATGTATTATAGATCCTGATGGACAAAATTTCTAAAACACCCAATACTATTTTTCTCAGAGGTGTTCCTTCCTAAATTTCCTTGAGAATCATTCTCTTCAGAATTGACAGATTCTCTGTCAATTTTATAATTAAATGCTATAGAAATCCAAAAAATGGAAAATGAAAAAAAAAAGAATATTCAAATTTTATACAAAATAAACATAATTTCTCCCAACGTTTATCTTAACCTTTAACTAGTGACCATGTGTCTGACAGACTCCGTGCGATCGTTTATACGTGCATATTTTATACTTTTTAAAAATCTTTATATATTTATTCATATTTATATATATTCGGTAGGCTGGAGCGAATTTTTTTTTTCATAATTCCCTAAAGCCTATGTGTAGAAAAGTTGTCATTTACTACCAGTATTCACCAAAAAAAATCTCAGTTCAATCAACCTAAAACTTCTACTGCCCAAACAGCTTTGAAAATTGGAATTTTCCCAATAGTAAAAAAAATATATATATAATTTTTTATTATTTTTAATAATATCTTATTAGTAATTATTACTGGATATTTACGTAAAGAAGGTATTACAAAACATTCCCAGAACCAAACAGCAACTCTATATAACGACCTTGAAACAATACTACATGTTCTTTGACACCGCGTTGCGCCGGCTAAGCGCCAACGAGGCAAACAAAGATTAGTTAAAGTAAGATAGTTAAAAGATATGGGAATAATTACTACAGAGGATTCATCAAAAATTGTCGACCGCAGTAAAATTCGAAGAGAAAGGGCAAAATCTCGATCTGACCTCAAGAGAAAAGATAAAGAAGAAGGTTCTGAATTCGTATATGGAATATATTTCGATGGAAGAAAAGACCAAACGTTAGTTCAAACTAATGAAGAAGGAATTTCGTCCAAAAAAACGAAGATTGAGGAGCATATAGTCCTAGTTTCAGAAACAGGATCCAAATACATTGGTCATTTGACACCTGCATCTGGCAATTCGCAAAGTATAAAAAGAAGCATTCTAGAATTTTTGGAGCATAATTTTGACGTTTCTAATTTGTGGGCTATAGGTTGTGATAGTACAGCAGTAAATACTGGTAATAAGAATGGAATTATTAGACAGCTTGAGCTCTCGCTGAATCGATCCCTACAATGGTTTGTTTGCCTATTGCACGCAAACGAACTACCTTTAAGACATTTGCTGCAACATTTGGATAGAAAAACCACTGGCCCAAAAGGATTTCGTGGCGAGATAGGAAACCAATTAGAAAAATGTGAAACCTTACAACCTACAAATTTTAAAAGGATACAAATTTGTAATGCCATTTCAAAAGGTAACATCTCTTTGAACTTGTCGAAAAGGAATCCAGGTAAAATGGCTCATTCCAGATGGCTTACGACCACAAACCGGATTTTACGATTATATGTCTCCACAGAGAAACCATCACAAAATCTAACAGAATATGTCATGAAAGAGTATGCCACCACATGGTTTGCAATCAAAATCCAACCATCATGTCGTCACGGGAGCAAGCATCTATTTGGTATGATTGAAAAATCAAGATTTTTACCAGAAGATTTAATAAAAATCATAGACCCAGTAATTCTAAGGAACGGCTATTTTGGTCATCCTGAAAATCTCTTATTGGCTATGTTGGCTGATAGTCGCAAAACAGTGAGAGAATTAGGTCTCGGAAGATTATTGAAGTGTAGGAAAACAGCAAACCAACAGGAAATTGGTTTCAGCAAATAGGTTTGATTTAAAAAAAAAAAAAGCGTCAGTTGCTGTATGTGGAAATACAGCAAGGGATGGATTTATAAGGGCTGGTATTCCAGTCAAAAAGTCAATAGCTTTAAGTTTTTACTGAAAATTAATCACAAAAGTACAAATAAGGGTGGGAGGGTGGTGGAACTCGATATGCAGCTACCTCCACGCTGTGAGTTCTGAGCGGTTATTTCCATCAAAAATAACAGATTTTCGATAAAAATAAGCTGGATAAGAGCTGCATCACGGCTATAAATAATATTTTCTTTAACTAATAAAATTTCAAGGTTAAATGGGCAGTAGAAGATGGCAATATTTTAAGCCAATTATTTTTTCTAGAATAAACCATTATACTAGGTAACTTTTCCACATATAGGTCAACTGATTTAAGGATTTTTTTTTCGATGCCGTTTTCACTCCACCCTAATATTCGGAGGGACAAATTGATCAGAAAACGTTGCTATAAGTTTTAATATTTTTCAGGTAAAATTTTTCTGTTAATTGCCAATCATTTTTGTATTAATTCCAGATAGTTGAACCTAGTTTTTGACTTTTTTTCGGGAGGTAATTTTATATACATATTTCCAAGTTGTGTTGAATTTTTAGGCTTTTTCAAATAACTGAAGTAATTTTTGAATATTTTTTAAACTACATATTGAAGCCACTTGTTTTTTTTTCCAAAAAAAAACCTTACCTTAACCGTTTTAGGGTTATATGAAGAAAAATATCAAACCAAAAATCTCGTCTAAGAGCCACTTTTAAGTCATGGATTTTATAGGGAAAACGTTTGAAGTTTTTTTTTAAGTTTTTATTTTTTACTTGTTTATTGGTCAATATTATCTTTAACGCACTAAAGGAAGAACGCACTAAAGAAACTTTAATGAAACTGTCATACTTAAAAAAGTGTGAGAGTTTCCTTAACTATTTTCAAAAAAAGCTTATTACTTAAAAAAAGTTAAAATTAATTTTAATTCTCTGTTCTTCAAATGATTTAAATGGACACCTGTTTAAGCATTTTTCAAAAGCAATTATAGCTTCAATAGAAAAAAAAAATATTTCTATGAAAAGTAATTTTTATTCAGTAAATTTCACAAATTCCTAAAACTTAAAAAGTAGCAAAAGAAAAATTTTGAAAATTGGTACACATATTTCTGAAATAATTTAACTAATAACCTATTTTAGCATTTTCCGAAAAATATATAGAGTAATGAGAAAAACAATTTTTTTGAGGAAATTAATGTTTTTCTCTAATAATTTCACAAAATGCCCATAATTCAAAAATAAGCAACAAAAAATTTTAAAGATTAATACACATATTCCTGAAATAATTTGACTGGATACCTGTTTCAGCTTTTTCTAAAAACTATATAGGGTAATAAAAAAATTATTTTTTGAGGAAAGTCGCTTTTTTTTTATAAAAAAATCACAATTTTACTTCTTTACGGGAAAATAATTAAAGCCGATTTCAGTTTGTTGAAAATTTACCAGACGAATTGGCTTCTTCAAATTTACATCAAAAATTTGAAACGCCAATACTACAAAAACAAATTAAAGAATTAACAAGAAGTAGTTTTGATCTATCCGCAGTTGTTGAACATGAAGAAAAACTAAAAATACGACAATATGCATGATATGTCCATTGAAATTAAAAAGAAACACTCCATATTTACGTATTTATTTACAGAAACCAGTTTGCTTTTAATGTTCCTGAAAATTTTGTATCAATTCCACTAAGAAGGAAGGAGAATAATTCTTTTTTAACCATTATTTTGTTTATTTGCATATTTCCTGGAGAATTTATGTTTTAATGTTTTTTTTAAACTTTTTATTCAAAAAAACATACGCAGTTTTAAGTATATAAAATGTTATTTTAAATTACCTAAGGATTATTTTGTTATAGAATTCATGTTAGATTTTAGAAAAAATAATAATGCAATTTTAATAGCTCAGTTTTTCTTTTTAAATAACTAATATATGCAAATTAGTGGTGCTGTTTCGTTAAATATAATATTATATTTCAAGCATTTCTTTTTGATCAGCTTTTTTGAGCTGAGAGTCTGACAGACTCATGGTCACTATTATTGTAATTAAATATAAATCGTAATAAATCGTAAGAAATGTGGTACATAAAAAATGACATATGAAAACGACTCAAGCAATAATTTTAAGAAATTAGTCAGAAAGTTATATAAAGTGTGGTAAACTCCTGAAGAAAAACAATTTAGATTCTATCTATATATTAATATTCGTTTAAATTCTACATCGCAGATTGCCCGTTCCCAAGTTGAAATATGCGCATCCGACGCAGTTAAATAAATAAATAAATTTGTCTCAATTAAATAAAATCGATAAATCATCTTTACTAAACCATATGAGAGCTTCTCAAATAGAGTGAAACTGAATCACATTTTATCGACATTCCTACATGAACAAACGTTTGCCTTAGGACATCTATTATTTATAAATAAGTAAGACAATGTTATCTTTGGCCTATGTAATAAGCAAATATTTTATATTTAAATTCAGTAGCCCTAGATTTCACTATAGAAGCGTGTTATTTACTGATCAGGTTTGAAATAATTTTGCTGTCAACAAGTTTTCAACTGTCTGTTAATATAATGGCTATTTCAACATGGAATTATCCAATAAATATTTTTTTTATTTACTGATACATATTTATGTATTATTTATTAAAATATAAATTTTTCATTACTCGGAGGCATCATAAAAATTTGTTTGTGCGTAATTGGGTAGAGTACAAAAGAAAAACACAAGGAAAGAAGACATAGAATAGATCTTAGTATAACATAGAATGGTAATAAAATGATGTTTTTGTACATATATGGATAAAATGCACAAGAAAAAAACAATTCTAACCATAACAATTTTACGCTATTTATATATACAATTCTCCTACAGTATTTCGGTCAATAGCGGAGAAAAACAACAATACCTTTTGTATACAAGTGAATTTCATCATTGGTCTGATAAATACATAAACAAATATTTCAGTACCATGCGAAATCTCATAGTGTGTAAACGATGTTTTCTTTTTAAATTATTTATTTTAAAAATGTTTTCACTGTAATAAGTGCGGTTAAAAAAAAAGAAAAAAGCAAATGATGTGGTCAAAACTCAAATGTTTCTCTAATTATATAAGTGACCAAAAGGAAGCTATTAACCAAGCGTAATGAGAAGATTAATAAAAGTGAAATTTCTTGTGGAAAACCTGGTAATGTTTACTATAGTTTTAATACATTACTTCAGATCTGCGCGGAAACACATTGTAATACGTAATTATTATTAAATTATGTAAGGAACTCTAAGAAGAGTCATTAGTTATGATTCAGACATTGATCAAAGATAATCTAGAATGGGTTTTTAATGTATATTGCCTAAGAGACTGACGTATATTCTTTGTCGTAAATAAACACTTGTTGCAAGTAAAATATTCATTGCGACTATTATTATTTTTTTGAATAAATTAATAAGTATTTTTAATACGAAGGAACTATTGTAAAGAAGAATTTATTACTGTAATAAGAGTTCGTAGAATTATGCAGTACAGAAATTATTTTAAGTATATAATAGTTATAATTTAATCAAAGGTCAGTCAATAGTTATTGATCTAATTATTGGCTCTGGTATTTCCTACACTAAAAAAACCTTCAATGAATCGTTTTCCTATTATCCCCTATGTTTTAAATTGGAGCTAATTAAACTTATATGCGTCAGGAATATTTTGTCAAATCTATGCAAAATTCAGAAAAAACTTAGATATAAATTTACCACTAGAGTGGCCTATACAACCAAACAGGTGCTATTAAGATTTACTTTCACGTTTTAATTTATTTTTTAAATATTTGATTACAAGTTTTACAATTTTTATAATTAATTTAATATTTATCAATTTGCATATTTTACTTATTATGTATTACGACTATCTACAACGGCTATCTTAAAATGAAATTGCAGTTTTTGGGTTGAAAGGTTAAGTGATAATTTTTATAAAGGATTGTTGATTAAGTCAAGTTGGATCTAGTTTTGATATAAATGGTTCCTCAGTTAAAATTCGTCTTTAAACAGTCCTTACTTATATTGGAAAAATCCTTGCAAGTTCTTAGCAATACAAAATTGTCAGTGAGTCATTGTCATAAAGATTTTTTAGTAAAGGATCATAAATCTTAATACTAAAGAGATAAAGCTGACACAGTTTCTGGAAATACTTGAACGAAGGAGACAATGAACCTATTTGTTCTTTTCTTCAAAGTATTATCCATGCATTCTTTCCTATTATTAAAATAAGAAGCAAAATCCCTGGATTAAACCTAAATTTGTTTAGGCACTACTGGTATTATTCGGAAGCCAGGTAGCCCTAAAAAAACTACCTTTTACTCTACCTAATATTTACCTCTGCTGAAGATGTAAAAAAAGCTTATCCAACCCTATATCTCTCAGTTCGATCTATTCGAAGACATTTATGCGATGAAAACTTAAGAGCCAGAAGATCTGTAAAAAAATCTTATGTTTCAATGAAAATTAGACAAGTGCGTTTGAGTTTGGCAAAAGATCATAAAGACTAGAACTATAATAAATGGAAAAACATCTAATGGTTAGATGAAAGTAAATTTAATTTATTCGGATCGGATGGTATGACATAGATTAGACGTCCAATAAATCAAAGATATAATTCTAAGTACCGTAAGCCCACAATAAAACATGGAGGTGGTAAAGTCATGGTATGGGGATGTTTTTTTATGGTGATGCAAAGGTATTAGCTCACTAATGAAGATAGAAGGCATCATGACTGGCCAATATTATTTAAACATCTTAAGAAATAATATGCACCAATATGCTGAAGATAATTTACCGTTAATTTGGAAGTTTCAACCTGACGACGATCGGAAGCACACATCCAAAATTGTAAAAAGTTTCTTTACCTTTCAACAAATTCGAATTTTGAAGCGGCCAGCTCAAAGTCCGGACCTGAACTCTATTGAGAACTTGTGGGAGTACCTAGAGAGAAAAGTTAGACAATCAAATCCTAATAAATTCTATAATAAAGATGATTTATTCCAAGTCTTGGAAGAAGCATGGAATGAAATTTCTGATGATGTTACTCACAGTCTTCTTGAAGCCATGCCAAGACAATGTGAGGTTATAAGGAATAAAGGATATGCCACAAAGTATTAATGTTTTTTTAAGTTTTCTGTACAATAGTGTGAAATATATTAATAAGGTGAACGTAAAAAAAGGACTTTCTCTAGAAAATTCCTAATTTTTAATATTTTGTGGCGACCGGTTTCGCGGTTTCCAAAACTTGCATCGCATCATCAGGTCGAGAACTAAAAATCTAAAAAAAAAAGCTGTTGGGGTTAATGGATTAGGTCCTAATAAGCACGCCACTTATTATTATAAAAGAACTAAGGTACTTACATTAGTTAAAATGAAAATTGTCCTAGTCCTAATTGTAGGTACCTCCACCCTGATGATGTGATATTTTTTGTAATCGCGAAACCGGTCGTTATAAATTATTAAAAATTAGATCAAAATTAGATCTCAAGTAGTTGATATCAATATCTTTTAATCTAAATTTTATAAATTACAGTTACGTGCCTCAGGGGTCAGTGTCGGGCCACTGCAATTCCTGATCTAAATCAATGATCTGGAGTGAAGTCATCCTAGTGCCGATTTTATTATCTTTGCTTATGATATAACTATTGTTAACTGAGATTTAAACATTGAGCCTACTGGAGATATGATCGATTGTCGCTGATTGGTTTGCTGCTAATTAGATAAGTAGGAATACATCAAAAGATGAAAAACTTAACGTTTCAGCTTAAAATATAGATTTGAATATTCCTAATGAACCACGTGAAACTGAATTCAAAACACTTGCAGGTGAGGGTGATGGAGATACAATCGATTGTCGCCAATTAGTTTGCTGTTAATTAGTTAAATAGGAATGCCTCGAAAATTGAAAAACTTAATATTTCATCTTAAAATATAGATTTGAATATTTCTAATGATCCACGTTAAACTGGATTCAAAACTATTGTGGAATGCACACATACACTTCATATGCCCAAACATTTGTTTTGGAGTTTTTGCGTGCCAATGTCCCTCCAGTTGTTACAAAATCTATATATTTCTTAAGTTTTTTTATTGAAAGATTTCTTATAGAATTCTGATATGGTGCCACACTGCTGATGTGGACCGTGTTTTTTTTTCCTATAAACGTGAGCCATACGAATCCTTATAGATTTGCATTATAGTGTGGACCGCAGAAAGTATTTTTTCCAGGTAAATATATTGACAGTTTTCTGTATGAATATCTTTTCCTGTTTACTACAAGTAAAAACAAACTTTTGAAAATATTCATATTAATTTCACTAGAAATTATAATGACATTTACATTGACTTGCATTGCATTAATCGTATGAAAACAGAATCATCTTTCTATGAACCAATAATATACAATAAATTGCCACACCATTTAAGATTATTACAAATAAAACACTTTAAACCTAAGATTAAAGAATATCTTATTTCTAAAAGTAGTATAAATGAGTGTTTAAACAACTTAAATGGTATCACCTGATCTTCAACATTTTGTAAAATTTATATGTACGTAATTCTTATGACTATGTAAGACTTTTGTTATATATATTTATTTGCAACAATCTTAGAACATTGAAAGGCTAGAATTAGCATTGCCATGGAACTAAGGGGAGTTTGTTTGCTTGCAACATCTCTGATGCAATGATGCCAAATGCTTATGTAGAAATGGAAAAAAAATGCTTTATAATATCATAAAAAGTTGTCACTTATTTTGACAGGTGCAAAACAATACTATTTCTCTTTAATAAAATATGAAGTATTTTTTTCATAAAATACAATAAGATACTCTATAAAGAAGTCAACATTCAAAGTTAAATGAATGTAGATAACATATATTAGAGAAAAAGGCAACAACATCGCAACGCCGCTCTATCGCATTGTTGATTCCACCGACACAAGTAAGCTTTACCAGTGACGTCGTCAAAAAATATCTACATGATCAATATTTATTATTAATAAATTATGTTTTAAATTATAAACAATATTACAATTTATAAACTCTTATGCGTTATTTAACGTATTTCATTAGAGTAAAGGTACTTATCTAATAAAAAGCATTTTTATGGAAATCAAATAATTTATAATTATTATAAATTTCTTAATAAGTTTTTAATATTCTATGTTTATGACGACGGTTGTCTCTTGATATGATGTTATGATAATATCGATATTTACTTGCGAAAAGATCGGCTTAAATAGCCTTTTTCCCATGATGCAGCATAAACGGCACAAGTCTTTACTATCAAACAGTTCACAAAAACACTGAAATGACTAAACCTTTTTGCTTTTTCAACCAAAAACTAAAACAAAAACACAGAACTTTACAAATTTTAGAAGAGGTTTTAGGAATAAGAATGTTAATATTTTTTTTTGCTATGAAGATGTTATTCTTGCACTTAGAATAACATATCTATTTCTACTTTTTTTTTAAATAAAAAATCTAACATCAATAAGTTAAATTAACATTATTATATGCGTTGATATATAGCTGAAAATTTCCTCTTTTGAAAATGCGTGACAACAGAGAATCGATGAATATATTTATAAACAAAACACCTCCCTTGCATGTTCTAAGGCAATAACATATTTATTTGTTTGTTTGAAAATTTATTTGTTATAGCTTTTTTTTAAATATTTTAGGATTAAAAGTAATTTCTATGTTTCTAGACTGATTCTTAATTTCGTTCCACACATTCGAAAATATCTTAAGTTTCTTTCAGGTATTTTAAGTTATATATTTACTTCAAGTCAGCTCCAAGCAGCCATATTTTTAATTCTATTCCATGATTCGAATAATTCGAAGTAATTTTTTAACCTCTTCATTGTTTTGAAATTTTCATGTTTTTCGTGTCTTCCAGTTATAATCTTATATCTTTGTGGCATTTTCTTATTTTATTCCAGGTATTTAACATAACTTTATACGCTTTTCAAAAAAATTTCGAAATACTTAGGCTTTTAGAATCTTCTCATAGTATTTATTTTATTCGAGGCATTGAAACTATTGATATAGTTTACATAGTCATAATCGTGTCAATTCCATACAAAAAAATATTTTGGATATCTATGAAATGTACTTTTTATGCCTGTTATATCCCATAAGGGCATTAAAAAATTACTTTAAGGTCGTAATCGAATCTACAAAGCTACGAATGGCGTATATTTCCCTATATTTAAAATTTTAGCAATTTTTTAAGTGATAATGCCAATAAAACTTATATAACTTTAAAAGAGTTAATTGTTTAGGTCTTTATGCGTCGCTATGTAATATAGGCTGGGCGTTCTTGAATGATTTTTAGAAGATAGCATAGACCTAGCTTGTGAAACATCAGTTACTTGATTTGTATACCTCTATATAAAAACCACTGGTTTCCAACCTGATATTTTTCTGACTTTAAAGTTAACATCAAACTTAGAAAAAATATTATATTTTTATAATACAGATCGCGAGTACCATCTAACGGAGTTTAAATATTTAAGGAGTGTCAAATAGATAAGTGCTATAAGTTATTCATAAATAAAATTCAAAATGGTATTCTACTGATCCTAAAACTCTTATATACAAGCAAAAAGGGTTTATCTAGAGTTCCAGATGAAATGCTTGGCCATACGGGAGTGTATGATAGTCCATCAGATATGGTCAATGCATTTGTGTCTTATTTAAAAGTGATAGTGATCTCGCTTTATTTAATCCAGATGAATCTCATTTATTGTTCATATCAAATGTGTGCTTGGATATTGTAGAGTTTTCTGTATTGGAAGTTAAGCAGGGCACGATTATGTATATACATTGCTTTTTACTAAGAGGTTGTAACGCCATCTTATATCTCTTTTTAATTTATCCCTAAAAACATTTACATTTCTTTCCTGTTGGAAATTGGCAAGGGTATGTATACTTAAAAAAGCAGGACTTAGCTGATGTTACCAATTTATCATGTACGATAACCGATCGTGATTTTAAGCAGCCTACTCAATATGTTAGTGATACCATTAATGATTTTGGTCAGGTGGACATGGTGTACACCGGCTCAAAGCCTCTGATCGAATAATTCACTGGATTGTGCTGAAAGATTATGCTCCTTCAGTTTTAGCAAACCACTTATCTTGTCCACTTATTTTTTTTTAAATTTTATCTTACACCAAGGCTTCAATATTTATCCTACAGTCGTTATAAGTCAGAATTATATATGGCTTCATCTAGTGTCCCCTAACTATCTAGGAGTACTACTGTTTTTGCTTTCTATTAACGATCTCCTTAGTGCTCTTGAATGTTACAACTTACTGTTTGCTGATGACTATGTCAGGAATAAAGCGATGGGCGATTGCGCCTTTCTGCAAAAGCAAATTCTGAATAGTTGGTGTGACAATAATAAACTACAACCAAATATCCCTAAATTATATACTCGAAAACGCATAATATTAATTTATAGTTATTATATTGGTGTTCAATTATTGACTAGTACTGAAAATATAGCTGACATAGGTTACCTTTGATTGTCAACAAAGTTTTGTGTCGTATATTCAGTTCATAGTGTCGTTTGTGTAGGGGTTCAGGGTTCATAATATATGGTAGTGTTGCATCTCTAAATGTACGTATTATTATTTAATTCGTTCAAACTCGAGTATTGTTATTTAATTTCGTATCCTATCTATCACGTTCGTTAAAGAGTGTTCAAAATAGATTTCAAAAAGTTATTTGTATCTTATATCTATTTGTATTTTAAAGAGTGTGGTGTCTATCTAGGAGAAGGATTTAATAATGGTGTTTTGCTATCATAATTTAGTAATAAATTACTAAAATTCAGAAGAATCCTCATCTTTAAATGAATTAAAAGTATAAAATAGGTTATAATCTTGTTGATTTAAATTTTCAAAACATCTTGTGCCAATGCAGAAATGACTATTTTATAGTCAGATGATTCAAACTAATATTGCTAAAAAATCTCCTATTTATTTGATGACGATGAACTTTAATTACATTTCTTCTTTATGTCATATACACCTCTCTTAGATAAATAACTTCAATCTCCGAAGCCTTCTTTTCTTTACTAATATAATTGGAGTTTAATACCTTTATTTTAACATATTAGTTATAAGCGGTAACATTAAGGTAGTGATATATGTTTAATAGTTAATGGTATTGTTGTTATGTTTAGTTCTTTTTTTTGCTCCGTAATTGGATTTTTCATGTTTTAAAATTTTTTACTTCTTGAATATTTAATGTTTACCAAGTTATTATTAATTAAATATTCAAACGAATAACTTAAAATTGCTACAGAGCCCTAACTTAATTTTTGAAATTTTGAAAAAAGAGATCACAAAATATTCATATATTTATGCATGTGTTTTATTTTGTTCCAGGAACGTCATTTAATGTGAAACTCTTTGATAGTTTTATATCCAAAGTTTTATTTGTTAATTTTATTCATTTATTTTTGACACATTCATTGCAAACTACACTGTATTTTTTCCAGCAGTTAAACAATTCACTTATTTTTAAGCATTCATGTCCTCTAGATATTAGACATAATTTAATTAAATGTATCTTAGTCATTTTAAAATTTTGAGTTATTTGATGTTTTTTATTTACCTTATTATTAATAATAGAAAACCTAAATAAATAAATAAAATTTAGAATTAGTTTTAAAAATTAAAAAAAAAGCACAAAATATTATATATGCATATTTTTTATATACGTATATTCCAGGCACGTCATTTTATACGTCCACCAAACAACCCTTGGACTAACTTGCAATTTTATTTCAGAAATTTTAGGTTTCATCTAGGTATTTATATTTATGTTTATTGTAAGTTACTTAATTTTACTATTAGTTTTTCACTACAATCTTAATGTCTCTTAGTTATTCATATGGAATTTTTAAGTACTTCAGGGATTAAAAATAATAAATGAAAACATCAAATTAATTATCCATTTTATTCCACAAATTGTACGTAATTTTTAATTGATTACACCCCTTTGATGTCATTATTTTTTGCTTTCAGGTAATAAAAATAATTTTGCATTTTCTTCAATTATTTAAAATAGTTAATATTTTTAATTTACTCCAGGTATTTGGCGTCACTTTTAAAGTCTTTCAGGGATTTGAAATTATTGTTGAAATAGTTTTTTATTATATTCAAATCTTCTAAGTCCATTTAACATATTTTTGTTTAATTTCCTATTAGACTTTATTATTTATTTATAGCTATTATTTAACTTTTCAGAATTTATTAATTTTCATCTTTTCATTTTATTTCAGGCATTTGACATATAAATTCGATTTATTTTAAACACTTATATTTTACTTCACTAATCATTTTTACTACCTTTTAAGAATTAGAAATAATTTTTCGTCATTTATAGGTATTTTAAAATCTCATCTTTGACGTATTTTTTTCAAAGCTTTTAGGGATTTCAAATAGTATTAACATTCAATAGTGAAGAAACAAATATTTCAAACATTGAACATCAAATTCTGTCTCTACACTCTACGCACTGGCATTAGCATATCTCTTTTCTTCAGTGTTTCAGTCTTAACGGTCATCTTAACCTTATTCCAGTGATCTTCGGTCTTAGTTCACCCTAAACCACTATTAAAAGTAAACGTCAAGGTACTTCCACTTATCAGATCATCATTCATAGCCCATGCATACCCCATATACCAATACCAATATTAGAAAGTAGTATATAGTAACCGTAGACTGTCTGACACCTCTGGTACCTTCCTTTCGAGCCAGTACCACGAAGACATAATATACTTAAACCATTCTCATTTTCAGTTGACCGTTATTCGTACCAACTAGTACCGACTTCTTTTTCCTTCGGACTTACACCGTGCAACCGTAGTAGTATCGCTTTTTGTTTTATTTTATTTATTTATTTATTTTTTTGTTTTTTATTTTTGTTTTCGTTCGCTCGGTGGTACCGGTCGCCCTTCTTCCGCGTTGATGTATAGTGTCCGCATCAGTGAGAGTTAAACATTGTTATTATTATATTTGTTGGTATTGATTAAAAGTGTCTTTAATGAGGAAAAATTGGTACTAGTGGTTGTTTGAACAGCCATAATATTTATAAGTGCTGAGATAATAAATCGTTTCATGGATTACCTTGGGTAAATATTATATATGGATTTAATTCGTATGAATTACATTGACGGTATTGAGTTATTGGTACTTTCTAGAGTGATTTATGCCAACTACTAATCGTTTTTAATTTGATTATTTACAGGACGTATAATTTGGATTTCCTGTGGTCTATTTATATATATGATTTTTAGCTCCTTTTTTAGAGGCAAAAACATCTAATAATCGTGGGTGGTAGGTCATAAGTAATTTTAAAATAAATCATTTTATTAATAATTAAAAAATAATAGTAAAATAAAATGACCGTTTCAAATAATCAAAAAACTAAAATTTTAATTTTTTATAAGAATTGTATCATGTTTAAATACATAGGTAAATTTAAAAAAATCGCAGTCATTCCATTAAATTCCAATATAATGATCATTTAATTAAATACAATAAAATAGATATTACAAAAAATTGGAATTTTTAGAAGATATTTTCATAAACAAGTGAAGCTTTTCTATATTTTTCTGAATATGGGCTCTGGATGATACATTACACACAAGAAGTGTCTATAAAATAATTAGAATATTAATAAGAAATCTTGATTCTTGAGTTACCGTTTAATTATAAAATGGAGTAGAAACCCAAAAAAGTACAAAAAATGCAATATTGACAAAATTGACGTAAATACAAACAAAATAATAATAAAACGATCCTCTGTAATATTAAACCAAATAAAACCAAATATGCTCTAAATAAGACGAGACGCCTTTATCTCTTCCTGTTGGCCTACAAGTAGTACCTACATAGGAAAACATAAATGTAATTTAATGTAAAATTTTTAAAATAATACTATATGCATAGAATACCAACAACCACAAAAAGAAAATCGCATTAAGATAATCATATTTTTGTCAACATTATAAAATTTATAGTTAATTAGCATTTTTTTACAATAAATTTTTTTATTACAATGATTATAAAATTTTATATATACAAATTAAGTTTTTAATTTGCCTAATACCATTAAAATTTGTTAGATGATTTAACCATTTATATCCAATCACTAAATCTAATATTAATCGAGTCTATATATTTAAACGAAAATATATAGTTGAAATATATAGACATTGATTAAACAGATATCCTCTTTTTTTCCATAGGAGTGTTGGTAGCTGTGTTATGATAGTATCGGCACCATATATTTAAGAAGTTCAGCTGTGATTAGGTCAGTTCCGGAGGTTTTATAGTTTTTTAGTTTCTTTTTTCCTTTTATAATTTCCTCTTTAGAAGGATGGAAGGATTTTGCGTTGTTTTGTAGCCAGCTTTTTCCAGTACTACCTCTTCTTCACCAGTTCCTTCATCAAGCAATTGATGGAAAGTAATTCCACTTTATCAGTTATTAGATCGCCATTTTTCTTATTTAAGATATTGTCGGTCCTGGATCTGAATCCTGTTTTGTAGAACGTAACTTTTACTAACTTGTGTTATTCTTTCCCTCTTCTTCTAGTGAAATTAACCCTCTCCTTCTAGTGACTGTTATTCTCTCTTTCTCCCTCTTAATAGAATCTTTCCTAAGAGAACCTTTCGTGTTCTTAGTCACCTGACTTTTTCCCTCTTCCCTAGATACGTCTGTAATTATTCCAGATATTAACTTCCAATGCATATTAGTATTGTATGTGGTGTTAGTAATTTCTCTGATACGTCACTCTAGTTCTTTCTGATACTATGCTCTTACTCTGATACTGTATCTCTCTGAGGAGGAAGATGATTGGTACGCTGGTTCTTTGCTTTAGATATTCTGACTCTGATTTTGGCTTTGATGGGAAAATAATCTGAATCGGCATCTGCTTCCCTGACCATCTTCCGGCTAGTTTATTATGTCTGTGCCTTGCATCAATTATAACCTGATCTATTCGGTTCCTTATTATACCATCATTAGATACTCATGACATTTTGTGTATACCTTTAAGTTCAAACTATATGATGCTGCAAGATCTACCACTCTTACACCGTTGTCATTGGAAGCATTGCGTAGGCTGTACATGAGATCTTAGTTGTTCGATTGTGGCGTATGATAAGCCTCTTAATTGGCGGTTAAAAAAATCAATACAGAAAGTTCAAAATACATGGATAAGATTTGTATTTAAAATACCCTATCAGCATCAAATTACTTCTTATCTAAAAGAAAAAATCCTAAATATGATCAATTGTAGAAAATACTATATGGCCACCTTCGTGTACAGAAGAAAGCCTCATTACCTAAGATAAAAATTTTCTGGATTTGTAAGTGGACAAAGAACAAGAAATGCAATAAGAAATGCACATACATTTGTAATTCCTTGACACAGGTCAGCATCCTTCCAGCGCCCATTTACTTTCGTAGCTATTATATTGTGAAACGATCTATCAGGGAACAGCAAGGTTTCTAGCCTAAGCAAATTTGCATTTAAATGTGAAGAAAAAATTTTGACTAAACAACAAACCCTCTAGAATAGTTTAGTATTTAAGTATTGGTTGTCTTATACAAATAATATCATTAAATAATAATAGTATATATTTTCATTCATCACTCTTTGACTATTTGTCTCTTCTGGTCGATCTGTACGTCTGTATGTTCCAATTTGTCGAAAGTCAGGGTCCTTCCTCCAGGGTTGCAATGTTGTATACCTTGCATAGGTCTTATTAATAATTATAGTTTTAAGTTTTAAAAAAGGGATACTTCGCCCAAGCCTAGTCTTGGTGTGCTTGGTTTCATAATCGAGAAGTAGTCCGTTTTTGGCAAAATATGAACTGATCATCAGTGATTTATTGTATTTAATATTATTGCCAAAATCAAGCATTTGTATTTGTATTTATATCTTAGTGTCTCTTCTCGTTTAGTTTTAGCATTGAAATCTCTCAGGATGAGTGTCATGTCTTGTTTGGGAAGTTGGGCTAGTTTGCTCTCCGAAGTGTGGTAAAGTAGATCTTTTATACTCTCATCTTTATTTTCTCTTGGTGCATGCACCGACAAAAGTTAGTAGTTATAGAAAATGCCTTTTATCCTAATATAGTATATCTTGTCCTGAAGTGGCTCAAACCTTAAAGCTGATTTCAGCAGAGATTTTATGAGTGCAAAAGCTGTTCCGAAAGCCTGGACATCTTGGCCATCGCCACTATAGAAAGGATATGAATTTGCAATGTCAGTACGACCCTTGCTCTTATGACTGCATTTAGTTGATATGGTCTAAGTACCGTTCAATGTTTCAATATTCATATGTTCTTTACTTGTTCTTTGCGTTATTCGTCTTTGTGTATCTGGCTTGATCCGAGGCTTCTGTTGCTTCTTCATAGCCATACTTTTACGGTCTTTGTGAAGCCTTGAACTAAAAGTGTCACGCAAAAATTGCACACAAGTCATACATAGGTTTGTTTGTTGTTGTATATTAAATAGGTTATTTCCATAGAGGAGAAACAAGAGAGGGCTTCACACTGAATTCTGAAGAACGCATTGATGTTCAAGTAGCGAGATGTGAAGTTTTAAAAAGAAAAAGTGTCAGCGAGTGCTTTAAAAAATGCTAAGATAAAACTTTGCTAACTCAAAGTGACGTAGCAGATGAAGATTATCCTGATGATTTAATTCCTTCAAATGATTTAAAGTAAGATCTACAACCATTTGTATCAGAAGCATTTGATGAGATTTCCTTAATGCTCCAGAATATATGAAGGAGGTAAAGATGTAGATGTTGGTGAGGGTGTAGATTGGATTGATGGTGAGGCTTTAGGCAGACAATTTATTCGAGACACATGATAAATCAGACAAAGATATTCTGGAAATGACTTTGGCTTACAAAATTAAAAATCGAGATGCTATTAAACATTTAAATTTTGTTTGACAGTGGGCCACAGATAATAATCTTCCTTTGAATGAATCTGCAAAGCTAAAAGGAAACCGCCTATGAAAAAGAGCTATGCAAGAGTCTAAAATCACTAATTTCTTTAGTTAATTAGTTCAAAAACATTTAAATGGTCCAAATCAGAGTTAACAATAATTAAAACCAATTTTTACAATGATTTAATATTCCGGACTTTTTGATAATTCGGATTGGCTTGATTTTAATTGATCCATATTATCGAGACACTAAAGCCATAAATCTTCAATTTCCTTAATAAAATACTGTGGCTTATACTATCAAAAGCTTTAGCGATGTCACAGAACACGATAGACGTATATTAGGGTTTAAATATAATTTTTCTAGCACGTCAAAGATGGCGTCGTTTGTGCCTGTAGACTCTTGAAAATCATATTGAAACTTATTAAGGATGCTACGCTTTTATTCACAATTAAGGAATGCAAAAGCGAAATAGGTCTCCAATAGGATGGAAATTCCCGGTTCAAAAGTCCCTTCTTTGAAAATCGAAATGATCTTTTTAAGTAGATGTGGAAAATATTCATGCTGAATGGAGGAATTAATTGAGTTTGCAAAGACATTATAAGCGGGATCTGGCAAATTTAAAAATATCCTATTTGAAATATCATCCCGACCAGAAGAATTCTTATTGATAATAGAAATATGTTTTTTTTATCTATCTATCTTGTATGGCGTCAGGAGTAAAGTAGAAGCTTTCAGGTATAGAAGTATTACTTAGCCAATCAGTAGGAGCATAAGAAGCCATGGAAATCCATTTACCAGATTACTACTAACTGAGCAGTAATAATAGTTCATTTCACTAGTACTCAAAAAAGATGGTTTGGATTGATCAGAATTGGAGCCTTTAAAATTATTACCAATCCTTCAAATCTCTTTCACCTGGAACTTCACTTTTCCTTTGCTATTCACGAAAATTTAAAAATGATCGACAATGATACAAAGGATGCTTATTAGCCTTATACATTACACAATAATTCTCTAGAGCATCCTTTTTTGTATTTCCTATTGTCCAGATCTGCAGAGAGAAAATGTTGATGATTTCTTTCAGCATTTGAACCTGGTTGACTTAAAGATACTTGGTATTGATTAGTGTGTAATGTATGCAAATTTAAATTTTGTTATACATGAAACTAATTTTCTTAAGAAATTTGTTTTATGTATAACATGTTAAAATTAAAAAAATCAAAAAATGCTTATAACTGATGTTATCTTTATGGATGATTTTCAATCAGGTCCTAAAATTATGTCCAATGTACTACTAAACATATAAAATAACAATGTATACCAATTATCTACAAATTGCTTAAGACTTTTAAGAATCCGCAGATTTTATTGAATATTGTCTGCAAGATTTTCCAGATCTCTTAGTACATTTTTGCCCAACTCTGGCAACACATATAAACTTTTTATATGGCTTTGAATAATACATTTTTTATTCTCATATTTTTCTAATAAAAGATTAAAGACAACTTCATAATTTAACTGATTTACTTCAACTGAATGCATTACTTGAACAGAATCACATTTCAGGTAAAACCGTAACAAATACAATGTTTGCATATTCATGAGTATACCATTTAAATAAAGTCCTAAAGTTTCTTGAAGAGATTTTCAATCCCTTGGTAGCTTTATATGAAGAAAACTAAAGGAACTACTGAGGAACTACCAATGCTATTTCAATCAACTTTTGTGCAAAGTAACCTAAATGCAGAGAAGTCTTTTCCTGATTAATAAGTTAATGCAGAACTAATCCAAGATGGTACAAAAGAGATTATTATTTGTTGTAAAAGTATTTATATGAATTGTTAGACCAGAAGATTTGTTTTAATATTTTAGAGCGAGTTGAATAGAAGCAATAGGAGGAAGATTAAAGAAGAGACTTTAAAATAATAAAAAATAATAACTATTAATAAATCATGGGGGAAGTTACCAGGAGTTTCGAAAATATTAACAAAAAAACAATCTTCAATAGGAATTATAAAACAATTCACTTTTCAAGATTCCTGTATATGAAGTTTTTGTCTTATTTTTAGACAAAGATGCGGCTAGTAAAATATTGCGATGTAATTTCGGAACACTCTGTATACACTCATTTTTGTAAA
Source organism: Anthonomus grandis grandis (assembly GCF_022605725.1). Lineage (NCBI taxonomy): Eukaryota > Metazoa > Arthropoda > Insecta > Coleoptera > Curculionidae > Anthonomus > Anthonomus grandis. The sequence continues at coordinate 13,402,714 of NC_065548.1, read as the reverse complement.
TTTAATAAGACCTTATGCAAGGTCGTAACTCTCTTACTACCCAAATTATGCCATTCTTGGAGGCTAATTTGAAGCTCAAAAAAATTGTCAAAAATTGCATTTTTGTAAATTTTCACTTGTGTGCTTTGATTTTTACATTTCTGCTCATAGCCCAATATAATCCTATATTTTGTGATGTATAAAATAAGGATAGTCGGAGGTATCCGAAAAATAGAAGGTTCATGTTCAGCGCTCCTATCATCACGGTAATTCCCATTTTTAAATATCCGTTTCAGACTAAAAATCCTAGAAAATCGTAACGCAGTAGTTATAACAACTATTATTTTAAAAATCATTTTATAATTACTTATTGCGTTTTACTTTAAACGATTTTTGATGGTGTCTATTCATTATAATTAACCATGTTTAATTTGACGTTCCTTGATTATTATCCGATCATTAAAACCACCACATTTTAAAACCACTAACAATGGAAGTTTTAAAAATAAACTTTTTTTGACCATATATCATGGCACATGTCGCCGAATAATAATATGCATTTCCTATTTATCATCGAACGGGGGTATTCACGCAATTTTTCATATATTTTTTTTTTCGTTTTTGATAATACCGCGACCTTCAATTGTTACACCGAGTCTGAGGTAAATGCCGTAATATGTGGTTAAATTGAATACATAGTACGTAAAATACGTGTCATGTATTCGGCCTTTTTTTATTTTTTGAAAAACCTGAGGCTTATTATGCATTATTTATTATTTTTAGTGAAATAGGGAGCAGGTTAGTAAATTGCTTTTTGTTAATTATCGTCATCATATTTAAATAGGACAATATCCAGTTTTAGCCGGTAATTTTTACAACAGAATAATCTAATAGTTATTTAATGCTTTGCAAGAATACCACCGCACATTTAGCTTAAATGTACTTAGCAAAAATTATATCTGCGTTAACGTCTTATACCTACATCCTTAGAGACGATTCACCAAGTTTTTAAAATAACTGGTCAAAATAACAACAAAAAGAAATATATTAATTAACTAACTAATTAAATAAAAACTAAAAGAATAAAGGCAAGGGAATGGCAGGGAAAAAAACCGTGAAGAAGAGGACCCCAACAGCAGTTCTATTAAGTAATAAGTATTATCATTTAAATGTCAATTTATCAAATTTAGCGAGTCAGCATGAACACAATACAAATCAATTATAAGCAATAAAAATTAAAGACAACGCTGTAACTAACTTTAATTTGCAAAAAACTTAAAAACTCAGTGCGATAAAGATACTATAACCCTGATAAGTTAAAAGATCATGCATAATATATTTAAATTTATAATAGCGTAAAGGTTTATTCAAAGAAAATCTCATACAACTGTTTTATAGTTTTTGAATTTTTTTAAAAATACTAAAAGTTAAACAGTCAGAAGAAAATAAATCGTTGTAATTAGGTAAAGGAAGGATAAGATGGTTACACAAGTAGTACTTATGTTCTATTAGGTAATATGTGTTTTAATATATATATACGTTTTTTACGCTATTTTTATTTAGTTTATTATATGATTTTCAACTGAAAGTTGAGAATCAAATATTATACCTAAAATTTTAGTTTCACTGTCAGAAAAAATCATGCTTTTATTTACTTTAATAGTGAAATTACTTTTAATATTTGGTTTGAATTATTCTTTCCAAAAATGATTTCCAAGCTTTTGGCCGAACTTATTTTTAAATTGTAATCTCTGCAAAATGACACAATGCTCTCAATATTAGAATTAAAGTAAGTGTTGATATCTTGCATATCCGACTATAAAAATAGGATATATATTTGTGAGTCATCAGCATATTGCTGTGTTTTAGAGTTTAGAACTGATCTATTAAAACATAAATTAAAAATAACAATGGCCCCATTATCGAGCCTTGTAGAAAACCAATTTTTAAAGTCCGAAAATCAGACTGCAGCCCGAATGTACCATTACCAGTGACTCATACAGGCTGAGATCTGTTTGAGCCAAGAAACCAATTTAATTTATCCAAAAGCCTAATATAGTTACATACATACATATAGCACAGCCATACAGGTAGTTAATTTATTTTCTTCATAGCTTCTGATGTAGTGATGGAATAAAGTCGAGTTAAGTCAGTTTAAGGTCTAACTTTTCAAGATCTAGAACTACTTTTCTTTAAATGTTGGATGTGATGCAAGAATCCTTACTCCAAGACAACGTATTTTGGACCACATCCATGAACCTGTTTCTTGTTTGAAATGAACCTGTTTCTAGTCATATAACTTGAATTTTTTAAAAGATCTTGCTTCAGAGGTAATCCTAGACTAGGCCAATAATCATAATGCGTAAGATGAGAAAAGTTTAGTGTGGATAGTCTCTGAATGAGTTGCATAATTATTAGACTAAATAATTATTAGTCAAAAGACTTAGGGCATGGTAATGAGCTAAGATAAGGAGGTTATATCTGCAACCTGGATGTTTCAAGTTTATGCTTCATAACTTATTTAATTTCAAGTACTTTCCTGAGTACCTCAAGCCTCTTATTGCTGACCAATTGTATTTTTATTCCTTTTTCTAGTGCCTATCTTGCTGCCTGTATAAGACACTGCAGTAACTTGATGTTTGATATTGACATATAAGTCTTCCGATCTATTATTTTTGCTGATGATTCCCGCAGTCTCCAGGAAGAACCTGGCAGGGTTTGCCATTGGTGCAATATAAATAGCGTATCCACATCAACAACATAAATCAATGCTTTAAAATGTAGTTTACTAGATATATGGCACCACTTACCTTTGATTACACATTATTTCTGTGCACTATGCACTAAAATTAGAATATTTGACACCAAGTTAAATTTTAACACTCATATTCACAGTGATTCATATTGACAGTGAGAATCTTTTTAAAGCTGTGCTGTTCCCTTAGTATTGGAATACTGCTTTGTGATGTGGTTTCCATATTATGGCGTTTAAGAAAATTGAGAGAGTTCACAGGAGGGTTGTGGCTATACCAGGGAAATAAATTTGAAAATAAATATGATAATATTTTGCAAGTTTTGCGTCTGTCAACATGGTTTGAAAGGAAGCAGATGACTGATATTTATTTTTTGCATATGGTCACATTAAGTATCGTGAATTATTAATTTATATACCTTTTAATTGTAATGTTCCACAAAATGGACATACTAGTTTCTTTTTGTACACTTTCGTCCAACTAACTGTGACAAAAAATACGCTTTGACCCGTTTGATAAGATCTGCAAACGCAGTCTTTATGATCATCATGAGATGCATATTTTTAAGATGAGCGGCTAAGTAAAATTTAAAAAAAAAGTTTGATTGTGACGTCATTATTAGTAATAACTGCAATTAGATTTCAGATTTTATTACCTGATTGTCTTCTTAGTTATATGTTAAATTATAATATTTCATTTTATTGCATCCTGAATAGTGATTGTAGTACGATTTATTAAAAAAGTGGATTGTACCATATATGAATAAATACATAAATCTATATCTCTTCTATATTCGCTTCTAATTTTTTATCATTCTATTACTCTCTCGATCATCTGGTAATTGTATTTTCTTTGTAGTTTAAGACAATTACGTACCAAAAAACATGATTTTTTGTTACTATTATTTATGATACTCGAGACTGAGATGATGATATAGAAAATAATATTAAGCCTTTAATTTAATAAAAAACTGCTTGGATGGTCTTAGAATTTGGCTTTTCTCATACATTTTTTTATATTGTATAAAAAAACACATCTCATTTCTCTATTACTCTCTGGATTATCTGAAAATTAAGTTTTCCTTTTAAAGTTTATTGACAAATTACATATAAGAAACATCAATTTGTTATTACCTATCATACTTCAGAGTGAGTTGACCATAGTAAGACTGAACCTTCCCAGTTTATTTTATATGCATTTTTTATTGATTTTTACTGTCTGGACAAAGACTGGAACATAAATAAATTTAGGTAAATACTGAATTAATGTTAAAATTGCAAAAAAAAAATTAAATTAGGGTTAACACTGTAATGTATTCTAGACTTACCTGCTATAGGACTCTCTTGCTTCTACTCAAGTGAGTTCATTTTGGTATAGTAACTGGCATAAAATTTTTGATGTAGGAAAGTGGAGAAAAACTAAAACTTAATTTTTGTTCCAAGTGGAGTGAGATTCTGATTGGTTTCTTCAGTGCAGGAAAATTTCTTCATTCATTATTTGCCTGGTGCTATCTACTTCATATGCAGCTCCTGTCTGTTTCTAGTAATCTTATCAGCGTTCTTGTCTTTTTTTTCATCAATGTTTTCTAGGCCTATCTACTAGGACTCTCCTCCTTCTACCTGAGAGAATTCAGCTTGAGTCAAAAGGTGGCATAAACTTTTAAAAACTTTTCAATTTGCAAAATTAGGAGGGAATTAAAACTCATTTTTTATTCCAAGTGGAGTGATTTTCTGATTGATTTTTTAAGTGAAGGAAAATCCCCTTAATCATTATTTGAGTACTGCTATCTACATTATATGTTACGTCGGTATATATCTGATAACCTTATCAGCTTGCCTGTCTTTTTCTTCACCAGTATATTTTAGGCTTACCTGCTAGGTTTCTCTTTTTTCTATCTCAAGAGAATTATTTTGGGTTGGAAAGTGAGAGAGAAAGAAGAGGGAATTCTTCTTAAAAAGTTAAAAATAACTTAATTAAAAATAACAATTAATAATCAAGATGTTACAAAATCCATCGGATGAGAGTGAAATAGGTTCAATAATCTAAGAAACAAAATGCGAAAATTTACTAAAAAAAATAATGGCTAATAATATAATAATGACTAGATGACGTGCAAAGAGATGGAACACAAGAAAACTCACAAATAAGTGAACATACATAAATAAGGATTTCGCCCAAGAACCTCTACAATGCTTGGAAACTGGAAAGAATAATTTACCAAACTAATAAATATAGAAGAAGCGACATATGAAGAGGATAAACTATATATCACTGAAATCTGAGTTAACCCATCATCCAGAGAAGAAACAGGGCTGGGATTCTAAAATCACGACTCGATCTCAATACGATCACGACTTCGAATTCGATCGCGACTCAGTCGTGACGACAAGGGTGATTCTAAATTTCTATCGTCGGCTAAACTCGTTTTATTTGATTTAATTTAGGTTTCTTGGTATATATTTGTTTTTTTCCCTAATATTTGACAGATGGAAACGTCAATTGTCTTTTCTATTAATAAACAGTAAACACTAAGAATTTTTATTTATTTGGTTAATTTTTTTCGCCTTCGTGTTTTTTATTTAAATATATGCCTATAACTATATTATTTCTTTAAAATAAAAAAAAATCGTTTAAAACCACCACTATCCATTGGAAAATAATAATTCAATTCATAGAAAATCACAAAAACTTGTTGTGTTGATCCAATTTTGCTTTTAATATGGCAACATGGGTGCAATCAATAGGACCTATAACACCAGGGAAATTGGATCTCTCTATAAATGTTAATTTATTAATTTCTCTCATCTCTTATATTTGAAAAATTAATCGGTCAGCAAGGTGATTGTCAATAATTTCAGTAATTTTATGGATTAAAAGACTTGCAGTAGTTTCGTTAATTTCAAATTTAAAATCTGGTCCAATGCTTCTTTGGTAATAATCTGTGGCATAAAATCTTGACATACTAAAACTGCCCATTCAATGATAACTCTACTTCCTCTGCCTCTATTAACAGAAGGTTGTAGAAAATAGGGTCGAATTAAATCTATTAGTTGTTGTGTTTAAGAAAGCTTCTTGATATCTAATGAAAACGTGGTATGACTATTAGTAAACAATAAATGAAACAAATACGTTTAAAAAAGGATGCTGTCACATTATGCACGTATTAAAAAAGGAAGAAGCTATATCGTCTGATGGTGTATACGATATACCCAAGCGTGTCGTCGACAAATCGTTAAAAAATAGGCAATCTGCAAGACACTCACGACTGAAAATTTTATTTAGAATCAGTTATATCGAGTAATCAGTTATATGAGTAAAAATTTTAGAATCCCAGCCCAGGTCAAGCTATTAAAAAGCTAAAAAAAAATAAAGCAGCAGAATGAGATGGCGTCCCTCCGGAATGCCTAAATAAGGGTCGACAGAAACAGATACCATACATCAGATGATACAAAAAATATGGGAGTAGGAAATGATCCTGATAACTGGAAAGAAGGAGTTACTATACCAATACATAAAAAGAGAAATAGAATGTCATGTAACAACTATAGTCGTATCACACTCCTTTACAGATAAATAACTCATTAAATTCGTTCATTAATTGGAAAAGCTTTTTTGGTCCTCCGAACTGGATGAAAAGATCTTAAAAAATCTTTCATTATTTCCGTATCTCAGTGTCAGGTGTGTATACAGATAATTTTTCATTTTAACCGATGATTTATGCTCTTATTAAATATTTCTTTCATTTCTTTGCCTTTTCAATTATCTTTTGTATATCGTCCGATCCCAAGACTTGCCAATAAAAACCTTAAAAACGACATATTTTAATTTTTTCTTTCTAGTAAGTGGGACATATAAAAACAAAAATGTCGTGTACTTGAATCTATAAAATGCCAATTAAATTTGTTCAGTTATTATGCCAACGTTTATAGAATTTAAACCATTCCGAAATTGTTCAGTGAACGTGCAATGTATGTAGGTATGTGTGTTTCTCAATACCTCTGTGTGAGTACTGTTATATCATTTGAGTTTCTTTCTTTTATATGCAGAAAATTCCTTAAAACCTTAAAAACTATTTGTATTTGTACGTGTCGTAACCTATTTTTAGTATATTCCTTTACTATATTACTTACACATACTATCTATAATTCTTAATAAACTATATTCAATCCATTAAAGTATCATTTATTAAGTGGACATATAACTTAACAACTTAATTTGACTCCTACTTTACTAGTTTTAATAAAACGTTAAGCATTTCCATATACAAACCATTTATTTATATTTTTTTAGCAGAATAATATATATTTCTCTATGCATACAAAAATGTAAAAAAATTCAAAAAAAAATTTGTTTTTCTGTTCATATATATTAAAAGGACATCATTAAAAAACCATTAGTGCAAGGTAAATTCACAAAAATATTTTAATAATACGTATCTGTATGACACCAGTATTTTTTACTATTGGCTGGGTTTACCCCGAGGACTGGTGATTTATGGGGGTTGTTAAGGGCAAGAAAAATCTCAGCTTCAGGTACTTCCATAAACACAAGTCAGTAGGAAGCAATTTTTTTTTTCAATTTCGGTAAATCGAGAATGGTTTCTTATGGTTTAAGTAGGGATTCTTTTTATCAATATTAGAAAAGTAAAGATCAAAATAATAATTGAATTAATCAAAAATTGGAATACATTCTGCCAGAAATTTCCTTTTTCAATTTTCAGAAACTCTAGACACAATACGAGAAATAAAATGAGAAAGTTTTTTTAAGATTCTACTTGTCAAATCTCGTTGATGAATTTCTTAAAAATGTTGCAAATCAACTTAAAGTTTCGTGTGTGTTTTTTTTTAATCCTGTTGCCGCGTACCTTATCTAAATAACCCCAAAATATATGGTCAGTATTAGCGCGACCCGATAAACAAATGGTTGCGAAATATGCGATTTTTTAAAAGTATTTTGATATGGTTTGTTAACTTTGATATGAAGAAAAAACTGCTAACTTGGTGGTCCAGGTTATTAGCGTAAGTTAATATAATAATATTTACCCGTTTATCTGCGATAAATTTTCGACTTGAAAATAATAAATAATATTTTTGGTTTTTAGGATTGTTGTCTGAAAATTGTGTTTTTCTCGTATAGCTTGCACAATTACTTACGGAAAACATCCTTTAATTAATATTCTCTTAAGTTTTGTCAGGTTGAGATAGGGATATATCATTTATTTTTGGATTACTCTCTAAATTCAAATAGAAATTGTGTTTCGCTTGTAGATAAACTTAGGGTTATCCATCCAATGGAAAATTTCAGACCTATCCTTCAGAATGGCATATGTTCTTATAATACAATTAAAATTAAAATAAATAATAAATTTATTGTAGTTTGTTGAGTCTCTAAGAGTCACGGAAGAATGTGGAACTGACCACAAACATCTGCTAGCTTAAGTCAGAATTCATATAAAAACAAAGAACAGAGAACAAATAAATTCCTTGTTAGAACCAGGGAACATGAAACAATTTAAACAAAAATTGGAGGAAAACCTAATAACAGATTGAGATATCTCAAGAGAGTCAAATCTACAAGAAATATGGCTAAGCCTCAAAACAACTCTATTAATTACTAAGGAACAAGTGAGACAACAAAGCAAAACGAAAGTAAAAAATGAAAAACCGGAGGACCGACGAAACTTGGAATGTAATAGAAGAGAGGAAGACTTTCAGAAAACCAGGCACAAATACACAAGAATGAAGAATCGAATAATAATATATGAGACTATGTAGAGAAGTGCAACAAGTATGTAGATGGAATAAAAATCACCACATAGAACAAATATGCGAATGGATCGGAAGCAGAGCTAACACCAATGAAACCCGATATATCTTCCTATACATTAAATAAATTACAAGAGAATTTAAACCAAAAAAGTAGAAGAGAACAAAGAGGGAAAAGTCAATACATCATGTACCAAAAGCAGAAGTATAGCAAGCCATTAGTTACTTAATAAACAATTAGAATTCAGTTTTAAATAATGTGAGTGCAGAAATTATGGAACCGTTTCCTCCAAGTGGTAATGTTAATTCTATTATGAAGGATTTGCAATAGGATCTGGAAAAGTGGACCATGGCGAAGCGACTGGATTTCATCCACTTTCACTCCTCTGCATATAAAATGGTCAAAAATGTAGCAACTACAATACATCGCGCTGATATCCCATCCAAGCAAAGTTATGCGTATAATCCTACTAACCCGTATAATCCTACTAACTCAAAAATTTCTTAGAACAAGCTGGATGTGTAACCAGAAAAGGGTTCAAAAAACATACTATGAACCTACGACAGATCATCGAGAAGGCAGAAGTATTCGGGAATCCTACGTTTTGACTGCGTGGACTCAACTGTGGAAAGTGTTATTAGACATAGAAACCTCGGTCTACCTTATTGAGAGCACATCATATATTATTTTCATTAAATATATGTTTATTCAACGATTTTTTAGTACATTTTTGGTTTTGGTGTATTAATCAACCATATATGGTCAAAGAATATTTATTAAACTGTAGAATATACCTATATCCTATACTGTTAACAAAAGAGAGAAAATTTCGGCATTTAAAAAAATTAGGAAAATTCGAATTGAAACACTTAAAGGACTTACATTTCTAGCTTTTAAACTTGATGAAATGACCCCGATATCACACATATGCCACTGTGTAGCATATAATATACCTTTCGCATACGTATATATCTTATAGTGTAATAATGGAAAATCATAGACAGAGAAATATAGAAAAAAGTAAAGAGATAAGAAAAGATATAAGAAAAAAAGAAATATAGGAAATGCATTAACGTGTAAGAAACACAATAATTATACCACGCCGCGCCTTAGCCAATCAAGAAATTGGCTGTCCATTCCCTGTGGCTTTTGGCTTTTGCGTAATAAAAGTGCATCAAATAAAAAACTCAATAATACAAATTGGTTAAAAATGAAAGAGGGATTTAAAAAGTAAAAAGTATTTCAGAAAAATGCTGTGGCATACTGTGTTTTTTATTAAAAAATATTTACAACAAACCCCTAACGGACGCCACTGGAATTTTTTTTTTTTACTTAAATAATCTCTCCTGATGCACTTTTTGTTTAGATTTTTTACGCCCTGTAGATTCAAAAGTAATACAGTTAGGACATACATTCATAAAAAACAAATTCAAATTTTTTATTGGAGAATCACCCTGTAAAGTTTATCGGTAGAGTGCCTAGACCCCATACCTTTCTTCTAAATTCCATATCAATAATGATTTAACGTTTAAAATAAAGATTTTATACTGCTTTTCTGTAACTAAAAACTCCAACGTTAGCAGCTCAGCGGAGATTTTGTTAAACGCATTCTGTAAAAGTCTTTAAATGGTATACAATATACCAAACGTTAAAAAATTGTATATAATTAACATGTAACCTTCTTGAGCATGAATAACATAAACTTTATATTAAATTCCTCAATCATGTGGACATTTTATCCGATATTTATTATTGAAGTTCAACCAAAAATGTACATCTGGTGTAAACCAGAAATAAACATTTATTTAACTGTCATGTGTTGTTTGACTTATATGCCTTTAACCAAGGAGGCATCTTGTAGTTAGTAAAGCCCTGGATGGTTGGCAAGGCGTTATAGTTATCGGCGGTAAGACAGTGCGATAATGACATGACTTTTATCGCAAAGAGGAACAAGAGAAATACTATAAAAATACTATGAAATAGTGCCAATCAGGAACAAAAAAATAATATATTGATAACTTTGGATCTTGCAGACATATGCTGTTAATCGTTTTGCTTCAAAAAGCATATTAATTCTAGTCATATTTGCAAAATAGGATATGCTTGGATAGGGTTGAAGAAGCTTCTTCAGACTAAGGTATACACAATATTGGTATTCCCCAAGGTTCGGTCTTGGGGTTCAATTTATATTTAATATATATTATTGACCCAATCACCATTTTGTCCAACTTTTCTAAAGTATTTAAGTTCCACCAAGTTAAACATCTTATTTTACCTCAGCATGAGTTACTCAGTGTAGATCAACACTTATAATACTACAAGCAGCATAAATTATCAGAATTATCAGATAGCATAAACAGAAATCTTCAAAATATAACTAATATTTCACAAGAGCATGATGCACTAAAACTTAACTCTGCTTAACTGCTAAATCAAAGCTTATCTTTTTCGGTCGTCACAAGAATAAAAATATATTTAATAAAATAAATGTACAAAATGGCAAAAAGCTGGAAATTTGTCAATCTGCTCGTAATTTAGGACTTTTTTATTAATTGTAAATTAATTTTTCATGGGCATGTTAAAAATCTAATACAAAAGGCTTAAGTACAACATTGTATAGTTGTTTTAGAGATGTCGCCGTTTTATAGTTAACTTAGAAAAATATGATAGAGTTTCACATAGAATTAATGAAATCCAGTGGCTAAGTAGTATATCTTTTAATAAAATTAATTGCTTCATATTTTAAAATAAAAATTATAACCAACATAAATACCCATTCTGTAAATACCAGAAATAAGGAAATTTTTTTTTTTAAATACTTATATTACTCAAAAATATTACATACAATTTTTTACACTAATTGTAGAGTGTGCACAAAAATCATAGTTAGGTATATACAAATAAACTATAAGTATCATTTACTGAACCAAGTCGCAAAACTTACCTTCGCAAATGACTTTACAATAGCTGTGTCAGGTATTGTAAAGATGGGTCCCTATAGGGTAGAATGTCCCAACCAAAGTCAGTACAGGCAAATAATCATAATTCGTTTTATTCAAATAGGTTACTTCTGCATAATAAAAAGACAAATAAGGTTGTCTTTACATGTATGGGTAAAGAAAATTCCATTTGTCAAATACAAGAGTTCAGCTCTTTATGCTATTCCTTATCTGGTTGTGCTTCAGCAGATGAAAAGTTGGCATATTTTGAAGTTTTCAACCCACTGCATATGCTCTGCTAGCATAGGGATATGAAAGAAAGAGAAAGGCTCTTAGGATTGTGAAGGGTCTACACTATAGAGCCAGCTATAGGGAAGCCTTTCGGTTTTTTGATCATTAGCTTCTTTAATGCGTATATACCAAAATGTATTATATATTTACAGAATATTGCCCTTGTTTCAACGTTTGGTGAAGTATTTGAATTTCCCATATTACATTGGGGTGATTTTCTTATTATCTTTAATATTACGTCAGATTAAGTCATTTCCGATCAAAGAAAAAAATTCATTTAAAATTCACGTATTTTTTTCATCTTTTATTGTTTAGACACATCGATTGGTATTGTCACTTGCGTGTTTTTTTTAAAATAGAACACCCTGTATATTACGACGTTTTACAATTCTTTGATATATTCTGAATACTTTTTGTATAGCAAACCATATGCCTAAGGTCAATGGTTTGTCAAATATGACCTAACAAGCTAACGAAATATATGTAATTAAAACATAAAAAATTATTTTAGATTTATAGCAACTAATGCTAAATTTGTTGTTCATTTGATTCACTGCGTCTTTTGCAATAAAAGTTTTGGTTACAGGTTTACTCAAGTAGAAACTATGACGCCAAAATTAATTTTTTATGTGATTTTTTAAAAACGATTGTCATTGTTGATAACGATTTGTCATGCATTTGTGAGTATAATTGTTATATTAGTTGTCATTTCACGCAGCATTTTTTAATAAAATGCATTTATCTGAGAAACAACGAATTGAAATACTCATGATGGTTGATTCTGTATACCGAGTCAGTACATAAAAAGAGAGCTACATGGACTTACACAGCTATGGACTACACAGCTTCTAACCTTATCCCTACTTTAGTTGTTTTATTCCCTGATCCCCAAGAGGCTGACATACCTAGTAACGAGATATGATTTCAACAAATCCTCCTCACTTTGCCATCACCGTTCGACAATTTCTTGATGCAACTTTTCCTAATAGATAGTTTGGACGAAAAGGACCGATTGAATGGCCACCAAGGTCGCCGGATCTAAGCCCATCAGATTTTTTCTTAAGGGGCTATTTGGAGTCCAAAATTTAAGTGAATAGATCAAATAATGTTGATGATTCAAAGCAAAGAATTCGACAAGAAATTAGATTGGAACTGCATATTATTTACCGACTTCAGAAATGCATTGAAATAAATGGACAACAAATTGAACATCAGTTGCAGTAAATATTGTATTAATTTTTATTTTTTAATGTCGTATGTTTCATTAATTTATTACATGAAATTTGACAAACCGCTGACTTTAGGCGTATGGCATGCTATACAAAAAGTATTTAGAATATATCGTAGAATTGTAAAATGTCATGATATACAGGGTGTTCTATTAAAAAAAATTAATGTTGATGCCATAGTTTCAACTTAAGATACCCTGTACAACAAAATTTTATTGCAAAATAATATAAAAAAATAACTGAATTTTAATTGAATCTGTTCTTTTCATTGTGAATGCGCTATACATAAAACTGCAGAATAAACTTTTCCATAACCAGTTTTGTATTATAAACTGGATGATATGGATTATACAACGGGAATATACTGATTGTTTAACCTAGATATAATAACAACTATTTTAGTGACAATTAACATATATTTAATATTTACCACACTACCCAAGAATAAATTAAACAAGCCAAAACAACAAAAAACAAAATCTACATACAAATTACTCCCAATCAAATAATCCATATACGTCAATGGAAACGATATTTCGGCCTTGTCGCCGATGTCTCTAGAGAACTAACCTCGTTGCCTTGGCATTTGTGACCCCTTATTGAAGATATCTCTAGAATATACGTAGCCTGGCCTATGAAGAAGTCATCCACGTTAAATTCAGTAAGTGTTGGAGTCTACTCGAAGTGATTCTTCGTTGGCTTGATACGGTCGAAAGTGATTTTTTTTTTGAATTCGTGGCGGTTGTGATTTTATTTCGTATAAGTGGCTTAGTTGGATATTGACTATACTGATTTTTCGATAGGTAGGGATTACTATTTTTTTTTGAAAATTTTATTTTTTACTATAGGTAAAGCAGAGATAAGTTTTTTTTAAATATTTAAACCAATAAGGGCCTTTTTTTGGCAATTTTACCGGGGCTTAAATTTTTTCTTTAAAATTTTCAAAAAATCACTGCTATACTTTTGAAAACTCTTACATTGAGATTTTGACCAAACGAGTGAGATGCGTCGTACATAAGGTGTAATCAGCTAATGCACCATAGAACTAAGCAAATAAACTATTGTATGTATATTACTTAAAAACAAAAAGAGTCTAAAGTCTAATTATTTCTTCATGTGCTAATTTTTAATTTAACAAATTAGCACATGAAGAAATAATTAGACGTGAGTTTCAGTTTTTAGTTGCTATTTAAAAAAAAAAAATAACCTACCTGAAAAAATGCATTTTTTTGAATAACGATCAACAACGAATTAATTGAGTTAACGATTTATCAAGCCATCAAACAACTCAAAACCCTTAGTCGAGATAACTATTCAAAAATCAAGACAGAATCTTTAAGACTAATATACAAAAATATCAAAATATAAATTTTTACAACGGGATTTTTAAAAAATTTGTGCAAAACTAATTTGTATTAAAAAAACCTCAGTATAAGTCCAAATTCCAAGAAAAGGACCAATTAGACTCTTGAACATTGATATGTGTGCAAGCACTCATAGGACATGGTTTTTTTATTTTTGGGAAAAATTTATAAAAGTTGTAATTATCAACTTTGTATACTAGTATAGTAATATGTTCAAGAAAATACAGTTAAACAATAAATACATTGTAAATAAACTGTCGGATTTTGGGTTTGGTGGTAAGCCAATGGGAAATTAGATAAATGATTAAATTATTCTTTTAGTTTGCTATAAATTTTAACTCCGAAGCATATAAAGTCTTAGGTTCCGCTAAAACTTTGTTGTAATATTAAGAAATCTGGTGAGAAAATAAGCGTTCAGGAAGGGAAATATTATTGTTGTCGCTTAAATCTAACTTACGTGTATCATATCTAACCTTAAGATACGATACAAGTTTTTTGAATTACATTTTTTAAAACAGAATTAGACTATGAAGTAATCTTCGCATCACGCATATCCACCCAGCTTATTTCTCTCAATTTTGCTTTTACTCCTCTGTCATATTTTCTTGGTCTACAAATTAAATGAACACAATAGTTAGTTGCATCCACTTTTCTTCTATCTCTGCTAAACACTCACATACGCACTTGAGGTTGAAATAGTTGTTTTTTATACAATAACTTATGTGCTTAGAGAAATATTAGAACCTAAGATCGGTATGAAGTAATAATCCCGAGTTCCAATAATCTTTCTATAACAGCCTTCGGTCCAAGCAGTAAGTCTTAATATTTCTTTGAATTTAATTTCAGTCAATGGTTTAAAAAATTGTTAAATAGAAAATGAAGATCACTATTTATTTTGTTATATTTTTCAACTACGTCTTCAGATTTGAATGAAAAATATATTTGTGTATCGTTTATATACTGACGCACTGTGATAATTTTGGGCTTTGAAGTTAATTGGGATGTTTAAGGACAAAAGAATACAGATAAATAGATATATCCCTGCAGCACACCCTGTTCAATATTTTATGTATTCGGACTGAAAACCATTCACCTTGACCAGCTGCTATCTACTAGCCAAGTAATTATCAATAAGTCAACAGGAATTGTCATTAAACACAAGTAAAATGATCAACAACTCGCGATATATCTTCTTGAAGGTCTTCGATTAAAATACCATCGGCTGCATTCAATAGGGCAGTTTCGCAACTGTGACCCTTTCTAAAACCAGATTGAAAAAAAAAGTAATCGTTTATTTACACGCAGATTTATTTGTCCCTCTAAATCCCTCTCAGAAACCTTCGACAGGCATATCGAAGATGGCATTGTTGTTGGGTCGCAGATCACTTAGGTTTTCCTGCCAGGCGACCTTAGGCAGTGGAAGCAGGAATGATCGATCGCTTCCAGTTTTCAGCAAACGTGAATATTTCTCTATATAGCTTTCGAATCGGCTCTTGTCATTGTCGATGTCTAACTTCTACTCTCTTTTGTTGTTTCACTGCTCCTCTCTTAGGTTTCTGGTACTCATGCTTTCATTATGCCGTCTATCCAAGTTTTCTTCCAGGGATTTGGAGGTACCCAGTTTGAACATGTCCATTCCATATTAGCTAGTTTTGCTCTATGTCTGTCATTATCGAACCATCTCCTTCTCGTACGTTGTCATTTCACATTTTATCTATTCTTGATATGTCTGGTGACCTCTTAAAAACATACATTTTAGTCGCTTCAAGTTTTCTTCGATTTTGTTCTCCTATTTTCTAGGTCTCTGCTCCATTATTTACGATGTTACCCAATTTCGTTACTCCATAGTACAACATTTAGACATCCTATTATTGTTCTGGCTTCTGTTATACTTTTCTATAATTTTCTTTCGCCTTTTCCAGACGAGTCAAACTCCACACCAAGATACGTGTAAATGTTGCAACTTGTTATTTCATTTGTATCTAATTGGATGTTAGATAGTTCTGCTCCTATGGAGAGATATTTCATTTTCTCTGTATTGATTTCCAGTCATTATACTCTCTGCCTAGTCGTCTTTATCATTCTCTTTGATAACAAATGAGTAGAATAGCATGTAAAGGTAAATGCTGGCTTATATGTCTTATCTAGCTTTACAATCTGCACTTAGAAACGCACAATAGAAGCAAGATAATTTTTGCATCTTATTTACTGGTTGGCATCGTATTGTCTACTATTTCCATAAATGCTTTTCAAAATAGAGTGCGCCAATTTATAGCCACTCTGGTATTGCAGCTTTATTCACAGACTTGACTCACATCATTTCCAAACTAATGAGCAGTTCTTTGTAGGCCACTCATTGTAAGACTCTTGGTTGATAATTATTGTTGAGAAAGCTTCAGGATTCATGGTATAGATCTCTACTTATCACCTTTTATAACAACATTTCTCGATCAGGCCTAGACTATTTTCAAAGAATTTTAAAATATTTAAGCATTACAGTTCTCTAAGCTCTTCTAACAAATTAGGACAATTTGTGGAACTTTTGGACATTTTTCAATTATTTTTAAGCACTAAAAATCTAAATATGGTAATTTAACAAAAAAAATAGTAGGTCATATGTTGAAGTGGTCAAAAGAAGTGGCAAACTTATTTTAGTACTGTAAATTTAGTAATATCTATAAAAATGTGAATTATTTGTTTTGTATATCTTATGTAAAATGTAAGCAATAATTGTGGTAATTTTTAAGCAATGTTACTATAGATTTACTATTTACTATAGAAGTAGTCTTGTACTTTTACATTGGCTTTAATGCAAATTTAACCATTATATCCGTAAGAATCCTGTAAAACTTGAAAAATTGCTTGTAAATTAGTATAATATTTTTGGTCAAAAAATGCAGGTATATTTGCTGTTTTTTTATTTTACTTTTAGATATAATACACTTTTGTTGTATTATTTCATAAATAATACAGCAATTTTACTACTAAACATGTTTTAACTTTTATGCTTTAATTTTAGTAAGTTTTATATTATTTTAAATTTTTCGGCTAAATTCTGGTAATTTTACTGCTTTAATTGCCGTATTTTTTTAAAATAATCTGTAATTATACACCATACTAGTTTAGTATTTTGGTTCAAATTATTGTTCCTTTACGAGGGTTTTTTTTGATGAAAAAACAAAACATATGTAAAATCCTTCTGTTAGAGGTCAATAATTCCTATAAATTATAATTATAAAAACATTTTATAATTACCAAAAATTGTACAAACATGTTTGGTACAACATTGTTCAAAAAATGCGTATTTTCTTAAAAATATAAATATTAACGAACTGGAAATAAAAACAAAAAAATGACTTTCTAACTAAAAATAAATAAGAAAACATTCCTAGCAAGGAATTTAAAAAAATTTAAAATAAACGAATAATAAATTATATAATTTTATAAAAATGTTAAGCTCGGTTATACCTACATATCTTTTAATTTTTTAATTAATGATGTTACTTTCTTTTTTTTTTTTTTTGGCCAATTTTTCCCATCAAAGTAAAGTACGTGTGTTTTGCTTTGTTGGGAAAATTCTTAGTTAACCATATAACTAATAACTAATAAAGGTTTTTTACACGCATTTTAGTTAATTTCTGAATTAAAATTAATGAATTAATCAGTTTCTAATCTATTTTTGCCGATAAAATAAGAATCGTAAATTAAGGATGATGCAAAACTTTTGAATCCATGTCCATATAGCTTGAAATTTTCCAAACTCTCAAATCTCAGCTTAAATAATGCTTTGCAGTGACATCATTCATGTTCAAGGGTATCTCCCCCTGACAGTACCTGCAAACGTTTTATTGTCTGATTTTTATCAGATTGGTTACCAGGTCTAACTTTAATTTATAGTTGCCTGTAAAAAGACTATTATCTTTACCGGTTGTGAGGATTGGCTCAAAAGGTCTGGGATAAATTTAGGTAAATAGGTTTTTATGAACCTTTTGGCCTGCCTTTGTCCTGGTATTTGCATTTTTTGACTTAATCTTTAAAGAGTAATATTGCCACGAGTAGCCATTAACATGTGACCTGGGAAGAATTTTAGAAAAATATTAAATAGCTTTTGAATGGCAACCAAAATATGTCTTTAAAAATTGAATTTTAAATTAGAATTGAATAGGTAATATTGGCCAGGAGGACTCCAATTATGAATTAATTTGTAACCCAAAATTCTGTTTTATGAATTAAATTCTCCCTTAATACAGATGTATTTTAGAAGAACTAAATGTTTTTTAGTGGTTATCAAAATATCCCTTAAAAATTGATCATTAAACGTGAATCCTATCAATGTGAATTAATTTAGTTTTTACCGTAAAATTCCGTTTTTTTTTTAAATTTTTTTTTTCAGAAATATGCTCTGAAATTAAATTTAGAAAATGTTAATTAATTTTTCAGCGGAAATTAAAATACGCGTTTATATACGCGAATTTTTTTCTAAAACGTTTTCTGAAAAGTCCATAGGGGCTTAAAAAGGGGTTTTTCTTATAAAACTGTACCATTAACTGAAAAATGAAAATATTTTTTGACAAATTTACACGATATAATTTTTTACTTTTCAAACACAAAACTCATGAAAATCAATAAGTAATATTTAAAATTTCAAAACCTCCAGTACTTCTAGTATGACATGGCAACAATGCCACCACGAGTCCTCCCAATTTATCAACAACATCTGTACATCTTAATATACTTAAAAACCACGTTGCCATATGTTAATCCTTAAGAATTAATAAGTAAGAATATTAGACGACATAAGAATAAAAAAATATATTAAATGGCACAAAATAAAGTGACAGGAAGCGATTATGGTAAAAATAATAACCAATATATAGTTAATCCCATTTAATAATTATATAAGAAAAAAATTGAAACTAATAAATCGTTGAATTTTTTTATTTTTATTTATTCAAATTCTTATCTTTGTGCCTTAAGTATGTGGTATCATAGTTGGTAAATATTATTATCTCCAATATAAGTAAAATTATTCGTTATTTTATTGATAAATCTTTTAATAATATTAATTCTATGTTGTTTTTTTGCTTAAAAATATAAAAAATAAGCAAAATAATAAAAACACTTTGGTCATTATATCATCACTTTTATTGCCTCAATTTCTAAACAGCAAAAATAAATTTATCTTTTATCTTATTAAAATAAATAACAACAGAAGAACTTCTAGGATCACCAATGACGTAACTAATTTATTCTTAAAACCCTCTCTGCTGACTATGATTACCCAATCGCATTTCATTACCAATTAGCCAACTGGTATATCGTATAAAGAAAGAAAAAAAACGATCACATAAGCCTGATACCAGATGCGCTCATGTAGTATTGGTCAAGTTAAGAACATACCGAGTGTTGCAATAACTGGGGCCAAGGTGACATTCACCATCACGATTTTTATTATTATGATTTATAGTCTTCATGATTGAAATATCTAATGTTGTTTCTTATTTTGTTACAGATGAAACTATCAAGACAACCCTACAGCTAGTCACACAGTTCCAAAGAAGGATATTTTAAGAAAAAAAACCTTTCCGAATATTTACTGATTTAAAACTAAATTGTTGCTAAAACTGAATAATTGCTAAAAATATTCCACACTAACAATGAAGTGCTGGAACGTGTTTTAACAAAACAAGAATAATTCAGATCATACAACAAAAAGTGAAATCTTTGGCTGTGATTTTCGGTAATATTTACATTAACGTTCGGATAGTTTTAGTGACTTTCGAATATTTAATTGATTGTAAATACAGTCGCGGTTCGGACTTATTTAGTGCCATATTCGAATAACCTCATACGGGATTCAAGATGTTGAACTGTACGGATCTGGAATGCATTTTGCACCATCACCACTATTACGCTCATCTGCATCATTTGAAGCATGGAACTCATGTGGATGAAGGTAAGTCATTTTTTTGCTTTTTTGGTAGAAAACGGATTTTCAAAGTCACATATTAACAACAAATAATGATAATCTAATGAGAAAAAAAACAATTAATTTTTGGTACTCTTAGCTTCATCAAAGTAAAAATAATATTTACATATATACTATAATTATTTACATTGCAATACACTATCATAGAAGTTTGATATACTCACTTTAGATTGTAATATTTGTATTGATATCAATAGAAATTTGGCAATATTAAGGTAAATATTTCCTCACTCTTTTTATTTTTTTCAATGTCCTGCGGCAATAAGTTGTAAAATTTTGAACCCGAATAATCAATAAATCTCAAATTATAAATTCAATTATGAATAAATGAGCACCCATGATTATGGTGATTCACACTCTTATATCCTTATTATAAAATAGCTCTGTGTAGTGTCTTGTTGTGTTGTGTTTTGTTTTGTGTTTGAAATGTTTTTTTTTTAATTGTAACTTTCAATATGTAATTTCGAACCATCTGCAGGGTACTTTTTTAACTCGCACCCCGTAACGCCTTAGTAACTTTATTTTAGTTAACTTTTATTTTCTTTAATTTGTGAGCACATAACCAGTTTCTGATTTGCTTGAAGCCATCGCACAACTCTCTTCTGACAACTTATTATATTCTACTACCAAAAAGAAGTGCGGTGTCATTGGCAAATGATACTGAATGTGAATAGATTCTAATATTGTCCCTTGAGGTACTCCAATTTACACAAATGTATGATTGCTTAATTTACGAATATTGAGGTACTCATAAAGTGTCCATTTAGAATGAATAAAATCTGGAAGAAATAAAATTATTTGTTTCATATTGACAACTGTTATCTTGATTTCTAGTGGCTATACTATAATTATTGAATTCTGGGATACTCTAATGGCTTTTAGGTTTTAAAATTGGGGTATGAGTAATATTCTGTAAACACGCATTCAAATGAATAGCCAAAATATATATTGATTGCTTCACGTATGGTTGAGAAAGAAAAACAAGGGAAATTGCTTCAGAAAAATGTCCATCTCTTGATTTTTTGTGTGAAAAGCTCTTAGGGTATTCCAGATATTAATAATTATAAAATTTTAACCACAAGTACTTAAGATATTCACTTATCAGTAAGAGACAAATTATTTTATTTCTTTTAGGTACTCCTGTGAAAAAAACGTCAATATCTTGATCTTTAGTGTATGGATTTTAATAATCTTTTCAAAATGTGCTAAAAAAACCGTGAGAGTATCGTATAGCATTGACAGCTTTTAATCTTCTTCCGAAGATGCTAACATCCTTAGTGAAACACGTGTCAAGATTAAAATAAAGAGTTCTGGGATTTTTTGTATTTATGTAATTTAAATATTTTTCTTTTTTTAATTTTAAGGAATGTTAGTGTTCAAAATTTGTAGAATTAAGTGTATTTATTTTATAGAACAAATAATGGGTTCCAAATGGATACTATAACGATAATAGGAGTATTGAGTATTGTTCTCTTTTATTAAAAAAACTTTTGAAACTTGAAAAGGTTTAGCACCTTTCGTCTCTTAGCATAATGCGTACCAAGTTTTCATGAATATGATATCAAACTATGCCTTTGCCATGTCAGCCTAAGAAGTGTATTCAGGGGTGCTTGAAAGTAAATAGGACCCAATATTATCCCTTCGGGTACTTCTATTTACACTATTGAGGAATCGCTAAGAGAGCTGTATAATTTACCGTTTACGAGTACATACCTGCTCTAATCAAATAGTAATGAAAATCATTCGTTTTATTTTAAAAATATTTTATGCTTTAATTTTTAGGTCCAAATTTTCAAAAATATAACCACTTTTATTCTAGTAACGTTTCTGGTGTACTTTCTCAAATTATGAACAAAAACCATCAAATTGTTACTATAGATAATGATATCTCAGACCGAGACGGAGATATAAAAATGAAAATTTCCACTTTGGTTCCATATTCTTTCTCCATTTCGTTACTATTATTTGAATCATCTGCAAAAGAGTTTTTTTTGAAAAATAATATTTTAAAGTAATTTATTATTGAAAATGAGTTGGTAGAAAAAACCAAAACAATCGACCAGATCCAATTTCAGACTCAAAAAGCGTTAAAAAAATAAATAAACCCATGCTGGTCATCTATACAGCCTACAACTAGGTAAAAAGAATTATAATTTGAGGCAATTTAAAAATTTGGAGAAAATTGAAAAAATTAGAAAATCATAACAAAGTTCCGTTCCTCATCACTTGTAAGCACCAGTAATCTTCATTAAATAGCTGTATAGTTATCCACTGCTGGATATAGGCCTACCGCAAACAGTTCCATCTCTTTCTATCCTGCGCTGCATTCATCCAGTTCGTGTGAATGCGCTTCAGATCGTCTGATCATCTAGTGGGTGGTCTCCTTTTGATTATTTATATCATCCGTTTGTCATCATTTGATATAGCCATGTGGCCTGCCTAGTTCCATTTGAGATTCGATCTTCGATTCTTACGATAGCATCGGTAACTCCACTTCTTCTTCTCACCCCTATTTTTCAGAGAGAGGCCCAACATAGCTCTTTCAATGCTTCTTTATGTCACTCTTATTTTATTTGCAGTTTTTTTTGGTTAGAGACAGTGTTTCGGCTCTATATGTTAACGCAGGATGAACACACTAGATATAGACCCATCTAGGTCAGTTTTCCAAAAGCTGTCCAGATGAGAGCTATTTTTCTGTCAAATTCCCAACATTGATTGTCTCTCTCTTGTCTATACTTGATCAATATTCAAGCCTTTTACTTTCAAATTGTTACTTATGACGAAATCTGTCGTAAAATTGGTCTTGCTGGTGTTGATATTCAGCAAGACCGATCTTTAAGCATCTTGTGCTTCATTGAATTTTTCTACAATTAATACCCGGTTATCAACGAATCGAAGATGGTTCAGCTACTCACCATTGATGTTTATATCAAAGTGTTTGATCTTTGTAACATGTATTCCAAAAGGTTAGTGAATAATTTGATACAAATGACAATGTGGAAGTGATTCATTTAATTGATAGAACTCACATTTTTTAGTTGGCCTTTTGGTAATGATTTTTATGAATAGTTTGTAAATCTGTGAAAGTAAGCTGATTGGCTTAGAGTTTTGTATTACGACTATATCACCTTTCTTATGCAGAGGGTCTTATCCCATTCTCAGGCAAGCATTATATAAAATTACATTGATATTACTTAATCTAATGGTAGTGTGCACGTCTTGTAAGTTTGCTGACTTTAAGAATGTAAATTTTTGGAAACTGGTGATCAGGTTTAATAAGGCCTTTAGGGTGAACACAGTTTACCAATTAATCATTAATCGTAATATAAGTTCAAGACTGATAAAATTTGTGTTTTTTTGTAAAAAGTAAGTCCTTTAAAGAAAAAAGTAGATGAAGGTATTCTATTTTGGGTTTTTTATGTTTGTGTTGCCCTCCTATACTGTGCCCTCTCGTTTTCTTGTAGAGATTACCATGGCATTCTCTTATAATTTGCAGCATTTTATGTTTATTAGTCATGTCTTACTGCAATCTTGCATTTTTGTCTTTCACATTCGGATTACTTTTTTCTCGTTACTTTCATTCCCTTGTTATCCTCTATTACCTTAATTTTTTCTTCAGTGTTATGTAGCCTCACATAATTTAGAATTTTTTTTGGATATCTGTTTGTTAATTTCCCTTTTTTCTTCTCATTTTTTCTTCATCGTGTAACTCAGCTTTTCTATTTTCTCAGTTCTAGCTAAATTCTATTTATTTTTGCTTCCTTCATTGCTGCTGTTACTTATCTATTTGTCTCCCCGATGTTACATCATCGTTTTTTATTATTGCATAGGAAGTACATTTTGCAGTTGTGCGTAATGACCTATATTATGCGCTATCCATGACCTCCCGCATGCTAGCTTTGACCCTATTAATATTTTTGCTCTAACTTCTTTCTGTGATCATTATCTATAGAGAAATTATTAAGAACAAGCAACAATGCCTTAAAAAAATCTAGTCAATTCAAATACTAATTAAAGAAAATCCTACAAACATGTTTTTTTTTTTATTTCAACTTATCGTGTAATTTCACAGCAATTAGGTACCATTACATGCATTTAATTCAGCGTCATGAAATTTTTATTAAAATTAATTTTATCTGCTACATGCAAAAAAAATCAGTTCATTCATTGCATTAAAACCCGAAATAGAATAAAAATTATACTAATAATTTTGCTCATTCTTAACCCAAGCCGATAACCTCTGAGACTCGTTACAAAATGACCAATAAATACAACGTTAGCTTAACTATGGCTGCGGCATATTAACAAATAAACTGTTCGGTGTAACATATATTTTGCAATCGAATGTATCTGCATATGTTTAATTTTTTTTTACGTCAGACCGGTTCTAAGAAACACCGATTAATTACTAATTTTTCGATAGGATTTATCAGCACCAACAATTTTTTCTTAATTAAACGTCAAGTCATTAAGTAGATATAGTTGCATGATTAAGACGTTTTATCTAATTCTTGACAGTTCTTGGTTTCAACGGTTGGGTTAAGTAAAAGTAGCAAATCATCATCTCCCAAATTCGATAGTCCCAAAAAGAGAAACAAGAATGCACCGAAGTGAAAGCACCACCATACTATTTATTTTTATGTAAAGTAATGGATATAAGTGAAATGCCAAATGTGTATCTAAAACGGATGACCAAGTGGAGAAACCAGCATTTATTATAAATTTTAATTGAGACTCGTTGGATTGTGATTTTTTTCTTCGTCGTACAAACACGAAGGTGATTTGCAGTCTCGTATATTGCTCATTTGGTGTTGTGTTAAAATGGCTTTATTGCATTTTTTTCGTTAAACTGATTGTAATTGATCTGCTTTTGGTATTAGATCTTGTTTGGTATTGAAGTGTGTTGTGGGCGCGCCCAGATAGAAAACCAGTTTTGATTAACCTATTTATATGACATTTTAAAAATCGTTTTTGTATGACAGGTGATAATATTGAAATAGTTTTTTTTTATTAAACCTTTATTGGAATACCATGGAAAGATAAGTAATTCGACATAAGTTGCACAGAATCGAGAAGCATAAAGAAGGACATATATATTTAAAATATTGTTAAAGAAAAAGAAGATTTTATTCGATTAATATTACAACAGCAATGAAAGAATGATCTCCTTGAAAGTCAAATAAAGAAGATTTTTGTTCATTTTTAAAAGCGGTATATGTTTAGAGTCAATTATTCAGGTGGCAGCACCTATATTCCAAATTTTCTCATGCCATTAAAAAAGAAGAAGTAGATCGTCATCTACAATTTTGAATATTATGAAAGATTGATATACCGTGCAATAACTATGCTATTTAATAAAAACCTTTTCGCTAGTTTAAATAGCAGCTCTTAAAAGTCAAGATTTCTTGAAAAATATTATTAAGTTTACCAGAATTACGTAGATATAGGTTAAACCCCATAAGTTCTAATAAAGACCATTCGATCAGCAAGTTCTTTAGAGGAACGATGAGGATTGTACAAGCGATGATTTTTTAAGATAATTTTAACTTTTTACTATACATCCACTTGGTTCCAATCTATGAAATAATCCTGGACCAAAATAGGCAATTTTTTTTTGCTGTTCATAAGTTATTACCTATAATTTCTTGCCAAAAATGTATATTTGCTTACACCTTTACAAATTAAATAAATCTTACTATAAATTTAGCAAGTTAACTTAAAATTTATTTTTTGTGATTAATAAAATTTTTAGAAGTATTTAATTTATCAGCAATAAAAAAAATCTTTCGTCATTTAACTCACTTCATTTAACTCAAAGTGGTTTACAGCCTAATTGAAAAAATATATCTTGAGATTTCATTGGTAATATTGAGTTTGACATCTACCGAAAATTTGGAGTTTTAGTGGATCTGATCAGCCACGCACAGTAGGTTGGTTTTATAATGGTCTAAGAGATGGGACCAAGCCGCTGGTTTAATTAATTCGAATTTGAAAAAAAAATAATTTTTTGTGGAAACAGTCCATACGGGAAATGAAAGATCCCAAACTTTGGAGGTCGATATCTCGGCTTCTATAAGCACTATCGGGAAAATTCTAACGGTTTTGACTTAGTTTTCTCCTTCTGAATGTAACGAGATCATCCGCAAGATCGTAGCTCTCTTATTAGCCGCATTTCTAGGGCCAATTTTTTGCTCAAAAACAAAGTCAGAAAATGAATTTTTCCCAATTTTCAAAGTGCTCTCATTCCCTTAGATATTGTCGAATCCCGTTAAAATCTGGTTTCCGTGATGTAAGTGCTTGGACCAAGCCGCTGGTATAGATAGTTCAAATTCGAAAAAAATACCCTTAAAATGAAAAATCCCAAACTTTTGAGGTCGATATCTCGGCTTTTATAAACTTTATCAAGAAAGTTCCAACGGTTTTGACATTGTTTCGTCCTTCTGAACACCAGATTATTCAAAGGTAATATCATCCGAGAGCTCGCATTTTTAGGACTCATTTTTGGGCTCAAAAAATGACTCTTCCCAATTTTTAAAGTGCTCTCGTTCTCTCGGTCTAATGATCTAAGAGAAAATCTGAATTGGTAGGTATCAGAAAGTGCATGTGCATGGATTGTTGTCTGCGGAGGCACTTTTAGATAGTAGGATACCTTTTTCTGCAGTATTTGCCTTAAAGAGTCTAGTGGGATGTATATCTCAGGAAACCTTCACAACTGCTTTATTTGCTATTTTACACAGTAAAATGATCTACGCTATTTCAGCACGAGGTCGTTCATCACATTCGACCCGCATTTTTGGGATGTAGAGAGAACCATGAGGTTCATTTCGGGTTTGAGTTATATAGAAGATTACAGAATTGTTTTTACACAGTGGAATATATTATCTTTTCCTTGTAAATAAATCCTGGAATACCTCTTGTATATAAAAAATAATATGGAAAAATATAAAACTTATCAGAAAGTCCATAATCACAACACGAGGGGAAGGTTCAAACTAGTTAAACCCTATAGCATACTGGAGAAGTGCCAGTGTAGACCTAATTTTCTGGGTGTCAGACTTTTTTAACAAATTACCTTCACTGGTTAAGGTAACTATTTCAAAAAGAGAGTAAAATCATTTTTATATAAAAAGGCATTTTATAGTACCTCAGAATTTCATAAACATAGAGTCTTAGATTGAAGTATTAGTAAAATTTTTATTTATGTATTAATTTTTTAATGTTTGTATCAATTTTCGCCTTTGTGTATATGCTTGTACATTTTAACATGTAATATATTTTTGTATTTTTAAGTTTAAAAGAAAAATAGTCAGAAACTCTTTTATAGGTTAGGGTCTAATTTACAGTTATAATTTCTAAGAAAATTTTATATAGGGTAAAAATTTAAAAATTTGAAATGGCCATATATTGGGAACGAAAAACTTAAGAAAAAAACGCCAAAAACTGTTTTTATTAAACGAAGGGGGAACAAAAACAAGCATATTAACTCACCCTTATCTGCAACCTCTGCAAATCTTAAATAGGAGGGGGGAGTCGAGTGCTACGTCATCTGGAAGCTCCTAAAAAATGATACCATAGAAAGACACAATTCGGAAAATTCTTTTCTATCAAGAAAAACAATAAATAAAAAACGCAACTTTTAAATTCTTCACCTATATTTACAAATGTTTCTATGCTGGAGTTGCTCTGTGACTTAGGTTGCGTCCACCACAGATTTTAGATGACTCTACAAAAAGTCAAGTCAAGAGGTGTTAGGTCCGGGGATCTAGGTGGCCATTCAATAGGAGCAGATTAGGATAATGATCATCCAACCATCGTCTAACGTTTACTCTACCCTAATCGACAACTTTGCTATGTAAGAGAGTTTAATATAGCAACAACTGAGACATTTAAGTATAAGCTCCTAAATTACAATATTTTTGAAAAACGAAAATTTTAATTTTCAAGTTTGGTTCTCAGATAAATATAAAAATATGACATAATAAATCGTAAGTAATTTTTAACGATCCAGATCTTATAATTTTAATTGCGTTTTACTAAGCAATTATCTGAATCAATAGAAATCAATTAAATCCAGACCATATCTTATAATTTACGGTTTTTCACATTATTAATTATACACTAAATATCTGATATACCATAATCTCAACGATATATGTGAAATTCTCTTATTTACTTCCGATACAAAACTTTATGAATTTATTACGAAATATTACAAATAATATAACGCGTTGTTATTACTGCTAAAATATCACTGAAAATAATAAATAATTATTTAGTTGACGCAATTATCATGTTTTGGTATTAGAAAATGTTAAGAGCCAGACGGCGAGAGTTTTTTTCCTTTGTTTATTATAATTATTTTAAAGGGCATCAGACAGACCGGATGTTGGTTTAGTAAAAGTATGTTCTAAGAAAATATTTCTAGGATATTTGTCGTCGTAAGTTTGTTTGACAAATGTTAATATTTATGAGTTAGACTATCTGGAATTATAAATTTAATCCTTGACTCAATTGCCTAAAACTAAAAAAATTGTTTATGTCTCAATTGCCTGGAATAATCAAACAACTAGACTATTTAAAATTGAAAATTTAATCAATGACTCAGTTGGCTTGAATTAAAAATTCTCTGTAACTTAATTGCCCTGGAATTGAGTTAATTAAGTAGATGCTCTGAGAAGCTGCATTTTGTCAAATATCTTACTTGTTATTCGTTATATTAGATATTTTTGAAGAGCAGCGTAAAAAAGACGACTAAGAAAATGGTAATAACAAAGAACCAAACATAAATTTACTAGATCGATAAATAGAAAGAGTTCAAAAATATAAATTCCTGGGCATCTGGATGACAGAAAATAATGGCCAAATAACAGAAATAAGGAATAGAATAAAAAAAGCAAGAAATGCCTTGGTAAAACTGAAAACAATCCAGAAGAAACATTCCAGAGACCTCACAATAGAATTAAGAGTGAGAACATTAAGCTGCTATGTATTTTCAATACTATATTATAGACTGAAAGGCTGGACACTTAAACAAGAACACATAAACAAACTGCAGTTGTTTGAAATGTGGCGTTATAGAAGGATGCTCAGGTTATCTGAAATATCTTGGAAGCTAAATCTTGAAAGTTAGAAGCTGACTGTTGACTCGTTGATCTAAGACGTGAGATTTTGCCAAACCCTTTGATCTTTAATTCATCAGTATTTGGTCTTATTCTTCAAAAATGTTTTAAAGCATTTTTGCGAGAAAAATTCTACTACATTATTTTCTTAAAAATCTTGACAAAAATATAACTTGTCACTTAGGCACATCAAGAATAAAGTTTTAAAAAATAAACCAACTACTGAAGGTTAAGCCTGGACATCGTATTCAAGTGGCAAATAAGGATACCTTCAATTATTCTCAATTGTCTAAGCAATCTTCTTATAAACTTTACGTCCATGTGACTCGCACGGTGATATTCAATTGTTTCGATGACAGCGCGGTGAAATTTCAAAAGAGCACCGAACGCCCCCGATTTATCGCAATTTCACTGCATGCTATGGGTTTAACTATATACGTTTCTAGTTTTAAAGATGAACTATTGATGTTGTTATTAATATACGACTTAGATCCGGATAATTTGCTGGCCAATCACTAATCAACTAAGAAACATATGATCTAGCACCTAATGTGTTTCAATGTTTTTGTTGAACACCTTGTATATATGAACGGTGGTCAATTAAAATGCACAAAAGTAAATCGTTGGACCTCAACTGAACGTCCTTCTGTCAACTTAATCGGTAGTTAAGCTTAAACGTATGCAAAAGGTAAAAAATGTATCAAGGCTATTTACACGTTCAACAATTTTCGACAAATGGAGTTAATCATTATAATTATATAAACGAGATCGATAGAATGAAACTAATTACCCATTCTCTCGGTCTAGTGGTGTCTTTAGTAGTAAAAATGCCAAAAAAACTACGAATATAGCACAAATTTCTCTTTGTAGAGCTATCAACAATAATAATATGAGCGTTGATAAGCTTTAAAAGGAACTCATTCATTAATATCGGACATCATCAGACTCTGTTTTGGATGGAATACGTATAACCTTTTAAATTTTGAGAATTTAACTACCGACTGTTTAACTTGTTCATTCATTTACGAATAAGCATAAATTTCTTATGCGGTATTTCCAACAGGCCGATAATCTCCAAAGTTTCAAATAATTTTTTTGTTATCAGTGCCTATAAGTAAACTTGTCAACTCAAAAAAATTTTCAAAATTAACAGAAATTTATACAAAATGCGACTAAAGTATTTATTTATGTGCATAAAATTTGCGTTAAAAAATAGTGCGACGTTGACAACATGTCGGTAATTTCCAATGTTTTAAATACTTTCTTTCTAAAAATACATATTTTTTACAAAAACAGCAGATATCGCTTCGCATTTATGATTTAAATGGAATTCATAACCCACTTATGATAAATTAATTTTTAAGCGATTCTTTAGAAACTAAATAATGGTTGTTTTTGTTGTTAAACTTTATTATCATTTCGAATATATCAGAATACATAATAACAAACCATCAACTATTGATAGTAAATGGAAAATTCTATATTTAGGTGCTGAAATAGTGATAAGTTAGCCATTGAAGAAACACTTTTCATTGATAATACATTCTTGATTAAAAACCTTTTTTTTAACAATAAGTAAGTTACAGTGAAAGTGTACAAACAAAAATAATAAACAGGTTTACAATGCAGTAAAGCTTTCAGCATTTTTTTCTCTCTCTTCAAAACACAAGATTAGCAGATTGTTGCATCCGTTCAACGAATTAAAGGATATAGAGTAGACTTTTAACTTTTTTAAATTAAAGACCTTAAAATTGGGGTATCATTTGACCACCCTATTTCCCATTTCTATCATTCATCGATATGTACAAATGACAATAATTCTGTAAATAAATTATTTTTATGTAAAATAGAAGAGATTTAGCAAAATCTATGATGATATTAACTCAAAGTTTTGTCCAACAGGAAACATATCCTAACAATATGCAATTATTGAATATATCCAACTTACTCATTGCTGCAATATAAAACTGATAGTAGGTAATACATTACATACTTAAACAACTAACAATCTAATTCTATCTAAAAAAACAGATTTATTTATTCAAAGTCATGCCAAACAGAATAACATCCATCCGTAACTGAACTATTTCTTGGCCACATTGGTGCCATAGGTGTCAAGATAAAATACACTGTATCTTCTTCTATGGATGTAGAGAACAGCGAAATCCAAAGCTGATAATCAATTTAATTATTGCATATTTTAAATAAAAACACCAACAGAGGAAAGGATAGTACATTAAACCTTGAAAACAATAACTGCTGACTAAAGCCCCTCTCAGGGTATACACAATCCAACCTAAAACTAATATATTTGTAGAATGTTCGTATGCACTGTATAATTGGAAAACCATAATAGAGAAGTATACAGTAGGAAAGATTTTACTAGGGAGTTAAACAAAATTTTTCTGCTTGAAGTATTAGAAAATAGTTCTGCTGATCTTATAATGAAGCCTAGGACCTTTAAAGAAGATCTTATGATGGTATTTATATGAGTCTTGAAGGTATGTTTTTTTATCAACACAGACCCTCAGGTCACGAACAGACTCACAATTTGGAAGTGTGGTATCATTTATTACATAACCGAAATCAATCTCATCTTTCAGCAATGAAACTGATATCTTCTTACATTCCTGAAGATTAAGTGGGAGTCTGTTAACTTCACACCATTCATGGAACCTATGAAGATTAGCATGCAGTCATGACGACTCTTATCAAGACGAAAAACCTTCATGTCATCCGCAAACAGTAAAAACTCAGTGCCGATATTCGTAGACACGTCATTGATAAAAATCAAAAACAAAAATGGAGCAAGATTACTCCCCTGGGGGGCACCACTTGAAGCAATGTAGTTAGATGATGTAAACTCATTGAACTCCACAAATTGCAATCTACTAAGTAGGATATGAAAAATTCTACTAGATGTTTTAGGAAAACCCATTTTATAATGTTTTTTTTGGAAAGAATTCCATGCTCTTATCTATCAGAGGCCTTAGCAAAATCTGTGTAGATTACATTAAGTTGGTATTTGCAATTTATAGCCTCATATGCGTTCCGCAGAAATTATGTGGCTGTTAAAAAAAACCATGCTGATTGGGTAAAATAAGATATTTAATTTAGTGATCAGATTAGAATCAGGTTGCTATAAATGCAAGTCTCAAAGACTTTAGAAAAATTGGACAATTGGAGATTGAGCGATAGTTCTCCTCCTTATTTGTCTTCGAACTTAAACACAGGGCAAATTTTTGATCTTGTTTTCAGACAATGGGAAAAGTGCTTGTGCGTAGTGACAAATTGAAAAGTATACATAAACGTTCAGCAAAAGCACAAGTACAATCACGTAGGAGAAAAGAAGGAACACTGTCAAACCCTGCAGTCTCTTTATTTTTCAATTATTATATATTATTTTAGTCATATATATCAATATTTTCAGAAGCAGATTGTAGATGGCTAAATTTAGCAGATGAAATGGAGCTGTTAAAGACGCTACCAAATAATTTTGCAAAAGCAATTATTAGAGTAGACAGACAATTGTTATTGTAGTTCAAAATATTGGGGATTCTAGATGTGTTTCTTCCTTGTTGTATAAATTTCCGAAATTTCTTGGGATCATGATGTATCAAATTTCCAGTATTCGTTATATCAACTCTATACGCTACGTCAATATAGAACTTTATGGATGTGTATATCAGCTGATATAGTGATATTTATTTCTTTGATGCCTATAATAAAAAACTGCTGTATCAATGATATCATTCAAAACGCCATATAAGTTGAGATTAACTATAGAATTAAGTCAAAATCTGAATGATGTATAACAAAAGATGAATTAAAATTTACGAGTGACAACAAAATTGGTTGACAGTTTGACGGAAGATTTGCCTTGTTGACATTGACAGTTTTAGTCATTGATTGACTATTTTAGTCACGTTTTAGTTTTTGCATGGCAGGCGTAACGGGTCTGTCAAGCAAAATCAGCTGACTTAAGTTATCGAAAATTTTAGCAAAAAAATATTAGATATATTATATATTAAAATTTAGATATATAGATTATATTCTGAAAAATTTATAAAAATAACAACACGATAGTTTAACTAGGATAAGTAACATACTTTTACAGATGACTACATCACTTTGGAAAACTATAGAATAGCCTGCTGGAATTTTACAACATGGAAAAGAAGGGAGCAGGAAATATTCTTGGAGAAAAATATGCGGACTGTTAGAGACAAAAAGTAAAGATGAGGACATGACAAAGTATGAAAACTATATTCTACTTTATAGTGGGAAAGGCATTAGAAAAACCCTCGACTACAAAAGCAATAGAATATTGAATGTCACAGTTACCTTCCTCAAAGGCGCAATACATTTTGCAACTATCTACGCCTTAGACATGTCTGAACTAAGAAGAGAATTAGATACTTTCTATAGGAAGCTATAAAACATTATTGACCAAATATCCAACGATCGAAAAGTAATCGTATTCAGAGACTTCAATGCTAGAATCGGCTCAGATGAAATATCCGGAGGTTTAATGAATACATTTTAAATATAAACGCAGTCCGACTGAACAACTTTTGCACAGGAACCGAACTGCGGATAAACAACACCTATTTTCTTCACAACTAACAACATAAATACATTTTCTGCAATCAGAGTACAAACATAAGAGGACTAACCTTTGCTTATACCTGGACAGATGACAACATAGTTTCCAGAATGTTCATTATAGAGAGACATCGAAGAATAAAGCAAAGGTCAATAATGATTGAAAAATACAGCACAGAATTATTAGATTCATGCACAAATCCATAAAAAAGTGGCTCGATCTTACATCGAGAGGTATAACAGACAAATGTGGAAAACACGAAGAAAAATCAATAAAAAATAAAAAAAAACTGAATACAGTAAATTAGTAGGGAAAAGAACTATAAACTTCGTTATGGTCTGGTTTATTTAGAATGTCATATTTAAAATTTATCATAAAACTAAATCAGGGAAGATTACAGATGTTAAGATTTTCTTGCAGTATAATATATTTATTAAATTCTTAGTAATAATATAATTGTTTTTATTGGTAATTGTTTATTAGTAATCAGAACTAGACCAAAAATGCTAAATATTGCTCCGGTGATTTTTCATGCATATATTTTTGTGTGCCTTGTCCTTCGTTTTCTTTACTTCTTTAGGTCTGATTATTGTTATTTGATTTTCTCATCTTGCTCTTTGAACATTTCTTGCCTGAGAGATAAATTGGAAAATCATCTTTAATATTGTGGATATTTGTTGATCTGTCGAATCTTTGAAAATAAGCTTAAAATATGGTACTTTTAAAATAAAGAGAATTACCATGGATAAAACTTATCATCATTTGGACTGGTTTTCATCCAAGTCAAGCGAATTCCTTCTTATTTTCCGCATGAACACCGTGGTTTTCCACAAAAGGTTTTGTTATTAAAAATAAACAGCCATGTTTATTTTTCCATTGACGGTCGAAGTGACAGTTGACTGATGGGTTAACTTAAGGCCGATTGTGGATGTAGCCGGTACGCCTTTTTAATTTTTCGACGACCATCTGATCCTTAAGATTTACTTTTTAATTTATAACCCTCAACACAATTTGTTTTGTTTGTAATATTGTGAATTGTGAACTTTACTTGGCTTATCTCGTCCATCCATGAGGAAGTAAAAATTGCATTAGATATATGCGCGCTGACTAATTAAATGAACTTAGATAAAATCCAAATAAGATCCTTGAATTTGGGATTACGTAACATTGGCACCCTAAACGTAACAACTTTAGCCCGTAAGAAAAGACCAAGACTTGGAACACAGGAGATGAAAAGGCTGACCAAGGAAAAAAGGAAAGCTACTTATAATGTAAACGTACACCAACAGAGAAAAACTGCAATAACTATAAAGAAATAAGATATAGAGTAGACGCGACAATCAAAAGAGAATACTGGAAGAGGCTCTCCATAGACATGGAACACGATCTTAATGAACCCTAGAGGAAAGTTTGAAACATGCTAAAAAACAGAAAGAAACTCTTAAACGAATACATCCAGACTAAAAGAGTGGGAACCCCTCTGAACGAATGGGAAACATATTTTAGAAACCTGTATGACAATATTAATAATACAATAGAATCTGAACTACAGGAAACAGAGGAAAAGAATAAATAGATTAATGGTTACAGCGTATGTAGTTAGAGTGAAGATCAGACGCCTGAAAACCAAAAAAGCCCAGGGAATAAACGCAATGAACTCATAAAATATGAAGGTATAGAGCTAGAAAGAAAATACGGAACTGTTTAACAAAATAATAGCCTGCTGGATGTGGCTATCAGCTACCAACAGAGTACCACCACTATAAAACTGCTCACCAGTATTGTCAAAAGCATTCTAGAACACACCAAAACAAAGATGAAAATCAAGGATTTCAGAAGAACACATCGACAACTGTTGCTCTGTTTATTGTGAGAGAGGTTAAATAAAAATCAGACATGTTGATGATTATACAAGAATAAAAGAAGAATAAAATAAAAGAAGTTGGTAATCTCAGCCCATTTCTTTTTAACCTTGTCATGGACGAGATTATACACAGTGTGACGACAATGAGCAAGGAATACAGACTGAACAATGAACCAATCAGCATAGTGTGCTATGCGGACGATGTAAAATTAGTCATAATAGATAACCAATAGAACAGGTATTAAGCTTTCGTTACTTAGGAGAGGAACGTCAAGGAGCAACAACCCGATAAACGATATAAACTCAAAGATCAACAAAGCCGCAACAAAACAATTTCAGAAAGTTTGAAAGATGTCAACTGAAAAAAACAACTTAACTACATGCACATTTATAGTAAAGTGCGAATATATAAGTCTTGTGTTAGACCGGTGCTAACCTATGGTATCGAGACAGAGCATCCTCAAAACAGCGGAGATGAGAATCTTATGGACCATTGGAGGAAAGACACAGATGGCAAGAAGACCACC
The DNA here is from genome assembly GCF_022605725.1 of Anthonomus grandis grandis. Classification (NCBI taxonomy): domain Eukaryota; kingdom Metazoa; phylum Arthropoda; class Insecta; order Coleoptera; family Curculionidae; genus Anthonomus; species Anthonomus grandis. The sequence goes on along the minus strand of NC_065548.1, from coordinate 13,366,288 downwards.
AAAGATATGGAAAGATAGCAGGAACTCAGTCTCACAGGATAACCAACCGGATTGAGCCTTTGCAATTAACAGACTAGGTCTTCTCGATATAAGAAGAAAAAGAAAAGGAATAAAAAGTAGTGATCTAAAGAAATATTCATATTTTTCTCTCTCTATCTCTACAAACTCTTCTGGAAACTTAAATTCTTTTAAACAATTTTATTTTTTTAATTTAATTTGTACATCGTTCCGCATTTTTAACTCGAAATTTATCATTTCCGGAAGGGGTCTGCCATTTGTCATTCCACACCACATTTACATTCATAATTTTTACAACAAAACCGACATTTTTTAAGTTTTAATTGTACCGTGCGAAAAATGCAAATCATTCTCATTCTAATAATTAAAAAAAAACTAATTAGAGGTGCCCTCTTCCGATTTTTTATACATCCGCATATGTATATGTAAATTTGATTTTATTGCATAATGACGTTTAATATCATTAAGAGAAAATGGTGAGCAAATAAAATTTCCTAATTAGATTTGAAATGTGACTAAAATTGACTAATTATCGCAAAAGTGAATTGAGTTTATGGCAAAAAATTAATAACCCCTAATGGCATCAATAATTTGTTATTTGTGAAAGGTTTGGAAATTTAAGTTTAATTTTCATGGGATGATATAGAATCACGTTAAAATAACTTTATATGATTTATCACAATTTGTTTCCTTAAATATCTATGTGCAGTAGCCTTTGACTTTTTAGTGATACACCCTGTATTTATACGGGAAATCCACCATATTTTTAGAAGCCTTTTGACAACATACTTATAATCCGCATATGTTTGTAATAAAAAAATAGACGGGTCAGATGATAATTTTCAGTGACGCGTTATTTAAATATTTGCCGAAAAACTTTAATCCGTTGACTTATAAACTTAACACCATAAATCATCGTCCTGTTTTCAAAAATTAGACACTTCGCGCTCAGAAAAGTGTAAAAATACACACGCTGTACTTAAATTTAGATACTGTAAATACAAATCTTTCACAACTTGTTTTTATGAAAATCAACTACTATTTCCTTATTTATTAAAATATTTTAATGCTAAAGAAGCATTGTGTTTATGCTGATTTATTCAATAACTACTGTTATTATTATTAATTATATTAACTCAATAGGCTTTCACGTAACAGTTAATATTATTTTTGGCATTTTACATTAATTATGCCAAAGGTCAGTTTTAACCAATCGAAATAATTAATAAACAAACGTAATGCGAAAAAAATGTTTTTGTTGTATGATTAATTGCCATGTCCTTAAAAATTTTTAATTATTTACCAACCTTTTAAGGCATACGTTACGACAACTGTTCTTTATATAACCGTTTTAATAAATATGATTTAAAGCAATAATTACACGAGTAAACTCTCATTTTTTATAAAGAAGAAGAAGAATCAAATCGATTTCCCCGCAAGCGTCCTGCTGACATTTAAAAATGGCGGATGATCTATTAATATATCGCCACAAAAGGAGCCTTGACTTTTTAACAATATTTTCTACTCGAAAACAGTCGTATAATAATTGATGATAAAGGCTTGTGCAATAAAAAAAATTAATCAGGGAATTATTAATGGGAGAAAGATGATTATTCTTCATGATCATAAAAAAATAAGTCGTATTAAAGAAAATGGTGAAGTTCAAGTTTCACTTCTTGGTGAGTAATTCATCAAATACGTCAAAATATTCATTTAGGTCAACATGTCTGCACTTAACTGCAATCTAGCAATTAACTGTGAATATCCTATTTATATGAGCTTTACAAAAGCCTTCGATAAAATGGCGACTTGATTATCAAAAATTGAAAATAAATGGCTTTTATACTTTTAACTAAAGGACTACTTTATCTGATGTCTTTTGATTAAAGATTCTTTGAGTCGTCGGTAGCCAAGGTAACTGGCTTCAGTAGAAAAATCTTCACAGAGTCTACGATTGGTGCAAGTTCACAAACTCAAGTTCTTATTAAAGATCCAGAAGATCAAAAAAATTTAAGTCCGGATCTGTTTAGCTAAACACCTGTAAATAAGCGAAATATTAGTCCGGTTATGATTTTTACATTTACAAACTAATAAAAATTCATCAAAAAAATTTCTAGACACATTTTTTTTAGATAAAATAAGTTGGTCATGAGCTTACCAATCTCTTACTAAAGATCCAAACAATTTTTGCTAAACAAAGAGGTTGGTTTAAATAAGATTCTTATTAAAATCATACAATACTCCCAAACTTACCTGAAATGATCAGAATAATGATGAGTTATATCTTCTGTTGGATTTATAGTATTACGCTCCATTTTTAAGAATAATTACCATTTATCATCATAATGATGACGCTATTAACTTTTAATCTCTTGGGATTGGAATGAATTATTATTAACTTTCAAGGCTTCTAATGAACCACACAGCCAATAAATCAACTTAAATGCGTTGATAAATTTAGCATGGTTTCTGAAGCTATATGAGATAATTATTTAGCTTTACTCTTTTTTATTCTTAATCTCTAGAATTGATTGCCCAAGCTGTTATCTTCTGCTCTTGCTAATGATATAAAGAAAGTGATCATAATGGAGTCTATCGTTGTGTGAATTTAGCAAGCTTATACTAAGTAACCGCAGATTACTACATCCTTGATAAGGGAAGATGATTATGAAGAAATTGATAATGCTAAAAACTTATGTGTGATCACTTCAATTTTTAATAAAATCCACATCACTAGTTGCTAAAATATTAACTTGAATCTCTTAACAAATTTAGCTCAGACTGTAATTTTATAATTTGTGCTCTACTTATTTCCAAAAATTATTTACGACGAACTTGTTTTCTCCGTATCAGAGGAAGCCAATTCTCTCATCAAAAAAAATCGTACTTTTAGAATGCCTCGAGTAACTATTAAGAGATGTTACATTCAAAAGTAACATTTAAATTCTCAATAAAATAGATATAAGATTCAAATTCCATTGCTCTCAGTTTTCTTCGGAGAATAAAAAATAACTTTACATTTGGCAATATATATTATCTCACAATATAATTTGCTTTCATCATCCATATAAAACGAATCATTCAATATTTTATTTCACTGATAAATTTGTCTCAGATAATCATCTGTTTTAAATAGTTTCTGGAGTAGTTATTTTAATTACCTTTTGTCTTCTGTTCTAAATGAAATCACACTTTCAGATTGTTCATCTCTTAGTAAGTAGAGTATTATTGTTGATGGCAGACGTACATTTAATTATCATTTTGATAATGTTATCAAGTTATGTGATCACGTTAGTTTCTTACAAGATCAACATCACTCTTTGCCAAAATTTCAACTTAAATCCTTTTATGTATTTTGTATGTTTGATGTTTTTGGAGTGTGTTAATCATTCATGAAGAAGTTCTTTATGTCAGAGGGAGTCAATTCCTTCATCAACTATCATCAATAGAATCACATTTCCAGACTATGTTTCTGATAATGTCTTCATGTAAAGGTATCTAGTCAAAGGCCTAACATTCAAATTTTGTTGTCTTAGAGTCTTCTGTTTGCAGAAGATATTGAGATTATTCATGTTAAAGAATACTTACTTCTTGTATTCCAAATGGAATCACACTTTTAGATTGTACTTCTGTTTGTAGCCTAAGTATTCCTATTTATGGAAAACTTAGCAATAATCACCATAGTGGTTTCAGAAAAGAGATTGATATTGACAGTGTTCTTAATGGAACTATATTTCGTCATTGTGCTTGTTTCACTAAATTGGGTATTATTATTGATGCCACATGTACCTTTAATTATCATATTAATATTATAAATATTTCAGTTTCTAATAAAATCCACATTTGCCAAATATCAACCTAAGCCCTATGATGAGTTTAGCCCAGAGTATAATTATTTTAAATTATACTTTTCATATCTTCAAAAATAAAAAAAGACAGCTGCCTTGTCTGCTATTTGCAAATTATATAAAATCCAATTATATATAATCCAATTTCCTAATTAATAGAATCACACTTCTAGGTTCTGCGCTACAACTAGTTTAGTCGATCATAAATTACACTTGGAACTTGAAAACCTATGAAATTACACCAAAATCTGAGAAATGATGTTCAGATTTTCTTTATTTAAGTCAAAGCAAGTCTTTTAAAGAAAATGCCATCTCTCCACTATTAATTGTATAAAATTGTATCAGAAATCTGAGCTATAATAGGCTAAAGATTGTTATTGCTTAGCTTAAATAAATGATCTTTCTACCCAAAAGCCATGACTCCAACAAAAAAGATATAAAACGAGAACTGCCTTAGGGAAATAAGAAAATGAAAATAGATCACAAATAATAAAGAGTAAAGGACGATCTGGTCTTTGCTGTCTTCTCTTTTGCAGTGATGGGGCAATTTATTCACCAATTTACTTCTGTAATAAAATATTTTAATAATTGCAAAAACTGTCTGATTGCAAGACTTTTATCCTATCTAAATAAATTAAGTTTTTCCATATGTCTCACCAATGTTGATAATCATCCTTTCACTCGGAGTTAGCTATCATTATCAAGTGTCATTTGAAAATGATGCTGCACGAAGTAACGGCTGTAGGCTTTAGAATAAATGTATAAAAAATTTAATCTTTTAGACGCTTTTGTGACTAACAACTCTTCAATAAGTCAATGATTTAAAACTATTGACTTAATTCTACTCTCTGACTGACTAATCAGTTAAATTAATATTAGAGTATCTAGGACAGAGAAGGATGATCTGACCTCCGCTCAAAAGTCTTGAGTAAATATTTAGAGATATAATAATTATGTAAATCCTATAATATTATTGTTCTTAGAGGATCATTTTTTTTAATTACTTCTTTAAGTGCTCTAAATCCTTTGATGGCTTTTATTAAGCTGTCCTTTATTTGTAAATTATGTAAATATTCTTCTTATCAGAGCGAGTCAATTAACTCATCCACTATCATCAATAGCATCACACTTCTGGATTGGGCTTCTGTTATTGTCCTGGGTTGAAAAGCTAGTGAGAGACGTAACATTCAAATCCTATGATGAATTCCTAAATTTTTTCTTAAATCGTTTTTTTCTCCATCTCACTTTTTCATTTCAAAATCCTTTGATAAATTAAGCTCAGGCTGTAGTTTTTTTTTAAAATTGTACTTCACTTATCTTCAAAAAATATTCATGAAGGAGTTGTCTTTCATTTAAATAAGATTTAAATTACTATTTGCCAAAATATTAACTTAGATCTTTTAATGAATGTAGCTCAGAGTATCATGTTTTCTCAAGTTATGCTCTACTGAGTGTTCCTACTAGTGAAAAACTTAATTACAAGAAAAAGATGGACCTTGATAATGTTCTAAATGAAACCAAATTTGTAGATTGTGCTTCTCTTAGTTAATTTACTTATGGTTAATGACACACCTTTAATCACCATATTGATATTATCAAGTTATGTGATCAATCCAGTTTCTAGTAAGATCTACATCACTAATTGCAAAACATCAACCTGCATCTCTTAATAAATGTAGCTAAAGTGTAATTTTGCAAGTTGTGCTCTACTTATCTTCAAAATTTATTCATGAAGAACCCTAAATAATTCCATGTACAAATTACATACAGATTATCTATGTCAGAGGGAGGCAACTTCCTCATCAATAAAATCAAATTTCTAGATTGTTCTTCTAGGCATATCGTACGCAACCATTAAGAGATGCAACATTTAAATCTAAAGATGAATTTGTCTCAGAGAATCACATTTTCTTAAATGCTTTCAGGAGTAGTCTTTTTCTCCATTTTTAAAAACATTTTTCATGTTATAGGATGGCAAAAATACCTGCTTCGTGCATTCTAAATAGAATCACGCTTCCAGATTATGCTTCTGTTTGTAGCTTGTGTGTTTCTATCAAATCCCTTAATGAATTTAGCTCAGCTTTTAATTTTTCCTTAAGATATACTCTACTTATCTTGAAAAACGCTTGATGAAAGAGTTATTTCCTATTTGCAAATTATACAAAGATTCTTCATGTCAGAGAGAATCTTTTTCCTCATCAATAAAATGATACTTCCTGATTGTGCTTCTACAATGTCTTGAGTAACTATTAAGAGACGTGACATTCATGTCCTATGATGAATTTGTGAGGATTAATTTTCTGAAGTGTTTTCTTAATCTCATTTGCTTCATCTTTAAATCCTTTGAGGAATTTAGATGAGAGTGTCATTTTGTCATAAGTTGTACTCTACATAATCCTATAATGAACTTATTGCAGAGGATCATATTTCCTTAAGTGTTTTTTGAAGTGGTCATTTCCTCCACTTTTAAGTAGCTAGCAAACCTCTGTTTGCAGATGATATTCAGATTCTTCATGCTATAGGGCGACAAGAATACTTTCTTCTTATGTTCTTAATGGAATCGCATTTCCTGATTGTACTTTTGTTTGTGACTTGATTATTCCTTCAAATGAATAACTTACCATTAATCACCATAGTGATTACAGGAAAGAAATTGATAGTGTTTTAAATCGAACCACATTTACAGATTGTGCTTCTTTTAGTAAGATGGGTATTATTCTTGATTATAGACTTACCTTTAAATATCATATCCATAATTTTATCAAATTATGTGATCACTTCAGGTTCTAATAAGACCTACATCACTATTTGCCAAAATATCAAGCTGAATCCCTTGATCAAGAGTATAATTCTGTAAGTTGTGCTCTACTTATTATACTGCTATATATTATTCCCGAAGAAGCCTAAATAATTCTAATTGCAAATAAAATACACATTCTCCACGTCAGAGAGAGTCAATTACCTCATCAATAAAATCACATTTCCAGATTATCTTCTGTTATTATCTTGGGTAACTAATGTGTGATCTAAGGGAGTTATATCATATGATGAAATGATGAATTTGTCTCGGAAGATCATACTTTCTTGATGGCCTTTTTCTTTGTCTTTATATAGCTGTCAATAGAAGTACGAGGGCGGGTCAATAAGTCCGTGACTTTTTGAATAAAAGACAGGTTTTTATATAAAAAGTTATTTTATTTTTCAACATAGTCTCCTTTGAGTTCTATACACTTAGTCCAACGTTTCTCTAATTTTTTTATCCCTTCGGAAAAATATGATTTGTCGAGGTCATCAAAATAGGTATTTGTTTGAGAGATGATTTCGTCGTTGGAGTCAAATCTCTTTCCGCCGAGCCATTTCTTTAAGTTGAATAGGAAATAGTCACTGGGAGCTAAATCTGGAGAATAGGGCGGATGAGGAAGTAATTCGTAACCTAATTCATGGATTTTTGCCATGGAAACTGCACATGTGTGGACCCTTGCATTGTCCTGGTGGAAAAGAACTTTTTTTTTGGCCAAATGTTTTTTTTTCTTTCAGTTCCTCACTGAATCTATCCAATAAGTTGGTATAATATTCTCCATTGATTGTTTTCCCCTTTTGAAGATAGTCAATGTGGATTATACCGCGTGCATCCCAAAAAACGGTCGCCATGACTTTATTGGCCGACAAACCCACCTTTGCCTTCTTGGGCGCCGATTCACCCCGAGAAATCCACTGTTTTGACTGCTGTTTGGTCTCCGGCGTGTTGTGGTGGATCCACGTCCACCGTGACGAAACGACGCAAAAATTCGTTCATATTGCGGTTGAATAACGCCAAACACTTCTGGGAAATTGTCACACGGTTGCGTTTGTGGTCGATTGTGAGCAAACGCGGCACGCATCTTGCGGAAAGCTTTCTCATACCCAAATGATCATTCAAAATTGAAACTACTGAACCATGTGAGATGCCTATGGCTTCCACAATCTCTCTCACTTTCAATCTCCGATCGGCTAAAACTATATCGTGAATTTTTTCGATTGTTTTGGATGTAGAGACCTCGACTGGGCGTCCAGAACGTTCGGCATCTTCCGTGCTTGTACGGCCACATCGAAATTCAGTAAACCACTTCTTTACCATGGAAATGGATGGTGCAGAGTCCCCATAATATTTATCAAGCTTAGCCTTGGTTTGAGTGATGGTTTTTTTCCGTAAAAAATAATGCTTAATGAACACACGAAATTCACTTTTTTCCATTTTCTTCTCAAAATGAATGGTAGTCTGCTATCAACAGCTGTCAAACACAAACTAAATGACGCAGCTTGTTCAAATTTTGACAGGCGTCAACTGACAGTTCTCTGTTGACAGGAGCAGAGTTGCCATTTCCATTAAAGGGCGGGAAATTCAAAAAGTCACGGACTTATTGACCCGCCTTCGTAGATGATATTAAGATTGTTTATGTGAATAGAATCACACTACAGATTGTGGTTCTGTTTGTGATTTCGGTGTTCCTTCATATGAAAAAGTTAGCATTTATCACCCTAGTGATTCCAGAGATAGTAATTACTCTGTAATCACCAGTATGGTGATTTAAATCTTGACCCTATTAGTGCTCTAAATGGAAACTCACTTCCAGATTATGCTTCTGTTAATGACTGTAAATTAGAGAATTTTTTTAATTAATATAGCGATGATGCGCAAATAAAAAAAAATTAACTACTTGTTCCAGTTTGATTTTCTATATACTTGCTAAATTTGATTTGACAACCTTTGTCAGAACCCAATTAATTGACAAGAGAGTCACGTTAGAAATATTTCAATTGTATTTAAATTGCTCAGGTGGGAAGCTACCTAGTAAAACATTGAAAAACGACCATAACAAATATGGTACCGGTACTTTTCTACAAGGTGCGCTCGATTATGCACTATAAAGATGTTCAATGTTAAATTACAAATTCAGTGTTAATATGGTTAAGTATTCACTGTGTTATTAAGGGAGACGTATAAGGATCTTGTAAATTACACGATTTTGGTTTGTAGGAAATGATTTATTTTTATATTATCAGCGTGTTGAGCGTATATACGAAAACTAATTATATGAGATTTATGTGGGAATTAAATTTGTCGGATTTTGTTTTTTGGTTAAAAGACCTTGACAACTAAGTGGATCTAAAGACGCCACCGAGTTATTCGAGTAAACTAATTTCTCGCATGAAATACCGCAGGTTGAATTGTATATTTCGTGCGTGAAAATCGTGACCTTCTTGTTGGCGCTTTGCAAATTGTTGCTTTATCAAAAACTATGAAAATTTGTTGAGTACATAATTATTATTTATGTATAGGAACTCGCAGAATATATTCCAAGCAGCAAAGTGAGGTCCTTAAAACGTCAATTTTAGTCCTGGTTCTAGAGGTCATTTGATGTTCTGATGATGATTTGACCTGACAGCCAGTTTAAAGACAGGTTCTATGGAGACGTATCAAGATATTTAAAATATATCTCAGTCCCACGCATAATGATAGTCGATTGTGCGATTTAATGAGTCAAATTACGTAAGAAAAACGCAATTTCAATATGATTCAGACAATATGGAATATATACGTAGAAAAGTAAAAAAAAAAGATCATTCTGTTATTTTCAGATATGATCACACATCTGAGTCACACGCGTCATTAATGATAGTCATTATATATAGTAAACAAAATTATATTACAAAAATATAGTTTTAAAATATAATAATTTTATAAAAAAAGAAAAATATATAAAATGGTAATGTAAATATTAAGTAAATATGTAAAATCGTTTGTTTTTCCTAAATTATCTAAGACTCATCCTTAAAATGCATATTTTAATTATATCTTTTTTTTTTGTTTCACCATGGTTCTTTTAAACGACGTTTCGTCTTTAGACTGCCATCGTCAGTAGTCATTTACTTATCTATCTAAGTTGTTAATTTAGATTGTAATTGACTGAGACGTTGCGAAACTTTATATTAATTAACCTTCTACGCCTATTTTAAGATTATCTCAATAATGACTAATTAATAAAAAACCTCATTTAAAATTCTAATAATTTCCTTGTAAATATTTAAAAACTGTATACTTCCTAGTCAATACATTAAAATAATCTTCAAAGATAAATCTTGTAGTCTTAAGTAAACTTCATTAAAAGTTTCCCAAAACCAGGGCTGAGAAAAACGAATAAAAACCAGTTCCATTCTTATAGAATATTAATTATTAAAATAGATAATAGTCGTCATGACCCTGGGTCTACTAAGTACTGACCTTTGAAACACGAATAATCATGGATTACAGGTAACTACTTAAATAAATGAAATGGAAAATGAACACGAACGATTTTAATTAAAATTTAAATCTAATAAGTCCCTTTAGTGGCCCACTCGCTTGTTTCGTATCAGTCAAATTCGATTCACACATAAAAAAATTATTTCATACACAATTTACAACCGGTTCTACATTAAAGGTTTTATGTAAAACCGTTGACCTTTTTGCGAAATAAAACTTGCGAGGATCGACGTTATTTTATTATGTGTCTTAACTTTCGCTATAATTTGCGCCCCCTGGCGGTTAGTTAGCACTTAAACGATCAAAAAACCGTTAGGTTTTTTTTGTTCGTGTTTATTTGTATTGGCTGGGTATTTAATTTGTCTGAGTAGGTCAAAAAAAATTAATGTTTATATTTTGCGTATATTTTTTTATTCATTTCATTACATCTTGGTGCCAGAATACTTTATAAAATTATATACAAAGGAATAATCTATGTTTTGTTATGAAAAATTGAATATGATTTCTGGAAGAGGAACCACGCAGATTTGAATTTAAAAAATAGTGAGCATGACTTATATGTTGGCCTTCCTGTAAAGGTTATTTGATTCTTTATATTATGAATTTCTTTCATATAAAATGTACCAAAAACTGTAAAATGAATGAATCAAAAACTGACTCTTGTTATACATTTTTCACTTCTTTTCTTTCCGATTTACTTTATCTTTATTTAAAAATAATATTTTTTTGCCCTACAATTAGTGATGCTTCTGGTTTATTTCATATTATTATCTATATTTTTTAGCTATTTTTTCAATTTTTATTTATTTTTACTTTTCCTCTGTTTCTCTATTAGTTTTTAATATAAATTCAAAAGATATATCTTTATTAATTTATATATTAATTATAATTTTATTTTAATATATTAATAAATTGAAATACAATTAAAGCGAAAAATTGTAATGAAGAGAATTAGTATCAAGAGTCTAAACATTTATATACAGCGTGAGAAGACTCTTGTCGGAAGAGAGTATGGCTGAGATAGAAATCGATACACAGGAGATAAAAATATTATCGGAGGCAGTGATGTTAGGAGGCAAGGTGAAAACTTAATAAGACTTAAATGTAAACAAAAACCAAACTGGTCTACCTAGTAGTAAAACTAAATACAAAATATAGTATCGATATTGTACAGGTATTGTATATATATACCGGGTGGTCCATTTAACTTGAGACATCGCAATATCTCGAAAACTAAACCCGTATCCAGAAAATGTTTTATGTGAAGTTTGAATGGTTTCCAGGGGGCCATAAAATGATGTTATTGGTTCGATCTTAAGTAGACGTCTTCAAGGTGAAATGAAGGTCAACTTTACTTTTTTGCATAGAAACCTCTGTTTTTTTTTATAGTATCTGATTTAGCGTTAAAAAATAAGTAACTTTCATCTGATACTTTTTTACATGGGTCGCATGTAAATCGCTCCTTTTCAAGATATTGATTCTTGATTCTTTTCTTTAACGAATTTTTTTCTTGACAATAACATTTGCCCTTAGAGGTAGTATCTGATGATCCATAAAAAGGAGTGAAAGAATCTTATGATAGAATTTTATTATCAACAGAATCGAAAACTTGAAAAGAAAACGTACAAAATAAAAGAAATTGAAACAAAAAAGTCAGAAAATTATATCAATAAATGTTCATAGTGTTGACCTTCCACTTACATATACATTTTTCGACTCACTTTCTAAACGATCGATGAACAGACGGCAATTTCATTATTTTGACTGGTAATGCTTCTCTTTCGTGATCGATTTATCGTTCTTACACTTCCATCTTCTATAAAGTGGTTCACTACACGATAAAATGATGTTCGCGATGGAAGTCGCCGTTGAGAATGTCGCATGGTATACAGTTCAATGGGTCTATTAATATTCCGTTCAGATTCACCATAGATAAGGACCATTTCAACTTTTTCGCTTATTGTTAGGCATTCTATAGTCACTCAACAAAATAGTCAAATACTTGATAACTGAACGAATACTGTAAAGCAAAATAATCTCTCATTTACTTTATTTATTGTTTACAGTATTTGTTTACAATCGCCTGAAATACCTGGGATAAACACGTGAGATCTGTTCACTATAGAAAATTTTCGCATCATAACAACTTGCATTGATCATTGATCAACAATGTCTTGTCACAACAATATTGAAGAATTGCTGAACCAAAGCTATTCCTGTTTCTAATGTCATCGTCAAGGAAAAAATTCGTAAAAGAATCAAGAATTAATATTTTGAAAAGGAGAGGTCGCATGTAAAAAAGTGTCAGATGAAAGTTACTTATTTTTTAACGCTAAATCAGATATTATTAAAAAAATAGAGGTTTCTATGCAAAAAAGTGAAGTGAACTTCACCTTGAAGACGTCCACTCAAGGTCAAACCAATGCGTCATTTTATGGCCCCCTGGAAACCATTCAAACTTCACATGAAACATTTTCTGGATACATGTATTGTATATCGATATGATGAACATATGAGATCTCAGATAATAAATCCCCAAATTAGATCAGCTGCATAATCAAGGACAATTTACCAATCGTGAAAGACGTGATAGTGATAAACAACTGTAGGAGAAGGAGCGATTACAGAATGGTGTGATGCAGAATCCGTATGAAACTGGATTGGTGGTTAGTTAGCACCTAAATAATCAAAAACCGTCGGGCTTTAATCATTCTTATTTGTATTGGTTCGATAATTCTTCGCATGATGAAAAATTATATTTAATTGATCTGAGTAGATCCTACTAGGATCTAGTATTGTCCTACAGTTCTCAAATCCTTAAAGCTTTTCGTTGTATATGTAGAACGGTCGGATGGTGAACTAAACGATTTTAGTCTATATTAAGTCTTATTCCCAGGATTAACTTGTACATAATTAGGGCATAATTGACGTATCTTTAATATTATTTGGTCGCCATTGATATGTTCTGAGTTAAGTTATTTAAATTCAAGTTATTTTAAGTTGAATAATATTTCCTAATTGTAAGCTCCTCAGATTAACTTCTTTGCAAAATGGCAAGGTTCGTCGGAACTTAGGAGTAGGAATAAAACACTATGAGTTTATTGCGATGTTTTGCCGGTTTAGTTCCAGGTTCCTCAGGCACCGAAATAAAGACATAAATTTACATAACAAAATAGGGAGAAATCCCTTTCCTTAAAATAGGCAAGAATTACCAGCCTTTGTTTAAAGATAAATACAAAAAAAACAAAATTCAAAACAAACTAATTAATTACCTTAACAATCAGTGGTAATCCAAAAACACGTAAAAAAAACATATGAGATACATTACTGATTTTCTGACTTGAATAACATTTACTTCCCACAAATAGACACTGATGAATGAATTACAATAATTTGGAAAAACGACTAATTTGGACTCTTGATTGGTATTAACCGCAAACTGATAAAATAAATATAATATAAAGCAAGAATAAGCAAATAAGGTAAAAAACTACGGATTCCGTAGGCCTAAAGAAATTATTTATTTTTTCGACAAATTTAATTAGTAGTTTTATTATTTAAGAGTTATTAATCAATTATGATTAAAAAGTAAATAAGTATAATGTATAATAATTATATTCAAATACCTTGCATAAGGCTTAGTTATTTAAATTAATTATATTTATTTAAAAGATTGCTGTAGATATGACTTAGGCCCAAGGGGTCCGTTCTTAAATTTACACTGTCTTTACATAAAAAGATTTAAATAATTTCGCTAATATTTCTTTTAGTGTTGTTAGCTTCCCGATCCAAAATATCGACATTATTAAATAAAAAATCATTTCCAGTGTCAAAGTGATGGCACGCATTATTGCTTTTTGTTGCATGTTGAATACGACAATCGTTGGTATGTTGTTTAACCCTGAAACCTTAGCATAGTTTGTCTAAATATTTCCTTATGAGAAGCTCCAAGGATTTATCCAGGATCTAATAGCCAAACGAAAATTCAATTGTATATCAATACAGTTCTAAAGCCGTTAAAACTTTTCGTTGTATTTATATGTAAAATGGTCGGATGGTGAACTGAACCATTTTACTCTATATTAAGCCTTCTTACCGTTAAGTTGTATATATTTAGAACGTAATTGATGCATCTTTCTTACTATTTGGTCGCCAAAAACTAACGACACCAGGAAAAATCCACGTATTTGAGACTGATGTTGACCCATTTACTACTGAAGAGTGTCAAATACAAACATTATTAGCTTAAACGGTACATTAATTAAGGCTTTAAAAGAGGGCCAAGACCAATTTTGCTGCAGTAACAAAAAGCAGGAGAAAATCAGTCAAAGTAAAATAAATGTAAAAACAAATATTCTTCTGTATAACTTCTGTGACTTTCTTTACTTAAATGTGAAATTCTAATAAAAGTTGTAATTGTTCCAAAAAATCCGCAGACTTTACATTTTTATACATTAATAATTATTCTAAAAGAAAAACTAGATAACGAATCAATAAATTTAAATTATTAAAAATATAGCAAATTTCAATTGGATTACTTCGGTTACTAAATCTTTTGCTAAATATTTCTTACTTATTTCAGATAAATTATATCATTTTCAATCAAATTCAAATTTGATATTGTCATAAACAGAATAATATGCAACAAAAACGTATATTGCCACATTTATAATATTTTTCTGGAATAATAATTATTTATTAAATTAATCTAAACGTACCGAAACATTGGAAACATTATGCTTTGTGCCATTAAAACATCCTACCCGCATATCCTCACAAACGCACAATTGACGTTCATAAAACATCTCTTCAGAATATTTATATCTCGGAATGTTATTAGTATAATAAAAAAAATATATTCTACAGTCATACTCAAAACACAATTTTAACAACTACAATTTTTTCAATTACCCACTATCACGCTCACATAATAATTATTCGGGAAATACACTTGGACATTAAATAAACAAATTTAGATGTCAGTGGTGTTTAAACAAGTCGTAGTACGTAATAATGTTGTTTTGCTACTGCGAAGAAATACTAATTAAACGTGAGACATAAATCTGCAAAATTTATCATTAAACAAACAACAATAACCCACCTTTTAACGGAGATACGCTAAATTACTCTCAACCCAAAATAAAACTCTATGTTGGACCCATAATTATCTCTTATTCTTTCACAACGCAAAAAATACCCACCCAGAATCAAGAGGTCAATATTCTGCGAAGAATCTTTTTTGTCTAATTTCAAGTTGTTTATTTACTACTCATTTATTCTCATTGGATTACAGTTAATCATCATTTAATGGCAGCGTAGGTATTTGTTATTATATGTTGAATCCTTTATAGGCATTGCCAAAGAATATTACAAAATTGTCAAATTTTGGCTCAGATAAGTTATTTTTTTATATTTTGCTGAATTTTTGTAAGTGTTGAAAAAAACACGGTTTTTGTATACATACAGGCAAGAATTGACAAGTAAAATAGAGTTTTATTAATAAATAAACGTACTAATAATAAAAATGTCACCCCATGAGAAACATTGACGTAAAAGAGCGATAGAATGATAATAAGTATTTAATTGTGCTTGACGTACCAGGGATATACGATACCATATCGAACGGTTTGCTTTCTTCTTGTAATTTGTTTTTTTTTTTATAAATGTAGGAAGTGCGTATCAATTCTGACATTGTTGTCTGTAAAAATACCGGTACCTGTCCTGTTGGCGAGTCGTTTCCTTTTTCTCTTATTTTTGCGCAATTTTTCATTTTTAACTTTTATATAGCGGAACTAAAGAGGCTTCGATTTGTTGTGAAATTGACCTCTTGATTCTATTTCATTGCAGTTATACAAGCAAAAATATTACAAAATTACAGCCCGAAAGAAAGGGATGTCATCAATTACCATAGACGAACTATCTAACTATCCTCCCCACCCAAACATTTATATGTAAACTGTGAAAATCGCTGCCCAGTGGTAATTTTCTATAATGTTCTCTCATTTCTTATTCAAAATGTGAAAGTTTTACAAGAGTTAAGACTTTCGTCCACTCCCATTGTGTTTATAAGGGAAATTAATTGGAATCCGAGTCTGCCCATGGTTTTTAGTGCATGCAAAAGTGACAACACTTTAGGAGTATATGAATTAAAAGGGACTGCAATTGATATAAATGAACTACCAAGTGCCTCACAAGCTACTAGCTTCTGCTGGAGCCCAAAAGGCAAACAAATTGATGTGGGTTCAGCAGATGGAAAGATCACCCAGTATAAACCAGATTTAAAGGCAGTGAAAATCATAAGTGCGCCCAAGTTTGAAGGACACAACAGTTTGTTTTGTCAACAATTGTCAATGGAATCAAATATTTCTTTGTTCTAGCATGGGTTTTTGGATTAATACAGAATCAAATTCAAATGTATTTAGGCATACTCTTTAATTTCAACCACGAAAGCTTCCTTTTTCCTAATCCCCTTTTTCGATTGGATCTTAGAGTATGAAGTTTTTTTTATTTTGAAAAGGTATTGCTCTTCTATTTGTGCTCTTCGAAGAACTTCTTTATTTCTTATATGGTATACCCATCATATCCTCAGCATTCTTACACCACATTTTGAGTGCCTCCAATTTATTTATGGAACTTGTGTTTGATATCCAGGCCTCTACACCGTACAAAATAATATTTTAGACTTTTGTATCTTAGTTTGAAGTTTAGATTCTTATTTGTGGATATTTTTTTGAGTTTAAGGAATCATGTTCTATTCTACATCTAATCTCTTGTTCTGGTTTCAACATACATCCCAGACACTTAAATTGGGTCACTTGCTCAATATTCATCTTATTTACCTGAATTATGATTTATGGAATATTAGTCTTACTCACGACCATACACTTCATTTTTTTATATTCATTTTCAGGCCTAATCTTCTGCTTATTTCATTTATATGATTCAATAATTTCTGAGATCGTTTGCATCATCTCCGATTGTTACAATATCATCTGCAGATCTGACAGTGCTAATATGTATCCCTTTCACTTTATTATCAATTGGGTTATCCAAACCGACTCAAAAAACACTCTTTTTTATATCGAACTGCTCGGTTGTTATATGTTTTTGCCATCTAGACCCAGGACCTTAAGGTATGATATTAGGAAATCATGCTTTACATTATCAAAGGCCTTTTTATAGTCGATAAAATAGATGAAAACATTGTTTCTTCGGTCTTGACGAATTTGTACCAAGGCTTATATAGGGTATTTTTTTGAGAGGTATACAAATTTGAAGTGAAATAAAACTATAAAAAATTTATTGACATGGTATTGGTTTTATTTAAAAGATATTGTTATGTCATTAGTGATTAAAAATGATTTCGGGCATATGAGCGCCACGGCTGGTTCGAATGTAGCGTAATCGGGAAGTCCAATTTTCGACCACTTTTTCAAGCATCTGGGGCCTTATCTCGGAAATAACACGGCGAATGTTTGCTTCCAAGTGATCCAACGTCTGTGCTTTATCTTTGAAGACATGTGACTTAACATATCCCCAAAGAAAGTAATCCAGGGGTGTGAGATCACACGATCGTGGAGGCCAGTTCATAGGTCCATTGCGTGAAATTATGCGATCATATAATGTTTCCCGCAATAAATTGATAGTGTCACGCGCTGTGTGTTGCACCATCTTATTGAAACCAAAGCTCTGCCACATCAAGTCGGTTCAACTGAGGAACAAAGTCGGCAATCATGGCTCTATAACGTTCTCCATTGACTGTAACATTCTGGTCGTTATCATCTTTAAAAAAATATGGGCCAATGATTCCTCCTGACCATAAAGCGCACCAAACTGTAACTCTTAATGGATGTAAGGGCGTCTCAACAAAAGCTTCAGGATTTTCTTCACTCCAAATTCGGCAATTTTGCTTATTGACAAAGCCGTTCAACCAAAAATGAGCCTCATCGCTGAACAAAATTTTGGATTGAAAAAATGGGTCAAGCTGAATACTGTTTTCCGCTCATTCACCGAACGTACGGCGCGCATAATGGCCACGCGGTTTCAGTTCTTGCACAAGCCAAGATCTTGCCACAAAATCTTCCACAAAGTGGATGGGCACAGCCCCATTTGTTGTGCACGATGGCGAATCGACTCATTCGGGTCCTCTTCAACACTATGCTCCACAGCAGCAATAACTTCTTCTGTGCGTACTGTATGGCGTCTTTGTGGATGCGTATTATCAACTAGAGTATGCGTGGTATGAAAACGATCCATGGTTTTTCAAATAACTTGCTCGGATGGCCGATTATGTCGACCGTAAAATGGACGCAGCGCACGGTAAGTTTCGCGAATTGAATTATGATTTTCAAAATATATTTACACAATTTGAAAGCGTTGTTCTGAAGTAAGTCTATTCATTGTGAAATGGCAAACTGTACTGACCACGAATACACCACTAACTGTCAAATTGACAATCACCAGAAACAGTTTTGACAACTTAAAATCCAAACCTCTAAAAAACCACCCTTTATATTGAATATTGCTTTTCTGGATCCAAAATCATTATTGAACCTTAACTGACTGCTGCCGCTACCTTTTTAAAATTATTTATAGATCCTCATATGCAAAATTCACAGAAAAAGCTTCAAGACATGGCTCATTAGACTTATAAACCAGTAAAATTTGCATGTTTTTGCATTATTTAATTTTGGTAAAGTTGTATAAGTAAATTAAAGGTAATCCTCTGAAATATGTCCCGTGTCGTATATGTTGTTAAAGAGTTCGAAAATTATCTTTATGTTCTGTTTAATAATAAATTAAAACGTCTCAGAAAACATATTATTAGGATCTGGGGTTTTATTATTATTCATAAACTTCACCGTGTGTCTCAGCTCTTCTGATTAAACGGTTGAGTGGTTTGGTTGGTGGTTCATTCATTCATCTTATTTCTAATTCTTCTTTGTAGGTCTCTGCACTTATTATTATTTCAAACTTTGAACCTTTTTCTGTTGTGTGTTTGTCATATTTTCGTTTGAGATTTTAACATCCTTCAACATCACTGACTAAAGTTATGGCCTCAAGTTGATTATTTAAAAATTATGTGTGCTCATTCTGAATGTCCATATTTTGAGCAGTTTTATGTCAATTTATTTTCCTTATTTTTCATTTTAGCTTTAGATAGACCTGGCGAGATATCGACCTTAACTAAATTGTGACCTGATTCGATATCTATACCTCGCATTCTAGTAACACTAGTCACCAGATTCTTGAAGCCATCATTAATCATGATATAATCCAGCAATGATTAGGAATTTAAATGCGATAGACTCATAAAAAGTGGCAACCAAATTGATGTTTTTCTAACCTATTTTTTATGTTCTTGTAAGTCGTATAATAATTAGAAAAATTGCCTAGTCTCTAATCTTAAAAAAGATATTTATTTTTTTGCACGCATTTATTATTATTTTTCTCATACGCAACAATCTTAAATAAGCGTAATAAAATGATATTGATTGAGTATTGAGCACAACTACGTATGCAAAAGAACAGTATGAGATTTAGGTAATAATTGAGATATGCTAGAAATCTAAAAAATGGCAAAGCAATCATTGTCAAAACAAAATTATGCTTATGGTCTAGTGAATGTGAGTGTAGGTACTTCAAAAAAAATGTAGAATACTTTAATGCTAATTAAACTATGAAGTCTGATAGAAAATTTAAAAGAATGGCTATAATTTGACATTGACGTAATTTTTGGAAAATATTTGTCATCGCAGATCCAATATTGCTAGGTAAAGAATAGTAATAAAATATTGTTGATGATCGTCCCAACATCTCATTTGTCCATTTAATAATATTTGACTCATTTATCTCATCTGAAAGAAAATATTTATTATAAATAAAAGGCACATAGAAAAAAAATCTCGGGTAAAGTTATCTAAAAAACTAATAAAAAATATCAAAATAATTTTTCTTAAGAATTAATAATTTTTCAAATTCATAATGCTTTTTAGGGATGACTACGAAAATCGATTATTTTATTTAATTATCAAACCTTTATTTCTTTAACTATTAAACACTCTTTTATTACCCTAATTTCACACTTTGTAGAAAAAAATATCTAATTAAACAAATTTTTGAATTTAAGGTAGATGCCCAAAAACTACCAATTTAATTCTAGTCATCATAAGAAATATGCGATAAAATAATGATAACTTAATAAGAAAAATTATATTTTAAGATGATTCACTACTCGATGCAGAAATTAAATACAGTAAAACCCAAGAATCTCAGTATTTAAGGTCAAGAATTTTCAATTTTATTATAATAATCACCGAAAATTTAGATAAATTAATTTATTTATATTCCTCTTTTATAACAGAAGTAATTGTTAATAGATTATAAGTGCTGATTATGAATGCTTACTAGTAATAAATATTAATGTCTAGTGCCTACATAAAAAACTAAACCTATACAAAATAAAACGCACTATACATCTAAATAAAATTTTAAGACTTAGCAGCTTTTACAGACTAGGAATTTATTTTAAAATCATCGTTTACTTGTTTTACAAAAAAAAAATAAAAAGTCTCTATCACACTTAATTATCACATGCTTATTTATAGCTGAACAATCAGTCTTATTAAATAGAGAACTGTCTATTGTTATTTGTATTTTTGGAAGAAGAAATTTACAATATAGGAAATCATTTATGGATACATATACACCAATTTTTCTGACATCACGGAACCTTAAGAATCGTTTTTGAACCTTTTTAAGTAGATCAACATTGAATTTGGCTTGTGGTACCCATATAATAGACGCATACTCGAATTGAGTTACTTACTAGTGCATTGTATATTGATATTCGGGTTTCATTTTTATAAAAACATTTAAAGTGATGAATTAACGATGATTCGATAATGTTCACTAAATTTCAAATTTTGCTGAAACAGTACTCCAAGATTTTTTGCAAGGGTTTTTCATTCCAATTACAGAGTTAGAAATTTTGTATTAGTTCTTTATGTATTGTGTGTTTTTCGAGTGATAGTTAAGACATGATACTTAGAAGAGTTAGAAAGATTTTCAAATTAAACGTTCGAATCACATTGTAGCATCTCCGAGTTCTGAAGATTTGAAACTTTTTGCAAAATCCTAAAATCATCTTCAAATAGCAGGTTTATTAAGAATGTCACACAGTCAACACAGAGTCAGTCAGTCACCCAGAGGCAAATCGTTAATTAATATAAATATAAACATAAACATGATATTTTAAGCCGATTTAACATATGATTAAGAAAATTTTTTATTTTATTTAACCAGGTTTTAAACAAGATCATCTTTTATCTTTAGGTTAACGATCATGAAAATAACTTTTACTTTTACAAACAAATAAATATTTCTCCAAATGCTTAACAAAAAAAATCAAACGATTCCTAGGAAATTCATTCGTGTCAGACCTATTTAAACATTTAGTCTCATTATAATAATTGATTTTTTTTCTTTTCTTAAGTTCCATAGTCCATCGAAACCGTGAACGGATTTCACGAAATGCTCAGGGCATCATCATCTGCGATGACTTTGCTTGAATACCAAAGTCCAACAACATAATGATCAACAATGGAAAAAAATCTTTAGTTATTTTTTTACGTTAAAATGAGTCTCATCGTAACGCTTCCTATCTATTATTCTTATGGTAATTTAAAGGTCAGAACTTAATCTCAAGATGAACCTGTAGCGAGTTTTTTAACAAATTCATCTTGACGTAATATACGTAATGTATATTGTACCCGACTTATTAACGCTCTGGTATTAATTTTTGTTAAAGCCTTGGTGATAATACTTATATTTTTTATTTAATAAAGTATTGACAATTATAGAATTAAATTTACACGCGACTGTCTGATACTATTGTGTCAAAGGAGTTATTTTTTTAGCACATTTTGGTAAAAAGTAATGCGTAAAAAACGTAAGCACTTAGCATGTGAGGGTCAGCAAGGAAAAATTGCAATCCTTAATTAGAGTGTTATTTTATATTTTTCCGTATTAGTATTATATATGAGAGTAAGTTGATATTATAATGATTTTTGCAATTATTTTTTTAAAGAGTACATTTTTGGATTTCTACGGTTCTTCATTTGTAAATTAGTACTAAGATTTTTCAAATTATTCATTTTCTTATGTAGTTATACTTTTTATACTGTAATATTGATTCTTTCTATCATTTATATAAAAAAAGGGGTTAACTGTCGAATTTTGTACTTTTAAAAATGTTTGTTGAATGATAGTTTCACTTCAGGCTTGAAGAGTCAATTGTTATTTTTTTTATTCCTGACTTTTGGTGTATCTTTTTATATTCTCCAAGTAGCAAAAACAATTTTATTTTTAGGTATTTGATATTATTGTTTATATAAGGCATACGGTTATTAAAGAGCTGCAATACATTTTTATCATTAAAATAATCTGCATTGTAATAAAAGATGGAATCACAACTGTTTTCATCTAGAGCACGTTATTCTTATAAAAAACAAGTGCGTATTTTCGATTGCATTGTTTTCATTCAATTAATATTTGAAGCCTTCAGAACTAAAGTGGATCAAGTCCATAATTCTTAGTTTTAAGTACACAAGTCAGTTTCCAGAGAGAGTTGGATCAGATTTTTTTCCTTGGAGTTGAGATAGAGCTGTATTAGCAGTATTTAAAAATTCTACTGAAAGTTAAAACTGGCGTTATTGAAGATTCGTTGTTATCTAATAATTATCTAAGAATTTTTTTTTTAGTTTAGAACAGTTTGTAACCTACTTGGTTTTTCTGTAGGTTTTAAAAATTGGCATGGGCATTTAGCAGGAGAAACATTCAGTTATGTAGTTTTCTACAGCGGATCTTGCTTCTGACTAAATTTAAAATTTGTCGTCGACATGACAACTCTTTAGAAAGCAACATTCGTATTTTTGAACTGGAATGTTCGATACTTCTCTGGCTCCTACCGCATCAACCTCATTTCTAACCATTTTATGGGCTCACCTACCTCATGATCAAAACTAAGTTCTAAGAGCTAAGAGGTTCTAAGACCAAATTCATCAATGTAGGCGCCACTCTAAGATAGCGATTTTGATCGGTGTACGAGTCCGAGTAAATAATTTCACGTATATGATTTTTAACTCCATGCCTAACATGTTTTGCAACTATAGATGCTATTTCTTATGACCTTCTTCCTCCTTCCGTCTCATTCTAAAAATGCATGTTTTATAATAAAAAAATGATTTTATGATAATAAAATTTTTATTTCAAAGCTTGTTTCCCTTTTAAGTTGAATTTTTCAACATACAAGTAATTTAATTTTCTTGTATTTAAATTAGAATGAAGATTCTTTCTTGGCGGATTTTTGTTAATTTTCTAAGACTGTCTAATAATTAGCACCATCTCTTAAACCACTTCCATCTAGTGTATACAGCTTCTGATATATGTATACATTTTGCTGGCTGAAGTCTCCTTATTTCCAAAGTGATTTGATTATATGATTTCGGACTTGATCTACTTCGCACTAGGGACTCGATGCGCTTTTTCTGGGTACGATTGTATTGAAACCATTTTTTTCCAATCATGGACTTAATCCACTTTAGCTTTAAATATCTCATTTGAAGCTTTATTTTAAATACTTTAGAATATTTTATCAATAAATTAAGAATTATCTTCAAATACACTTTTTATGATATAGAAAAAACCATTGACCTTGATACACCTGGCAAAGATCGAAAAAATACAAAATTCATCAAACTGGATTAAAACAAAAAATAGACTCAAAGGGTAATGTGGGTGGTTTATGCATATTTATAATCTCCAAGTTCGTTTAAAGTACTTTTTTCTTTTAGGTATAGACCTAAAACTTTACCTAGCTACCTAGGGTGTAGTGCCATAAAAAAAGTAATTTTGCATGTAAAAATTTGTCCATGCAAAACATTCGATGATTTTATCAAAAATTTTATGAAAACACTATTAAAATAGAACAAGATAATTTTATCCTTAAACATGCATCACAGAATATTCTAAAAGACGACGTTCTATAAAAGGAACTTGAAAAAAGTAGGTTTTATTAACATATTTTGTGCAAACTAAGGATGGGACTTCATCGATTTGAAGTAAGGCCTTTTTAACAATTTTGGAAATGCAAAGGTTAAAAATTACAAAATTTAGCAAAACATTATTTGTGGCATTGTGTATCACCAAAAAAAAATAGAGAAGGTGATATGATAAGTAAGAAATACATGTATATCCTATCTCATTATACTAGGAACAAATCAGAACTGCAATACCTGCCGAGTGACCTAGCTCTAAGGCAGCTTTAAAAAACATACTGTAATAAAAACGAAAACTTCATAGTAAAGTATGATCATTTTAGTCAAAAACAGTCCCAGGTCAATCAGCTTATTACTTTAGGCAGCTTTACCTCTTTAATATTACAATGTATGAAGGAAATTAAATTGACAAACAATCCAAGGACAGTATAGCTTCAAATACATAAATAGAAAATATGCACGCCAAGGGATCTAATAAAATCTCGTCAATGATATATCATAAACTTTCCATTACAGTCAAGAAAAGGGAAGTCATAGTTCTTCCTGACGAGTATAGAAAGATAATTGCCGTTAGAAACTGTTTTTATTTTAGACAAATATTGTGAAGTTTTTTACTGGAAAATTGCCATTGAATTAATTATAAAGCTATATATTATATAATTATTATACTATATAATAATTATAATTTTAATTCTTCAATGCTCTTTTTAACTCTTTAATTTCATAGTTCGGAAACAAAACTTCTTGTTTAGTATCAAATATTTAGTTAGTGGGATAACAAAATACATATAAAGTTTTTACTTCAATGAACATTTTTTTTGATAAAGGTATACCAATGTTTTTGGCTTCTGGTGACAAAATTTCATGCGAAAATTTTTAAAAGAGTTTCAAGATTAGGTTCCTCATATGATCGAGGCATAAAAAATATTTTTTCATTTTACTCCAGGCATTTGAAGTTCATGTTTAAGTCTTCCACGGGTTTTTTTATGTTTTTGAGAAATTTCATGTAATGTCAGTTATATGAAGTAATTTTTATTGAACTTTAGAGATTTCAATTAATTTTTTTGTTTTCTAGATTTTAGATTAATTTTGTATGTAATTTTTTTGGCATTGAAAGTAATTTTTTATGTCTTTTAATCAGTTTATGTGGTTTCATTTTATTTCAGGTTCCCGGCGTTTGTTGTTCTTCTTCCTTCAATAAAAAACTTCCCAAGTATTTTATTGAATATTTTCTTTGGGCTTTATTCATTATAATTTTACATTTCTTTAAGTTCCTTTATAATAAAAACCCTTATCAAAATATGGTCATAAAAGTAATTTTCTTACACTAATTACCCAAATTCGAACCTCATCATTAGAATTATAAGCTTATGATGAAAATGATATCAGAGACAAAAAAAATGTGTTAAAAACTAAGATTTTTGAAAGATGAAACATGGGGTTAAATTTTGACTTTTTAATTATTTTAAGGCCTTTCATTTTTGATTTATCAAAAATTAGATTTTTATGACGAGTTTCCCTTTTCCCTTTAATCTTTTTTGTCATTTTCATCGGCATTAATTATTGAATTAAATTAATAACGTTTTAGTAGAATAATCTTAATATTGTCCTAAATGCCATTTTTGGTCTCATATTTTCTTATTATTTCTTTATTTTATTGCCTTCAAGATTTTAAATTTTACATTTGATCCTTATATCTATATGATAATTTTAAAATTTGTGAAATTTTGCGGAAGTTCTTGTCAAAAATACAAAAAAAAAATTAAGAAAATACTCAGAATGTTTGAATAAATTAATCAGATTTCTGATGTATAATAAAATCAAACAGAAACCTAAAGTTAATGTAAAAAAATTAAAAATAACTAGTAGTAAGTAAAAAGATTTTGTTTGTATTAATGTCCTAAAATGCTAAATTATCAAAAAAGTCATAACTATAAAACTATTATACATTTCAAAAAATTTAATACTTCAGAGGTGATGAATTTATTAAATAACTATATACGAGGATTTATGCCTTTACGCCTTCCACCGTGGTGCTCCAATCTTAAATTAAACCTCAAGCAAATTTAACATAATTTAATTAATGACGTACACAAGGGTGTATATTATCACCTAACAAACCAACCCTTTAACCTAGAAAAATATAATGACACGACAAAATTCAATGCCAACCCACAAATAGATTATAAAGATTACTCACTGTTGTCCCTACGTCGGCGGACCATCCTTTGACCTTTTTTTTTCTCACCTTAATTAGACCGCTCTTTGGGATTCGTCAAGCGAAAACCGAAAAAAACAAGACTAATAATTATTTTTATGTAGTGCGACACGGTATATCGTGGAAAATGGCGAGATTCGAAGAGGAAAGGTCAGGCGTATTTAGGTTAACCGCGGCCGGAATCACGCGTTTTGTTCATGTTATTTTATGTCATTTAGATAATGTAAGACGATTTGTTGTTGTTTTTTACTGGCAAACTGTTACTGGCAGTTCCGTTTGATTAGGTGAGATAGTTGAATCATTACAGCCAAAAAACACGCATAATCACTTAAGAATGTTAAAGTGAACAAACAAATTATTGATCGATACTTGGAAAACGAACAAAATTGTTTTCAAGAGAAAAAGTTTCATTCAGGCAGCATCTGAATGAACTAAAATATAAACACTCATAAGAGTAATTTTCTAGGCAGTTGAATTAACACCAAAGGACTGATAGACGAAACATAAACCATAAATGGCAGAAGAATTTCTGTTACTTTTACTGACATACAGAGGAAAATTCAAGAGGCCAAAAAAAAAGAATTGGATGAGAAATGACAAGAAATAGAAGTTTAGCAAAGCGGATTCGATGAGTTCAATATACATAGAAAAGTAGATAGAGAAGTTACAGGAAAGCTAAAAAAGAAAAATGAGGGAAAATTCGTAAATGAGGCAGTAGAGCTGATTGTGGACAGAGAAGAGATTAAAGAAACTTGGAAGAAATATATAAAATAGTTGTTTTTTGATGAGAGTTCGGACTTGATATCATGAGACAGGAAGCTACAGCTGCCATTAATAGACTCAGACTGCTTGACTATTAATCCATAACCAGAGCCAGAGCGCGTGGTGACTAGAGAACAATTAGTCTTATGAGTAACAATCAAGGCTATTCCTCAAAATCATTCATCAAAGAATCTATAGGATATGTATGATATTTTTGCCTATTTTACAATCTACCAGAAGACGTTCGATAGAATAAAACACATAAAGCTGATAGACGTTTTCATCAATACGCGGATGCATAATACAGATCATCCGAAATCTTTACTGGAATAAATCAGCTACTATTAAAATTAATATAGATTGATTTGGATTGAGTCTATAGCAGATTGTGGTCAACTGCAAGAGAACATCAATACTGTATACTATTGATGCACTTTGAACAGGCTTAACCTTAATGTTTCCAAGTGTAATGTGGCCAGCTACTTTCGAATCAAAAGTCCAGTTGTCTTTAACTACTCAGTCAATGGAGAGTCTCTGGCAAGGACTACCTGTTTTAAGGATCTTGCAGTCATCTTTGACCAAAAATTGTCTTTTAACCCGCACATCGAAGATGCTGTATCTAGAGCTACTCGCATGCTGTGCTTTATTATTAAAAATTGCAAAATTTTTTCGAATACTGCCACTGCCAAAACTCTCTACTATGCATTTGTTAGACCCAGGCTGGACTACAGCTCCCTTATTTGGTCTCCTGTTAACAACCAGCACATTCACCTATTGGAATCACTCCAACGGCGATTTCTATAATGTTTGGCATTTAAGGCAGATGGAGTCTATCGTCCAAGGGGTTTTGACCATAACCTGCTGCTCTCTAGATATACTGAACGGTCACCTGCGAAGAGGAGAGAAATGCAATCGGTGAAATTCTTGTTTAATTTACTTAACCATAAAATTGACTACCCATCCCTTTTGCAAAGGATTTGCTTTCATATACCACGCCCAGTATCTAGACAGTGTCTAGCTTTTTACTTGGACACAGCCAAGTCCAACATTCTGTACCAGAGTCCTATTCACTTTATGTGTCAAAACTTTAACACTATTGCTGATTCTTGTGATATTCACCATGATAATCCGGTACTTATTTTGAGTCACCTGCGTATGGTCGGTGGAGGAGGCTAGGTTGTTTAGTTCTTAGTTTGAATACATTTATTTACTCATTTTTTTACTGCTCTTTTAATTTAAATTAATTCTTGATTCTTATCCTAATTTAGTGTTGAGTTTTTATTATTTATTTTCTTAAACTCACTACTTTTTTTATTATATTGCAATTTTTTTTATAGTTGCATGAATCTAATATAGTTCATGCATTCGTACTTGTACATTTATATATTTAATTGATTTTCCTGTAACTGGGTATTTGTAACCGGTTGGAAATAAAGCTTATTATTATATGGGAGAAAAAACAAATATAGGTACTAAAAATTTTTTGAGGAGTTAAATAGGACTGTGTTTTGTCACCACGTATATTAAATCTATACTTGGAAAAAAAATTAAAAAGACCCTTGAAAATACCGAAATAGGAGTTTTGCTGCATGGAGAACAAATTAATAACATTTGGCATGAAGACAATACTGGTGATTTTGACTAATAACATAAACAAATTATAAGATCTAATGAATAAAATAAAAGACGTTAGCAGTAACTATGGCTTAGAAATTAACATTAGTAAAATGAAACTCATGGTAATCAGTAGAGAAACTGGTGGAAAATACGACGATTATTAACCCACCAATAGACGGAGTAACACAGTTTACCTACCTAGAAACTATGATCAGTATTAATTGGCACCAGTCACAGAAGTCAACCTTGAAATCAAAATCAGACTCCTCCGATGCTATATTTTCTCAATTTTTTTCTATGGCATGGAGTCATGGACAATAACCGAGGCAATACAAATAATACTCGAAGCCTTTGAAATGTGACTTTACAGGAGGATCCTGAAAATATCATGGGTGGATACAAGAGTGACCAATAAGGCTGTGATGGAGAGATTAAAGAAAGACTTCAAGAGAAGAATTTCTGAGTAACGCGGATATATTCTGAGGAAAGAAAGCAAATATCACCTTTTAAAGTCAAAAAATGGAATTTATTTAATCAATAAAATAATAATATTTTTTGTTAAATAAAAAAGGATGAGATAATATTTAGAAAGGCAAATAAGGGTAAGGTACATAGTTTTTTTTATAAATGAGTTAAATATTTAGCATATCCTTATATCTCTTTTCTATGATCTCATATATTAACTCTTAAATAAATTTTCTTATGCTCAATTTTCAAAAAGTATTACCAGAATCAATATAAACATTGCTTTTTATTTATTGAAAATTTTTATATTTCAGAATTACATATATGTAACTTGTATATAAATTAAAATAATTCTTATATAAAAAGACAAATTTTTTCAAAAAATATTGTTAGAAGCAAATATTATTAAAATCTTGCATAATTTAAATATAGGATTAATCTTTCAATGTAGAGAAAAGGTTTCCTTTTAAAAAAGTGTCTTCCTTATTAAATATTTAAGAATTCTTTTTATACTTTTTAGACGAAGAAATCTATCCTCCGTCTCTTAATTTAAGGAGAATGTAACATTTTCTTCACGGAATTTTAAATTCAATTCCATTCAGTGGGTGCAATCGTGCCTATTAAATATTCATACTTTTCTAAAATAATTTATAGCTAAGATTTTTTCAGTTTATTAAAAAACTACTCAACAAGGTATTCCAAAATAGCTATATTTACAGAACTTATAATGACCTTTATTGACCTTAACCAATCAGATTGCGTATAAAACTAAAATCAAATAATATATAGTTTCTTTCATTTAAAATATGAATCAAAACTAAACTAACCCAACCCAACCCTCTATATACAAAAATATTACAAAATTAAACTATTAAACCAGAAGGAGAAATCCTTAGAAAATCTGTATAAAGTCGCTGCACCAATTCAATCAGATATTCAATCTACAAATTCCTAAGCAAGAACGATATTACCTTTCATATTTTGGGTATCAATTGAGGCTCATGTAGGAAGCTGTAGCTTTCATCCTTGTAGCGTTTTGCAAAACTTAAAATATTTTTGCCTTAAGACTGAAATAATTATTCCCTTGCATAAAGGAGGAGATAAAGAGCAAGCTTCAAATTATCGTCCAATCGCTCTCCTTCCAACATTATCGAAGATCATAGAAGGATTGGTTAAAAAAAGGCTATTATCATTCCTGTTTAAATATAAAATACTAACTCCCCATCAATTTGGCTTCTTGAGTAATGCACTACTGATCCTATGTTCTCCCTTTTTAACAGTGTTTACTCCAGTATAAACAATCATCATTCAACACCAACTATTTTCTGTGATTTCTTCAAGGGTTTTGATTGTGTAAACCATACTATCTTGATCAACAAATTACGGACTATGGGTTCAGAGGAACGCCTCTCGAATGGTTTAAGTCCTATCTTAGCTACAGAATTCAGCTTGTAAAGGTTGATACGACCATGTCTTCTAGCAGACCAACAGAATGTGGGGTACCTCAAGGTTCAGTTCTGGGCCCAATTCTGTTTCTGCTGTTTATTAATGATATGGTTTATCTTAACATTAGCGGCAAAATCTGTCTCTTTGCCGATGAAACTAGCTTTACATGGAGCAATTTGGATGTTGCGGCACTTCATGCAACTATTGCTAAAGATCTTATCAACATTAAAACGTGGTGCGATTCGAATCTTCTCTGCTTAAACATCTCAAAAACTAAAGTCTTATCTTATAAAGCTACTATCCAACCCTTTGTACTTAGCAACACCAGCTTGGATGTTGTTGAATCTGTGAAATTTTTGGGACTTATTGTTGACAGCTCTTTGAAGTGGGAATCACATATCGATGTTTTATCTAAAAAATTAAGTTTAGCTTGTTTTGCCATAAGATCAGCTTCCAGGGAATTAAATCTTTCGTCATCAAGAACAGTGTATTATGCCCTTTTTGAGTCCCATTTTCGTTACGCCCTTCCATTCTGGGGCACATGCTGTGCGACTTAGTTTGAGCGCATTTTTAAACTACAAAAGAGAGCGGTTCGCTATTTACTAGGACTTGATAGTCGAGCTCATTGCCAAGAAATGTTTAAAAGATTTAAAATATTAACTCTTCCATCTTTATTTATTCTTGAATCTATTTGCTTGGTTCGCAAGCATATATCAGAAATTCTTAATAGACCATCTCGCAATTATCCACTTCGAAACGCAGAGCATGATCTTTATGTGCCAATCCCAAGGTCAGAATTAATAAAAAGCTCTACGGAGCTAAAAAAATGCACAATCATCTGCCTTTAGAAATTAAAACATTGACATCTTTTCCTCGATTTCGCAATGCTTTGAAATCATATTTACTGGAGAGAGCTTTATATGCAGTAGACGATTTTTTTTTCAATATTAATTTTTGAGTATCATGCACGCACTGGTTAATTATTAAATTTTTTACGATGTAGAATAGCAATATTTTGTGTTGCTAAATTTCTATAAAATTTTTTATGACTTTTTAAACATTGTATTAATGTTTTTGACTGTTCTTGTTACTTTTTTATTTTACTTTCTTGTTACTATTTTTATTTACTTTCCTATTTTCTTACTTTTTACATTTAGTATAAGTATAAAAAATTTGACCAGGTACATTTATGTCTTTTGTACCCAGTTTTGTATATATTTATTTAGTACTTGTATTTTGATTTCTATATTTGTGTGTTTTGCTTTTTTAGCTTTGTCTACAAAATTTTTTAAATTTTTTGACAATAAAGCATATTTGATTTGATTTGATTTGAGTAAAAACCCAAATGCTAGCCCTGAAATAATCATAAACGGGAACACCCTGGAAAGAGTGAAAAAAATTACATATCTGGGTTGCATATTTAATAATATTTAAGATTATTCGATTGAGTTAAAGGCTAGAATAGAAAGTACAGTTCAGTACATTGTTAGTTACGCACAAACAGTGACAAATTCCGCAACAACAAATAAACCAAATACACTCTATGAAATCACACTCCATGTTCTATTTATTACAACTAGACGAAGAGCTTTGATGTTTCTGTTTTAAGTATATTTAAATGTTCCCATTTAATTTATAATTTTTTAATTTTAACTATAACTCTGAATTTTTTTTTGTTAATTTTTTATCTCTGTGTTTTGAAGATGTATTTAAATAATTAAAGTGGTAATATACTTATTTAATTTATTTTTTTAATGTATTTTTAGTCTATTTTAATTGTTGATAATTATTTTTTTGACCAGTATATAACATACGTTATATAGTGGTCTTTATTTATAAGTTTTAACTTGTCTTTATGTGTTTTTACTATGTTTTTTTTAAATGTTGTAGTGCACTGAAGAAGTTATAATATAGGGGAAACGTTGGCAACTAAAGAAGAAAAAACTGATTTAAAAGCTGATAAAAATGTATTTGATTATAAAAACTTATCTGACCATTTATCCAACTAAACCCTTAAAAATAAAAAAAAAATGACTGAGTCACTAAAACAACACACAAAATCATTTAAGTCTTGTCCGCATTTAACAAAAATTAATTAATAGTAAATCCCACTACAAAATAGGCATTAAATAGCATGCTTACAAATATTTATGCATATTCCAAAAGTTCATGATCGCCGTTCATTCATTTTATATACACGACATTATTTTCAGTAAAATATTTATTGATTTCCGGCCGTGAAGTGATGATCGTAAGCCGGTAACCTTAAGTTCGGGCACACGCTATCCGCACCCGTGAAAAACATAATATGCCGGCTAAAACACTGGCGAACAGGTGAGTATACTCAAACACCAGCTTCGAATCGGTTGATCGTATCAATCTGCGTTCTCCGGTAGACTGACTGACTCTCTTTGGTACTCCGGAGGTACCACGCGAGAAGAATTTTTCCGAGCGAGATTTTGTGTTCGTTTTGCGCGGCCTATATACCACTATGGATTGGGGCATATCTTAACACTAGTGGTTTTTGTGATAAATTATAGAGCAATATTAAAAAAACAAAGGAATAAAATCAGTATTAGTCAAGTATTAACAAAGATTTCCATGCTAATAAAATGTACCAGTATAATGAAACGAAGAAGGCGCAGAAGTAATTTCGTATGATTGTTCACGTATTGATGGAAGTGTAAATTAATATCTTAACTTGTGATCATAACAGTATGTGCTAATCTTCCTATTTGTATCGCTAAATGAACTGAAACTTTTTTGTACTTATACAGTATTTGTTTAATATCTGAACTGTGAGCAGCATTCAGTGATTTTAATTTTTTTAGTGCGTTTGTATTATTTTTTATAAGAAGTATTTATTCAGAAAGTACGGTTTTCTTTGAACGAGATGGAGGATAGCTTATGTGGATCTAATAATTGTGTGCCAGTAGTATATCAGATTTTTAACAGGCATAGTACAGGTATGATTGTTTTTACATCTTTTTTATATATACATATATTATTTAAATATTGTTGTTTACAAAAAAAAAATATTTTAACTAAGGGTCATTATGGTATTTTTATTTGAAAATGGTAATATAATATAGTAAATAATTAAAATTTATTAAGAACTGGTAAAGCGATGGTTCAAGAAATGTAATAACAATTTTTCTTCCGACAAAAGCACTTTTTAAGTTCTTATCCTAAATTTTTTTTTTGAGATATTACCAAACATTTTTATAATTCAAAAAAAAATACTTTCAAATAAAAAATATTTGAAAAAGGTACCAATATTTTATATTCTGAATTCCAAAAAATCATATTTTAAAATATTTATTTCTAATAGTATGCATCACAATATTGGAGTAAATTATATAACGTATAGTATATTTTAGTTTCACTTTATAAAAAATAAATATACTTTTTTAATCAAGAAGAAAATTACAAAAAATTATATTCGTAAAGCATTGCGGATCGTATCCATTTAAGTTATGCATATTACATTTTTAAATTTTTTTTTGTTGATCTGTTTATTTTTATAATTAAGTTCTTACTTAACACTAGTTTTTTGAAAACAATTTTTAAATATAAAATAACATAAGTGCTAAAAATTTCTACTTAAAAGTGATCATGTTATTAAGGTAAATAAGTAATATTTAAATTTATAAATAGAACGTTAGAAGACGTTTCAAAAATTAAAAGTACATTAAAAAGTCTTTAGCATTTTTTATGATTTTTTATATAAATGTCTGTTTTTTATAAAAAATGGATATTTATGATTCAAACTATTTTTTTTTGTATTATGTAATAATCTATACAAACTTTATTTTAATGTATTATGTATTCTGGGCATTTTCAAGTTATTCTTGGCGTATTTTAGCTATTTACAAAGTCAAATCTTAAGCCTACTTTCAAATTTATTCCAAGTATTTAAAGTGATTTTAAGTTTCTTTCTGAATCGTGAAATAGTTCTTATGTGCTTGAATTTTAAAGTTATTTCTAATAAATTTCAAACTAGTTTTTAAATTTAGTTATTTGAAGTAATTTTTAGTCTTATTTCAGGTATTTAAAGCCATTTCTTTTGGATTGATGGGACAGTCCTTCTGTTCTTAGATCTTTAAAGTTATTTTTATATATTCCAGGTTTTTGGACTAACTTTCAAATTTATTCCAAGTCATTTAAAGTTTCTTGGCACTTAAAGTAATTTCTTTCTAGGTATTGGGGCCATGTTTGTGATGTTTGGCTTTTTAAATTATCGTCAATAAGTTCCTTTCAAGCTAATTTTCATATTTATATTCCATATTCATATTTTTTAAGTAATTTAAAGTCCATCTTTTCTGGGTTAAAGTAGTTCTTATGCCCTTGGATTCTCTAAGTAATTTCTTGTGTATTTCAGACTTTTTGAATAATTTGTTCCTTTAATTCGAAGCATTTGAAGCCATTTTCCTATTTCTCATATATTTTTTTTACCAAATTTCTCATTGAAAAGGAACATATAAGATTCAGAAAAGTAACATTTTAAATATTTAATAATCATAAATGATAATCAATTATATAAATATTTAAGTTAAAGTTTTACCTTAACGTAACCTGTTAAAGTAAACTTTTTTTTTGAGAATTTTAAATATTTCGTACGTATGCAGAAATAACTAAGGCCTTTGCTAAACATGCTAAAATCTTGATCTTTTTTTGGAAGTATTCTTTTTTATACAACACTTTTAATTAAATTTTAATAATAAGTTTTTAATTTAGCATAATAAGTTATATAATATATTTTATAATTATTTAAATAGATTAAGATAAAATCACTTGACCTACATAGATCCAGGCCATAATTGACAAAATTCAACAGACAGACTTGATTAGGCAGATACGTAATTTCTCCTTTGAAATTAAAATTTTTCTAACCTAGATTAAGGAAAAAGTCCATGCTGAAGTAAAGTCAATATAACATAACAAGAGTACTTGCCAAAATGCATTGTTCCTTATAATGGAATTGGCATTTAATTTCTGGTAAAAAAAACACTTCTCCTAAAATCTTTTCTGTTTTCTTACCTGGTTAAGCTGACTACAGATCAAAGCCTAATTTTACTTTAATTTTATTTTCGAAACATTAATAAAATCACGAAAAAGTCCCACCTGTCTCAACCAAATTTTAAATATACTAATATCGGTCTAAATCTTTAAATACTCAGGTGTTTTATCTAAATATAGACAAAAAACAACTTAAATAAAAATTTTATTTATCCGATAAAAGTCGAATTTATGTAACAGATCGTTTGAAACCAGTTTTGGCACTAGCTAACCATATCGACTAAATTATTGAAATCGGAATCATCGCGAGAAAAAAAACCGGTATATCATTTATTTGTCACAGCTGGGGATTGTTGCCAAAGATAATATTATAATTTGTTTTATAATTAATTTAATCAGTACAAGCTTTGTTTTAATAAAAATAAAATATGTAAAAAAACACAAGAGTCTCTGTCTTATTAAACCACTATAATATGAATATCTACATGCATAATTATTTATAAACTTTGGCCCTAAGGACAATTTTTTCCTTTTAAATTTTGACTGACGCTAAATAACTATAATTAGGTATGTTCGTTAAATATAATTAGGTTCTCATACTTTAATGCGACAAGGTTAAACAGATTTATTATTATTAATTTATGGTGGTTATAAAAATAGAAATAGCGTATTGTAAATATTTTTAATTTAATATAATCCGTATTGATGCTTTAAAAAAGGGCTTCAAATAAAAGTGCCTTTTGCATGTTTAATTTACGTCAAATTTTAAATTATAAAATAGTGTTAATTATGTTCAATTAAGTTATGCATCGAAGATACGCAAAGAAAAAAGTATAAAGAAGAAAACATATATTTAACTTATAATTTTTTTACTAAGAAGAAAGTATAATATAAAAGTGATGACAAAGTAATTTAAAATGTGTCTAATTAAATTATTTTTTGCAATTTTGTAAAAATTACTTTAAATCATAATATAAGAGATAACGGGTGTTCCAGTAGATATTCATAATACACACAATATATTATTCTTTTTAACCAATAAGGGAATTAAGAAAAAAAAACATTTTTAAAGAATCAGTATTGTATCCATTTAAGTAAAGCGTACTAGATAAAAAAATTAAATATTTTTTTTTTCTAATTTATTAGAAAAAATCAGATAAAGGATTTTGCAATAAATCATAGAGACGTATAGTATTGTGTACATATGTAGCAACTTTTTAATTTTTCTATTATAAATTAGCCAAAGGGTAGAATTTATTATATTTAAAAAAATACTTAAAAGAATATAAATTTGTTTAAACCGACTAAAAGGAAGATTTAATTTATTTGCATCGAAAAAATAATATTTGAAAAGAATTACCAATCGTATCTACTTAAATTATGCATTACAATATTGGAATTACGAAAAACAATATTTTTGCAGAATTGCGTATTATATGCATTTAAGTTATGCGTATTACATAAATAAATTATACATACATTCATATTTTTTTTCGATTTTAATGAAAACACATCAGATAAAGGATTTTGCAGAAAGGAAATATAAATGTATACAGTGTTGCGCAAATATATAGCAACTTTTAAATTTTTCTATTACAAATTCGCCATCGGGTAAAATGTATTAAATTATTAAAAAAAAACAATCGTATCCATTTTAATTATGCATCGCCATTTTGGATTATTTTTAATAAAATTTTTCTTTAAATTTAAAAGCAAAAGAAATTACGAAAAGCATATAAAGGCACCTGAAATATATTTTTGATGTTCATATCAATTAAGTGGTTTATAATAAAATAATTAAAAATTTAGTACAATTATACAAATTACCGATACATTACAGTTTTTCTTCCCAAAGCCTTATGAACCATTTTTTATATATTATGACTATTTATAATTTATTTATAAGAGGAAAGCCTGAGAATTATTAGAAATATTATTGTCGTACATATGTGACAGAAAAGCAAATTTTATGTCACCTATTTGGTAGGTTGATATGTTGAAGTTGTTTGTAATAAATAAAACCTGATTTGAAAAATTTTAAAATTTATAAGGCAAACCATTAAATTGCGCAAATAAAAACTTAAGCAGGATTGCTAATCGTACCCCTTTAAGTTATGCATATAATTGAATCTTTTTAAATAAGATATTTTATAAATAAATTTTCTCATAATAATAATCTTCTAAATAGCTTTATGTCATAGTAATCGCGTAAGTAAAAAAACTAAAACAATACATAACAAAAGTAATAAAGCATTTTTACGGCTACTACATGGTAAAACCATTAACGTAACCATATTCACTTAAAAAAAACATCGAACCCCATATAAGCATTTCCCAAAAGATAGCTGATTAAAAAAAAAAAGCATTATTCATCACCGCTATTTGCACGCCTAATAAATCAGTATCGAACATGGTTGACAATGAGGGTATTAACGTCATGTGACCACAATAAAAATCACACGAGTGTAAGAAAATTTAAAATACCACCTGCACGTGACCCGCAAATTAATTTAAAATTGATTGTATATAATGCCGATTTAAATCGGACTGTTTATAAATTATATTAAAATGGGTCGAATAATATCGCATTAAGGCTTGGAAATTTATCATTCTAACCATCGGAACTCGTTAAAATAACTTTATGGTTCCTGCACACGGGCACCTGAGCCAGAATAACCTTGACATTGGTCGCTTAAAAGATGTTACGTAAAGTCGTTTCGCTTTGGCGAATTTTCTGTCTATTCGTACCCAATATTTTCACCTTCCTTAATTTATGTTTATTTACTATTCAATTAAAATTTGCATTTTCCTGTACATGAATTGTTATTTAACCGTTTTTGAGTGCCCATTAGATTTAAGTTAAAAAAAAAAACAGGTTTTTAATGATTTTAGTTTATTGATACTTACATTGGACTAAATTCTAAATGTAAAAGATTAAATTTTACACCTATGTTTAAAAAATAATATTGAGACTTTTTAAAAATAATATTTTATAATTGAATGAAATTATAAAACTATTTTATAAAAGAATGAAATTCATGAAAAATGCTTTATTGCTAATATATTTAAATTATGTAAATAAAAGTGGAAAAATTGGCCAAGGATGTAATTAATTTTTTTGTGAAGTTTAAATTTAAATTTTTGTCATAGATTTTAATAATTTGTATTTATTACATGTACTACTTTAAATTTTCAATTTAAAATATAAAATAAATAAATTACCTATTTGGCTCAAGTACTAAATATTATAAAACCGAAGATTTAAATTAAATAATAATTTTTAAAATTAATATTAAATATCCAAATAATAAAAAAAAATATTAAAAAAATAATAGTCATATCTACTGGAATTATGCATTTATAAATAAAATTAATGAAGTATTTTGGAAATTAAAAATTAATATCTAAAATTATTAACAGAATTAATAGTCATGTCCACTTTAATTATGCAT
Source organism: Anthonomus grandis grandis (assembly GCF_022605725.1). NCBI lineage: Eukaryota > Metazoa > Arthropoda > Insecta > Coleoptera > Curculionidae > Anthonomus > Anthonomus grandis. The sequence goes on along the minus strand of NC_065548.1, from coordinate 13,327,103 downwards.
CTAAGATAAAATTATTATATTATAATATTTTTTAATATATATTTTATGCGTTTAAATTTTGAAAACAAAAATAGAAAAAATGGCCAATGATTTAATTAACTGTTTTCCAAACTTAAATTTAACTCTGTTGGAATAAGTTGTAAATATTAGTTAACATTTAAAAAAATTAATTCTTAGGTATAATAAATAAACTGATATTTTTTAAATAATTTATAAGCCAAGGCTTTAAATTTCAAGAAGATATTTTAAAAGAAGACGAGTTGCCAATCGTATCTACTTAAGTTATGCATTAAAATAATAAAACTGGTAGAAAACTGTTTAGGAAACAACTATTTACAATCAAATAAACTAAGATTATTTAAAATTAATTAATAAGATGACACTTGAATTCTAAAAAAATATGTTTAAACAATATTTTCAATAAGAGTTGCTAACCGTATTCATTAAAGTTATCCATTAAAACTAGTAAAAAATGATCAAAATATGATATATGGTATAGCGTTTCTCGTAAATGCAATTGTTTTTATATGATTTTATTGTAATTATTATTGTTGATAATTAATTCTCTCAATCCAGATAATAATTACAGTTTTGTTGCATTTTTTAAAGATTTTTCTAAGCAGTTTATTTAGCAATTGTAGTTGTGTATAAAATTTTATTAATTGGTTTGTTATTTTTTTCTGAATACTTGTGGTTTCAGGATGTGATTTCTGGGTTTAAGTGCGATGAGTTTTATAAACTATTAAGAACGTTTAAAAAAAATTAGATCTTGGGCATAATGTTTTTCTATAAGTTAAAGTTTTTGTTGAATCGAATTTGGCCAAAAACTGGATTTTATTTAAAGAAGTAGTTATTATATTTTCTGCTTAATATTAATCTATAATATTTATTAAGTTATGTGTCTCTGTGTAAATATTTATTTGATTTATAGAAGATCAATTATAAGTTAGGAAAATTGATAATAATTACAAGTACACACTTCTTTAGATTAAAAAAATAATAAATTAAATAATATTACTATTTAAAAAAATATTGAACATGTTTAAAGCATTAAAAGTTAATGAACTGGACAATTAAATTAATGAACAATTTTTAGAATTAATAATTTATGCATCATATAATAAAATAACATTACTTTAAGAATTAACAGTTATGTCTACTTTAATTATGCATCTAAAAGTATATTTTTTTATATATATTTAATGCTATTTAATTATTTAAATAAAAATAGATAAAACTGGCCAAGGGTGTAATTAATTTATTTCTAAGTTTAAATTTAGCTCTTTTGCATCACATTTTAAATATCTACGTTAAATTGCAACTAATAATGAGAATCTTAATAAATTAATAAACAATTTTTTACATTAATTATTAAGGAAAGGCGTTAAATTTCAAGACAGTATTTTAAAAAAAGTGTAAATTATATCCATATAAGTTATGCATTAAAATTAGTAGAAAATATTTAAGAAACGAGTTACCACAATTAAATAAGTTTACTTAATATTAATTAATAAGGCAAAGCTTAAATTCCAAGATGATATTTTAAAATAGATGGTTTTTTTTATTTAATTTATGTACTCAAACGAGCTAAGTATATTTAAAAATTAATCTCTACCTTCAGTAAACCAATTTTTTTAATACTATCCTATAAAGCAAGGCCTTGAGCTTCAAGGAAATATCTTATGTAATATTTTTAGTTGCCAATCATATTTATTAAAAGTAGTGCATTAAAACTTTTATCAAAATATAGTATTTTTACTAGTGTATTGTGGGGCAACTCTTCTTTTAAAAGTAATTTTTATTATGTAATTTTTATAATCAGTATTATTGCTGGTATATTTCCTTGTAATTAATTCTCTTATTCCTGATAATAAATACAGTTTTTTAATTTTTTTTTAAGATTTTTGTTTTAGGGACTTACTTAGTAATTAAAGTTATTCTGAAAATAATTTGTTTTGTTATTGTTATTCTGAATACTTTGTGAAAGGTGAATTTTAGAATTTAAGGAGATTTTCTGGGTTGGGTTGGGTTGGGTTGGGTTGGGTTGGGTGCTAACTGGAAAGTGCTATAATTTTTAAATTCGTATTATTCGATTAAGTTCGTGTTTTTAGAATTTGGTGCTTCGCTCTTAGAATAGTTTATTAATTCTTTTAATATTCTCCTTAATAATAATTTTAAATTAAGTTATTTATCTTTTTATAAATATTATATAAAGAAATATATATTAATAAATATATAGTATTTAAAGAAATAAATGTATATAAATTAAGTAAATGATCTCAATAAATTATGTTATTCATTAAAAATTATAAGTTATTATTATTTACGTTGTAAGCTTGCAGCCTCAAGCCTAGTATTGAACCCAGCATAAAAATGGATTATCGTATCTATTTAAGTTATGCATTAGAATGCAAATTAAACGTTAATCATTTTTAATAACCAAGTCATATTGTATTCAAATAATTGTAAAACCGCATCTCTTATTTTTTCCAATTATACAGAAAATTAACCGATTATCATCCGATAGAAAACTTACAATATACCCATCAATGTCAAGACCTCCACAAGTTAATTGCCACCAATTATCTTTCTTAATCGATTTATCGTTAAATTACCAGCCACAATAACTATTTAATTTCAAAATGTCATTAACCGGTCAGAGAAGGATCATGAGACATTTTAATTGACTCTAATCAAAGGTTGTTTAATTTAAATATATATAAAAATGGGAATTTTTTAAGTAGAAACTTTTTAGTGGGGTTTTTAAAAAACAAGAGAAGAATTTAAGTCGGTTTTTACCTACCACGTATCAAAAGTTAAGTTTTTTTATCTACCTCATTAAAAAGTGTATAGAAGGTCACGAGAAACTCCATCGTACTAATATTTGAAATTTTTCACTATATCGACCACATAAAATTTTCCTGACTAATACCAATAAATCGTATTGAAAAATAAATAAATTAAAAAAAATAAATTATGTAGTAGCTTAGGTACATCAGTTATTTTTAATTCGACATTGCAGTGTGTAATAACTGTCTATATGGTTTATTACAAGTTCATAATTTTTTTTTAATTACCGACATTTTTCTTAAATTGTTACTCGCTTTAGAAAATGGACGTTTCGGTTGAAAAATTAAAATTTATTGCATGCGAATTTACGATGGAAAATCCATCGTTTATTAGAAATTATTTTTTTTAATATTTTGTACCATTAATTATTCATATGCGTTCAATTAAATCACTGGTAGAGGATAATTATGGCCTCATTATAAATATTTATCAGATTTTTAGATTTATTTTTGGTTTTTTAGAATATAATTCAATTTAAACTGGAATGTATTTTTTGTATATAGAACATAAATCTTTTATTTAGAATTGAAGCTTCAATGCTATTCGCTTAGTTAAATTAAAGTTTTAAAGGAGATTTATATTATGATGAAGAAAGAGCGTAAAATAAATGTTCTATATATTGGATCAGAGGGGGTTTTCTTCATGTAGTTCGATAAACTAAGTTGGAATATCAAAATTTCCAGATAATAAAAGAGAAATATAACTGCCACTAAACTTAATATAGTACATTTAATATTAGGAAGAATTTGAAAGTAACTTCAATTAATGGCTTGAAATAACCTGATATAAAGTTGAATTTTACTTTAATCTTCAAATACCGAAAAGTCTAGAATGACGTCAAATGTCTGAAATAAAACAGATAAAAATTCCTACAAAATCCTGGAACATAAAAAATTACTTTGTATACAATTCTAGAAGTAAACGTCAAATACATAGGTCTGGATTAATGTTCTTAATAGTAATTTTTTACTTATTTTATATTGCTTGTTCTTATGGTAAATATTAGGTCCACGGGTTAAAAAATATGTATCTGAGTCATGGGGCTATAGAAAACTAAAGAAAAAGATCAATTTTCGTATTTATACGTTTTAGAAAAAAACATTAATTGTGATACAAATGCTAATTTAGAAAGGGAAACCGGTACACTTAAAATATAAACACAAAATAACAGTAATAGTCCAATGTTGATGACTTGTTACCGTAATAAAAATTGATTTAAGAATAAAATAATTGATAAAATATTGGTTAGTTTTATTCCAATATTGAAAAACATATACTACCTTGTAATATCCATTATCCATAAAATATTGTCTTACTAGGTAAATTTTTTGCTATTATTTAAGAGTTTAAGGAACCTATTAGTTATTCGCGTATAGTTCCTGACAATGTTCTAATAAAAAACTTATTAATATCCTATACACATAATCATAAGAGCGTAATTTACCGTAAATAACTACCGGACGGCAAAAGCAAACAATATGACGCAACATCTTTCCTTTGTTTTCTATAAATTATGTTACGAATAAAGTTACTTTAAAATTGCATAATTCTTTACTTTCTTTAAGAAAGTATCGGCAAGTGTGCCAGTAGCATAACAATTAAAAGCGGATGAGATAAATATAAAAAATAATTTATTTTATGTAAGAAGATCATCGGATATTACCAGTTATTAAATCTATAATTATTGCTAAATTGTGCGAAATGTAATTTTAAAATTTTTTATACGTATATATTTATTTAAAATTTTATTTTTTTTTCAGGTAAGCATCTTTAAACCTAACCGGGAAAATGAAATATTCTTTACTGTTAGTGGTAAGTAGACTAAGAATTAAAAAAAAATCATATATGTAATATTTTTAAAATCGTTATCACCGACCTTAAAAAAAAAGAAAATCAGCTTCAAATCAGTGTTTATGTTTATTTTAAGTTAAGTCACCGACAAAAAAAACAACAAATTACATACAAAACAATAGACGATCCTAATAGCATATTTCGAGAGCAAAGTCCATGTTCTAGGAAAGTAACAATCCGTAAAGTGACAAGATATGAGTAATTTTTTCTCGCATCATGACGAATTATCGACGTAAACATCAGTGTAAAATAGCACTTAAGGTTGGTAAGCGTTCACGATCACGATTTTAGTAATTTTATGGCCCACGGCTTAGAAAATTTAAATAATTATTGCGTTAAGAGATTTTTCTTAAATTGTACAATAATTATTTTAAAATGAAGTTTTATGCAAAAATACCATAATTATTGAGTTTCTTATGCAGAATCATTTCTTAATATATTTCATATAAAATTTTGTAATTTATCTTGAAATGTGTAATTATTAAATTGTATAAACACTTTCGTAACAGGTGCGCACAAATTGTGTGCAATAAATGCGTTGGCATATTGTGCATAAAAGGAAAAAGACAAGCATGCGTATAAATAAAGCTTAAGTGGCAATAGGAGCTTTAGGAAAAATTTCATGTGCTATTATGTGATCAAAAATTAAGATAACATTAAAAGCATTTTACAGGGTTTTGATTGGTTGAAAATGATGACTCTTGATAATGTTCAATTTGCAATAACAAAGTCTTTAAATATTCACAAAGAAGGAATATTAAAATATATAGATACATTTAAAATTAAAATTCATAACAAAAGAAAAAATTTTCATATTTTTATTACAGTTATTATTAAACCTCTATTGAAGTTTTTTGAAATTAATACATAAGCAAGAAAATTGTTATTGTAAAGAACAGTTTAAATGTAACAAAAATTAATCTCAAAAAATTATATTAAATTATACAGTATGCAAAATATGGAAAAAAAACAAATATCAAGACAAACACAAAATCAATAGGAATATTCTTCATAATTATTTATCTTTGAATATTTGCATAAATAGGCTTTACACTGTAAGAGAAAGAATAAGGAGTTAAATTTGTATATAAATTCCATCAAAAAATGCCATTCTTAAAAGCAGTAATAACGTTATTATATTAATTTGCTCTATATATTTCTCACTACGTTTAATCTAGAAGGAATAAAAATAAATTCAGATTTCTTGCAAACATAGGGCATTCAATAACTTATTGATTAATGTTTTATGATCTCTCTTGATGAGGTTTCTTGATAAATGTTTATATAATTGTTTCAATATTAGAATAGAAATTTACATTGTATGCATCGATATTTCATTATTGTTATTACGGTGAGTGGTCAAGTTCGAGCGGTTTTACCCAGTAGCAATTTATTATTTTGTTGACGAACGGTATTGAAGATTCCTAGAACAAATATAAATAATATTAATTTCTTGTTTATCAATTTGTATTTTTCTTCTGGTATTTTCTATATAAATTGGTCGTTTGTAGTAAAGTATTAGTACAGGAAAAACTGGAGAAAAAGGTAGTTTTAAAATTGACTAAGGGAAATTGCTGAAAATGGTTTTTGAGTGTTTCAAATTGCTGTTTTTTGATATAGCAGTGCATTCTGAGGTCGTCACTAGAAAGGGTTATATACTTATTTCAAAAGTTCAAAAGCGTAATTTAAAATCAATTTTAAATAAATAGAATAAATAAACGTGAGTAGAGTGATTTTAGTTAAAAAAAACTGAAATGAAACTTATACAGGAGATTGATGGGGGTATTGAAGAACCTGACCATTTCCTTGTAACACCACGGAAACTGTCCCTGGAGGACTACCAACAGTTTCGCCATTTGACCTCACCATTGTTCCACTACTACCATCAATAAGTACATCATTGATTTGTTGCCCTTGTATTTGGTGAGTACTGATATTGTTTATAGTGATTTCGCCAGAGTTATCTGCAGAATATATCTCTAAACCTTTTTGATCAGGAGTAGTAGTGTAAATGACTGTCTTGTTTCCATCTTCGTATATCAAATCAATTGGAGCATCATTTTTGTGCTGTATACTTTGAGCATATATTTCACCATCCTCTTTTTCATACAGAACTTCTGTCTTAACCTGAGCATATGAGGAGTTTCCTCCCATGGCACTTTCTTCTTCCATCTCTTTTTTTAAATCCATAACATTAACAGGTGTCATGGTGGCAAGCAATGGCGGAGAGTTTGGCGAGATTTTCGTAGGAGAGCCATCTCTTGAAGAAACTTGGGGATGTGGGGGTGACATTAACCCGTCTTCTCCCATAGGTGACGAATTGCTGGAAGAACTTTCGATGCTTCGTCTAGTCATTTTCAAAGACATTTTATTTATGGCAAGTTATATCACAGAATAAACGTCACTTTTTATTAGTATTGCACTTTTGTTACGTATTGTTAAATGTCTTAAGATATATGGCACTTATATGAGGCACGAATTAGAAGTTTCTGAAACGTCTGCGGCCTGCAGTGTCCCTTATAATCTAAGGAGTCACAAGAAGGGCAAGAGGAGTGACTGTATCATGATCAGTGATCACGGAGTCGACACTACACTGCGCGGACTCACTGCTCGGACTTTCGAGAGAAACATGCTCTCCTGACTGAATTTTGGCAACATGCATATACCAATTTTAGCCAGGACTTTTAATTTAATCACATACTAGCGTCTACAGGTGTTTCGAACTAATACTCTACTGACTGTTGCGCAAAAATTCTAATTACCGAGCACCAGTCAAACGATTTTCCAGTATAAAAGGTCCGATGAGCATCCCGTTCAGCCCATACATTTATAGAAAAACGTTGTTGAAAGTATGTTCTCCGTGTAATATGCGGATTTTCCAAAGCCCAGTAATGAGTGTTATGAAAGTTGAAAATTCCATTGCGCGTAAAATTTGCCTCATCCGTAACTAAAATGTTCATGGTGAAGTTTGGGCTTAACTGCTGGTGATGTAACAACTACTCACAAAAGTGTACTCGAAGCGGCAAATCTCTTGGAAGTAGGGCTTGTACCCTCTGCACATGAAACGGGTACAGCAACTCGTGCCTTAAAATTTGCCAACTTGTAGGTTGCGATATACCAAATCGCGCTGTAATTGTCCTAGTGCTAATTTCAGGTTGTTCTTCGATAACTTCTAAAATATCCTTTTCCAGATTTAGAATGTGCCTAGGTCTCATAGCTCCTCCATCTTGTCCAGGCCGCGGCCACAAATTGCCAGTTTCTCTACCCCGCTGAATAACACGTAAGAAAGCCCCACGTCTCGGGTGATATCTTCGAATAAATCTTTGGGCATACAGATCAGCTGCTGCTAAGGCATTCTGATGCGTTTCTCCGTAAATCAAAACCATGTCGACACGTTTTTCGTTTGTAAAAATGTGCGCCATTACATTTGACGCTTTTATTTTGTTCGTGTGAAAATAACGATCGAAAACGATCACAGCCACCAACAAACTATGTACTGCTAAAGATTCCAAATAACAAATTCCAAACATTATGACTTGTTTACTATCAGTTATTAATAAACAAAATAAGTTTGTCTGATACACGTTCTGTTGACATTTGTTTAACTTTATTTCGGAAACCAACAATATTTTACTACATTTTTTTCTCATTATTACTCATTATTGATCTTCATCTACCATTTCCCAAGTTTATGCGCATAGGTTGGAAATCACCCTGTATATAAGGAGTTTAAATATTTAAATTTAGTTATGTTAGTAACGATTGGTTTATTTCTTATTAGCAATTAATATTAATTATTTTAATGTCCCTTCTGCATAAATTCTAAGAAAAAAATCTATAAAATACTTCATAAAATTATCCAGAGTAACAATCGATCACAATAAAAAAAAGTCAATAGGCATAAAAATTACAATTTCTCATACAGTTTATTTGAATTTCAATTTCATATTACACGCTATGCTGGAATTCGTAATTAATAATAAATAAGTTAATTTACATACCGGCTTTGATGTATAAAACGCCACTCCTCTAAAATACTTTTTATTCATATAGAAGAATCTAGATGGATTTTTTTTTCGAAAGAAGTAATGAGGAAAGTGAGAGGGCTATAAACCCAATAACCTCCGATGCGTCTGAAGTGCATGTGTAGGTCGCATCGGTAGGAGAAAAAAGTCGCTTGGGCCTAAAGAGGCGCCTGCATTTTTTTTAAGACGATGATGTCACGTTATAGCAGGTATAAAATGTAATTTGATGATGCTTGACGGGTAGTTTTAATGATTAATTATACTTTTTTGATAAAAAAAAGCTTAGAGAAAGGACACGATTGGTATGAAGATTATGTGAAGTTTTTTTATGGAGAAAAATGGTTGGATTAGGGAAAATTTGATCATTTTTTTGGTTAATAAAATTATACATATGTATATTACCGACAAACCCAACAACACATCCACAAGATTTGTATTTTTATTTACACATTTTTTGTATTTTTATTGGAATTATGAAAGCTACTTGGTTAATAAAGTTAAAATAAAAATCATGTAGAGGAATTCCGCAATTTTTCCATTCCATTTGGTTGGAATATTAACATTTTTATAGCATTTATTCAGATTTTATTTACATAAAATAGTTCCAAAAATTGATGAGTCGCTCTTTTGTGGTTTCATTGACTTTATAGAAGTTGCTGTTCCCAGTTATTGAAGTTGAAAGAAGTATTTCATCAGGTTTCCATTCCATTTATACTCATTTGAGCATTACCGCTGAAGTTTTTATTGCTCTTATTGGTAATATGAAAAATACTAGTCGTTGATGTTGGAAAAAGTATTATAAATTATCATACACGTATCCTCACAATACAATTTCTATCTGGAATTTTTAGTATATCTCCATTACAGTTTAATATTACATACAAAGTTTAAATCGATAATAAAAATTATTATACACGTCCCATCATAATAAAAAAATCCATTAGAAATTCCATTATGTTCTATTAACAATGTTTAATTTTTGATAATTTTTTCCTGATTTCCGCTTATTGAAATTAAAAGAATTATTCCTTTACACATCCTTTACATTTCCATTCTACAGGGTGTTACTGAATAAGATGTTGATCGTTAAGGGCGGTAATTTGTTAGATGATTTTAAGAATAAAAGTTTAAATAACGATGTCTTAAACCCTTTAACTTCTGAGGTATTAAAATTTTAAGAGAAAAATCGTTTCTTCGTTATATCTTAAATAACTACCCTCTGAGTATCAACAGCCATTTCGTGATGTAGAAGATTTTTTTAAAAGTTTAACCAGTGGCCTCCGTAGCAGAACGTCAATTAAATTTTTATTTTTATAATCCCAGTTCATTTTAGGAAAAGTTTAATTTCTTGACATTTTATCATTCGACATGCGACTACTAAATAAAAAAAAATTTAACTTTTATGCATAGTCATTTTATAAGTAAAAAAATTACATTAAATTATTTTGTAAACATATGTAAACATATAAACATATGTATATTATTAGCATTACAGTAGAACAACTCTAATTCTAGAAGTCTAGGGGTACTTTAATATTAAATAGCTTAAAAAAATTTCATTTAGGGTCTGCCAAATTTGGTTTTAAGGGTGACAACTTTCAAACCCGTTTAACATTTTCAAATTATTCGCCCTATACATTATCTCACTACGGAATTTAAATACAGATTAGTAACTTTTCAAATTAGCTTACAAGTATATTGAAATTCTGGACCGTTATTAAGATATTTACCAAAAACGACAAAGGAACAGGAGTTATTTCATGAGTATCTAAAGTATTACAAAAAAATTTTCGTCAGCCTTGGAAAAAACAGCAGTGTGATTAAGGAAACAATGGCGATGACAAAATACATAAATAATTCTAAGTATTTTTGACATATAGATATTTCATTACACGAATGTTCGCTTAACCTAAATTTTGAAAACATTAAACCTTTTAAACATACTTTATGTAATTTATACTAATGATCATAGTAAATTTTACAAATGCTGAGATTGCTGATATGCGTTACCTGTACGGGAGTACTAACGTCAATGCATTTGAAGTCAGACGATTATACCAAGAGCGTTTTTCAAATACCTATTGCACAGATGGTGAAAGTCTGTTTTTAATTCTACCTAATAGCCATCCAGGGCCCTGGGAAAAGCAAACAAGCTCAAACAGATTACAAGAACAGGTCTTTAGAGAATCGATAAGATAACGAATATCATAAACCACCCAGAAAAAGAAAGTGGCATCACGTCTTCTTGGCCGGGTTTTTGGAAGGTTTAGGCAGTCGATTTGCGGTATTATTATCCGTTGGTTTCTAAGGGCTCGTTGTAGTATTTCTTTATTTATTAAAATAATATTTTATTACACTATAATATTTCCAGATGCCCATAAGTTTTCAGGAACTCACAGAAATTTATGTAACACGGGATCTATTGAACCAAAAAACCACCTAAAAGCAGCACACTATACTATGAGAAACCGAGAAGCTGTTTTAAATTTGGTAGAAGAAAACTCTGAAATAAATACTAGGAAAATTGGGAATATTTTAAATATTACTCATGTTCTAGTATGAATAATTCTTCATGATTACTATAACCGTATCATATTTAAAGAGTCCAGGACCTACTTTCACGGGATTTTCTAATACATTTCTGATTAACTGATTTCTTCAAATGGTTGCCGAAAATCTCCAATCAAAATTTTATCCGCGGATAAAGCTAATTTCCAGGAATATCATAAGAAGATTTTACATCAGCATTTCTGAGCTTAAGAAAACCTGCATGGCATCATGGCATCTCACCACTAGGAGCCATTTTCTCTAAATATATGGACTGGAATTACTGGTAAATATTTAATTGACCCTGATTTACTACCAAGTAGATTAAATGGAAAAAGTTATCGGCAGTTCCTTGAACAGGAGTTACCAAATTTGCTAGACGACATCCTTATTTCGACGCGACATCGTAGGGGGTTTATGCATGATGATGCACCTGCCCACTTTAGTCTTCAGATGCGGAAATTTTTAAATCAACATTATAATAATCCTTGGATAGGGCATGTAGAGTCACACTTTTTTCCTGTGGTTTTGTTTTCTGACCTTAAGACTCCGGTTTAGAGCACTCCAAGTTAAACTTAAGAGGAGTTGAGAAACCGCTTAATAGCTTGTTGTGACCCTATTAAAAATACTCCAGATATTTTTCAAAGGTTACGAAACTTAATGAGGAGAAAAGCGAAAACATGCATAATTACATGTGGTAGCCACTTTTAACAGGTAATCTAAACTTTTTTCATAATAGATCATTTTTGTCAAACGAAAAAAAGAAAGAAATCAAATTTGCTATAAAATGAATAAGGATTATAAAAATAGTTTTTATTTTACGGAAGAGCATTAGCGTACATAATATTTTAAAAAAATATTTAGTCTACGTTCCTGTATGGATGCCGATGGTTAAACTTAAAAAAAAAATTTCCTACATCAAAAATGATTGTTGATACTCACAGTGTGTATGCTAAATATCATAAACCTGTCTAGGAAGCTATTAAAGTAAACGATTTTCTTCTTAAGATCTTAGCACCCTATAGTTCAAAAGTTAAGGGGTTTAGGATATTTATTTCAACTTTTCTTTTTAAAATCATTTAGGATTAACACCTTAAGTATCTTATTCTGTAACATCTTGTTTTTATACCAGTTACATTCATCTGGCATTTTTTGTTAGTTTTGTTGGTAATATGAAAAATCCGACCTTCTGTCATTAATTTAGGCATAAGTTTTATAAATTGTTATACACCTGTGACCATAATATAATTTCTAATAAGAATTCTAGTAATTTTCTATTCTATTTTAACTATACATGAATTTTTGTGGCATTTTTTTCTTTTTTGATTGACATATATAAACCCTAAAGTTAAAATAAATAACAAAAATATTTATAAACATTTCATCGTAAAAAAATTCAACAGGATTTCCATTACGTTTCGATTCCATTAATATTTTTTAATTTTTAAGCATTTCTTCCTGATTTTTTTCCAGATCTCCACTTTAAAAAAAAATATTCCTTACGTTTCTATTTTATTACTAAGTACATTTATTTGGTATTTTTTGTTATTTTTGTTGGTACGAAAACTACCACTCTGGATCATTGATGTTTAAATAAATAATAACAATTAATATACACGTCCCGACCTAATAAAAAAATCCAACAGAAACTTCACATTACGTTTGAATCCCATTAATATTTATTTTATTTTTTTAAGGATTTTTTTTTTTGGTATTTTGCTTTATTAAAGCTACTATTTCTGATAATTTAGACTTAATCAACTGCCTAGAAAAAAAATATTTTACTTAAAACAACAATAAAACGCCTTAAAATAAGACAATACTTTATTTTATTACAAGAATTATTTTAACAATTTAGAGCTAGTATTAAATAAGTTGTTGTAGCATGACAGTAGAAGAAACTAACTGCAACTGTTTTGAGGATCATAAAAATTGGAACAAAAACAAAATTATTTTTAGACCATTAAAAAAAACATACTTTATATATTTTAAACTAGAAGGAGCCTGGAAGAAGGAAATACCCAATTCTAGTTGCCTGGAAGAAGGTTAAAAATACTGCAACGAGTATAAAAAAGCTTTTAAAACGTGATAAAACTTCGTCTTTTTCAAGTGCTTGTTCGTGACACGATGGCTTTGTCGACGGCTGCTTTTCATAGTTTAATGTTAGTTTTTATGTTCTTGAGTGTTTTAATCATGATATTCTCCTTCTTTCTGGTGATATTTCCTTTTGTTCCTCATAATATGTTTAAGTTACTCAAGCTTTCTTCTCTTAATGGTGTTCTATCTATCTACTAAATTATGTTCAGATAGACGATTTGAATCTGCTAGATGACGTTCCTCTTCAAATAAGGCGTGAAATGTGGCTGCTACAAAACGGCGCTCCACCCCATTTTAATGGACTAGTAAGAGAATATTTATATCAAAATTTACCTCAAAGATGGATTGGACGCGGTGGGTTTGTGCAATGGCCTCCCAGATCGCCAGATCTAAACGCTATGAATTTTTTTTTTGGGGTTACCTAAAATCTCTCATTTGCAAAGTTCTTGTAAATAACCATGAAGAGCTGAGACAACGGATTATTGATAATTCTTAAATAATTAAACAGAAGATAAGCAAATTCTCTAGGATTCGTTGGAACTTTCAAAGAAGAATTAATTTATGTATTGAAATGAAAGGCAACATTTCGAAAATTTTTTATGGTATTACTTTGAAATTAAATTAGGTGTACTATTTTATTAAAAAAAATACCCTTTAACAATGTATGTTTTTAAGGCTTGCTGTGTTAATTCTGAAAATACGAATTTTTAATTATTATAGGTACGGTTAATGTTTAAAGTCGTTTTTCTCGGAAACCGCTAATTCTATAATGATGCAACAAGAGCACCTTTTTAAAATATATTTTGATGCTCTTTACTAATTTGACATCCAAATTTATAAAACGATAAAAACAAAAAAGTTCTTAGTCATTTTCCTAAGGTGAAGGACATCTTATGCCTTTTGTCATTGACGACTAGCATCAAATTAATAGCGTAAACACAAAGAAACACTAGGAACATGCATGCAAAATTTAGCGAAAATCAGTACACTAGAAAAAAAGTTATTAAAAAAAAATAAGAAACAAATATTTTTTTAACACCCTGTATCTTCCTTAATTTTCAGTTTTTGAAAAAATTGTGTAGAAGTTTGTTGCATGAATTTTTCATGTAAAATCGCCCACCGAAATCCTGACGCGTAATTTTCGGACACTCTGTATATTTAATAACAATAACAATTTTACTGGAATTCCATCCAGTATTAATACCATTTATTAATAATATGAAAACTACTACCTAGGGCCAATGAAATTGCAATAAGCCATATGTAGGCATTTTTTTGCATATTTTGGTACAGGTAAGGACCACTTAAGATTCTGTAAGAAATTTTATTTTTGAAAAAATGATTTTTGGTAAGTAACTTAAAAGGTTAGAATATGATGTGGGTATAGAATATTTATAAAATATTTGTTTACGAATATTTGAAAAATTATGCCTTAGAAAATATTCACTTCTACAGGATGTGTTAAAAGTTAACTAATTTATTTTAGCTCCTTGTAGCACTTGTTCAAAGAAGTTAATTTACCAAAATTCACTTGCATAATAAGAGAGTTATTTCACATTTAAAAAAATTACATAGTCGATCTCCAACTCCACAATCATAACATTCAATCCATACGTAAAAGACATTTGGGCTCTGATATAAGATAATATAAAATAACCTTAGGACATTTTGTGGAGATCCGTCTAGAGGTAGAGTTGTCCGAAGTTATTTGACTCTACCTAAAAAAACCATTTAAGTACAAATTTTCTTTCTCTTTTGCCAATCTCTCTTAACAGATTTTCCTAGAATCATTTATGGTCCATAATAAAAACCTTCAGCGGGTTCTTAAATTGTTATTATTTAATGACCCATTTGGAGAGAGAAACCGCAAAAACCCCCTTAGGATACAGTACTGAGGCCATTAAGGATGCGTTGACCGCGAATTCCTAAAGCCCTTACGTGACCGATCCAGCGTTTCATTCACTAAATTCTTCGGCGTTTCAACTTTTTTTACTGCCTTATTCCGACTTAAGGAGATAGCGGCACCCGTATCTAATTATTGCCTTCTCGATGGCGTGATCTGTCTTTTCTCTCTCTGATCAACAGGATCACCTGATTTTCGTTTGGGGAAATGACCTGGAATGCCACCTGAATCAACTAAAGAAGATTGTTTTATTAATTTATTTGATTAATTAATTAAAATAAATGTAGTTTGTAATTATCTTGGGAGTAACCTATACTGTATTAATGAACAGATACTTAACGTTTTTGAGTCTAGATCTTATGCTTTAAAGACCTATTCTTACAGAAATTACTTGGATGCAAATATTAAACAGGAGCTATCTAATAGCTATCTAATAGCTATCTTTATAGCTATCTAATCTTAGTTCAACGGATGCAGAACTCGTGCATTCATTTTGTTTTTGTTACGAAAAGACGTTCCAGAGCTATATAAGCATAAAAAATGAAATTATTAATCATGCTTAATAGATGGCAATACTTCAAGAAACTCTTCAGTTCCTCCCACTCAGGTACCATTCAGGACAGTTTTGAATTATTACTTTAATCTGCATATTTTTTATGCAGATTATAGTAATATAATAATCCTATGTCCTGAATGTTTTTAAAAAGTTAAATAATTTTTGCTTTCAATTGCTTGATGTAAAGATCTGAAACGAATCATTTAAAGAAAAAGATGAAGAAGTGAGTACCGACATTGAAGCTTATTTAGAAAGTAGTTAGAAGGCAAATGGTCTTAAAAAATTTATTCATATTTAAAGTAAAAAACTTAAACTTATAAAAGCATTATCGATATTATCCTCCCCTGCCGAAATTACCAGTAGAATTGTAAAAACTGTGTTCCACTGCCAGATTTTCTCTAGCTACGTCGATAATAAGACCAGTTTTCCTGTTGTCTATAATGGCAATGTCATGCCTATTATTGTAGTCTACTGTCTTATGCTTCGTTATGGATCGATTCCAGTATAGCACCATTATGGGTATTTCCAAAATTGCTTGTGGATCGTAGTTATAATATGGTGAACAGGTTTCTTAGCAGAATAATCTTAGCAGCTTGATTGTAGCGATCAAAAAATCAAAAATCAAATCAAAATATGTTACATCTAAGTTATAAATTACAATACAATACTATACCTCAAAACTTCATAATATAACTATAACTAGTAAGTATATTAATAAACAATATTTTGCCCAATAATTAAAGCTAAATAAATACCTAATTATTTTTTGTTTTGAGGAGAGTGATCGAGCCTAAATTGATAATCAATTTGTGTGCACCGATTCATTTAATGTTGACGAAATGACGCGCATGGCAAGATGGACAAAGTTGGCCAGACGACAGAGATGCCAACAGTGAAACGAAAAAGTGGACACTAAATAATGTAATATTAAAAAGAACAAAAATATAAAACAAATTGAAATACAAAAATTTACAAATGTTGTTTTGTTTTTGCAAAATGAATAATTTTATTGGTGTTCTAGTCTTGGAATCACCTTTCATAACCAGCTTTTTAATAGAAAATGGCAGCATATTATATACTTTAGGCAGAAAACATGTATTAAATCTACAGCAAAATGAATTACTAAACTGGGGTGTGAAACGATTCTCTTTTAAATTCATTCTTGTGGAGTAACTATGTGACACGAGGAAAAAACTGTTATTTATTTTAGGAAAGCACGACAAACAAGATAATATATACAAATTTCTAATGTTAAGGACATTTAACTCTTCATACAATAACAGTGTCGAGTATCTACGAGGTTTCTTCGATAAAATTTTTGAAATACTATTTTGACAAGTTGATTGAACTTTCAGATTTGCATCATATAAGCTTCCCCAAACAACAATCCCGTATCTCAATATTGATTCAATTAATGAATTGTACAATATAAGCATACATTTTTTGTTAAATATATCTCTAAGCTGAATAAATGTTTAAAATAATTTTCTAATTTCAGAGGTCAAAAAGACAGCATGTTCATTCCATTTATTCATAATTATACCGAAATATTTAATTTTATTGACTTTATTAATTTTGGCACAGTTACAGTTTTTGGCTTTATGACAAGTTGACGCATGGAGTATTAAATATTCATCGTTCGGTTGATCTGCGTTTGTGAGGGAAAAAGCAATAAAATTAGTTTTTTCAAAATTTAAACTGAGTTTACTTAAACCTAGCCAACGGCAAATTCTGTCCAACCCCAAGTCTGCCCGATCATATACTTCATTCCAATTATTAGCTGAAAATAACAGAGCTGTGTCATCAGCATAAGATTTCACATTGCAATTTTTTAATATGTTCCCAATTTTATTTATATAAGCTAGAAAAAGTATAGGACCGAATACCGTACCCTGGGGCACCCCCGTAGTAATGGTGGCATATTCGCTTTAAACATTGTTAATTTCACTTTTTGTTTCCTACCTATAAGAGTATATATTACTAATAAGATCTTAATAAGAGTTGACTGCAAGTTGTCGGCAACCTGCATTATGCATCATTCTTCGCCTACAAGTTGAAGGCAGTATTTCTCGTAATTTTCAGTTCTTATTACTCTATCTTGGATGACCATAAAGAAATTGTCTGCTTCTGGGTAAAGGTTATCAGCGTTATCTGGCAGTAGACTCTTTAAGCACTGGCCATGTAGAATTTGCTCCATCCATGCAGCTCTGTTGATCTCACTTTATGTTAAATTCGAGATCTCTATATTGCAGATTTAAAGGTCTATATCCTCGATTTTCCTGGGGTACCAATTTCATTAATGTACCGTTGAATTTGAGGTGTCGTTGTTTCAGACTTTGCTCTTATGCTCTGCATAAATTGTGTGTTCATCATTCCCCGACCACCTTTTTTACATGCTAGATAAAGTTTACTTTTCGTTACTGCATTCATGTGTGAACATTGAAACTTGGTCAGCATTCGGCGTGTCGTTCTGTCTAGCTCAATCGATAACACTAGATTTGTTAGGGAGAGTGGGGGAATCGTGCGCACCCAAGCAAGATGTGCTCTCATGACTAGACCATTGATCTTATTATACTGATACTTATAGAAAATTAAGAGCATATATTATACTTTAATTATGTAAAAAAAATATTTGTTTATGTTTTGTAGAACCAAGAACCACATCAAAAAAGTGCAAATCGCACAATTCCCCACCCCATGGGGTAATTGTACGCAGAGGGTGGGGAATTGTGCGCATAATTTCAAATATTCTTTGATGATAAGAAATGACAAATCAAGAGCGTTTTATAACGTGTTTATTAACATTTAACCAAAATAAAAGTTTATCTAAGTCCATTAAACATAATTTTATTTAATACTGCAATAATCGCATAGATAACCTTCAGCTCGATCAGCATCACTACATGCTGCATCATTCCATGTGGAACAGCCAACGCGTCTGTACCATAGCTCCTTATTGCGACCGAACTCCCCACAAATGCCACACACTTCGTTAGGGTTATCTCTACGTTCAACGTCATCAAAATGATCCTAATCATCTTGGTCATCGTCATCGCAAACAGCTTTGCTAACATCAGATTCACTACTTGTTTCTGACAACCTTTTCTTTTTCTTTGTTACCGGTCTCGTTTTTTTAGTGTTCTTGTTATCTGTTAAGTTTCTTTTTACAGTCTTAACTTTCTTGGCTGCTGTTGTTCTTTTCTCCTCAGCTTTTTCTAATTGCTCTTTCATAGGGGTCGATGTTAGTATTTCGGAGCACTGTTTACCACGAGAGGCTTAAGATTTGATTTTTTTTTTGGAATCGGAGCAAAGCTGAAAAACGAGTTGTCTGATGTAGAAAGGTCTTGTTGCGACGAATTAACTTTTTTATACTGATTTACTGGAGATTCCCGTGATATAGAAGGCCCAGCAGCAGGTGTTAAGGGTCTCTCAATATTGGGTGTAGAAGCTTTGACTATCGGGGGTCTCATCTGATTTGCAGGTGCAAAATCATCCTCGGTGAATTTATTCGGGTTCAACGGATATATTCCAGCAGTTCTAAAGCCAGAAATAGCTTTCTCCATAGTAGCTACTTTTAAAAATGCTTTATTTAAAAGTTTAGCTAAGTCGTATTCTGAAATTCTTTCATGTCCCGTATTGGTCAGCTGTAGATGAATTTCCCGAGAGAGTTGGTTTTTGAAAGGACTAAAAAATGTTAGGTCCAGTGGCTGAAGGTGGTCAGTATGAGGTGGCAGAGAGACCATGTAAATAAATTTGCTTGTACAAAATAAATAAGCTTCTAGCGATATATGACTGGAGTGATTGTCTAGAACAAGGAGAACAGGATCGTGTTCTGTAGGATTGACGCTTTTTTCAAAACGTTTTAACCATTCAATGAACAAGTCTGAATTGATCCATTCATTTTGAGAGCAGGCGTAAAGAGCTCCAATTAATGCATTTTTTTGTAGGGCTGGGGATATTCGTCTCCTTGAGTATATTAGCATAGGTGGACAATAGTTACCTCCAGCACTAACTGCAAATACTGCTGTTATTGTTCGTCCATGCTCCGCCGAAATAACAGCTCCAACTTTTTTAGCACCCTTAGGTCCATAAACTTTTGAATACTTTTTTTGCACCACAGTGACCCCTGTCTCGTCCATGTTAAAAATCCTGTTTGTACGAAACTTATGTCTGTCCATTACCACTTTCAGATTCTCGAAAAACTTCATGGTTGAGTCAGAGTTTAAAGAAGCAATTCTATTTATGCTGGTGCCTTCTGGCTGCCTAAGTTTTATTGCAGAATTTCGTTTCAGGAACCCATATAACCAGTCTTTACCAGCTATTTGCTTTTTGGATGAAAAAACATTTTATATATCATGCTCTTTAAGCATATTTAAATGCTAACCGACGAAGTTCTATGGGCGTCAAACCGTAAAAAAGCTTGGCAAGTGTAAGCACATACTCTTTTAGTTGGGCCTCAATATCAGGAGAAAATACTGCTTTACGACCAAGGCGCGATGATACAGGTTTTTCTTTTTTCATTTGCTTTCTTAATGTTGCCTCTAGTATATTGAATTGCCGGCCAACTTCTCTTATTTTTTGCCATTTCTAATTTATTATACGCTAAAGCTTTCTTCAAATTTTCTTTATCCCACGAATTCTTTTCTGTCTTCCGCTTGTAATTTCGTGGCATCTGTAAAGAATGAAAAAGTTCTCATTTAATTCTATGTGGGGTAATTGTGCGCAGTATCGCGCACAATTCCCCCACAGTGCGTCATTTGCAAGAACTTGTCATAATAAAAACAAAAAATCGATCCATCATAATTTAATTTACATTAGAAGATGCCTAAACGTTCACTAAGTATGACCACACATGCTAAAAACTTATTAGGAATAAACAGACAACTTACCTTCTAAAATCATATACAGCCAAAATTATAACCAAACACCAACATGTTCGACCAAAAACGTTCTCGTACTAACCACAGAACACAAATATATAGAGAAGTGGTGATTGCATACAAACTGATAGAAATTCTTCTGAGAAGTCAGCTGGCGTCCTCTCGCTTGGCAACGGAAACTGTTGTAACTAACTTGACAGTTTGACGTGCCTAATTGGACCAATCAAAATGGTAGAAAGGCGTGGCCAAATTAAGGCGGGAAATTAAATTTCATTTAATCTGACAATCTTTTTATTGTAATATCTAAATCAAACGCCTAATCAAAAAGGTAGAGAAAAGAGCCTGTGATGTTAGCATCAGATATTGATCTGAATAAAAATAAAACTTTTCAGCTTTATTTTACATATCTAAATAAGTTAATTTACTGCAATAAATTAGCAATAGTGTACGACATATCATCAATTGGACAAATGAAAATAAAACAATGTTTTTCTTTAATACATTCATTATTTAATTGTCCTGAAAAAAATTACTTAAAATGATATACATAATCTAAAATAATAATAAAACTTAAAAAAATATTTTATTACTATGTTTCTCAGAACCATTTAAAATATAGATGCTCTTACATCAAGCAAATTTTCAGGAAAATTTTAATCACTTTTTAATTGTGGAAGAGAAAATGAGGCCAGACATTTTGTAATATGTATTTATAATAATCAAGTTAAAAATTAAATACTTGAAAAGTGAAACCTCTTCATTAAAATTAACTAAATTGATTGATAAAGACTTAAGATTGACAATACAAAAACATAATAGTAATAAATAAAATCAGATTTTCTTACCAGAAACCTCGAATTGCTTGCTGCAAATCAATTAAAATATTACTCCCAATATTGAAAGAGAACTTTTTAGAAAAAAAGTCATGAATTTAAAATAACATCCTTAAAACAAATAGCAAACTCAACTCACGCTTGCATTCATTGAAATGGAAAACAAACTTAAATGGTATGACAATGGCAAATGATGTTCTCAATCAGTCAATGTCAACAACTGTCTGTCAGCTCCCTGTCAATTTTGCCAAGCAAGATGGCCGACAGACGATTCCGGTTTTCACCATACAAGCTTCATACACGTGGTGATAACTAAACTCCTGGACAAAATTATCGCACCACTAAATATTTTGTCAAGAAAATTTAAATAAAAATAAATATCAGTTAAAACAGTTATAATATTTCTCGTATAAAAAGCAGAACTGGACAAAAACTATGTTTATGCTTTATCATGGAACATGCTGCTCGTGAGGAGTGAGAATACATCCGCGGGAAAGTTTTCATAATTTGATACGAGGAATGCTGCGAAGACTTCAAGCGGTCATTGCAGCTAGAGGTGGCAATACACGTTATTAAGAATTCATTATGGGTCTATTGTTTTATTTTTGTATTAAAATTGAAGTTAGTGAAAATCGATGCTTTTCCTTGTATTGAATTTAGTTACTTAAATCTCGTTTTGTTAAATAGAATATAATTGTTTTTGTTAATTAATAATGCATAGTTAACAATGCTTATAAGTTTGCTTTTTTTTTATCTTTATTAAAAAAAATCTCTAAAAATCAAGTGGTGCGATAATTTTGTCCAGGAGTTTATATTAGAACCGATTTCTGGTATATGCTGTACTTAATACATCGATCGCTAGGTGGTAGCACTTGTTACATTCCGTAATATTCAATATTTAAGCGAGGATTGCAATGCACACAATTGCTGCGCCCAATTACCCCACTCTCCCTTAAGTTTAATTTTTAATCAATAATTTGTTTTTTTTTCTTTCAATTCTTTTTGACTTATGTTAATTAACATGAATAAATAAAAACAAGTAAATAAATAAGCTCCACTGTTGAAAGTACTCCAGCTAGTCCAGCTTCATTAAGTAACAAATTTCCATTTCTAACAACTTAATTTTCAACATCAGCTACAGTAATTACAGGTTAGCTTTTATCAATATAAAGTTTGTCAGCTACATTTTAATGAATAAGCGTTGGTCCAATCAGCTAAAATGCTATGGCACGCTCCATGCATGTTCCAAATGCATGCTCCGCACGGAGCTATAGCTCCGAACAATTTACATCTGTGGCTATGGCCTTTTACAAATATTTAACGATTTTCACTATTCCAATAACTCCAGTTTGTTCCTCCTAAAGTTGACAAAATGACTTGCCTACTATTCGTTGGTACATACGTCAACCGATTTCATTTTTTTTAGCACTTTTAAATAGACATTTTAATGCTGCGTACAATGATGTGTCATACGATGGGGTTCCATTTGACATATGAAAATGAGGTTAGCTAGAGCTGAGGAAGTGATTAACAGAACTTTATCAAATATAAAATTAGACATCCCTTTTAAGAAGCTATTAAGGCTGACAACGATACTTTTTTTAAATTTAACTCTTTAAAAATCTACGAAACATATTATTGTTTATATATCTACCTATAAATTTGATTCCATAAATCTATTATATTTTAAAACTATTTATATTAAGCAGGCTAATATTTCAAACCTAAGCAAAAAGGCCAAATCGATATATCAAGCTGAACATGAACTTTAAAACGACTTAATTTGACAAGCAATTGCATTACGACTTGAAATAATAGATACTTAACATTAGCAAATGGTACCCGGAATAAAAGAAACGCCCCGATTAGCCCCGTAATAAATCAACACAAATAAAATTTAATAAACTATAATAATTTAATTTTCAATCAGCATTCATGTGGTGGCAGTGTCGCATATACCCGGCAGGCTTCCGCTCGGTGGCAGTGACATTGCCATCATGGGTGTAAATCAGATCTAAAAAGAACCAAAGTTAATTGCCAAGGACGATTTACGAATAAAATAAACCATAACCACATAATGTTATGGGTGGCTCGCCATATAAGAGGTCAAATTGTTTATGTGTGTTTTGTTTTAAGAATTTATTGTAGCCGAAATACCACCGCCAGCCAATAAAAAAAAAACACCCGATTATTTTTTGACTTTTTGTAATCAAAAATTTACGCGGTGTGTATTTTGCATAAATTAAAGTACACAAGAATGGGTAAGTAATGGTGGGCTGTCAGGTAAATACCGTGTTATTTAATCTTTTGTGGCATTTTTTTCTGGTTTTGTTGCCATTATGAAAGCTACTGCCCTTGGTTAATGATGCCGAAAGAGGTATTTTAAATTAATATACATAAATATCTGGAAAAACAGCAAATAAGAATTCCATCACATTTCAGTTTCACTCGTAGAAATATTAACAGTATCTAATTGTATCCCTATCTTAATCTGAAGGGTGGGAAAGGATTGTAATAAAATGATATTATTTACACGTTTCTACTATATAACGACTTGGTAGGCGAAGAATAAAAAAGGATCTCACAAAGGTTTTAAAGAATGTAAAGAATAATTTATTATTGGTCAGATAATCACAGAACATGCTAACAAAAGAACATGAAAAGAGACCGTTACATGTCGCATATATTGTTTACCAAAAGGCGTTTAATAGCAAACCGCACTAGTGGCTTGTAGAAGTGTTGAAATACACATCATTAAAGTTGAATAACACATCATTAAATTCCTTAGCCATGGAATGACCAAGTGGTCTACAAAGCGGCAACTTAACACCGCTGAAACGCCACACAGAAAAAATAAAAATTAAATGCAGAATTTTTCAGGGAGATGTCTTGAGTCTGATTCCCGAGGTATATGGACGATTTAAAATCCTATCCAGAAAGTAAAGAAACTGTTAGAAAGACCTAAACAAACTGTTAGAAGATGTATAAAAGTTTAGCACAGATATACAAATGCGGTTTGGACTTGAAAAATTTAAGGTCAACGCATGGTGGAAAAATTATAAATGATGGGCAGGCAAAAACTGGACCTCCATGTACGAGCAGAAAATCTAATAGAGATATCTTCCAAACAAAATTGGCAAACGGGGATGGGCAAAAATGAAATCTATAAATACTTGGGATACCTGCAGTCAAAGGGAATAGACGAAAAAACAGCCAAGGAAAAAAACCTATATTTCCAGATTAAAAGCTACACTTAAAACCTAGCTGTCATCTATATCCAAAGCCGTAACTGCGTATGCTGCTTCCGTTAGCATATCATTATCATGCATCTTTGGTATTCTTATATAGATCACCACGGAAATAGAAGACTTAGACAAACAAGAAAACAGTTTCGCAAAGACCGCTGCCATCATCCTCAGAGCTCTATCGAAGGGTCCCATCTACCAAGAAACAAGGATAGACGTGGAATACTGAGCATAATTATAGGACATGCAGAACAGATAGACAATCTTAAAAGATACTTCATCGATAAAACTAGAAGCAGCGGGATATTCCAAGCGCTTAAAAATTCGGACAAAAACGCGACCATAGTACATTTATATTTTTTCTTATCAAGCATTATCCAAAAATACCTTGCATCTGAAATATAAGACCTTAAAATACTACTCTTACGAACCAACACCAGTCCAAGAAAGTAATAATTTCTGTATTTATTAGAACCGAAAGATTATTACAGATAAACCAATCCCAAATAATATCCCTGACATCGTCTTAAACTTAAAAGTTAAAAAACAGGTTTTTATTGTAGTTATTAGAGTACAAGAATATTTATTAAAGAATAAAAGAAAAATCAATCACCTAGCAAAAAAAGTACAAAAAAATAATTTATTTTACAAAAAACGACGAAGTCCAGCTTATCATGGCAGTATAAAAAGCCAGTCAACTAGTCTTCCACTTAACTCCAGGCCTATAAGAACAGAAAATTAATAACTTTTATCAAGAATTTACTTATAAGCAAAAGACTACTAATGTTAAATAATGAATTCATTGTCACTGCCGCTATGTGAAGCTTCTACTGTGCTACTGGCTAATGGTTTCCTCTAATTCCTTTTGTTGCATGATGATTTTTATCAGTCTATGAATTATTTGCCAGTTTTGCTTAGAAGATATCATTGTCTCCATTAGATTTTATGCTCGTACGAGGAGGTCCAGTTTCATTTTAGCATTTAGCCGTTGCTGAGTTCAACGTTCGCATGTAAAGATAGTGTGCTCCCGTGTGTCCACTTCGCCACACTAGATGTGCTCCATATCAGGGCACTTTTTTAGGTAAATTACCCCCATTCAAATACTGCACCCGTACAATAGGGTACATTCCGTTACCAGATAAAATAGTTTTCGATTCTTCATTATTTAGTATAATTTTAAAACACATATCCTGGCCGATACTAATTCCCAGAAAGGAGATGGCTTAATTTCAGTATTTTTAGTGTTGAATACGACATTGTCTCGTTTTCTCTTTCCACATATAGTGACGGCTTCGGTTTTTCCAGGGCTAGATCAAGATCGTGTTCTTGCATCCAGGTATGCTTACCCGTGTATAGAGATAATTGTCTTCCTCGTAATTGGCAAAAGATAATATTCAAAAGTACTGTTGTATGTTTTTTAATTCCAGAGCTCTCAACATACACCACCTCTCTCCATTAACCCCATCTGTCGATTCTTGTTGCATTACCTAGAACTTTACTAATCGGCGGTAAGAATTTGTCTGGTCAGCGTATTTACCCGTTTTAACCAGCAGAATAAACCTGTCTTGTTTCCATGATAGAGGAAAACTTGATGATTTTCATTACTTTTGAAAGTAGATGCAGTCTTATTCTCGCGACCTCTATGATTATTTCTGCTGGTAGTTAGCCCAGACCAGGTGCCTTTCTCATATTTATTTGCTGTACTGGGTGTTCTAACTACACTGTTAAGAAAGGCTTTGGAGTCTGTCCAGCCAATCTGCAGTACGTGTAAGTTTTTGACGGAAACAAGATATCAACAATCTCTCTAATAGTGTAATATGGCAGCTTTAATGTAGTTTTTTATTATGATCTGATGGCCTCTTATATTTCTTAATTTTTCTTTTTGTTGTGATCTGATAGGCCGGTTTCCACACATCATCATTTAGTTTCTACCATCAATTCTTCCACATGTTTCTTTTTTCATTATTAATCTCGGTTTTCAATGTCCTTTTGGAGTTTCTATATTCGTCCAGCATCGCTTTCGCTGCCGCTTGACATGGGTTGGCTATATTGCAAAGTTTAAAACGTCACTGATTTAAAATTATAATGTTCTTAACACGTCTTTATAACACGACAGTCTTAAAATATTTAATTAGCACAGAGATTTCTTTTATATTGGACATTTCGAAGCCAAAAAAGTATCAAGTATGTAAATACCGATTCAATCTAAGGTATCATAACGGATGATAATAAAATATTAATTAAAATATTTTACACGTAATTAGATAAACTAAGGCAGAAAAACACAATTTCCAGATGATCAATCATTTATTTATTAGTTTTATATAGATTATAGTAAAAATTCCTGGTAATGACCCACAGGTTTATTATCTTAAAAAATCATTGCATACAATATAAATTTCTAAATAATCTACGTTAGGATTAACTTTTCTCATAATTACTATTAAAGTCAAGTATCAATGTTGAAAAGCCATAAACTTAAAATAATCATTACTTCGACTACGTCAAATGATATACATCAGTTGTCAGAAAAAAATTGCAAAAAAATCACCTTTGCAAACCGTGATGGCAGAACGTCGTAATTTGATAAAAACTTTTTTAAACAAAGCCGCTGGGGATTTTGATACATTTATTAGTCTAATTGCTTCAATAAATTACGAAGTGATAAATTAGATGGTAAATTATTCAAAAACGTGTCTTAAACGTGGCTTGGCATTTTGTTTGATCTGGGGTTAATCAAATATGTGATAACAGAACACAGGATTTTTTGCTAAGAATCGATTTACACATATGATTCGGCTTTAATTTTTTTTTAATTACGTTAAACTTATTAGGTACAATAGCATATAAAAAAAAATCCTAAAAGAGTAAAGCATTAAAAAAAATCGACAAGTCTGGAAGACTTTCTAAATCCGTCTTTCTTCTTTAGGTAGTGAAAAGCTTTTGCCTACTCCTTATATTTTTGATTTTTTGAGGTATATTTGATTTTTTTTTATTTATTTAAAGTAGTCAATGTTTTTTTACAGTTTTTTGCAAGATAGTTACGACTTCTAAATTTTTTATCTCACTTTCCATGCACATAAATGAATTACATTAGGGAATAAAAGTTATTGATTAGGCATTTAACTAATTTTTTTATGTAACTACTTTTTTATTAATTTTAGATCTTTTAGACACTAATTTTTAAATTATTTTGTAAAGATTTAAGATCATTTTAAATTTTTATTTATAGTAATTTCCTTAACTTTGTAATTTTTATTGGGCCATTTTAATGATATCTTATATCAGGCAACTAAAGCCTTTCTAAATTCTTTTATGAAATATTTTATTTGATTATATTTTCTTTAAGGCATTTGAGATCTTATTTTTTTCTAGTTCTGAAATTTTGTACTATGTTTTTTATAATTTCGTAGAAAAACTGACAGAAGACCTTTGATAAAAGAAGACCTTACATTTTCTTATCAAGCTTTTTAGACTTAAAAAAATTAAATAAAAAACTACTATTTTAAAATTCTGGATTAATTATAAAATATATTACATTAAATGCTCGGAATAAAACGAAAAGTTACATGACTAAGAACTTTAAAAAAAATTAATTGACAATATAAAAAAATCATAGAAAAACTTTGGAAACCTGAAAAATAATTTTGCAATACCTGAAAAATATTGAAATATTTTTTTTAAGATATTTTATAATTTATACATGAGATTTAGTTCTTTTTTTATAATTATTTTTAAAAATTTACTCAGTTAATTTTTTTGTAAAGGCCTTAAAAATGGCTTTAGTCAGTTAAAAATATAATAAGAATCCTCGAAGATAAAAGGATTACTTCAAAAATATGGAACGAATAAAAATATATACAATAGCTTAAATATACAGGGTTACTGGTAATTCGATACATTCCTTTGGAGATGTGATAGAGGAGGGGGTAAGAAGTAAATTGAACCCTAATATGTATTATGCAAAAGTTGATAGTTTTCGACATATTTAATTTTTTCTGTTTTTCTTCAAAATGTAGACCTTAGTGGTTTAAAAGGCAGTTTCCAGAAAATCCGCTGTATATTTTTTTAACTTTTTAGGCAAAATACATGCTCAACACAATAGTGTTACGTTTGTAATGGCAAAAGTCCCGCAAATAGTTGTAAGCATAGGTAAATTCTCGATGCAAAGTGTAATTTTTTATTCTTAAATAAAATACTACAATTTTTAGTGGATATTTTTTGAAAAAAAATTATGCTACATTCTTCAAAATTTACGTAAAACTTCCCTATTACCTAAGCTAGCTCACAGGATACAAATGCTTAAAAGTTAGGTGACATGGTTTTGTATTTTTATTATAAGTGTGAAACTGCCTTTTAAACCACTAAGGTCTACATTTTGAAGAAAAACAGAAAAAATTAAATATGTCGAAAGCTATCAACTTTTGCATAATACATATTAGGGTTCAATTTACTTCTTACCCCCTCCTCTATCACATCTCCAAAGGAATGTATCGAATTACCAATAACCCTGTATATGTTTTTAATATTAAAAATTATTGAAATAAATTCAAAAATTCTAAAAAAGATATAGCTAGTTATGATAAGAATATGATATAACAAATTATTTGAAATCCCCGGAACGCATCAAAAATTAACCAAAAATCTTTGAAAGCCTAAAAATAATTTCCATTATTTGGAAGATGTTAATAATATGTAAATTAATTATATAAAATGTTATGTTAAATTATTGAACAAGAAATAACATTAAATTTTCTAACATACTTCTTATGCCTTAAATAATCCACGTAGTATAGGAGTAACCTTTCTCCTAATTACTATTAAAGTCAAGTATCAATGTTAAAAAGCCATAATCTTAAAATAATCATTAATTCAACTACGACAAATGATAAAATTTCAGAACAGAGATAACTGAAAAAATGTTCTTTACAAATCGTGATTGCAGAACATCGATGATATATTAGGCATTTATAATTATAAGCAAAATTACCTGTTGAAAGAACAATAAAGTTTAACATTGCGTGCCAAATTAGTATATTAAATATTATGTTAATCAATGTTGCATTTAAAAATCGCACCTACCAATACCCTTCTTATAGCCTTCGAACCTTATCTTTTTTTCTCGCTTTATTCATTAACTAAGTACTAAGTTTACCTACGCCCATGGATGACCACAAAACTTTCGGAAATTATTATTCTCTACCTCTTTAAAATGCAGTATAGCCTATTTTTTCTGAAAGTATTTGTTTATTAATTTTAGATCATTTAGACAATTATTTTTATTTTTATTTTTTACATTTAAGACCATTTTAATGATCTCCTATATCAGGCAAGTAAAGCATTTTTTGTATTCTTTTTATGCAATTCTTTATTTCATCTTATTTCCTTAAAAATATACAAGAAAATTTTTTTTCTTAAAATAATTTAAATATTTTCATATTTCTGTCACGCATTTTACGCTTAAGCATTATAGGGTTTTAAAAAAAAATCCGGCTTTAGGATTTTTCTATTTCTTTTAAGTTTCTTAGGCATAAAAAATAAAATGAAAAATTATTACAAATACTTGGTAAATATTAAAAAAAAACATTATATTCTTGATATAAAATTAAACGTAATTTGGCTAAGAATTATTACCTGAAAGATATATAATTATATAAAAATATATAATATAAAAATAAAGGAAAGCTAGAGCTAAGCTAAAGCTAGGAAACCTAAAAAATTAATTTGTTAAACCTGAAAGATATTTTAAAAAAATGATATATTTTTTAAAACATTATTTATTTTATTTGGTTTTAAATGCTTTAAAAATGGTTTTACCCTCGAAAATAACTCCTGGAAGGTATAAAAAATTATTTCAAAGACATGGTACATGGACAACAAATAAAAATACATACAGTAGCGTGAAAATTATAGGTCTATAAAAAACATATTCCAAAAGGATTGAAATATAAAATTGTATGCCAAATACTTAGAATAAAGTGAAAAATTGTAAAAAAATGACTGATTAAGTTATTTAAATTTACCCAAAAATCTAGAAAGCCTAAAAAACCATTTGCATTATTTGAAAGATAATGATAATTGTTAATAAAACAGGAACAGAAACTAAATTATTCAACATATTTTTTATGATTTATACACCTAATTTAGCTCTAATTTTCGTATTTTGTAAAGCATAAAGGAACAATTACTCTCAACACCTGCTATAATAAACCCAAGACTTTAAATGGTTTTATTTAGAATTTTTGCCATAAACTAGGTAAAATGATAATTCTCGAGCCAAGGTTGGTTATAAATAAAGTGGTCTTTAAAATTATAATAACATTAAATAGTATGAAATAACGATCATCAGACAAACAATACGTTGGCCTTGCGGTGCTGCTCGAGAATGAAAGAAAAAAGTTTTTAAAAAATTTCTCTCGTTTTAATTATTGCTTTAATTGTTCAGCGAAAATTGTGTCATATCTTATTCTTTGTTTCTCAAGGATTATTTATAAAAAATCTACAATTATTATTATGTTATTGCCCATCAAAATCATAGGAAGAAAAGACACATGAGAAATGTCATAACACTTTTAGGGTATATTAAGAAAAAAGGCAAAAAAGACAAGGAAGATAATATAAAGTATTAAAATTAAAAAATAAAGAAGTAACAACAATGACGACAAGACTGAAGCAAGCTAAAAGAAAAGCCTAAGGGTACTGTTGCAGTAAGTCATTCTTACAAATCAGAAGAATAAAAGTTAGATGCGTGATATATAGTAAATTAAGAAAAATCTAGTAAAGAGAATACAATAATAAGCGCAAAGAAAAATGAGATTTTTTTTCATGGAGTATGAATAATTAAGCTTTAATTATTATTTTTTATTTCAAAAAAATCGCTGCCATATAACTATTAATTTTGTGAATGGTGCATAACCTTATTATGCTTGGTTCAAAAATGTTCATTTATTTAAACGATTTACGTAGGTAGAACAATAGACTTTTCACATTTAAGTAATTTTTCCGGTTTTTTTAATTGTTTTTCCATCGCAACCAAACATTTATTAAAAATTCCTATAAATATTGAAATAAAAAGATTTTAATAAAACGACTGCTCTCCCTGTTAATAATGAAGTAATTATTTAGAAAAATAAACAATTACTTTTTTTGAATAGAAAAACCAATTAATGCGTGAATGATACACACACGGATAACGGCGGAAGTATTATTTTAAAATCTCATTCAAGGACCGTCAGATTTTTTTTATTCATATGGAAATAGGTAAAGTATATTATGCAGTTGGTTTTTTTGGATTTTTTATTTAAATTTCATCATGGCTTAAATCAGCGTGACTACATAATTATTGAATTCGAAAAAAAATATAAAAACTTCGTAAAGAGAATCAAGGAAAACATGACATGAAACACACAGATAGAAATCGAGAAGAACGAGAGCAAAAACAAAGTTACATAAAATATGTATATTATTTATTATTTCTTTTTTGATACCAGTTTTTTTGTATGTGGCTATTATGCTATATTATTATATTAAAAGAAGAGTAATATATCGATTTGGTTTATATTTTGTCTTACGGCCCATTTATTATCTAATTGCATCAATTATTCACACCATTCTTTTCGGTCTTTGGTACGAGTAGATGATTAATTAGTCAAGAATAAAAATTTAGTCATTTCTAGTTAAAACTAGTGAAACAGAAGTTAGAAATATTAAAAACCTAATAAGAAATAAGAAGCTAAACACGAATAGACCATAAGAACAAGGTGTTAAATCACACAATCCTTTTTGGTAGACAACTAAAGAAAGAAAGCAATATGACATTGATCAAAAAACACGGAGAAAAAAATAGGAAACAAGGAGACTATTAAACGAAAAGAAGAAGCAAGAATGATGGCAAGTGTGGTAGTGTATCTATTAATTATCTAATTGTAGTTCAATTAGATATAATGTAATTTATATTTACACTATTCTTCTCGATTTTTGATATGGAAGAATGATTAATGGAAAATGAAGATTTAATATTTTCTTTTAATTTTTTATTAAAACTAGAGGAAGAGAAATTAGATCCAAGGGAAAAGAAACAAGAAAAACTTAATAAGAAATAAGAAAGTTAACACTTATAAATCGAGTACAAAAATAAAGTCTTAAATCACACAATCCTTCTCGATCTGAAGAGCTAAAGAGAGAAAATGATCATGATAATCAACAAAACATGAGATGAAAAAAATAGAGAACAAGAAGACTATGAATGAGGAAGAGGAAGCAATAATGACACATAATCCTTCTTGATCTGAGAGAAAAGGAACATGATAATTCATAAAACATAAGATGCTTTTATAAAAGGTAAAAACACGAAATCTTTCACGAACGATTTCGCGTTTTTACCTTTTATAAAAGTGTATGACCAGCATCTATAGGATAATGGATGAATTTTTTCGAGTTAAACATAACACGAATACAATAGAGAATAAGTAGACTATGAATCAAGAAGAGGAAACAAGAATGATGGCAAGAATAACAGGGTAAATAGTAAAATTACGTATTTCTTATCTAATTGCAAGACTTATTTACACTATTCTTCTCGATTTTTGGTATGCAAATATGATTGATGAAAAATGAAAATTTCGTAATTTTTCTTAATTTTTTGTCAAAACTAGAGGAAGAAAACATAGATCGAAGAGAAAA
Source organism: Anthonomus grandis grandis (assembly GCF_022605725.1). Lineage (NCBI taxonomy): Eukaryota > Metazoa > Arthropoda > Insecta > Coleoptera > Curculionidae > Anthonomus > Anthonomus grandis. The sequence goes on along the minus strand of NC_065548.1, from coordinate 13,293,634 downwards.
AGAAGTAAGTAAAATCTAATAAGAAATAAGAAGCGAATACAAAAATTAATTCAGTACAAAAATAAGGTGTTTAAATATAAAATATAATAAAAAATAAGGATTATATAATTCTTCTCGATCTGTAAGATAGCTAAAGAGAGAAAAGGAACATGACAATCAACAAAACATAAGATGAAAAAAATAGAGAACAAGAAGACTATGAATCGAAAAGAAGAAGCAAGAAGTATGGAAAGAGTGGTAGGATAAGTGGTGAAATTAAATTTTTCTTATCTAATTGCAAGATTTATTCACACTACTCTTGTTGATTTTTGATATGAAAATATGATTAATGAAAAATGAAAATTCAATAATTTCTTCTAATTTTATGTAAAACTAGAGGAAGAGAAGAAAAGAAGAAAAACCTAATAAGAAGTAAGAAGCTTAACACCAATAGTCGAGCACAAAAATAAGGTGTTAAATTATATAATTCTTCTCGATCTGTAACATAGCTAAAGAGAGCAAAGTAATATGCCCCACAACAAATAAAAGGAAGAAAGAAAATTGAGGAATTAGGACGAGGAAAGGGATCGAGAAGAAGAAGCAAGACCGATGGCAAAAGTGGTAGGGTAAGTGGTAAAATTATATTATATATTGCTTATCTAATTGCATGATTTGTGCAAACTATTCTTCCCGATTTTTGATATGGAAGGATGATTGATGTAGAGTCAAAAACTAGTAATTTTTTTTTAATTTTTCGTTAAACTAGAGAAAGATAAATTAAATCCAAGAGGAGAAGAAACAAGAACAACCTAATAAGAAATAAGAAGCTTTACACTAATAGGTCTAGTACAAAAACAAACTGTTACATATACAATAGTGTAATACGTACTGTATAATACAATTCTTCTCGATCTGAAAGGCAACTAAAAAGAGAAAAAGCAATATGACGTATAACAAGAAATAGGAAGAAAAAAATAGAGAACAAGAAGAAGAAGAAGCAATAATGATGGCAATAGTGGATGGAAAGAACATAAAAGAAACTGTCAGTAATTTCTCATATTTTAAATTTCTTTAAAAATCCTGGAAAATATAAGAATACTAAATATATAAACAATTATTGAAATAAATGGCAAATAATAAAAAATTACATCAAATGCGTGGAAGAAAATGTAGACTCCCTCGACTAACACATAAAGAATAATGTAAAAATCTTTGAAAGGAATAAAATAATAAAGGAAACAAATATAGTTTAAAAAATATTTTTAATTCCTAGAAAAAAATTAAAAAATCATGGAAGAAAAATTTTATAAGTCTGGAATTAAAAAATAGGAAAAATAAATTCGTAAGCCTGGAAACATAAAAAGAATTGGGTAACTAAAAAATATTGACCTATTAACTCCACTGCAAGAATGGACTGCTTTTTCCTTTTCTTCAACTATAAAAAGAATTATTGAAAAGCTACACATAAAAAATGGTATTAATTACTTCGAATATAATAATAATAATAATTAAGTTAGATGCGTTTAGAGAATAAGAAGCAAAGAGCAAAACAAGAAGTTTAAGACAAAAAGCTAGAAAAAGCAGAAAACAACGTCAAAAAACTCTAAAAAAAAAGGAGAATATCTAACAATACAAGAAAAATATTTTAAATATATTTAAAATTATCAAATAAAATTATTTCATTTGGCCAGAATTTTATTTTATACTTTCTAAATCATATCAAAATAATATTCCTCTTACATAACGAAGACAGCCATACTTAAAAATAATAATATCTTTAAAACACAGAGGATCAAAATAAAAAAAAGGAAATAAAACAGAAGAGCAAAAGTTATATTATAAAAGAAATATAAGCAAAATATGAAGAAAAAAAAATTGAAAAAGAAAATTATAAAAAAACTTAGGCAACGGTGGTAAATCATGCCTTCGAGAAATGAGAAAATGGTAAAAATTATCGGTAATTACAAAATCAATTTTTTTGTTTATTTTTCCTTGCCTTTTTTAGAAATATCTTTATTACTTCTTCCTTGATCTTAAAATCGTTTCCTTTTTTGGAGTTCGGAAGATCAAAAGACTTTCTCCAAAAATCAACGCAAACCCCTTGAATTTGTACACATTTACAGCTAAAAATATCATTAGTTTCTGAATATTTAAGTTAAAGCATTTATTTCTGTTTAAATGACAACCTTTTTGGTAATTTCTAGGTAGTTAAAGTCGATTCTGTTTTGTTTCCAGACAGTTGAAGTATTTTTTTTCCATTTTTAACTGCCTGGAAGAAATAACTAAATATTTTATCAATTTTTCCAGAAGCCTTTAATTTCTGCAGTTTGGACAATTTTTTGGCCTCAACTGCCTTCGTTATTATATCCTATTTTAAAATCCATTCAACCAACGTCATCATAAACTAATACCGCTTCATTTTCAATTGATATAATTGGCAACTTGGACAATCGATCTAGACGCATATTTGATCTCAAGTAAGATTAATAATTATATTGAGTTTAGATGCTACGGATAAAGTAAAAATTTCAAAGAGGTTAATTCGCTTTTAATCCAAAGGACGAACCTAATAGTAATATTCCCTTAGGACTAAGATTTAATTTATCTTCATTTCTTTTTGCTATTTTTAACAGAACAATAACAACTTTTAAATCATTAAACACTTCCTTTTCGTTAATTTGAGTCAGAAAATTGCAATTTTCTTCTATTAAAGGTGCAAAGAAAACCGAAATGTCTTTTCATTTCTTTTATAGTTAAAAAATTAAAAACGCATTTTAACACAATTAACAATTTAAAAACGCAACAATAAGATTATTTAAAATATTTATTAGAAAACTTTTTGTAACTTGAATCACAGAGACTTGTTTTCCATTTTTGCAGATGGTCCTCCAAAGTTTTCAAGTAACGTCAGCGTTATCTGCACTTTATCAATTATTTGAAGTATCTTTCTCCAGAAGAATAAAAGAACAGTTTGTGTATTCCATAACTTCTCAAGGGTCTTTTGTACTTGATCAAGTTGAGTTAAAAAACTCTTTATTGCTATTATATTTGCACTACATTTAGTATCAGACTGGCACTTGACCGTATTTTTTATGAATTTTTTGAGGACGTCAATGATTTATTCAACTGTGCTAAAAAATTACTTGAATATAATAATAATTACATGCGGATTGACACAAGCGTCACGAACTCTCACTAATTTGGAATATATCATTCATTCTTTTCTGGAGTGTACCTGCCATAGTTGCTTGATTATTTCATAATTGACCCCTGCAATCGCATCTATATCTAAACCGTCTTTTTTAGCCTTTCTAGAATGACATTTGTCATGGGTGTCGCCTTTTCATGGACACAAAATCAATGATTTTCACCTAATTTGTTACCACATATTGAATGATTTATTTTCTCTTAAGATTAAAAGAAATGCTGAAATACTTTGCATTTGTCATCGATGATAATGGCAGACTTCCTAACTTTGTTCCTGAATGCTAACCTAAAGGGCCTAGACAAAATGGAATAACTGACCTTCACTATCTAAAATATACAAAAACCTGCTTTAATCATCTGGAAGTAACTGAGAACTGACTTAAACTGCCTGGAAGTAAATGAAAACTGACTGAGTCCTTATTTTAAACAATCAATTCACGATGTCTTCTTAGAACTAAATTGTGTTGTAGAGACTGTGACGGCTTTGTCAAATAATCAGTCAGTCTCCTTGAAGATCAAGAAAAAAGAAATTCCCTTACTCATGGAATAATGGAGAAAACAAAAGAACAGTTCCTCAACATACAAAGGCAAATTCAAGAAAGCCAAACAAAAAGTATTGACTTTGAGAAATGCAAGAAATAGAACTTTAGCAAAGCAGATTCGATCAGTATAATTAATATGCATTTAGAAAGTTGAAATGTTGGAAAATTCGGAAATGATGCAGGAGAGCTGATCGTGGATAGAAAAGATATTAAAGAAAATTGAAAGAAGTATAGAGAACCTCCTATTTAGGCTGAGTTTCGACCTAATATCATGAGAGAAAACGTTAAATCTTCCAGTAAAACTCTAAAGGAAGAAAAGGCCCCAGGGACAGATTGAGCACATTCGGAATTCCCCAGGCATTTTGACGATGACATTCTTTTCAATAACATCTATAATACTTAGAACATCCCAAAAGAATTACTTATATCTGAATTTATAATGGTACCCAAAAAATAGGGTGTCTAAGCGTGTGGTGATTATAGAACAATTAGTCTTATGTGTGCATGCACATAGAAGGAAGTTGAATTGAGACGGACCTCCTTTTTCAGCCTATATAGTCAATACAAAATGAGATGAAGCTAATTTTTTTTAACACACAAATAATCGATGTTATAACACCCACTTACATTTGAATTTATATTAATTCCCAAGAATTTCGTGATTCTTTCTCAAAATCACTCATCCAAGAATCTATAAAATCTGCAAGGAAAGTGTTTCATATAAACGATTTCAATTTATGAAGAGTACTTTTCTGTCTACAAGTATTGTTCCAACGCTGTAAAAATATTACTACCAGAAGAAGTTCGATAGAATAAAACATGAAAAGATGATAGACCCCTTGATGAATACAGGAATGAGTGATAAAGATCTCTAAGGATCATTCGAAACTTTTATTGGAATGAATCAGCCACTATTTAGATTAATATGTAAGAGCAAACCTACACGGTAAATATTCTCCCAGGAGTCAGATAGGGCTGTATCCCGTTATCATTCATATTTAATATCTACTCAAGGAAAATGTTTAAAGAGACCCCTTAAAAAAAACGAATGAAGAGAAATCAGTACGCAAATGACTATGGTTTTCATTGATAACATGAACCAAAAAGCAAAAAAAATCAAAAGTTAGGACGAAATTGAAAGGAAAGTAGGATTTATTAAAAAAAGGAAAAAACGATTAGATTGTGATAAAAACTAGAGAAGAATTTAAAAAAAAACGTTTCCAAAGTCAAAACGAGATGAAAAATTTAGGGAAAATTTAATAATCTGACAAACTTTAAATGATCTGAGATGGACTGAGTATAGTATTATTCTTCTCTCTGTCAATCAAATGTTTTCAGAAAGCTTTTATTTCTGAAATAATCAATGAACTAAAAAATAAAACAACCACAATTGATTCCTACATAAATGAAAAGCTGCCATTAAGTATCGAAGCTTTATTTACTTAATAAGGTGTGACCATCAATAAAGGATTGGTCAAATTAAGTAGAAACTTTTTTATTTTCTCGTTCTTTTCAAAAGGGTCACGCAAAATCAGGGCTTGGCGTCCTCAACTGATAACGTTTCGAATATAATCATTAAAAAGATCCTTCCCAACAATATGTAATTACAAAAAAAAAATCCTGAGATTCATAATCGATTCAAGGTTAAACGTAGAAAAAAAAATTAAAATTCGCGTGAAAACAATTTTAATATAATTTATAACCAAATAAATAACAATCCGTAATTTTAGTCGATCCTTATCGAATTACTGGGTTGCATTTTATAATAAACCGCGGTTTTTTTTTATTGTGGTTTTTATTACGCGATCGTCTCGGTAAACAAGGAGAATTCATGTAATTATTATTGAACGCCATCTCAATTCAAATAATTTGCAAATAAATAATTCATTCATCTTAAAATAATTTATGTACGAGAGTCTTGGCTTTATAGTATTTATTGTAACATTTAAAGAGGATTTTACTTTATAATTAGTGAATATTCATTGGTGTTAAATGTTTGTAAAGACCTGAATGTCAAGTCTGTATCAAGATTTATAGTGTATCGGAATATTATTTATATTTTTTTAAATAAATATTTTTTTTTTTTAGTTTTGCAGGGCTATCAAATAATGGTTCTGAATAATACAGAAAAGTCAAATTTCAGGACTTTTTTTGTACAATTTCTTATATTTAAATCCTGGTTTTTTTTTAAATTAATATTCATGATTGTCCAAAAAGCAGGAGTAACAGAGATTCTAGATTTTTGAGTTGAATATTTTTTGCAAACATTATTGTACAAATATTTTTAATTGTTTTTGTACATTTTTTTATTCTCATAGTTTTGAAAAAAAATCTTTTCCTTAGGGACTTCCAATGCCCTTGAATAATATAAAAAAGTCAGATTCTAGGGTTTTGAATTGAATTTTTTCATCCAGCATTATTGTAGAATTACTTACATGATTTATTCTTTAAATCCTGGAAAAAGTTTTGGATAACAGTTTCAGTTTCCAGCCTAGAAAATTACATATGTTCCACAATTATTTCCACAAATTTTTGTACAATTCCTCGTCTACAAATCCTATTTTTTGTTATTCTTCAGGGTTACTTAAATAGCCGGGATAACACAGTTTCCAGAATTTCGAATTAAATATTCCTAATTGAAGTAAAATATTAGTTTGTCTATATATTAATAACATCGTCTTAAAGCAGAAAAAGTCGTATATGACGTTATTGTACTATTGCTTTTAGGATATTTTAAACATACAAGGATATTCTATCTTCAAATCTTGGAAAGAAATTTTTTTTTTTATTCTCCTGGGTTATCTAAAAGTCTCAGATTTTTAATTTTTAATTTTATTTTTCTAGTTTTTATTGTACAATTATTTTTAGGATTTTTAGTACAATATTTTCAATCAAATCCTGGAAAATATATACTTTTCTGTCTCCAGTATTGTATAATGGCTGAATAATACAAGAAGTGTCAATATGGTGAAATATGTAAAATAAGCCCAAAAACTATTAGACCCTTATGTCAAAAGATGTTTAACACAGATTTCCCTACAGTATCAGAAAATATGCATGGCTATAGATAATATTTGCTTTCAGCAGAATAATGATATAATAAAGAGATCTTAACCACTGAGAAGTTATGAAAATACCTGGGAAGAGAGTGAAAATAATGATAATTTAAAAATTTGTCATTTAAATGCCTAAAACAGGGAAAAAAATATAATTAATGCCTGGAATAAACTAAAAAATGACGTCAAATAACTGAAAGGCTCATTAAATAATTTTTAATGCCTAATAGATTAAAAACTTGAGGACGAATGACTGACAAATTAATTTCAAATGCGTAAAAGACAAAAAAATATTTTAAATAACGGAATAGAATTCAAAAAATATTTAAATGCCAGAATTATGTATATAAAAAGTGATATTATATATAAGTGCTTGGAATAAAATGAAAATATACCACTTCCAATGGTTAGAAGATGCAAATTTATATTAAATAGGTCGAACACATACAAAATGATATCCAATAATACGCATTCAATTTCGATAGCCAAGAAGCCTTAATACTGAACCTTAACAACTATGTTAAATGTATGGAATTAAATGAAAAACTTCTTTAAAATCCTGATTAAAAAATTTCCATTGCTCAAAAATGCCTAAAATATGTAAAATCTGAATTATTTTTGACTGTCATTCGGATCTAAATATTAACATACTTTATTATAAAAAAAATTATTCATTTGTAAGAAATTATATCCATATCCATATCCAGGATACTTCAAGTTATTGAAAATATCATAAAATGATTTTCAATGCTTGATAGGTATAAAAATTAAGAACGAAAGACTGAAAATTATTTTCAAATGCCTTAAAGACATAAAAAGTGCTATCAAATGCCTGGCAAGAACTGGAACATGATTCAAAATTCCTGGAAGATAAGAAAATTATTTGAAATTCATGGAATAAAATAAAAAATTACGTCAAGTGACTGAAAATATCATTAAATGATTTTCAATGCCTGATAGATTTAAAAATTGAGAACGAATGACTGACAAATTAATTGCAAATGCCTAAAAGAAAAAAAAAATTTTAAATAACGGAATAAAATTTAGAAATATATTCAAATGCCAGAAATATATAAAAAGTGATATTAAGTGCCTAGAATCAAATGAAAATATACCACCACCAATGGTTAGAAGATATGCAAATTTATTTTAAATGGGCGGACACCTAAAAAATTATTTCCAATAAAGCGCAATTAATTTGGATAGCCAGAAAGCCTAATTACAAGAAGAGATAGCTAAAAAACCTGAACAATTATGTTAAAAATGCATGGAATTAAAAAATAAAATCCTGATTAAAAAATGTCTATAGAACCATTAAATGCCTAAAATATCTAAAATCTGACTTATTTTTAACTGTCATCCCTATTTTAATTAATATTATTCCTTAGTGTAAAAAAAATATTCGTTTTTATAAAATGTTTGTATATTTCTTTTATATTATTTTTTTAGCGAATTAAGATCTTATCATAAGAGCTCACTAAACACCTGAAAAAAAGAAGCATGAAATCCAGTACAAAGTACAAATAATAAAAATTTAAAAAAAAATGGTTCATATCCATATCCAGGATACTCCGAATTACTTAAAATACCATAAAATGATTTTCAATGCTGGATAGGTATAAAAATTAAGAACGAAATACTGAAATATGATTTTTAAATGCCTAAAAGACATAAAAATTTACGGCAAATGCTTGGATATAGTATAGTTATAAAACTTAAGATCAAAAGACTGAAAAATACATTTAAAGTGCATAAAAGACCTAAAAAAAATGTACGTGCAATAAAACTAAAAACATCTTTAATTGCCTGGAATAAAATAAAAAATGACGTCAAATAACTGAAAAACTTAATAAATAATTTTAAATGCCTGATAGATTTAAACCTTAAGAACGAATGACTTAATTAATTTCAAATACCTAAAAGACAAAAAAATATTTTAAATTAATAGAATAAAATGAAAAAAATATTCAAATGCCAGAAATATATAAAAAGTGATATTAAGTGCCTGGAATCAAATGAAAATACACCACTACCAATGGTCAGAAGATATGCAAATTTATTTTAAATGGGCGGATACCTAAAAAATTATATCCAATAAAGCGCAATCAATTCGGATAGCCAGAAAGCCTAATTACAAGAAGAGATAGCTAAAAAACCTGAACAGTTATGTTAAAAATGCATGGAATTAAACTTCTTTAAAATCCTGATTAAAAAATTTCTATAAAAACCATTAAACGCCTAAAATATGTAAAACCTGACTTATTTTTAACTGTCATCCCTATTTTAATTAATAATATTCTTTATTGTCAAAAAAATTATTCGTTTTTATAAAATGTTTGTATATTTCTTTTATGTTATTTTTTTTAGCGAATTAAGATCTTATCATAAGATCTCAATTATATTGAGCATTTATGGGAACACCTGAAAAAAAGAAGCATGAAATCCAGTACAAAGTACAAATAATGAAAATTTTTAAAAAAATGGTTCATATTCATATCAGATTTAAAAATTCTGGAAGACGAAAAAAATTTTTGGAATGCATGGAATAAAATTTAAAAAATCGTCAAATTACTGAAACTATCATCAAATTATTTTCAATGTCTGATAGATATAAAAATTGAGAACAAAAGACTAAAAAATAGACTTAAACTGCCTTAAAGACATTTCCGTCAAATACTTGGGAATAAAATTAGAAAAATCTTCAAATGCCTGGAATAAAATGAAAAATGATTCCAAATTTCTGGAATAGACGTAAAAATTTACAAGAAATGCTTGAAATTTAATGAAAAAAATCTTAATGCCTAAAACACATAAAAAGTGAATAATAAAATGGAAAATAATTCCAAATTTCTGAAAGGCAAAAATATGATTTTTAAGGCCTAAAGTAAAATAAAAAATAATGTCAAATAACCAAAAATATCATAAAATGATTTTCCGTGATATTTGTTGATTTTTCATGTGTGTACCATTTCATTGACGTGTGTAAACATTTTTTGTATATTAATAATCTTTGTTTATTAATTAATCTATTCTATTAAAATTGCGAACGAAAGACTGAGAAATAAATTCCAAAAATAAATGCCTAAAAATTCACATTAAATACTTAAAATGAAAAAGATCTTAAAATCCCAGGAATACATAAAAAGTGATATCAGAAGCCTCGAATAAAATGAAAAATTAGTCTAAATCCCTAAAAACAAAAAATTCATTTAAATGCATGGAATAAAATAAAAAATTACGTCAAATGACTAAAAATAACATAAAATCGCTTTTAATGCCTGATAGATATAAAAATTAAAAACAAAAAACTTTTTCAATGTCTAAAACACATAACAATTTACGTCAAATGCATGAAATTAAATGAAAAAAAAAATTATTCAAATGCCAGGATTACATAAAAAAGATATCACATGCCTGAAATAAATGAAGAATGATTTCAAATGTCTGGAAGACCATAAAAATGATTTTAAATGAATAAAATAAAATAAAATAAAAATAACGTCAAATGACGGAAAGAATCATAGAATGATTGTCAATACCTGGTAGATATAGAAATTGAGAACGAACGACTGACAAATGAATTTCAAATGTGAGGAATACATAAAAGGTGGTATCAAATGCCTGAAAGATATGCAAATTTACATAAATGGAACACTTGTATGATAGTCAATGACTCCAGAAAGCCTGAAAAACATGAATTTTGGAACACAAAACCAAAATTATGCCAAATCTTTAGAATAAATTAAAAAACTAGTTCAAAATCCTAATAAAAAAGTGTCTCTACAATCATTGCAAAAAATGCCTGAAATATGTAAAATCTGACTTAGTTTTGACCGTGATCCAGATATTTATATCAAAATGCTTTATTGTCAAGAAAATGGTAAATTTGTAGAGAGAGAAAACATACACAATAAATCAAAAAACACATAAAATTGTAAAATGTCAAAAAACAGAAAGTTAAAATTATTAATCGTTTCGGATCAATTTTTGGAAGAAACGAAAACTAAAATTCATCACTTTTCATAACAGATATTAACAAAACAAATATACGTGTATACAATTGTATTTAGTTATTAATAACTTGACACTACATGTATTTATATAGATTATCTTGTTCAATTAATATCAAGGTGGGCATACATTAAAAATAATAATACGATTGTTCATCCTATAAATAACATACGAAAACCCGTGATTTTGTAGTTTTATTATGTTTGGTTTCTTAATACAATAACAGACATTGGCCTATATTTTAGCGGTTAAGATGAGCTCTTGACTGTCTGACCGTGGAACGCATATGTTGTGTCATTTTGATAAAATTGTTAAACGAAACAATGAAAATATAAAATTCCCGTTATGCTTACGTTTTAAATAAAACAAACTGTATTGTTGAAGATATTGAGAATAAATTTTTATGCAAAAAAAAGTTAAGGTCCTTTATATTTTACAATTAGAAGTTCGTGGGCTAGTAGATATAAAGTATAGATCAATGTAAAATCTCAAGTGAGCTAAATTATATTTTTCTCGCATAATTACAAAAAACTTTAATTTTATTAATATTTTGTGCCATATCTGACTGAGATAACGATATAAAAATGAAGATTGAACTTCTCAATTTTTTTCTATATCCCTTTTCCATTTTTCTGTTACCGTTTGAATATTATGTTTTTCTCGTGTAATTTAAATAAGATTACATTACAAAAATAATAAAAACATGAACAATTCTTTCAAATGCCTGGAATAAATTAAAAATTTGACTATAAAGAAACTAAACATTACTAAAATAAAATTAAAAATTAACTCAAAAAGCATGCAGGGATTTTTGCCTGAAATATACTTTTTTTTTGTGAATACATTCTATTATCCTAAAAATTAAACTAGTTATATTACAAAAATAATATATCACTTAATTTTTGCATTATTACCATCAGTAGGGGAAACGCAAAATATTTTTAAATAATCCTAAAATTGAAAATAACTCTATAAAAAGAAAATTTTTAAAAACCCACCCTTAGTTTAGCCAGTGATTCAGAGATATTTTTCCCCCACGTTTACTGAAACAAAAACCGCAGAAAAATATGCGAATTTTATCAGGTATGTTCAACCAAAATTTTAAGTTGATTATTAGTAGATCGGTGGTTATCCATAAACCCGCAGAACAAGCATGGTACTGCCTTGACGAATGTAATATTTGAATTTTTTTCGCGTTTTTTTAACTCGACATAAAAAATAAAATTTAATTTATGACTAAACGTATGCGACCTTGCATTAATCAACTGAGATAGCAAATGCATAATATTTCCCCTCCCTCAAATTTTCCTTTGGCCCTCCAAATGTGTTAGAAAATAAGTAAATAAATAAATTTTGAATAAGGTTGCCTCAATTTGCAACTTAACATAAATAAATTTCGTCCGTTAAATCACTTAATTGTATGCAGAAAAAAGAGATTATTGCCTCATATATAGCAGTAAGAAAAAATGTAGAATTTCAAAGACAAACTTGACCCGGTGACTTTTTGAGTAGCCCTGGTCTTTCAACATTGCCATAATAGTTAAAAGTTAGTAGCCGATTAAGTATTGTTTTGGATATAAATTGTCAATGCGGAAACGGTCAATGTTAATTGGTCTATTTCGCGAGGTGGAATAGTAATTGTTACAAAATTCGAAGGATTTTTAGAACCTCATATGTTTCTCTTCGTTTATAGTTCTTTTTATTATTGTTTAATTTAATTTGAACGAAATACTCCTGGACGACATCTTAAAAAAAAGGGTGGGCGCCAAAAAGTTACTATCTTAATTTAAAGGTGTTAATGAGTAACCTTCTAACCCCAGAATATGAGAATATATTTTACATTTTTAGCTTTTATATGATATTTAAAAACTTGGGGAAAAATAGGCTTATAAAGTAGGGTCATTCAGACCTATAAAATGAGGTATTACAAAACTCTCTTTCTCTTAATAATTGTTCTCAAATAGCGTCCAAAAAATATGAAAATAAAAATACCTTTTTAATCAAACGTAATTATGTTCTAAAATTTTATTTAAAAAGCAAAAAAACTAATAATCTTTATTTTGTTACAGCAATGTCCAACGAGGGAGACAGCTACAGTGAGGAGGGCATACAGGGGGCTCCAAATGATACAGGTAAGGGTCTGAAACCTAAAAACGAAATTTTATATATTAAAATTGAATGATGCACTTAATTTAATAAATATGAATTTAAATGATACTAAAATAAATACCTATACTCGTTGTTCGTTAGAAAATACTCATAACATACATAAAACACCATGTATACTAATATTTTTAAGAAATGAAGTTATAATATATGTGGCGCCACCTATTAGTAGGGATCAAAAGTACATCATCCGGCGCATTCACCATTTTCAACGTTACTGCTCGCGCCATCTAGTGTAAGTCAAGTTAACGTGTCACTTCTCAGCTAGTTAACCTAGATGGCAAAGCGGTATGCAATCATTTTATTTAATATGAACGATGCAATACTTACGGGCTCAACACAGATGGCGCCACCCTTACTATATTAGCGTAATTAATAATTTTATAATAAAATTATGGAGTATTATATGATTTTCAAACATATAAACAATTGGGGTAAGATTTCTCACATGGATTATTTCATAAGCTGGTTCGGCCGCCTTTTCCATCTGGTGAACTCTAAATAAAGGCGAAACTATCGCCATCTAGCGAAAGTAGTCTTAAAGTGTAACGGTTGACTTTTAGTTATACATGTGTACTCTAGATGGAGCTGTAGTCGTTGTTCAATTTCATTGGAGTTATCAAGGATAGGGGTCGTTACTTGTGATACAGTTTTAAAATTAACATCCTAATTAATTGTTTTTCAAGGAATCTTGAACAAAAAACATTGTTTTTTTTTTTAATTATTTCTATGTAATTTAGATCGTACCTTTTAAATAATTTACAGCAAAACTTCCTTTGATTTATTTCGTTTTCCGTCAATTTAAAATAGTTATAATTTTAAAAACACGGGGAAAGCGTCTTAAACAATTTAAAGAGGGGAGAGATAGTAATTTTATGATTTATTTTTAAAAAATGCCCTAAGACTAAGTAATTATTACAACATTTATCTGTGCCATTTCTTTAAAATCACCCTGTGTAATACAATGTCAGTACTTAAAGATAGATGGCAGCATTGTAATTAGTTCATTTTCAACTTACTGGGGAGTTAATGAAATCAATTAAATTTGTAATTTTAATTAACAATCATGCTTGTCTGTACCTTTAAAAAATAACTTGTGAAATTTTAATTACATTCTCTTTATTTTATAAACTAATATTATACATCGCGCCACCTACTTGCAGTAGCTTGAAACACTAACACTCCGGCGCCGTTGCCATTTTCAAGTATGAGTCTCATTAATTAATTACAGTACTAAAAGATAGATGGCGCCCCCATGGCATACATAGAGCATTAAAGATAGGTGGCGCTATTACAATATTTACTATCTCTCATAGTAATGCTAGAAAAATATATTTATTTTTTAATTAATTTACTTACTTAATAGGTTTATTATTGCAGGCGTTTAATAGATTTTCTTAGAAAATATTTGTTTTTAGATTCAAAAGTTTTTCAGAATCCGCGTACCTTCTTTATATTAAAATTTTAAAAAATGGTAGATGGGATAGTGTTTAGGTGTAGCTCTTATGCTTACAGTACTTAAGGATAGGTGGCGCTATTACAATATTTACCATCTTTTAGTAATCCTAGAATAACATTATTATTTTTTAATTTGATATTACTTCCTGTTACTCATTTAATGTGAAAAATATAACAAATTGAAAAAAATGAAATTGTCCTTTTTTTCTGTTAATAGATTTTTTCAGAAAATATTTGTTTTTAGATGTAAAAGTTTTTTAGAATCCACGTACCTTCTGTACAGTTAAAACTTGCTAAATAAATAAATACCTATTAACATTCTAATAATATCATCACATTATCAGGTACTTCAAAGTTTGTGATCTGGTCTTTTTCTAAATTTAAAAACAACATCTTTTTATAAAAGTATTTTTTATGTAGCAACCTAATACAAATAAAATTAAATTAAAAAAATGAAAAATAAAAGCTGACAAAACTTTTCTTGGCAAAATTTTTTTACTTGTAAGGCAACTGTTCATAAAATCTCCAAGAATCTTTAGAAATTATAGCCTTAATGCTCTGTAAATTATCATACTTTTTTTCGTAATTGGAAGAGGCGATTGGTAAAGAGGCGGAAATATTAGGGCACAAGAAGGGATCAAAAAAAGTCTTAATTATCCAGAAAATTTTTATTTATTGGCTACCAGTTTCGTGACTTCCAAGAAGATATCTTCTTTTTACTTTAGTCCTTGGCCTGATGATGTGACATGTGGAAGTCACGAAACTGGTAGCCAATAAATAGGAATTTTCTCGATAATTAAGACTTTTTTTGACCCTTTCTTGTGCCCTAAAGAACTTCCAGAATATGGACAGGATTCTCCTTAATATGCGGAAATATTACATTGTTAAAGTCAACATTTTTTGGTCTTAAGGGAAGGGGGTGAAAGTCTTCGTCAGAAAATTTTAACTTGAATGAAATTTGCCGCTCTAATATTTGTCACA
Source organism: Anthonomus grandis grandis (assembly GCF_022605725.1). Taxonomy (NCBI): domain Eukaryota; kingdom Metazoa; phylum Arthropoda; class Insecta; order Coleoptera; family Curculionidae; genus Anthonomus; species Anthonomus grandis. The sequence continues at coordinate 13,278,234 of NC_065548.1, read as the reverse complement.
ATAGCCCTATCATTATTTATTCCTGAAGGCCGAGTCGAGGCATACTTTAAGAAATCTTTATGGCCGTAGATTTTGAAAAACTCGTAGCCCATATTCTTTACCAAATAGGGATTTTTAATACGTGCTTGCTTAGTGATTTTTAAATAATCACTTGGTAAATAGATTTCTTTGTTTTTTAAGCAGGTTTCAATAGCACTATGGACAGAGTCACACTCCATCTAAGTGTGACCCAAAAACTCTGGCGTAATTAAAACATCATGCTTCTCTGATAAATAAAGAAGAGCATTAGCGAGCACACTATTCCTATTTTGCGCCGTACAGTCATCAGAATAAATAATAAATAATGATATGTCTTTTGGCCTCTTGGGTTAAAAGTTGTTCTTGTAAGTAGTCTACTAAAAACGAAGCATAAACAGATGTTTGCCCATCGGCAATAGTTTCTTTATAGCAACACAATTTCTGTTTATAGTACAACGTGCTAGCTGGTATTTGCGGAGATAGCTTCACAGCTTGCACATCCATGGTAATCATGTGAAACTTACCATTTATCGCCTTCTCCTTATCTATTTCCTTTTCACGTCTTGCTGATTTTTTTTTCTCAATGTGTTCCTTATATTCTTCCGCTTCTATATTTTCGTTCTTATACTTAAAACAGAAATTAATCACATTGGTCCTTTCTAGGTCGGAATATTGAGATTTTCATTTCGTCGGCAAGTTTAGTCATTGTAATAATTGACATTGGATTTTGCCCCTTTTCTGGGAATTGCCCCATGTAGACACGGTATAAATCGGACCATGACTAAAAGACTGTTCCAAGTACATTCTGTTGGTATCTTTTCGACAGTAATGTGAAGGAAGCTTTTAAAGATAGCTTGTCGTTTTTCTCTCCTGCTTATATCGGTTTGGTTGCTACTAGCCATGCCATTTTCAGAATTCATCGCCCAGGATCGTACGGACCATTCTCCGAGATTAAGGGTATTTAAGTACATTTTATTACAAACAGTAATGGATTGATTACCGATAATAAAAGAATAATTTAGTGTTTGGGATCTACGAGATGAATCGATTTGTTTCGACGGCCTCTTTTTATCGTATACTTTGACAGTATTTCCAACAAACACTTTTCGCTGCTCCCAAGTCATATCTTCCCAGAACTTCTTGAATAACTTTTCTCGATCCTCGTTTGAAATAAGAAAACATTTTTTTGTAGCATCCTTCACTTTTTCTTTGTTTAAGCACTTACACCTTTCTTTTATCTTCTTTTCCTGGCGATTTTTGTTTTGAAACGTATTTTTTTGATTTTTGGGCTTTGTGAATCCCATGTAGCTTCTGCCTATCAGCCTTAGTTTTTTATTAATAGCCCTTTTCGCTTTCTATTTTCATGTTCACCTACAGGTTGTTCTTCTAAATCGCTATCCTCTTCTGAAAGTTGCCCTTGCGGTCCTTCATTTGACTTGTCTTCGACCATACTTTCGTCAGATGAGTCGGGGTCATCGGGCTCCATAGTGGCGTCGTAATCACGATCAGACAATGTGTTTTCTTCGGGTACGTCATCCGTAAATGAATTTGTAACGCTTTCACCCAAACTGGCTTCCATATAGAGTTTAAGGATGGGATCTGATATCGTAGCTTCTTTGATTTCCATATTTGCCATTTGATCGGGAGAGGTGCTGAGAATTCCTAGCTTTCGAATACGACCGTCGCATTATTGATTAGTTCAAAAATATCCTCAGGGCTTAGAATTTGGTCCAACTCAAGCTCGAGTAAAGACTCATTGTTAAAATCACTTATATTTGACAAGTTCAGGTCATTTTCTTGTCCTAGACATTTAGTTACTGTATTTAATTTATTTGAGTTTAGATTTTTAGCCATTGCCACCATTTTTCTTGCTCGGCTAGACATTATAATTGTATTAGTAGTCTTAAACAGCAACTCGTAAGCGGTAATACAATTTAAATTTAAAAAAACGCAGGACCTCGTAAGTGTTACCTGGAAAAAAAATGTGGTTTAGGTAAAGAAAAATTATATTTATTATAAAATAAATTAAACACAAACTACTAACAACAACTTTAAAAGAACTATTTTTAAAGTGATATAAAATTTTAGCTATTTTAAACATCTTACCGGCCAAAAACACAAAGCACTTCCACGAACAACAGTAACGGTCGCTAACAAGGGTTAACTGACAAATACGAGGTAATGCTTTCAAAACTGACGCGAATGTAAATACGAGGTTATGATTTTTGCGATTTGCCACTAAAATTAAAAACTGATTAATATCTAACTTGGTCAACAGATGCCACCATCTATTCTACGCATAATGGTATAGTACGCATAACTAATTTAATTTAGCCAAAAATGTTAGTTACGAGGTCCTGCGTTTTGACCCTCGAGTAGCTTTTATGCTTACGGTTCTTAAGGATTGATGGCGCTCCACGATATAAAGTTCTAAATTAAATTTCTTTTTTGTGTAGTACTTCTTACCGATAGGTGGCGTATTACATTATTTGCTAGATCCCAGTAATAGTATTATATTTTTTATTTTGCTATTTACTTGCAGTTATTCATTTGAAGCAAAAAAAACAACAATAATTAGGGTTTTTTTTTATTGCAAGCTTTTAATGAATTTTCTTAGAAAACATTTGCTTTTGGATTTAAGTGTCAAAATCACGGTTGACCGCCATCTTAGACAATATAAAAGGCTTAACAAGTGACAGATGACATGTTGCTTTGACTACGCCATGTTTACAATAAACGACATTATTTTAACTGTATTATTAATTACTCTATGAGCAAAATAATATGGAAGTACCTACGTCAAAACAAATTCATTTTAAGCGCCGCCAATTTCAAAATTCCGACGTTCAAAACATGTCATCAAAAAACTGGACATTATCCATATACTTTTTTTTCTAAAGTTATTGCGTAGTAAATTCGCTCAAAACTCATTTGCATTTTGGAATATGGTGGTCTTAAAAATAACTTATTATCGGGTTTAATCTATATGGGTAAAAATAACTCTTTACGTCCACGAAGTTGTACTAAAGTTTGTTAAATATGTGGTGCAACAATCGATTTTACAAGCCGATTTTTAAATTAACAATAGAATTGTAAATTAATGATTTAATTAATAACCTTCATTACTTAATCAATTATGTATGTCGTCATGTGCATTATGCTTATATATTTACCTAATAAACTTTCACACATAATAGTCGTACATAAATATATCCAAAAATAATTTAATTACGTTGCATATCGTAATGCTTTTCGGCTAAATTGTTTATAAATAAAATACATTTAAAAATAGATTTGTTGATTTTTATATTAGGCGACACTACGTAGCTTATTCCAGTCTAATTAATTAATGAAAAAATATTTAATATTAATGAGAAAATATCATTATGCGCCATATTTCGCAACATTTTCACCATCTTAAGTTGATCGCATTTACTGTTTGAATTTCAATTCCTTGTATAACTTTTTATTACATTTAAAATATAAAATCTGGTGCAAAAAGAATTGTCATTAATAATTTTTTAGGTCAAATGAATGTAAAATTAGTTCGTTGACTGAGCATGAAATTCTAGTATTAACAATTCATTATAGCTAATTAATTTTTTATGTGTTTTTAATTTCGTTTTTGAGGATGTCGCTCGTTTTACAGAGCGATATTAAAAAATTAATAACTCCAACATTAAAATCGTTATCAACGTTATCAAGTAAAATTAGCCCATGTATAAACGCCCTTATTTTTAAAAATTTATGCAAAAATTACGAAAAGTTATTCCTTTAATATATTTGTAAAAAAAATTTAAAGGAAAATTAATAAAAAATACAACACGAAAAAGGCTTTTTTAATGCACTCGTTTTATTAATTAAAAAAAAAAAAAATTTCAGATACGACGTTTTGGCTTTTGGATCTTATCAAGAACTTATTTGAGTGCCAAAAACGATTTTTTAATGTTCCTATGCTGAGAAAAAAAACAAGAAATTACATCAAATTTCAAAGCATGACATGATTTTTGACGCAATTTATTACCTACTGGAGTTCTATGAAACTAATATTAACCTAGTTACGTCAAAATTTAGGTATTTGTTTAAAAATAAAATAAATAGACTTTTAAAAATAAATTCACTTGGTATCATCGACTTTGGATGTGACGACGTGTACTTTGCCAAAAAGTATTAAAGTGGGGTTTAATTGATTATTTTAGTTGAATGTCCACATCCATTATTTCGGTTTCAGCTAAATTTGGCATAATAATTTATATCAACATGATAACAAGCTTAGCTTATGATAATGAGTTTTATTTGTTTTAGTATATTTCTGCTTCAAATAAAAATTTTTTTTATATTGTTTGAAATTTCAATAATAATTTAAAAAAAAATATTTTTTACAAAGAAAATTACTCTTTTCCTTTTTTCTCAACCTGATAAGCATAAAAATGCGCAAAAGTCGATTAAAAGTTTTTATATACTTCGGGTACAAAAGTGTTTTGTATTTCTTAAAAAATCACGTGAAAAAAAATTAATTATAACAATTAGCAAAATGTGGCCCTTTAGAATCAGCTTGTTTATTTGAATACTCTGTATATTTTTACATTTTTAGATTTCAATCAAATCCTGATTTTTTAATTAATTTATAGAGATAGGAAAAAACGAATTTTCCTTTTTCGAAACTTTTTAGAATTTGTTATTATATTGTATTTTTTTTATAATGATCTTATTCAGATTTATTACAAAAGCAGCGAAAATCCAAAGAACTTTTCAAATTGAAATTGATCTTTGAAAGTGCTACTTAATTTAACTGTTAACCTAAAATTCCATCATGGAATAATCCAAAAGTTCTGCATTTTGTTTTTTAATTTTAAAGTTTCTTCCAAAGTCCTTTATAGGCCTGTTGCCATAGCAACAACCAGATGCAGTATGCAACGAAAGCGCCAATATTACGTTTACCTATCGCCTTGTCGGCAATAAAACAACAATTTTGCTTCTCTTAACCTCGTATCGATTTCGCCTTTCATTTCATTTATTACCGATATGCACAGTAAAAAAAAACACCAATTTTGCAATATTAGCTTTACCTACTTCATTTGTATATATGTACGGGTAAGTTAACTTTTTAACTAGCACGCGGTTATTACCTAGTAACCTTATTGCATACAAACCTATATTAATCTGGGTAGTGGTAACCTTAAGCGTGTCTAGTTCATTGTAATTAAATATTGTGCAATGTTACATCTTCTGTAAAAATTTATTTTTATATTTAATTTAACTTCAATCAATGTTAAAACAGTTAAATTACTTACATTCGAGTTATTCGATTACTTAAATTAATTTAATATTAAAAGTCTAACCGGTTCTAATCTTAATGTTTATGTAATTAAATTAGTCACATTTTAGTTGCAGTATTTTTGCCATCAGCTTATTTCTGTAAACTGTGAATAATATAATGAAATCTTCTTATGTACTTTTAACATTAATGTAATTTTTACAAATTTAATTTAAATTTATCTTAATTTATTAGCAGAATTAAATTGTTAAGCCTGCATGTGTTGCCTACTGAATTTTAAAACTTGCAATCACTTATAAAATAAATTCAAGTTTTAAAATTAGGTTTAAATTAACTTAAAGTTATCAATAAATTTAGTTTTTAAGACAGTATTAACCGATGCTAATACAAATTTAATTTTAAAATTACCTAATCATTTAAACACAGAGTATTTAAGTTTTCAAGAAGTAAGACATTTAGAAATTAAAATTTAACAAATTAATTTGGGTTAAAGTGGATTAAATGTATTTCTAAACTGAGCTAGTAATTATAAACAATATTGTTTTAAAATTAAAATACCAATTAAAACTAGGCCTGAGAAATTAAATAACGTGAACAAATTAATACAGTATTTATAAATAATTAAAAATAGTAAGTTTTAAAAGCGCTGAGATAGATATAAACTAAATTTTAATTAAATTAACTGTGGTTAAATTGAGATAATTTTGTTATTTAATTAAAACGGATTTATAAAAATTTCCTTAATTTTTGGTTACAATTAACTTGAAAAATTATTTTCGATAGCAGCTATATCTATAACTCAAAATTATCATTAAAAAAATTCAAATTTAATTTTAAAACGGCTTAAAACTTACGGGATTAAATTAAGCTACATAAACATGTATTAAAACTGACCTTAGAAAACTTGTTTTGCAATTAAATTAATCCAATGAATACAAGTTTAATTGTAAAATTAAATAATTTACCAAATTTATATTTAAAATAACGTGGCTTATTTTAAGTAATGTATTTTTTTAAATAGGCTATTGATTAACAATATTATTTTAAAATTAAAATATCAATTAAAAATAAGTCTGAAATTGAACTTATTATTTTTAAGCTAGGCTTTTTATTAAATATAATGGTAATTTTAAAATTACAATATAAGTTAAAAATATGGAAAATCTGGAAAACTTAATAAAGTGGTTATGAAGAAAAGGTAAAATTTAACTATGTAATTTAATTATAATAATAGTGGTTACAATTAACTTGAAAAATTATTTTCGATAGTAACTATATTACTCATTTTAAAATTCAAATTTAATTTTAATACGGCTTAAAATCTAAAGGCTTAAATTAAGTTGCATAAACATGTATTAAAACTGACTTTAGAAAACTTGTTTTGCTACTAAATTAATTCAATTATTACCAGTTTAATTTTAAAATTATATAATTTAACAAATTTATTTATAATAACGTGGCTTGATTAACAATACGGCTACGCTATTACGCAGTATTAACCGATGTTAATTAAGAAGAATTATGCAAAAATTAATTAATCAAGTGCCTTATTTCAAATGTTTCATTCTTTTTTAGGTCAATTGTAACCAACATTATTTTATTTAAATAAGTTAAATTCATTATCATGAAAATTAAATAATTTTTTTATGGAATATTTCCAGACTACTTTTAAATGTAATTAAAAATTTAATGTTAAATTCGTTATAATTGGCCTACTTTAATAGAGAAATATATTTTCCTTATTCAATGTTATTATAAGTAAATTAGTTACATTTTAGGTATTCCTTGACTCGATACTAAGAAAATTTAACCACAATTTTAAAATTAATTTTTTTTAATCAACATTCTAATTAAATAACAAAATTATTTAAATTAAACTACAGTTAATGTAATTAAATTAGTTTAAGGTTAAGGTAAAGTAATTCCAGTTTTTATTCGTTACACTAATTTTAAAACTAACTGTTCCTCGATTAGTTATTATTATTATTATAAAAATTTAATGACGTATAATATGTTGAACTTTTCAAATTTATTTTTATAATAGATATTTTAGTTTTACAATAATATTGTTAATTAACGTTATTACGTTAATCACGTTATTATAAAGATTTTTGTTAAATTATTTAATTTTAAAATTAAACTTGTGTAATAATTGAATTAATTTAATGGCAAAACAAGTTTTCTAAAATCAGTTTAATACATGTTTATGCAACTTAATTTAAGCCTTTAGATTTTAAGCCGTATTAAAATTAAATTTGAATTTTAAAATAAGTAATATAGTTACTATCGAAAATAATTTTTCAAGTTAATTGTAACCAATATTATTATAATTAAATTACATAGTTAAATTTTACCTTTTCTTCATAACCACTTTGTTAAGTTTTCCAGATTTTACATATTTTTAACTTATACTTTAATTTTAAAATAACATTGTTAATTAATAGCCTACTTAAAAAATACATTACTTAAAATAAGCCACGTTATTTTAAATATAAATTTGGTAAATTATTTAATTTCACAATTAAACTTGTATTCATTGGATTAATTTAATGGCAAAACAAGTTTTCTAAAGTCAGTTTTAATACATGTTTATGTAACTTAATTTAATCCCTTAAGTTTTAAGCCATATTAAAATTAAATTTGAATTCTTCTTTCCTAATACTCACAGAACCAAATTTTATTATAATATTTGCAAATCACTTTTTAATTAAATTAAAATTGTAATGTTAAATTTGTTATATTAAATGACCTTATTTATTAGAGAAATTATTTTCTAAATGTCTTACTTCTTAAAAAACTTAAATACCCTGTATTTAAATGATTAGGTAATTTTAAAATTAAATTTGTACTAATTGCTTTAATTTAATAGCAGAATAAAAAATTGTACTAATAAAAACTTAATTAGATTTATTCTAGTTTATGTAATTTCTTTGAAAATTAATTTAACCCCTTTGCTTTTAATTTTAAATAAGCGAAAATTATTTTAATAAGCGTTTTAAGCGATATTAAGATTAAACTTAAATTATTAAAATTAATAATATAGTTAATATATACAAGTTAATTTTTCAAGCAAATTATAACCAACATAATTCCATTTAAATTAGTTAAATCGAAAGCTTTTTATTTCTTCTACGACTCGCACTTCTTAGTAATATCTTGACTTTAAAACCTCATTCTGTAAAATCAAATAAAAAATTTAATTTGAAATTTGTTGTTTTGAATTTGAAATAATTTTTCTTTAACCAACGTTACTACAATTGAACTAGTTACTTTTTAGACATTCCTTGACTAAACACTATAAAAATGTAACATCATTTTTGAATATTTCAAACTCACTTTAATAAATTTTTTTTAATTATCAATCTAATTAAATAAGAAAATTAAATAAATTTAACCACCTTTAATGTAATTAAATTCCATTTATATATCTTACCATATTTAAAACTGACTTGTCCTTGTTTATTTAATATTATTATAAAAATTTAACCATGTTGTTTAATTTTCCAGACCTATTTTTAACTTATATCTTAATTTTAAAATTAATATTGTATTTAATTAAATTCCCTAAAAATAATAAGTTAAATTTTAGGTTATTACAAATTAATTTATTAAATTTTGGTTTTTGGCTGTCTTATTACTTGCAAAGCTGTAATACTCTGTATTTAAACGATTATTAAATTTTAAAATTAAACTTGAGTTATATAGCAACATAAAAATTTCGCGTTAGTTTTAATCAATCTTTATTCAACTTAATTAGTATTATTCTAGTTTATTTCTATGAAAATTGATTTAAATCCTTGAGTTTTAAGCCATATTAAGATTAAACTTGAATATTAAAGTCAGCTATCCAGTTAATTTCGCTTAATGTTTTAAGTCAATTGTAACCAACATTATTAAATTTAAATAAGTTAAATTCCTCTTTTTATTTTTTTTACGACTCACCAGACTTGATAATACCTTGACTTTAAATTCTCACTACCGTATAAATTAAATTAATTTTTTTGTTAAATATTGAAAAACCACTTTTAAATTAAATTTTATTTTAAATAAAAATTAAGCTTAATTTAAAATTGGTTTTTTTATATTCAACCATTTTTCTCTAACCGACTCAAGGCCATGAAACCTTAATCACATTATTAGATTTTCCAATATAATTAGATTTCTAATAAAATAACAAAGTTCTTTAAATGTAATCACAACAAATGTAATTAAATTCCAGTTCTTATCTGTCTTACCACTTTTAAAAGTTATTGTTCCTTATTATTTATAAATACTATAAAAATGTAAACACTTATTTCCAGACCTCTTTCGAACGTATGTTTTATTTTAAAATTACTTTTGTTTCTAATTATAAGTCTCGTTTAAAAATACATTATTGAATATTAGCATTAAGTGTTTTTTTTAAATAAATAGTTCAATAACAAAACCAAAGCTAGTTTAATTTGAGTTTTTACTTGTTTCAAACATAACTCGTATATGCAACCTTATTATTATCGCGAAAATCGAATCATAATTAATTGTTTTTTAGAAAACCACTTTCATCTTAAATTTCAATTTTCGTCTGACTCACCGCATATGCAGGACTAAAAGACGTCATCGCCGTTTAAATTTCGTAATTATTTGCTTTTAAATAAATCGGCAATGGAAAAAAAGTTGGTCCGGTATAAAAATAACACGACGATGATCTCTAATATTTTGACAAAATGGGATTGGTACAATGTAAGCAATCCAAAATGTTTTTGATGAAATTTTGATTTAGAGTTGGTGAAGTCAAATGAAAATGGTTATTTTATCAACGATCGAATGCAATAAACTTTCGACTTTAGGGGATTTTTAGAATTTTTTTGTTGATAATGTGCAATCGACAATGAAGTAATTAATTTGTTTTAAGCCTTAGTAATATTTTTTGTTTTTTATTTAAATAATTATTCTAATCAAAAAAACTGCGTGGAAAGTGATCAAGAAAGATCACTTTTTAATAATAATATTAAATTCATTATGTCCCAAAAAATGTCGAAGTCAAAAAAAACTAAAAAATATTTATATTTACGGATGCAGACTAACTTTACATTTTTATTTATTTTTTCAAAACCCGTCTGCTGGCATTTAAAAGTCGAGGGAATATTACGAAAAAAAATGGAAAAATTATTTGAATGTCCTGATTTAAATTTCGAACACCCACATATTTAACCTTAAAATAATCGAAACACCAACTGCCAAAATCAGTTAATTAGTACTTTGTCTTGATTTTTTTTGTTTTTGAATTCGAAGAGAAATTTAAAAATTAATTCATGACAGCCTTCACCCACGTAACTCAAACAACTCAAAAAATCTGAGTGATCCATTTTCATGAAAACCTAAAAACTACATTTAATGTTAATTATAAGTTAAATTGTTGTATTTACGGTTCTAATTTGAACGCTAAATTAATTAATAATCTAATTTTAACAAATGTTAATAAAATTAAATTAGTTTTTTGCTCTCCACGTTTAAGGCTCCAATACTTTAATTCTAAATGCCTTTTGTTACCGATGTTTAAAAATTATATTTGATGATTTTTTCCTGTTATTTTTAAAGTAAAATTCAGTTTTAAAATTAAATTTTTACCCAACTTAATTGCTAAGTTAATTGTTTAAGCCTATTTAAAGAAATGGCAGTTAAATTAGTCAGATTTTTTTTCATATACTTTTTACCATGGAAATCTAAAATTAAAACTAAATATTGATAGTAGTTTAAAAACTAAAATCTGTTCCATAGCCAAGGTAATAATTAGAATTATAACATAATATATATTAGTAGTATCAAAGATATTTATATGAAAATAATAATCTAAATGAAAATGAGCACATTTATGTCAATAAAAAACAATATCACAGTTTAAATTGTTAATTAGTAAATCATGCAAAAACCAATCAACAGAAAATAAACAATCTAAAATATTATTTTTGGATATCCGATGCAGATATAAAAATTTAAATAAGGTATCTCAATGATCAGGAAGTACACATGATGCATTTATATGGAGATCAAGCCGAATCGGACAAGTTTTGCATGCTAACTATGAAACTGGACAGCGTGATGATAACTTATTGGGTTTGTACAAGTTAACGGACTTTTTATTATTGCGAATAATGCTGAACTTAATTAACCGAAGAATAGCTGTAGTCTGTGCAATAATAATAATAATAATAATAATAGTTTATTCAAAATAATAATTAACAATATTACAAAATGTCTATAATAACGATCAAGAGAATAGTGAATAAACAATGATCACAGAAGTAGCGAGATTACTACTTGTACGTGAATATGAATTTAAAAGTTTTACAGAGTTAATCTTATCTAAAATTTAATGACTCCGATATAATGTTCAAAACATAGATCAAGATCGAGTATGTCCAATTCGGTAATTTTTAAGGTCTATATCGAGGTAGTATGTCATGTCCAGGTTTGTGTGATTTTATTTGCTTTCTTTTCAATTTTACATGGATTTGCTAAAGATTATGTTTAAAAGAAAAGCATATTTATATATCATAGTATGTTACATATTATGATTTAATATATTATTAAACGTTTCTCTGTCCGTCCACTGTATCCAGTCTTTCACATAAAATTTAAAATTTTTTTGATTTATTTTATCTTTTATATGCCCCGGAACCAAATTATAAATCTTAGAGATATAGAATCTAAAATATCGCTGACCAATAGTTTTTTCATTTCGTGGAACTACAGCGCTTTGATTTTGAGCTCGAGTAGCATATGAATGATTCACATGTTCAACTGTGATTTTCCTTTTATGAAGATTTAAAAGTAACTTTTGAACATATAATTGTTTTAAGTCAAATATACCAGCAAGATTGTATAGCTGATCAGATGGAAACAGTTTGTCTTTATCATAGATTATTTTTAAAATCCATTTTTGAACAACTTCAATGGAGGACATATGGCAATTTCTTAATCCACCCCATCCGCTGAGTCCATAATTTAAATGTGATTGTACCAGAGCAAAGTACAATGTTTTTAAGTGTTTAATATCCATAAAATCCTTAAGTCGTTTAAACTTAGATATCAAGCCTCTTAATTTGTATGTAAGTTCACCTGCATGTATATCCCATTTTAAGTGCCGGTCTAATGTTATACCTAAATACCTTATGGAATTTGCTTCTGGTATCTCAAAATGGGAGTTTATATTAAGAGGACCCATCAGAGGCAAGTTATTAGTGTAAGATGTAAATGTCAAATACTTTGTTTTAGAGGCGTTTAAAGACAGCCTGTTTGATTGAAACCAAGAGGAAATTTTTCTAAAATCAGCTTCAGCGTTCTGTTTTAAAGAATTCCATGAATTTCCTGAATAACATATGGCAGTGTCATCAGCGTAGCTTACTATTTCCCCCAAAATATCAATCTTAAGTAAGTCATTTACATATAATATAAATAATAATGGGCCAAGTACAGTGCCTTGGGGTACCCCACAGGTTATGTCTGCGAAGGAGCTTTGTACTTCATCGATCTTGACAAGTTGTTTTCTATTTTTTAAATAACTTTCAACTAGTTTATGAACTATTCCTCTAATGCCGTAACAATTTAGTTTATCTAACAAGATTTTGTGATTAACAGTATCGAAGGCTTTAGAGAGGTCAACAAAGATACAGAGTGATGGTTTAGATTTATCTAAGTTTTCATATAAATAATTTGTTAAATGTATAATTGCATCTTCGGTTGACATTTTTTCACGAAAGCCAAACTGTTTGTTTGAAAGAATGGAGTTCTTTGTTAGAAATGACACTAACCGATTTTTAAAAATTTTTTCATAAATTTTAGCTATACTGGAAATTAGAGAGATTGGTCTGTAGTTGTTAAGGTCTTCTTCCAGGCCAGTTTTGTGTAGAGGTGTGATCATACCAATTTTTAAAATTTCGGGAAAGATACCTGTATTGAAGGACATATTTATTAAATATGCTAGCACATGTGCTATTTCAATTTTTATTTCCTTTAGGGTTTCGGCCTTAATGCCATCAACACCTGGCGATTTGCCTTTTTTTAACCTGTCAATGATCTCTATGACCTCAGTGGGCGTCGTTTCCCTTAAAAACATCGATTGATGAATATGATGGTTTTCGTTAGACTTATAAACATAGGTATTCGTTATTTTTATAGTATTTGCAAGTGTTTGCCCTATTTCACTAAAATATTTATTAAACTAGTTTGCTATGTTTTGTTTGTCTTCCAGTATTTCACCATTTGTAAGCTTAATTTTACTAATATTTCCCTTGTTCTTTTTTTTATTACTACATATGGCATTAACGCAGTTCCAAAGGGCTTTAGTTTTATTTTTGTTGTCTCTAATTGTATTTTGTACAAAGTCCCTTTTTGCTCCCTTAATAAGTTTTTTTATCTCATTATTGAATGTTTTATATCTTTCCTTTAGTTCTTCATTATTTGGTTCTCTTTTACACTGTAGATATAAACTATTTTTTTCATTTATTTTTCTTAGTAAACCTTTCGTAATCCATTTACATTTTCCGTTTTTCCTGTTACTTATTTTAATTAATTCTGTATGTTTTTCAATTTTCCCAACTAAAATATCCATAAACATCCTTGTTGCCACTTCCGTGTCTCTTGTACCATATATCAATTGCCAGTCTTCCATTTCTAAGTCATTTCTTAATGCCTCATAGTTAATATATTTCTTTGTTTTCACTAAATGACTATTATTATTTGCATCCTCATCCTTTAAGCTTAAATTCAAAATAATTGGAAAATGATCTGTAAGATCATATTTCAAAATAAAAGACGTAGGAATTTTTGAAATATCCTCATTACAAATTTTAACCAAAAAATGATCTAGACAGGTTTTTGACTCCGGTCTGGTAAATTTATTTATATACGAAACAAAATGATAGGAATTTATTATATTTATATATTCCTCACTTTCCCTTTTCATTGATAACAAATCTATATTTATATCACCAGTAATTACATGGTTTTTTATATTCTTTCTCTGTTCGAGATAGTGGGCAAAATCATTATTAAATTGATTCTTATTTATACTGGGAGATTTATATATACAAGTTATTAAAAGCATATTTGTTAAAGGGGTAGTTATTTCCAATTCTATTGATTTTACTTGACCAATGAATTCAAATTTATGTTTTTGTGATACGTGTTCTTTTACAAAAATAATTATTCCATCACATTTATTTAAAATGCCTCTATTATATATTATATTATATCCATTCATCCGATAAACTGTTTCATCAAAGACATAATGTGTTTCTGAGAGAACAATGACATCAAAATTAAATGAAAATTGGTCCAGCAGACATTGTAGATTATCAAAATTTTGATTTATACTTCTAATATTCAATTGCAAAATATTAAAATTACTATTTGGCAAAATATGGTCATTCAAATCATTTGGGTTTTCTATTTCTGATGTGTCAATTTTTAAATCAATGTGTCAATATTTCACAATATCTCAGCAATTTGTACTGCTTCTTGCGCAATTGACAATTTACTAATTTACACAGTAAAGTTGACAGATATATTTTATATGTTTAATAAAAAGAAAGTAGCTACTTTGCTAATGGGATATTTTCAAAATACGTACTATCACCTAAATCAAGAAATATATATTTAAACTTTTTTAAAACCTTTTCTCTTTCTTGGTCCTAAAGCCCCAAGTAGCTTTTTCCTTACTCCAAAAAAGATAATTTTGTAAATTTACTGGTTTTTGGTTCATATTGCCTGTAATACGAAACTTAAGACAAAAAATTAATGGAATAATTTAGTTATTAGTCAATCAACGATCTACTTTCAGAACCGATCAAAAACGATATCGTTTCATACAGTCCTGATTTTATTATTTTGATCTAGTGTTTGCAATTCTGGAGACACCTAACAAACCAAATAAATATTTTTATTTGCACATTTTACAAAATTAAAATCTGAATTTTTGGTAGAAAACGGACTGGTTTTATTATTAGTAAGGCAAAAATCAACTTTCATAACTAATAAAAAATGGTCTGGTTTTACAAGGGCGTGCTGTATTTTCAATCTTAGTGGTACCAATTAAAATCCGAAAATACCTACTAAATTAATTTTAGCAACGAAAAGTTGGGAATTTGAACCTAAATATTCAGTTGCTAATGGACCGATTTCATTAGAAGTCAGTCAGCGACCTCCTTTTATAATCAGTCAAAAACGCTCTGGTTTCATAAGGGCGTGGGTATTTACAATTCTACTAATGGACAGATTTCGTTGTTAGTCAGTCAGCGATCTATCTTTATAGTAAGTCAAAAAGGGTCTGGTTTCATAAGGGCGTAGTGTATTTCCAATTCTTGGCGTACTAAATTAAACCCCAAAAATACCCATTGAAGTAATTTTTGCAACCAAAAGTTGGAGAATTTAAACCTAAATATTCGGTTATTAATGGACAGGTTTCGTTGTTAGTCAGTCAGCGATCTATCTTTATAGTAAGTCAAAAGTGGTCTGGTTTCATAAGGGCGCGGTGTATTTCCAATTCTTGGCGTACTAAATTAAACCCCAAAAATACCCATTGAATTAATTTTAGGAACCAAAAGTTGGAGAATTTGAACCTAAATATTCGGTTACTAATGGACAGATTTCGTTGTTAGTCAGTCAGCGATCTATCTTTATAGTATAGTAAGTCAAAACGGTCTGATTTCATAAGAGCGCGGTGTATTTCCAATTCTTGGCGTACTAAATTAAACCCCAAAAATACCCATTGAATTAATTTTAGCAACCAAAAGTTGGAGAATTTGAACCTAAATATTCGGTTACTAATGGACAGTTTTCGTTGTTAGTTAGTCAGCGATCTATCTTTATAGTAAGTTCAAAACGGTCTGGTTTCATAAGGGCGCAGTGTATTTCCAATTCTTGGCGTACTAAATTAAACCCCAAAAATACCCATTGAAGTAATTTTTGCAACCAAAAGTTGGAGAATTTAAACCTAAATATTCGGTTATTAATGGACAGGTTTCGTTGTTAGTCAGTCAGCGATCTATCTTTATAGTAAGGCAAAAGTGGTCTGGTTTCATAAGGGCGCGGTGTATTTCCAATTCTTGGCGTACTAAATTAAACCCCAAAAATACCCATTGAATTAATTTTAGGAACCAAAAGTTGGAGAATTTGAACCTAAATATTCGGTTACTAATGGACAGATTTCGTTGTTAGTCAGTCAGCAATCTATCTTTATAGTAGGTCAAAAAGGGTCTGGTTTCATAAGGGCGCGGTGTATTTCCAATTCTTGGCGTACTAAATTAAACCCCAAAAATACCCACTGAAGTAATTTTTGCAACCAAAAGTTAGGAATTTGAACCTTAATGTTCAGTTACTAATGTATAGGTTTCATTGTTACTCAGTCAGCAATCTACTTTCTACAACTTCCTACTTTTTACGAAAATTGCATAGTTGTGCCTGATGTATTGCCAATTCTAGGCCTACCAACTTAAACCCTAAATTCCGTACTATCAGTTATTATTTATACGTAAATAATTTTTGCAATCAAAAGTTGAGAGTTTAAACTGAAATATTCAGTTAGTAATGGACACATTTCATTATTCGTCAGTGAGCGATCTACTTTTATATTCCGTCAAATATTTGTCTGGTTTCATAATATTATCTGTATGTATAATATCAGTTGTGATTTTAAAGATTAAAATAATTTAATTATTAATCTAGCTTAAAGCTTAATTATGGCTGAATAAAAAAACTAAAGCCAATTTTAAAGTTTAATTAAAACGTACAAAATAGATTTTTTGAAAAATTATCAAAAGGAAACATAAAATTTGGTTTACATAAAAAAAGAACAAAGTGTATATATTTATGGTTTTACCACTTTTAGCACAATATCCAAATTTATATAGACGGCTGGTTAGCGAATGTCTTGGGTTTGGCAATTAGGGAAAAAAAGAAGAACAGCTGTTCCATACTTCCATTGAACCAGAGTAAACATTGATATAAAATATCCCTTCCATATGAATTTTCGTTAATGCATGGGTATTTCAGCACTCAAGAATGAAACTTGTCTCACGTGTAGACAAGATCATTTTAGGTGAATTCTCAAAATTTATTTATCACAGTAGAGTTAGACTTAGAGTTTGATTCAAAGTTTAATTCTAAAATACTTATATTTTAAACTAATTAAATCCGTTACATGGTACTTCTCCCAAATTCAAAACTCGGTGCCGAAAACTCTGGAGATAAAAACCGAAAAACTGGCAAACGTCACCACGTAAAGTGGTCGGCGATACGTCATTGTTTTTTCCAAGGAAAGAACACATTGGTGCAGAAATCATGTGACACCGTGTCGAGGTCCAAGCCGTTGGATAATTTGCCAAAAATTTCCGAAAATAATGCGGATTGATGACAGACAGATGCGCGGATGGAAATTGTTGTCCCTGTCCCTGATAGATACTTTTTTAACATTTTTTTAAAAAAATTCTTTAAAAAATATTCTGATTTTGTTTGTCTAAATTGAGAAAATCCAAATTTTCTATGAAGCTGTTCCTATTTTTTATTTGAAATTATTTGTTTAATACTGAATTTCTTTGACACGACCTTAAACTATTATATTAAATGATACTGGTTATAATATAGTTAATTCACTGACTGCAGTACTATCTAAAACTAATATTAAATTTTGAGCAGCAAAACTTGATATCTGCAACATTTAAAACCATACATTGTAATCCATTCCAGTTAGGTTTGCCAAGTTTCAATATTTTAATCCAGTAGAACTCAACAAAGCATTAGATCAACAAGATAAAAATTGGGGCGGTCATTAAATAACTGGGAAATTTAAATATATCAGATGTATCTAACCGAATCAAAACAACAAAACAATATATCAAGCAGCACCCGACCCGTTTGTCAAATAACAAACATCACTGGAAAATTTCTCTCTAATATGATGCCAGAATCCTGTCATTTTCCAAATCTGATGCATATTTTGGAATAATACGCCAGCGGTCTAGCCAAATTTGTAGACGGCCGTGGCAACGAACATTTCTTGATATTTGGCAAACAATTTTAAAGGCGCATTTAACGCTTTTCATGAATCTTATATTTAGTTTTTGTTTGATGGTGTGTTGATTACGCGTGACTAATTATTATTATTGCATAGTCTATAGAAAATATCTAGACAAACACTGGTCTATTTTGGGATTTTTGTATGTAACAAATAGAAATTGTAGTAATTTTTTTAAACCAATATAGGAAAATATTATTTTAAGATGATTCAAAATGCAATGGCAAAACATTAATATTTAACCATTTGTAGACATGGTTATTTTATTAAGGTAATACTCATCGTTTATTGATGGCAAAACTAAGTAAGAAAATTTTAAGATAAATAAGGAAATTTTGATATTTCTTATGTCTTTTTATACAGAATCCAAAAGTTGTAAACCAGAGAGCATTAAAGAAGTCTCCTTTAGGAGTTGATCTACAGTTATCACTATAATAACCAAAGTGGAAGCCTAAGTGATTATCTACAATATTCCAGAAAAATTATTTCAATTGGATTAGCCGTTCATGAGATATGACCATTTGAATGTTGCTTCACGTCAGTAGACGAATTTGAAAATTTAAATATTTCCTATGTTTTTTGAGGAGACTGCTAAAGCTACATACCCAACAGCATTCCAGTTAAGCTGAGCTCTTAAATTTGATATCTCCTTTAATGGAGTCATTGCCACAAAATCCATAATAGCTTCTTAGGAAATTGATCTACAGTCACGAATATAATTACCAAAGTGGAAGATTAATTAATTACCTAAAAGTCCTTAGTAAAATTATTTTAATCCTATTAACCGTTCGTGATATATAACCACTAGAATTTTGCTTCACGTCAGCAGACCCTTGCAGGCTCCAGCTCAAGGTATTTGGTTGATAACTATTAATCTACTGATGCTAGAGTCATGAAGTAAACTTTATTTCATCAATTTTAATATTTCCCATATTTTTTTATGAGGAGTGCAAAACCCGTAAACTCCTAAACCCAAGAGCACTGAAGATACCTAAACCCTTGAATTCGATATCCGATTTAAAGAAGTTATGGCTAGAAAATCGATAAAATCTTCTTAAGCAGTAGATCTACGTCATGACTATAATAACCAAAGTGGAAGTCTAAATGATTATTTACAATATTGCAGAAAAATAATTTCAATTGGATAAATCGTTCATGAGATGTGACCATTTGAATGCTGCTTCACGTTAGCAGACGCTTGCTGCCTTAAGTTCAGGGTTTTTGTTTGATAACTATTAATTCATAGAAAATATGAAAAATAGTTAGAAGTCCTAGAAAACAAAAAAACTACATAAAATGCCTGGAATAAAACGGAAAAATGTTCGAAATCCTGAAAACCATAAAAAACGAAATGAAACGAAAATTTACCTCGAATGCCTAAAATTCAAGAAAAATTATGTCAATTATGGTAAATGCTTGCAGAAATCCATAAATACTGATTTAAAATTCCTGGAAAAAAATAAGAAATTAAAAAAAAAAGTTCAAAATTCTGGAAGTCGTAAAAGAATACTTGGAATTATATGAAAATTACGTGAAAGGCTTAAGAAATATAAAAACTGATTCCAAAAACCCGGAACTCACGAAAAAGTGATTAAAATCCTGGAAAATATAAAAAAGATGCGAGACACCTGAAATAAAAAGAAAAATTGTTCGAAATCCTGGGAACCCTAAAAAATTGGAATTAAATGAAAATTTACTTTTAATTGCGTGTAATTTTAAACATTGATAGTTCATTTAATCTTCGGTTATCTGAGCCAACTCTTAGCATAGAAGAATAGACCCAAAAATAGTAGACCCATATTCACTCTTTCGTAGGAGCAATCCTTCCATAGGCGGAGAAGATCTGCTAGATTATATGGCCCAACCGTCTTTGTGATCAATGAAATATAATAGAACTTAAAAAAAAACCAAATAATAGGCATTTTACTACTTTGGAACTTGATTATACCTTAAAGATATTCGTAAATTTTTTTTTTGTTTTTTCGCTTCAAGAATTAAAAAAAATAATTTTCCATATATTTTAAGAAAATGACATATTTGCGTACGATTTTCTTCTACTTCAATTTGCCTAAAAGTAATTTTAAAATAGCTGTAATTACATGGAAAATAAGCCATTTTGGGGGCATAAAATTAAAAAAAAAAACACTTAAACTGCTCAAAAAACTTTTAAGGTGGCACTAGTTGTCTAACAAAAATGAAAAATTATTCCAAGAGCTTGAAAGACTTGAAAAATCCAATCAATTGCCTAAACATAAATTAAAACTGGCTTCTATGGCATAGGACAAATGAAAAACTATTTCAGGGTAATGAAAGTCATAAAGTAGCACTTTGACTGTCTAAAACAATCTCTAAAATTAAAAATGTGAAAAACTGATTTATCTGCCTTAAAAACGCTTAAAATGGGTTCGACTCCCTGGAAAAATCCAAAGATTAGTCCACGAACTTGATTATAAAAAATTATTCATACTCTCTGAAAAAATCTATAAAATAATCTTCTAAAAATTAAAATATTATGAAAGTAATGAATAATTATTCCAGGAGCATGAAACATATAAAAACCCACTTTAACTACCTGATAATGCCTTTAAAACAGCTTCGATTGCCTTGAATAAGTTAAAAAATATCACATTCACTGTACAAATTTTAAAAATGACGTCAATTGCCTGGAAGAAATTAAAAATTATTTACAGGAGCATGAAATATATAAAAAACGTAAAAATATTTTAACTAGCTGTATGAATCTTATAAAATATCACCTGAAAAAGTCTTTAAAATGGCACAAGTTGGTCTATTTTTATTGATCAATGAAAATGCTGTTGTAACTGCGATATCTGTTTCTATGATTTATCTGTTTATGCATCCTTAGACTTAAATGTTTGTCCCTAGTTTTATTAATGTAATGACAAGGTGCAGAGTAATAAATTTGCCCAGAAGAAGTCAATATATTTAGCGAAACGTCGATCAATTTAAGCAGATTTGAATGTTTATTTATTGATTCCTAAACTAGACAAAGCAATCATCTACTACTAAATGTTTGACTACCATGATCAATTTTTCTACATTACAATTTTGTATGAGAAAATACATTTTCTTAATACTTCTTATTAGTTGAACTGAGTTTAGAAAATTGGTTTTTTTAGCCACAAAAAGGATTGACAAAAAGGATTGAGTCCTTTGAAATTTCTCCTTCCAGGCAATTGTGTAATATCTGAAATAAAAACCAAATTTATCCTAAATAATTTGTGTAAGTTTATTTGTCTGGAAGAAATTGAAAAACATATTTCAGGGGCTTAAAACGTATAAAGAAACACTTCAATTGCTAAACTTAATAAATCTTTATGGATGAGTATAGACGTGTTCATTGTGGTTCCGGCTAAAGTCTTAAATACTTGAAAATAATAAAAGAACCACTTCAACTGCCTAAAAACAATTTTTAAAATGGCTGTAGTTATTTAGCAAAGTTAACAACAGACTTCAAGTACCTAAATAAATCGTTAAAATGCCTTCAACTGCTTTAAAGAAATACAAAAATGATTCTAAGACTAACTCATTTAATACAACTGTTTTTGACGTATTTAGACCAAACATATAAGTAGAGCATCATTTCATAGCGATCGTCTATAGTTTTTACAACCCAGATAGAGATTTATGCCGATTTAGGGGTCAAAAGTCCACTTTTTAAGATTCTATCGCTTCTCATTAATCACCGACGTCTTAAATCTATTTATTTTTCTTCTATAGTTAATCTCTCTACAAACAACAAGCATGACGTCAATGATTTTTGGGCTTGAGATAAAGATTTATGTCAAAAAAGAGGGTAAAAGTGGATCTCCTGAAAATGTTATTTATCTGAGGTATTTAGACCAAACACAGAAGAAGAGTATAATTTCATACCGATCGTCTATGATTTCAAGAGCTCTTAAGAAATTTCTGGCATAAATCCAGAAACTCAAAAAGTCTACTTTTTAAGTTTCTACCGTTTCACTCCTCACTGATATCTTAAATCATTTAAAAAAATTTATTTTCTTTTTTCGTTAATCCGGTTGCAAACGACAAGCATGATTTCATAGCGATCGTCAATGATTCCTGGACCTGAAATAAATATTAAATAATTTTTGTCTTTCTACCGCATCTCACTTCTCACTGACGTATACAGAAAATAAATTAAAATTTAATTTCTGTAATATAGCTCTCTCTATTCTACATAACATTAATGTGGAGTAAAGAGTGGAAATATTATTACAATGTGTTTTCAAAAAATCTCCTTTAAGTTACAGTTAAACCTGTTTTTCTTAATTTGTATTTACAATTCTTAAAAATTTTATATTTCGAGAAAATCGCTTAATTTTCATTACAGGTATTACATAATTTTTTTATTAGTTATTTATTTTTAATATTTTGGCTTTTTTTTTAGTTTGACTAATTTTTTATCATTTTCAAAATTTTAAGCCAGTTTTCCTTAAAAATAACATATTAAGGTGACTTTGGCCTTCATTAGAAAATTATATACTATGGAAACCCCAATATATATTTTAATTATCTGCATGAAAAAATTAAATTTCCTTTATGTATACGTCGAGAAAATCGACTATTTTGCATTACTCCTTTTTGCAGAATTTTCTTCCACTGTAAAAGATAAAATAAAAATTTTATTTTTTGTATGTAGCTTTCTCTATTTCACATAATATTAGAATTGTTTTATAAAATAAAAAAAAAATATTGGGCTTCGAAACAAATTCCTTTAATAAAATTTAATTTTCAATTTATGTTTAATGACTTATTTCAGGCTTCTGCCACCAATTTAAAAAAAAACTCATGTTTCAAAAAAGTTCGGATTACTAAATTTTATAATTGTCTCCTACTATATGTATGTATAAAAAATAAAATTAAAAGTCAATTTTTTAAATACAACCCTTAGTATTAAGGTTATCTCTTATAATGAAGCTTTAATTTATAGTCTGGATTGGGCCTTACAAATTAAAAATAATTATAATATGATAGGTCAATTTCGAAAAAAAATCCGTTTACAATGATAAAATTTTTAAAAATAAAATCAATAAATCCTCTTATAAGAATTTTTTTATTGACTTTCTTATGAGAAAAAGAAATAGAAACTTTTAACATTTTTAATAACTTATTGATATTGTTTTTTTATTTGATAAATTTTTTAATAAATTGCAGATTTTTCAGCTAATTTATTTAAAAACTAAAAAACTCCTACTGATTCTCACTCTGTGTGTGAGACGATTACATAAATAAAAAATATATATATTATCAATTTTTGCGTAACCTGCAATGTAACTCGCAATGAAATCATCTGAATTCAATGAAAATATGAAATTAATAACTGAAGAATGTAAGAATCTTAGCCTTACGTATTGTTGCACCGTCATTGTTTAACATTTTATAGTAAAAGTCAAGGAAATCATTTAGAATCTATTTACTTTATTCATTAAAACTCACTTATGTAAGTGTATACATAGATTGCATGCTTTTTGTATATTTATAGTGCGGTCATAAAAAAATCCTTTATCCTTACTTACTAATAGGGCAAACTGATCCTATATTTAATAAATTGTATATATTGTAATGTAATGTATTGTATGATAAAACTGTAAAATGTATTGCGCCAGATGACTTACAAAGTAGTATTTTATTTATTCAAAAAACTAATATACATATAGAAAACTTCATAAATATTGCTGCACGTGTGCACTTGTGTGCAAATTTGATTTAAAAACCTCGTTTTAGCACCCGTAAAATATTTTAGTGTTGCAAAAACTCAGTTTCAAAACGTCGTAAAATTGAGCAATTAATTTTTCGAAAAAGTCAAATTATTAATAGGACATTTGGCCATGTCGTGGTCGGGTATTATTTTCTAAAAATAGGGAAATCAATATTGGGTAAGTCGATCGATCAAATTTTGGTTTTATTATTGTCGAACAATAATCAGTGACCGTAGCAACTGTATTATAATTTTATTGTTTTTTTTTTATAGTATAAAAGTTGAACTAGACAAGGAGAGGTAACAAGTAATGTCCTCTTAATAATTACTTTACTAAAATAATAAATTTAATTAATTATTTTTTATGTTTTTAATATGAACCTCCGGTACTTCACAATGTGTAGGAGTACCCGTTTGTTGGATATTCGAGATGTCAAGTAAGACGAATGGTTTATTTTGTTATTATAAAAAATAATTCATTGAATTTATTATTTTTTACTTTACTAAAATAATAAATTCAATGAATTATTTTTTATGTTGTCAATATGAACCTCCGGTACTTCACAATGTGTAGGAGTACCCGTTTGTTGGATACTCGAGCTGTCAAGTAAGACGAATGGTTTATTGATTTTTTTTTGTTTCGTCTGTGATTTCCTGTGACGTAAAACATTACGTTTTTGCTAAAAATAAAATCATGTGATTTTTCTTATTGCAAAATTAGCACAAAAATATTGATCAGGAACATACATATATTGTATACTACATTTGAAGTATTCAAAATATCTTTAGTTTTTTATTTTTAATATGTTTCACATGATTATTATATAAACTTGATTATTTTCAACTTGGATAAGTCCCTTACAAGAAAGTAAATCACCTCAAATTTTTTTCACTTTTCCCTAAAAAGTATAAAAATGACTGTGACTACCTTAGAAATTATTTTTTTTTTACATTTTTGAAAAATTCTAAATTTTCTTCAATTTTCCCTAAAAATCCTTAAAATGACTGTGACTCATTTAGAAATTACCTAATACATTTTTTTTATTTTTTGGAAAAATTCTAAATTTACTTTAACTTTCCCTAAAAAAATATCAAAGTGACTGTTCCTTAAGAAGTAAGATATTACTTAATTTATGCCTAAAAAATCATATTTAAAGACAGAAAACTTTTAATGTAATATTTTTTCACATATTAAAAATAATTCCTTATTTTTTTTCCAAGCAGTCGATGCACTTTTTATTTTCCTAAAAGGCGAAAGTATTTCTTTTTGTTTTTTTTGGAAAAAAATAAAATTAATTTTAAAATAAATACACTTTATTACAAATCATCATCAAATGGTTACAGTGAAACTCTCTTAAAAAACTAGAAAAAACTTTAAAAGAGAAAAAAAAATTACATATAAAGAATAAATAAAACATGAAATTCAATTAATTTTTGCACTTAAGAAACAGCTTATTTCTTCCAGGGAGTTGAAGCAGTTTTCTCACTTTTTTATATTTTTTTTGACTTCTTGGAGAAATTCTGTATTTCTTTAAATTTAAAATATGTTCTTACTTTCTTTTTCCGGGCAATTGGTGCATGTTTTAGTTTTTTTTTAAAGTAGAAGTATTTTTTAACGAAAAAAAATAGACTTTACATTTACTTAAATTGTCCGAAAATAGTCATAAAATGGATTATACTGCGACTTCCTTAAAAAAATTAAAAAATGCTAGAAATGTGTAAAAAATATTTTATTTAAAGAATAAATGAAACACGAAATTGAAATATTTTTGTGTAAAGAAATATCATTAAATTTGTTCCTGTTTTTTGCAGTTGAGGCAGTTTTTTAACTTTTTATATAAGTTTTTTTTTACTTTCTAAGAAAATTGCGAATTTTAGAATTTAAAATAATTTCTCAATTTTTTCCAGGTAGTTGGTGCAGTTTTGAGGTTTTTAAAAAAGTAGAAGTATCTTTTTTACTTTCAGAATATATTAAATTACCATGTATAAAATGTGTGAAGAAATATCACATTTAAAAATTAAATGAAACATGAAATTCTTACCAGTTGAGGTAGGAGTAGTTTTTTTTTAATTTTTTAAGTACTTTCAAACCTTACTGAAACAACTCTAGTTATCTGAAAAAATATAACATATAATCAATGGAAAAGAATTGGCGCATTTTTACAATAAAGAAATCTCGCATTTCTTTTCAGGTACTTTAGACGCACTTTAATTTCTTAAAATAATTTAGAAAAATTCATTAAAGACTGTTACTGCCTCAAAAAAATATATTCATCAAATATTAAAAAATATAGCAAAAATTAGAAAAAAATCAGCAAAGAAATTTCCTATTTTTTGAGAAAGTTAAGGTAATTCTATTTTTTTTTTGTTTTTCTGAAAAAATTTAAAATTTACTACAATTGTCTGAAGTAAGCCATCAAAACGAATTCCTATCGTCGCTTTAAAAATTATGAATTTACTTTAAATATATTAAAAAAAATTACATTTAGAGGGTAAATAAAATATGGAGTTTACTAATTTTGGCAGCGAAAAAATTAATAAAAATGTTCTATTGACTGGAAAAATGCATTAAAATGACTGTGACTGCCTTGAGAAAATATTTCATCTCAATAATTCATTCATAAAAAAAATATTTTTTTAAATTTGAAATTTTTTCACATATTTCAAATAATTTCTTAATTTTTTCCAGGCAGTTGGTGCATTTTTTAATTTTTTAAAATAGCAGAAGAATTTTGTTTATTTCAAGAAAAGTCAGAATTTTCTTGTCCATAAATAGTGCTTCCATTTCAAAATAAACCACACTCAATAACTCCTAAAAAAAAGTAAGTACTTAAAAAATAATAAAAATATTAATAAGTACTTACAAAGCTTGATTAAGTTGACAAAAGTCTGTCACTCACCTTCTCACCTCCAGCTAACCTCACTTTGATATATCAAGGAGGTTTCCATCTCAAAAAAATGTACGTTTGTAGATTTATAAACAGTGAGAGTGTAACAAGATGTATAAAAAATAAATAATTTAATCAGTTTACAGAATTTATTTTATGTGTGTATTTTAAGAGCTGAAATTTTTTTAGGAAGTTATTAAGGGTGGTTTGTTTAGAAAGGACTGTATATTGTGTATTTATAATAATAAATGTACGAAAAAATATTACATTTAAAAAACAAATAAAACGGAGTTTCATTATTTTTGCAGTGAAGAAATATCGTGTTTTTTTCTAGGCACTTAAAGCAGTTTTTTAATTAAAAAACAAGAAATTTATTTTTTTTTAATAGAAATTGAGGTCAATTGCCTAGAAAAAGTAAGAAAAAGTAAACTAATTGCCATAAGAAAATAAGAAATGACTTGATGTGTGTAAAAAAATATCACATTTAATGAATGGAACATAGAATTTGCGCCGTTTTACTATCAAGAAATTTTGTATTTTTTTTCAAGCAGATAAGTCATACCTTAATTTGTTATAATAGCTGTATAGTAAGTTTTTTTTAATGCCTAGATTCAATTATTTAAAACTTAATAAATAAAGAAATGAAACATGGAATTTAATTATTTTTGCAGTAAATATATTTTTTACTTTTGTCCAGGCAGGAAAGGACATTTTTGAACTATTTAAAATTAGACAAGTGTTTTTTTGACTCTCTCAAAATATTCACAATTAATTTCAATTATTTCAAAAAAGTCGTCTAAATGAAAAATACGAAACTACTTTAAATAAATGAATGACTTAAAAATTATATTTATTTATAAAGAAATTATTAGAGATATTTAAAAAATATTACATATTAATGAATAAATAAAACATAAAATTTAAAAATTCTTATAGTAAAAAATTCCTTTTTTTTGTCAAGGTAGTTGAGACAAATCTTTACTGGGAAAATTAAGAATGGATTTTAATTGTCTGAAAAAAATGATCAAAATAAAAAAAGAAGAAATGGCTTTAAATGTACATAAGAATTATATTTAAAGAATCTCGTGATTGAAAATTATAATTTAGTTATTTTTGCAGTGAATGAATCTTTACGTTTTTTCCAAAAAGGTGATTATAAATATTGTAGTAGTAGAAGTATTTTTTTTAATTTTCCTAGAAAAGTTTAAAATTGACTTGACAATTATCTGAAAAAAAACTACGAATTTACTTCAAATATATAGAAAAAAAAATTTAATTTATTAATTTTTGCAGAGAAGAAATCGATAATTTATTTTGAAGGTAGTTGAGGCATTTTTTAAAACAGTAAAAGTAATTTTTTGGGCTCTCTGTGAATTTAAAATTAAATTTTAGATGAAATTTAAAATGTGGCTGTGACTGTCTTGAAAAAATACATTTATTTATAAAGAAATTATTTCAAATATTCAAAAATTGTAACGTGTTAATAAATAAATAAAACATGAAATTATAAATCATTCCTAGTGAAAAAAATTCAAATTTTTTTCCGGGGAGTTAAGACCTTTAGACATAATTAATTATTAGAGTTAATTATTTTTGCAACTAATTAATTTTTTCCAGGCAGGTATGATAATTTAACTATTTGAAGTATCAGAAGTGCTTTTTTGACTTTATGGAAAAAATTATTACCTCCTTAAAAAATAGAAAATGATTTCAAATATTTTTTAAAAATGTGTGAAAAACAATAGAAACATATCATATTTAAGAAGAACTATATATATTTATATATTTATATATTTATGTACTATATATAATTTTTTTGGGTATTCTGGAGAAATTCTGAGTATTCTTCAGAATTGACTTCAATACCCCGAAATATTAATTAAATTGACTTAAAAATACATTTAATTACAAACAAATTTCAAATATTTATAAAATATCACATTTTAAATAATGAATAAAATATAGAGTTAAATCATTCTTAAAGCAAAAAAAAATTCAATATTTTTCCAGGTAACTGACATTTTTTTAAAAGGTCCAAGTAACTTTTTTGACTTTCTGAAAAATTAGGAATAGATTTGAATTATCCGAAAAAATTGTCTTTGATCAATTTGGCGACTACGTTGTGACTACCTTAACAATTAATTTAATTATTTTTGCAGTGAATTTTTTCCTTTTTTCCAGGTTAAGAAATTTTTACTATTTAAAGTAGAAGAACTATTATGACTTTGTGAAAATGTTCGAAATTAACTTTGTCGGAAAAAATAATTAAAATGCATGTGACTGCCATAACAAAAATATATTGGTTTATAAAGAAATGCCTTATAAAAATATAAACAATAATCAAATTTAAGCAATAAATGTAACATGCAATTTCTATTGTTACCAGAGAGTTGAGGCAATTTTTTAATGTAGTGAAAACTATTTTTTAAGCATTAATATTCAAGAATCGAATTTAATACTTCTTGCAGATTTTTTTTTAGGCCCATTAACCTCCTTATTATTTAGTAATAATTACATTTTCAATTATTACCCTATTAAGTCATTACGTTCTAAACCAATTTTTTAACGTATATATATTTTTCTCATTTTCAGATGCTGACGTATCAAATCTATCACATTTAGGTAAGTTTTTCCGCCTTTTCTTGAGTCACTCAATTTAAACCGAACCATTACTAATCCCCCTGTTCGACTGGAAAACGTGTTTAATGTTTAATTGGCAATTATACGCTAATAAAAAAACGCTATAGATAATAATAATTGCAAGACCAGATCGCACCAGATGTATTTAAATAGAAGTCTATTAACACCAGAAAAATTGGAAACACTTGAAATGCGGAAAATCCTCCTTGCCATATCATGAGCGACTGATAAGAATTTATTTATAGGCCGGAAATAAAACAAGATAAATTGTAAAGCGCGAATATTTTTATAAAATTATTTTTTTTTGTAGAAAATTAAAAACACTTTGTTGGGGTTTTTTTAAAAAATTGAGCCATTTTCCAGATATTTTTTTTGTTTCTTTAGGCCAGTTTCTATGTTTGTGCATGTTGTACTGTGACACTTTAATTTAAAAAATGTATACGTAATTTTTATACATGTTTATATTCATGTATTCCCTTCTGTACATTCGTGCAAAATTTGTAATTTTTGTGCACTTAGCAAGTATGGTTTTTCTAGTCTAGTCACTGATACTTTAATATATTTTTTAGTTTTCGGTTTATCATATTTGATTAATATTTTTTTATTTCTTAAAATTTTAGCACTTGATTATTATTCGGATTTTAATTAATATGCGGTTTCAGCAGTTGCTTATAATAAGACTTTTCTAACCTAGTCACTAAGCTTCAATTTTTTAAATAAAAGGCTCTCAACATTGACATATGTAATGAGAAGTCTACTCATTTCACTCACATGTGTGAATAATAGAGATTCAATGCTATTACCAAAATTCCTTTAAAAATATAAATAGTTATAACTTATCTTCAGGGATACAAGTATAGGAAGCTAAATAACAATATTTATTACATAGTCGCTCAGTAACAATAAAAATTAATCTTCAAATCATTAATGACCTATAATTTAAATTCCCTATTCAAGTTTTATTTTACAAGTGAACCCAAGTTAACTCGAGCTAAATACTCAAGCCTCTAAAATGTACTCTCGAGCTTCAAACTCATCTGAAATGCAC
This sequence comes from Anthonomus grandis grandis, assembly GCF_022605725.1. Taxonomy (NCBI): domain Eukaryota; kingdom Metazoa; phylum Arthropoda; class Insecta; order Coleoptera; family Curculionidae; genus Anthonomus; species Anthonomus grandis. The sequence continues at coordinate 13,247,586 of NC_065548.1, read as the reverse complement.
TTAAAGCCCATCAAGTCAAGTTCTAAAATAAGTCAAGAAGAAGTAGAAAGAAGCACTTTATTATTAGTCCTCGACAGATTGCGTGAAGTAATTTTATACCTGAAACCATCATATTTTTTTCTCCTTTCTGTTCGATGGTGCGTGATTATGGAATGATGGTGGTTTCTTGCAGATGGTCACTGTCCTCTTTATTGAGAACAAAGCACTGATGCCTTAGCAGGTGGGTTTTTGCTTTGTGATAAACTTATATATAGCAGCTGTATGTTATATTGCTTATATAGCCGGAACTTTTTACACACAGTGTACGAAATCTTTAGCAAATTAATATGGTAAAAAGCACTCAACCTCTTTTTAACACGCGCGATTTCCCATCATGAAGGTTTATTTATACGCATCTTCTAACCTAAATTTGTTTTAATTATAGTTTACAATTTGACACATGTATATTTTGGTTCTGTGATTATTTTCGTGCACCCATCCGTGTATAATGCAATCAGAGGCGAATGACGTCACGATTGACGTCAATCCCGGTTCTTTTTCTAGGTTGCATGGATTCGACTTCTTGGCCATTTGCTTAGCATGCCTGACCGCGCTAGATAGCTGTCGTGTTGCAATCGCTATATTAATAAACTGCCAAATGTTGAAGTTTAATTAAGTTAGAAATAAGGATAATAAGTTATAGAGTGACTTGTTGAAGTAACTAATTCAAATAGTCACGGAAATGTGGTTTATAACAAAATGTGCTTTTGATCAACACTGAAGCCTTTAATAAACTTCTCACAGTTCTAAGCTCTCTTCACGTTGCTTTGCTCTTTTTAAATTTTCAGATAGTAGTAATAAAGAAGTGAAATAGGGATATAAGAAAAACGTGAAAAAGTTATGTAAAAAAAGTCATTCTTTTAAATAATATAGAAACATAGACACGACAAAGACATATAGTTGGGATTCGTCGAATCAGAAAAAGTCTCTATCCAGCTTTATCTTTATACCTATATACGTTTAGACCACAAGAAAAGAAAAAGGGCTAAAAATAGCCTTCAACCTGGTTAAATCGTTTAACGATGCCGTTGAACGTCCGCAGTCGGCCATTGCTGCGCCACTACATGGCGCCGACAACTGCTAAGGCCGATGCCCATGGTAATCCTGTTTCGTTTTTTGCCCTCAATCGCAATTTAATGTGGATATTTTATCGAGATTGTACTTGATAAACTTATAACGCACACATCGCTTCGAAAACGGTCTTTTTAAGTTTGACATCGCCGGTTTCCTGTATATTACTCGACTTAATTGAGTTCGATGGCTTTTAGAGAACTTTAGGGATTTTATATGGCTAATGTTTCCCAATTTCCTGTCTGTTTAATGGTTCTTAAATATATCATAGTCATTTATCTCTAAACTCTAATAATATTTAAATCTAAATATGCTCAAAAGTTCCAGTATGTTCTATAGTTAAAATACTTTGGCGCCCAACATGTGGGTAAAAATGTCGAGTCGTATACCGATAAAAATTATCAAAAACTTGCGAGAGTTTCCTTATTTTGATTATTCTAAAAATACTTCAAGATCACCAGATGCAAAATCTGATATTAAAAAGCAATAAAAAATTGGAAATGGCAACAATATTTTAATATTACTTAAAGATCATTGAACCTCTAAGGCAATACTTTTTTAAATTTAGATTAGCAAATTTTTAATTTTTTCAATCAATTTTCAGGAATATATAATTATTAGAGTAGACGTTCCAGAGATGTCCCAGGAAAGTTTGTGTTTGGATCTTTTTTAATATTAAATAAAATTTCTCAGGTTATTTAACCTAAAATTGCGTCTTCTTCCTCCGCTTCTTTTTCCCTATATCTTTCCCAGCATATTAGTCTGCAACAATACTTATTTTTCTCTCTTAATTGTGTTTAATATTGTTTAATTTTTTCTTTCTTATTCTCCCCAGTATAACCTCCTTATTTATTACCATGTCCACCCAACCTATTTTAAAGATCTTCTATGACTACAGCTCAAATTATTATACTCGATCACATATGTTCTTGTTTACCATGCAGAATTTCATCCTACCTATATAACAAAAAAATTTAGCATCTTAGTACCCTAACTCTAAGTTTTAAGTGAAGATCTTTTCTGCATAAAACATTCTCTCAAATATGGCTTGTTCAATATTCGATTTAATTTATTTCGATTTCGTAATCCTTTTTTACGTTTAGGCTAAGTCCGCTTTCCTCGCTGTTCAACACTACTTAATCAACCAAGTTCTGTTAATTTTTTTTTGGGAAGTATCGTATTGTCTGCATACCGGATATTGTAAATGGATATTCCATTAATCTTTACTACTATTGTTGTTTCCCCCAGTGCTCGTTGAATGATTTCTTCCGAATAAAGAATACGTTGGATTTTACTTTTTCTTACAGCTGATTATTAACTTTGATATTAGCCGTCTAATTGTAGTAAAAATTGTTTATTATTTTAATATCTTTCATGTCTATATTTTTACCTTTAAGTAGTTGAATAAGGTGGCTATGGTAAATTTTATCAAAAGCTTTGTTGCACTAAAAAAAAATACACATGCATCAGTTGATTTGAGTCAACATTAAAGGCAAACAAGGCTTCTCTTGTTCCCATTGCATTTCTGAAGCCAAACTGGGTTTCGCTAATATCTTGTTCTAATTTCTTAAAAATTCTTTGATGTATTATCTTTGGGAATATTTTGAGAGCGTGACTCACTAGAAAAACTCAATTTCATTGTTATATAAGTCAAAATGTAAAATTATGAGTTTTTCAATTTAAGCTTATATTATGCATAACTTAAATGGCTATGATACTCTTTTTCTTAAAATATTAATATTTTCATTCATTTTTACATAAACAAGTTTAGTTTTTTAATTTTATTATGATTTATGCATATTTATCATTTTAATTACATAAGTTTATACTGGTACATTTCGTATATAAGCAGTAATTTTCTCTAATTTTTTAGAAAACTAAAATTGAACAACTTATTTAGAGCCACTTATATTATGATAGAAAGATCTATAGCAACTTCAAACTGCGTTAGAGCTCTTTATCTAGGCCCTATCTTTTTGTACATACAATTATAATTTATCAAATAATAGATACAATTACAAGCTGTTACTATATGTACACAAATTACAGGTATGTGTTGCCCGTAGCACAAAAAGTTTGTAATGATATGGTGGCAAAATAAGATTTTTAAATCTTAAAATATCGCAAAACTTTAATAAAGTCCGATGCGACCTCTTGTCTTAGCATGTGACTTTACTATTTAATATGTAATTAATATTTTAGATGATTTGTAAACATCAGGAATCCGCACTGTTTAATACAGGGGACCAGGTTAAGTAAAGAGATTAAAAAAAGAATCGGTTTTTACAACTGAACAACTTTAGAATCAACATAGAAAATCAAATTTTAGAATTTAGAGGACTTAAAATATAACATTTTCTATTGAACAATTACTTGGCATATACGACTACCAAATTAGACTTTAAAAGCTTGACACTGACTCCTGCAAGATGATAAATTGCTTATTTCTGGCTTGAGGTTTCTTAAAGTCTCAAGTGATTTACTTTGACACCATAGAGATAAAAATGCTTCTTCGTCCTGCTGATAAAGACTGCAAGAGTGATTATCTAAGATTTTTAAAGTTATTAGATGCTGGTTTTTGTAGTGAGTAATATATGGCGCAGCAGTGAATGACGGCAATTTTTTTTTTGAATACTGTGGCATAATTCTTGACGACAGCCTTAGGTCACTCTTGCTATTAATGTGTCTTTCTCAAGGTTAAACTGATTTTCCTGGTTTCTTATGCTAGCCTCAATCCACTTGAAGAGAGTGGATAGAATTCTTTTTTACATAAGTGTATTGAGGAGTAACAAGTATTGAAGAGACGTACTCACTAACCAACAAATTATAATAATACAAATTTGTTGGGTCTCTTAATTTAGTGTAATATTATGATAGCGTTATTCTTTAGAAAATACCACTATTTACTTAAACATTAAAACTGGCCTACTTTATGGAGTTTTATTACAATTACTAAACTGTTACGACTGGTTATTCGGACTAAATTAGATTCATCTGGTAAATGGTTATTTTTTTAAATAAAACCGTTGATGAGGATTTGTAATTTTTACGGATTTTCTGTGAACTCGAATATCCGTTAAATTAATGGAAAAATAACATGGCTTGACTAATGGCGTCACCTTCTGAATCATCATTTAACAGAAGCAATAGGTAATATGATGATTGTGTCTTAAAAATAAAAACTTATTTTTATTTATAAAAAGAGTTATTTAATTTGTTTTTTATATAATATAAAAGTTAGTTATTGCAAATTTCAATAACAACCGAGGAAACATTTGCATATGGTGATTTGTTTTGATCTTCCATTTATTACCTAGATAATCTGGTTATTTGTTTATTAGAAGTTTCTTAACAAATTCCTGTTATCCTATCGAGATATATATTTGAAAATTTTTTATTATTATAATACGATCAATATTTAATTTTTTTTATATTTGCTTCTATGCATCTTAGTGACTTACTTTATTTTTATCTTCTTTTAAGACTGTTTATCTTTACAATAGGAAGCATTTAATTATTTACTTAGTTTTACTATACTTTTTAATATTTCTCATGTCCTTTTCCATAAGATGTTCTATCATCGTTCTATTTATGGTCATTCATTGCTACTTTTAACAAAATCTCTTTACGGTTGAACATTAGTCCACAAATTTATGAAATTAATTTTATGATCTTCCTGTTTTATCTATAGGAATCAGTTTCGATATCCTATAAACTCCAATACATATTTTCCTGGCCATTTTATTCAATTTATTCATGTCTTATGTTAAAAATATTGAGAGTTGGATTTGTTTGATAAATTATGGTTTTCCATAGATTTCGTAGAATATACTGCATCTTCAGGAATGCCTTTGCCTAAAATCAAAAACTAATAACTACTAAATATCTGTATATACTATATAATATACATAATAATTTCATTTTTGATCTTTTTCTGTTTAATTATTACTTTAACAACAATAATTTAGCTGATTTATGTAATTAGTCTCTAAAACTTAAAAACGACGATTTTTTACTTATAAAAAATTCTTAATTGAAGTATTACATATGACTTGAATGGTCAAAAAATGTTATTTACTTTGGACACTAGCAAGTCATCTTAAATTATTTTGATTAAGATTCCTTGTATTACTACAAAATGTTTAAAATAAGGAGTAAATTACAAATAACGATTTAAGTTATTTTTTCTTTTGAATGAAGTTCTGATCCTTTTTCTTCTTTTTCTCCTCACTTTTGAACTAATAATGTTCAAATACTAGCTGGCATAGATGTAGTTCATCCTAAACAATCCAAAGCATCCCTAAAAATATCAAATTTTATATATTTTTTTAATATAACAGTAGCTGAAATTAACGTAAAAATACCAGGTTGTCTTAATAAATCAGGTTGTCTTATTCTTCTGCTTCCTCTTTTCTGTATTTTAAATTTATTGCTAAAATTTTAGCTGCCTTAAAGGCAATTTACGTTTACACAATGTTTTACGTCTACACCTTACAAATACAAAAAAAAAAACAAGTTATTTTGTAAAAAATCCTAAATTGTAATAATATATAGCGTATTTAAAAAAAAAACTTCTAAAATTAATGGCAATATTTTCATTTATTTCTACTGTTATCTTTACGAACAAAACCCTTTTTTATTTTACTTTTAGAACCTTGACCGTCCCATACAGACCATAGAAATCGTTAAAATCTAACCTCAAATTTCCCCGCACGTGTGTACGCTAGTTACCTTGGCCTTTTAAAATCCTATCGAACCTTTAATTTGCAGCCTTAATATTTATAAAAGGGGAAACTAGTACACTGACGTCACTATTATCGAGCAATCGAATCAAGAGATTCAAACGGGATTATCTGGATTTGAGGCCTTTTAAACGTTATATCACTTAATGAAATTTATGAAGGAATTCCACCTTAAATAATGAATATTCGAAACGGAAATATCAATACGCAAAATAAATTGCTAATGCCAATAACGTTCCCTCAAGGATCGTATCAGCTTCCGATCAAAAAACGCATTATATTATTTTTGATGGCAATTTATTTTTAAACGCGGAACTAAAATGGCAAAAATGTATATACTCGTATAAGGTTATGGTGGCCATATTTTTATGCGAATCGTGGCAATTATAATTATGCGTAATTTGTCTTCCTTTTAAGTCGTTTATTTTAAGCGTATTTTAATTATGGACTTCTGTGCTTGCTTGAAGTTTTTTTAAATTATTCGTTTATATGATTTTAGTTTTTGAGGTTTTTAAACGAAAAAATAATAAAGAAAAGATTAGTAAAAAGTTTTGAAGAAGAGGAAGAAGCTCAAGAAGCTCAAAGGAATTAAAGCTCAAAAGACTGAAACCTTAAAATACTTTATAGGGCAGCAAAACTGGTAAAAATGCCTAATGAAATGTCATAGTTGGTAATTAATCATTACCTGAGAATGCAGATGTAAGTTGCGAAACTAGCATTAATTGAAATTTATTAACTTAAAAATATTTATTTTATCTACTCTAAATATAAGAAGTGGAAATATGGTCTTTATCCTTGTTTTTGATCAATGATTATAATTGCCTAAACATATAGATACAAGCTACGAAACTGGTACTAATACTAAATAAAATTTAGGATATAAAACATGGACTATACCTAAAAGTATAAAAGATGAAAATATAACAGTCTGAAGATATATATTTAAATTGTGAAACCGGTAACAAGGTAAATAAAATTTGAGGTTTTTAAGATTGTCTGTTGTATTTTATGACTACATACCTACACTCTAAATTTAAGAAGTGCAAGATGAAGATCATGTTTTTGATAAAGGCTTATCTCTGTCTAAAGATATAGATTAAAGCTACGAAACCATGCAAGTAATATGTTTATGCCTCAAAGTATGAAAAGCTATAGGTGAAAATAATGTTTACAAGCACAAGGTTTGTCACTGCCTGTATACATTTAAAAATAAGATGTTCATGAGAAAATGTAATTATAAGTTACAAAACCATTTAAAATAAAATTAAGAATTTTTGACATATTTATACGATCGATTGACAATTAGGAGTTTTTAACATTATGAAGATGTGTACTTAAATTCTACCATTTCTTGAAAGTGTATATTTAAATTGCGAAACCGTTAGTAATACTTAATCAATTGTGAAATCTTAAAGATTGTTGTATTTATTTGCCATCCGGCTGTTTGTATCCAAAATTAAAAGATGTTCATAGACACATTCTCTGAAGATGCAATAGTAATTTACAAAACCAGTGACAATTTCAAATAAAATTAGGGATTTTAATCATTTTCATTTTACAGCTCGAAGATGTACATTTAATATGCGAAACCCGTTGTAAAACTAAATAAAACTTAAAGTTTTAAAGTTTAATTTAATTATTTGTCATCCGGCTGTTTGTAATCAAAAGTACAAGCTGTTTATGTAAATTACAAATCCAGTAGCGATTTGAAATAAAAATAGGGTTTTTCACTTGACACAAGACGCAGGTTTAAGCTACAAAACCCGAACAACATTAATTAAATTTTTGGATCTAAAAAAGCTTTACTTTCTTATTTCTAATATGTTTTTTAAAATCTTTATATAATATTTGCTACTGTACATATTCCTTAGTGCATATATATGGTACGTATTACCACTCAATCTGCTATTAAACTTTAAAAAACAAAATAACTTTCAATTCAAGATGTTTAATTTGTCACTTTAAATAAGTCTCTTATACCCATTTAAATTGATGTTTGATGCATAACTTAAATGGCTCTGACATCACTTTTTTAAATAACGAATAAAATAGAGTTTTTTGCTGTTTAATTTATATTAATTCGAATTTATAACGGCAAATTGTAAGAAGTATACTGTTATATATGTGTTTATTCCTTAAATCAGATTTATTACATATTTCCTCATAACATCCAATAAATAGGAGTTCTTTTCACTGGCATTTTAAATAAATTTTCTGTCTGGTTCATTACTAATAATATGCGGTCATTTCTATTGTTCCAGGCTAATCCTACTAAATCGATTTTTAATCCAGAAAACAGCGCCATTAAAATTACCTTGAATCGCTTTATTACCAGCTGCCAAGATCCAGAAAATTAACGTTAACTAAACATTAACAGGATTTATGGTATAATTAGTCTTAAATCGAGGAAGAAACAAGTAATAATATATTTCGTTGATGATGAAATAGTTTTGGAAAAAGTGAAAGTTTTTTTCAGTTTATTATTGTCATAAGTTATATAAGTTTATTATTGTCTACCATTTAACTTTATAACAACCCATCGTTGGCTAATTTTTAATGCAACGGATTAAAGTACAAAATTTCAGAGGCCATATGCCAACCTGCCTAGTATTACTGCCAAACTGTATTATGCTTTAGTCAAGTTGAAGTAATTTAAACAAATATTTATAAACAAGTTTTATTTTTGTCATATGTTTTTTAAGCATTTGTCGGGATCGTTAAATAATTATTCAAGTTTGGCGCCACTATATCCGTATGTATACTTAATTCAAGGCAAAACTTTGATGAAGCAAGGACGAGAGGCTTATAAAGGAAATGTAGTTCACATCTTAGTGAGAATGATGTCATACATTTTTAGGCAATGACAATGGATATTTTTTTATTTATTATTAAATTGGTACGCATTTTTTTGAATTTATTAATAGGTTTAAACGTGATGCAAGAAGATAAAATAAATAAACAAATACGTCCTTAGTTGTTATAATGTTTTTTTAAATAAGTTTTTTTGAATTAAATTAGTTTTTTTGTGCTGTATTTATACTATGCGTCGTACAATTTTCTTAGCAAATTTTCTATGTACTTTTAAAGATTGGATCAATTTTATTAACTTTTTCTATACAATTTACAACTCCTTATGATGTCATTATATGATATTATTACAATGGCTTCATTTACTCTAAATATGTCGTGGCAAAATGAAAAATAAAACGTGGCAAATATGTAGCAAATTTGGATCAACGTTTTTTGACTTTCATATGTCATTCTTTCTATACCAAATCTAGGGAATTTTAGAACTGTACTGGGAAAATTAGTATGAACTGATTAATTACGTCTCATCTTAATTACGGCAGATCTGAGGAACGATTAACCTGACAACTTTGGTTCAGTATCCCTTGGAGAACTGTTAGATGTCAATACACACCCTGAATACATTAACTCTATACAATTTTTTATTCGTTGGTAATACGCAGTCAATGTCAACGAATAATATGTATGCATATCCGTACTTAGGATTCTCCTGTGTCTTAGTCTAACACTAACCTAGATAGTTAGAAAAATAAAAACAACTATGACAAAACTTAGAATAAGCCACCTAAAGTCTGCGAGAGAGAGAGAGACATGCTCTTCCAAGAGAACTTGGTGGAAGAGAAACGACACATGTTCAAGAACTTTGCAGTAGTCAAGTTCAACAAGTAAGACACTACTTTCACAATAAGACTAATTATAACTCTCTATGAAATAATTAAAAAAGTGGACAAAAAACTAACACGATGAAATCTATCTAAGTAAGAGCATACTCCCTATGGTTAAATACCCTTTGTTGAAGCTTTGACAGTACAATGCAAGAAAGAAAATTCTCCTAGCAATTGAAGATCAAATTATTGTCACTTGAACCCACTCTAATCAACGATGACAATTAAAATTTAATGGAAACCCAGATACCATAAGCCACATAATATCGTCTTTTCCAACTATGGCTACTAACTTACCAGACACAACTATATAGCATCTCTACTATATTTGGAAATCTTAAAACCATACAAATTTGATACGTTCAATCTACCAGGTTTCTACAAGCTTTATCTAAATTCCGTTGAAGAAAATATTAATTACAAGATATATTGGGATAAAGATGCAGCAATCACCCATAACAGACCAGATAAAGAAAAAAGAGAATGAAACTTACCTTACAGATATTTTCATTTCACATAATAACGTTGATATTCAATATAGGGAAAAACTTGAAGAGTATGTGGCACTATCATTTGAAGTGAAGTATGAGTTGTGGAGAATGCAATCTGTTAAACACTAAAGAATTCTCTAAAATCATACCTGAAAAAATCTACTTATTAATACAAAAAGCAGCAGTAGTACAGCACCAAATAGTACAAAACTTGTTATGTCATTTTTACTGCAACCCTAGTTTATGGTATAAAATGCTTACCTAAAATAACAAAAAAATTGTCTTTACATAGTTTAGCTACTTCAAGAACACAGGACAATCTGTGAAAATAATTACTAATAATAATAACAATATTAATATTCATGATATTAATAATATTCCTTCATTTGCCAATAAAATTATAAAAACTATGCACATACCTACAAATCATTTTACGCAAGGAGAGTTGTTATGTTGCATTATTTATTTTTTTATGAAAAACAAAAAATCAGCTGTTTTGCAGTTTGTTGTTAGTACATGCATCTGATACCAGTTCTGCATGATTCCCATCTCTCAAGAACAACCACTCAATCATATCACAAACATTCTATCAGTAAAAAGAATGTATCATCAGCATATTGACACACCAGACCAGGAGCAAATCCATCTCAAAGATTATTAACTTTAAGCGTGGAGACCTAAGGTACTGCTTCATGCTTATAGATTCTGAGAAAAAGTATTTGATAGGCACGCTGTTTGCTGTCTTGCCCAAGAGAGAGAGGCACAGACTCTCTAATCCTATAATCCCTCAGCTTCTCCAAGAGCATCCTAGGCTCTATTAAGTCAATGACCTGCTACCTTCTTGCTCTTATCTACATTGTCGACATCTAATTAAAAAAAATTAAAATGACCAGCTGAGTTGATCGGTTTGCTTGGAAGCAAATTATTGCTCAGTAAGAATATTTTGGTGGTTTATAAAATAAATAAGTCTTTTGTAAATGATTCTCTCAAAAATCTTTGATGCATATGACAGCAAAGATATAATTTGCTATGTCAGATCTGTCACATTTTTTTTTAAATAGGCACCAGTTTAGCTCCTGTCAAAGACTGTAAAAAGATTTCATCAGAGAAGCACTTATTTATAATACCGGATATTGGAGAATAGATGCTATGGACTGAGTGTTATAAATATAGCACTGGGTAGCTCATCCAAGCCAGCTTAAAATTTAATAAGTTGTATCACCTTCACACTAGATACTTCATCATATGTAACTGGGTCTAGAAAATTGTCAGTTAAAATTTTTGCACATTGTAATTTAAGTTTATTGCATCTACACTACTATTAAATTGCTTCGAAAATATATTGGCAATGAAAAAAGAATCCTCCATGGACCATTGCTATGTTTAGGTTTAATAGATTTGTGATCATACAGCTGGTGTGTTTGATCAAATTTGCTCTTAAAAATGTTTAAGTTTTTTATGTTTGATTATGTATTATTATTGATGATCATCATATTTTGTCGTACACAGTATAACTTTCAACGCGTAAAATTAAATGGACATCAGTTAAGTTGTTCGACAAGTTTGCAATGGTGTTCCTTAAGAATCTATATTTGGATCATTTTTCTTTGCATTCTATACTTCTCAACTTCACGCCCATATGAACTTTGTTACCTCGTATTTTTATGCTGACGATACACACATTTACTTCATTTAATCTGGAAAATATTAATGATGCTAATGTCAAGCTTTCTAAAGATCTTATCTAAAAAACATATTTAAATTTGAATCCTCAAAAATGTCAAAATAATAATAGTAATACAAACATATTATTATTAATGGTATTGAACATCTACTTGATTGCTAAATAAATGCTAAGAATCTTGGAGTAATTTTTGATCCAAATTTAAGATTTTCTAAACATGTTAATAACTGTACTAGATAAGCATTTACTAACTTCAACCTTATTTATAGTACTCAAATACATCTTTTGAGTATTGATCCTAAAAAATTGTTATGAGATGGTTTGGTACTATCACAATTTACATATTGTGATGTTTTGTATAGTGCATGCCCTAATAGACATTACTGGTAGATGATAGAACTAATACAAAACTCGTAATCGCGTTTGATAGCGATGTAAGTAAAAAGCGAAGAGAGACTCAAATCCTCAAACTTTTATATGAGTGAAGTGGAGATGAAAGTATTCTAGAAGACAACGAAAAAAAAGAAGAATATTAGGAGAGTTTTTTTCAATTAGGTCCTAATATTCCATCTAATGGTACATCCATTGAACTCCATCAACTCAAGAACAAAAGAACTGTGCTCGTTGGAATTTATTCGTTTTATCTGACAGAAAAACTCATTTTAGAATTCATTGGTTAAACAGTGCGTAATTTCCACGTCAATAAAAATTATAGGATACTCAAATATTTCAGTATCAGTGGAGATGGACTGAGCTATTACAGGATGGGCTACTAAATAAATATTCTTGCTGGATCACATTTAAACTAAATTTATAAACTAAATGTACAAACATTAGGAGGTAGAGGCAAAAGCTCCCTTTAGGAACTTTGGAGCGATACCGAGATGCCCTAAAAGGAATTAAAAAGTTTAATTTTTTTCCACAGCCAACAGAACGAAATTAAAACTTATTCATAGTTCAAACTCTGGAATGATTAAAGGTGAAACAGCAATCGAGCTGTTTCAGCATCTCTGAAGGTGTAGTCATAGTGAGGCTAATAAACAAACATTCTTGCTTGATTAAACTCAAACTGAATTTATATGTTGCGAATTAAGACGTAGAGGCAAAACCTTCATTTTAGATCTTTGGAGTTATTATAGGATGCCCTGAAAGAAAAAAGGATATGGAATGGTGAAAAATGAAATAGCAAATGAGCTGTTTCAAAATGCATGTGACGAGAAGTCACAACAAGGCTACTAAACAAACATTCTTGTCATTTTGATCATTCTGAAACTGAATTTATATATTGTGGATTGAGAAGTAGAGGCAAAACCTTCAATTAACATCTATGGATTGATTACTGGCAAAGTAAATAGAATGAAATTAAAATGGTCAAAGATGAGACAGCATTCTTGATTGGTCGTACTTAAACTAAATTTATATATTGTGGATTGAAAGTATATCCCTCCTGCATTCGGGAATCATCTCGTATGTCGCATATACCCGACGGTGCGACAAGGATAGAGCAAGAGGCGGGCACACCTGGAGACATCTCGGAACAAACGTAAAAACTTGGCGAATGTTCCGGACCAGTGATCTACCTAATAGATAAGAATCCTAAGAGGTAGTTTAAGTTTGAATCGGAATTTGAATTATCGGCGCAACTTTTAAATCGAAATATATAGCAAAGAATAAATACAGTGTAGTCATTTTATTAAGTCCATTTTTATGTATCGAGTATCTTAATTCCCACTTAAATGTATAGTAAAAAACGCTAAAGTATGTACATATTTCTTCTCTACATGTGTAAATTACGACTAGCCCATAGATCATGAAACTGTATAGTAAAAACTATATAAAAAATGTATAGTAAAAAACGCTAAAGTATGTACATATTTCTTCTCTACATGTGTAAATGACGACTAATGACGCCCATAATCATGAAACACATTAGCCATTTTTAGTCAACAATTCGATTATTAGAAGTCAAGACCAAAATTATTAACAAATTTATATCCCAGTAAATTTTTAAGAGCGAAGGCGTGATCATTAAGTGGCTAGTCACCTTTTTCGGTTGTCCTGTAATGAATATGCATAATTAAAGCCACTTCAGAGTCCTCGGGTGATTGTTACATCTAAAACGGCAAGGTGAATTTTAACCAGACCTTGAGAGACATAATTTCCTGATTTTTTATATTATCACTTCTTGTTAGTATGCGCCTGCGAGCTTATTTTAATTTAGTGTTTTTTTTAAATTTACATTTCTTGAATAAACAAACAGCATCTATTAGAAACAATGTATTGACAGATTTCCCGGTAGAAAGTTAATAAATCGCCAAGAAAAATAAACCAGACCATGGAAAACCTACGTAATTCAGATGTTCGATTAACTTGTATTAAATCTCTTCTCTGAATCCGAAATTGATACAAATAATGAGTGTGTTCAGCGGTGAATCAGCCCAATGTTTTGACCGATAATTACGTAGTTTAAGTAACCCGGATTTGTTTTAGCTTATTTGGTTTTTTGTTTACAAGGAAACTAAGACTAGACATTGTTATTTAATCTTATTATATAATCTTATGTCGATATTAAGATAAAAATAATCCGGCATTACGTAATTTAATATTTTAAAGCTCCGCCAACCTTGGGCCTAATTAATTCTTAATGTAATTATAATTTTTTCTTAGTTCATTGCAAGAACTGTAAAATTAAATTATAATGCTTTATTGTTTTAATCACAGATTATGATGACTAAGTGATGATGCTGCAAGGCTATTAATAAACAAGTTTTTAAGCAACATTTAAGTGGTAAGAATTTAATATGAAAGACTCCTTCTAAAAAATATATATAATGCATCACAAATGATAAATAATTAAAAAAATTAAAAGACATGCTTAGAGCTATAAACAAATAATAAACATGACATCACCAATTATCTTTTTTTATATAATGTCCCCGCTAATATCAATTGATTACGAGCTATTGTCAGTAATAAAAATTAGCTTAATTAACACATACAGAAAACGTATAGCTTCTTATATGCAAATGAATAACCCAGACCTTCATATCCTCTCTATGGTTTAATTAAAAATATATATATCTACCGGTAAATTATTACGAAATACCTTTTATAAAACCATTTCACAACTGGCACAACATTAAGGCTTCGCGAATGTTACCTCGTCGAAACCATTTCTCATCGCCTTGTCCAAAATTTCTTCGGTTTGTGCTCATTACCTACTGCCCTCCTTTTTTTTTAAGATCACATCTGAATGTCGCGGTAATATTTTTAATACTTTGTTTGGGCTTTAATCGTTTATTGAGTTATTACAGTTAAAAGCTTTTAAATTTTATTTTTATACCGACTTTTAAGATGATTTAGGAGGTGAATGAAGTGTAAAATGATGCTTTTAAAACGACCATATTTTGACTTTTTATATACAAGTTTGATGTGAGAATCGTAGAGAACTATAAATAAGTAAGGCCTAGAGTATGTAGAAGGAATTTACGTTGAAAAATTAATCTTAAGGGGATTTCGGTAGTGATTAAAAAATAAAATGGATTAGAGACCATAAATATGGTAAAAAGTTCGAAAGTTAAAAAGTCATCATATTGTTCATCGTTTGGAAAAAAATAACCATTTTAGAACAATAATATGTCGATGATTTAGGCAGTAATTACCAAAAAGTCATTGCCAAAAATTCGTTAAACAAAACTAAAAATAAATAGAATGCAACAAAGAAGTATGATAAAATACGATAAAATACATTGAAATACAACAAAATTAATCTAAGATTAAACTAGAAAAAAGAAAGAATGACAAACTGAGGGTAACAGCACAATGCTGCTTGGAAATTTTTAGGCGTATTAAAAAGCATCAGAAAAATACTTATTGTATGAGTATAGCACGTTTCTGGTGGACATTAATCTTAAAATAGTTTTAATATTTTATAATAAATATCAG
Organism: Anthonomus grandis grandis; assembly: GCF_022605725.1. Lineage (NCBI taxonomy): Eukaryota > Metazoa > Arthropoda > Insecta > Coleoptera > Curculionidae > Anthonomus > Anthonomus grandis. The sequence continues at coordinate 13,231,922 of NC_065548.1, read as the reverse complement.
TAATTTCTAGAAGTATAGCGAGAAGATTAACATGACATAGATCTTAACAAATAAGGGAGCGGAATGAGTTCTCCACTTAGCACCACAGCACGATACATAATAAACGTTTGTGAAATAGGAATAGTTTATTAATTTTTGATGCTGGTTTAATTTATTGGTCAAATAATTGATATGACTCGACCAGGTCATCTTAAATAAATATTGATACCTAAGAATTTTGAAGATTATACATTTTTAATAGACTCATGGATAGTTTTAACTAGGTATGACTTAGGATTGCGATTAATGACGCACGGGTCTCTAAAACTGGTAAGGGCTGATTTCTGGAGGTTGAGTATTAAGCTTATGTTACATCATTCTGAAAATCTGTATTAGTCAATATTTGTTATCTTTGTAACTTTATCCTCAGATAAGTGGGAAATTGTAAGTGAGGTGTCATCTGCAATCTGATAATTTCTATGATAGTTTTAGATAATCACTTTAATCATTGCAAAATAATAAGAAAAGCAAAGATGAGAGTAGCCACCTTGGGGACTCCGTATCTAACATTTTAAATTTACCTGATTGAATGTAACTTGGACAAATTGGTAAATATCAGACACATACGATGTAAGCCATTTCAAAGTAGACCAAAAGATTCAAGTTCATAGCCTACAAGGCCCTTGTTGACAAGATCAAAGGCCTTGAATAGATCATAATAAATCCCAACAATAAACCGTTTCATATTAAACTGATAATCAACATGATACAAGTTTTCAAGTTTTAAATTATATATTTAGAAAGGTATTGTGTCAGACGAGCATATATACATTTTTCAAATATTTTCAAAAAGACAGACATGTTTGAGATGGGATGGTAATGATTTGAATTGAACTTGTTGCTTTCTTTAAAACTTGGGATGACTTTCGCGGCTTTTAGTAGGTTTAAAAATTTGCCTTGGTTGAACGAACTATTTATTATATTTTCTAAATAAAATAATAATATGTCTGCCACATACCTTATGATAAAGCAGGGGATTTCATTCGGTCTACTTAAAGTTTTCTTGCATACCTGTAGAAGAATCCTATAAATTTTTTCCAAGGTCACAAGGTTTAGGAGATTTAGGCAGAGATTTAAAAATTAAATGCCGTAGAAACCATAAAAATAACAAAAAAAAATTTTTTTGATCAACTTTTAGCCATTTTAGACGTAAAAAACTTGGAGAATCATATTTAATAATTGTAGTTCATAATTTGTAAAAAAAGCAATTTTGACAACAAACGAATATTTCAATATAATTTGACTAGTAATTAAAAAATAAAATGCGGTAAAATCCATAGAAATAGCAAAAGGTCAATATATAACCAATTTTTAACCATCTCAAACATGAAAGATACAGAGCATCAAGATAAAATAAGGTTCATCGCTTATAGACAGCACACAACTATGTAAGAAACATCCATTTCAAGGTGATTATTCAAAATAATAACTGAAAAATTCAGGCAGTTATCTTATTTTTTCCCAGAGATTTATTTAGGTTGATTCCTTGCTAATAAAACAAAAAAAACTTAAATGTAAAAGTAGCTTAAATGCTAATGACCGCTAACTAATAAATTATTGCATCAATAGATGTCATACAACCAATATTACTTCCTATTTAGTATTATATTATTATTGGTTTAATATTTTTTGTAATAAATCATTTATTATTATGAGGTGCCTGATTTATAACCATATACTTATGTATAATGCTTATGGTTATTATTAAAAACAGGTAAGTTACCTTTTTTGATATCAAGAAGATGGACAGAAATATATGCTCTGACAGATTTCTTTTTTTTTTTCAATGTTTATGCTTGTCTGTGCATTTTACCTATATCCATACGTATATATAATTTTTAAATATTATATTAAAAGACAATAAAAATAATTATATATTTATGAACTAGACATGGATGTAAGCTAATGATAATATACTCGTTGATATAGATAATTGAATTTAATTTATTAATCAGCTTCATCTTTTTATTTTCGATAAACATGCTTCATTCCAAAGGTCAAGAGAAAGTAAACCTTAAACTCTAAACATTAAAGTTTTTAATAGGCAAAGATATGCAGCATTGTGAGATTTTAAAAAAGCCCGTAACATACATTACTATGAAAGGCTCAGAAATCTTACACTATCTGTGTTAAAAGAAAATAAAAAGGACAATATTTAAATAAATTTTAAAAAACTTGGAAGATTCTAAGATCTTTTAACGTATGTAAAAAGAAGATAAATTTTGCTAATAACTTAATTAATCCTAACACACCTTTTCGTGAATTTTAGCAAAATACTTCTGATTGCTCTTCTAAAATAATCTTCTATGAGCAAAATAGTTTTAAGAATCCAATTGAATTTTCTCTTAATTTAATTTATAGTTGTGGTACCAATGCTTGAGGGGTGGATGGAATTAATGCCGTCCCTATTTAAATGTTTTTATCACTCATATAATTCCTGCATAGAACTAAATTACTTTCACAATCAATGGAAAATCTCGATAGATGAGTTTTATCAAAAGTAAAAAATCTACATAGCTTTAGTGACCTGAGAGTATTAAGTATTTTGCCAGTTTTATCAATAGTTTTTGAAAAGGTGTTGTATAGCCAGTTGGTTGCATATTGCAACTAGTAAATCCAGAAAATTAATGTTGTTTGAGAAAAGTACTAGAGATGACCATAGCACTGATGACGTAATGACCTCAATGGATAAGAAATTGTCAACGGCTATTGTCGTTTTAGACTTTTCAAAAGCATTCGATACCATCAATCCCGATCTTTTATCAGCAAAACTTAAATACTTTGAATTTCTGGAAAAATTGATCCAGTTTATTAAATCGTATTTTCATAATAAATATCAAAAAATATATATACAAATAATTATTTTTTGATAAGGCTAAAATCTTATACCTTCCTCGAGGTTGTATTTTGGGGCCAACTATATTTGTTGTTTATTATCTACATTTCTAATATACCTAAGACTTGAAAATATTGCAAATTAAAAGCTTTTAATACCCAGGTTTATATTAATTTTCAGCATTAGGATTAAATTTGTTTAAGTAACTGTCCTTTGAATATAACCTTAAACTCAACCGTCTACAATCAATACGGATATTAACCTGGATGATGTATCTCTTACTAGGGTTGATAGTGTAAAGAATTTCGGTATTGTTCTGAATATTGAATTAAGATTTAGTTATTATGCAAGATTAATAAGTCAAAAGTAATTGTTATCAATGAAAATTTTTTATACAATAATCGTCATATTCTTAATGTTTATGTTCACAGGATGCTTTGTGGATCTAATTATCAATTATTATCATCTCAATTATAGTAATTTCATTTATAGCCCATGCTTTGACGTTATTCTTAAAAATTGAATATAAAAAATACAAAATTCCTAGTTACCGATAGTATTTGGATTGCATATTTCTTATATGTTTTTAAAGAACTTAGTTGATTGGACAGTTGCCGTTCAAATTGTATTTCTTCGATGTTTTCTGCGCATTTTTGTAGATCCTAGCATGTATAATTTTTTAGAAAAATCCAAAACTCCTTGCACGTCTTCACAGATAGTTTCTTTGTTACAATATATTGCCATAATTGATACAGGTATTGAATTGTACAACTTATTGCCTATTGACTTAATAATTCTTAATAAGAAATATTTCAAATTATAGTTTAAGTAATATCTATTGAATCTGTGATATAGATTCTTGTGCAGTAGTTAGTTTTTCTTGTTACTATTTAGTTTGAGTGAGCCAGAAAAGTGGGATTCAGTAAATTAGCTGACCTTTAGCTTGACTGCGCCTTACTTTTCTGTAATAACTTTTATAAATGATTAGATTTGTACATAATATTGTAAATTTATGACATATAAGACACTTATATTATTATTACGATAGAGTGTGGAGATGAAACAGCGGAAGTGATTTTCAAAAATTCTTCCGAAAATGACCATAACTCAAAAACCAAAACACATTGAAATTTTGTACAGAAATTGCTCTATTAAAATGGTTGCACATCCATTTCAACAATTATTTTTTGGGAAAAGATGATTTTTTTTTAATTAAAATTATATTCTTTAAATTGCTCTAATAAAATATTCATGCTTAGTTACATATCGGCGAAAATATAAAAATTCAAGAGGGTTTAGACAGTAAATAAAAAGTAATATATGGTGAAAATTATATAAAAAACAAAATATACACATTACTCAACCAAGTTACCAGAGCAACCATGTTAGAACTAATTTTTTTAGTTAAAAATGTAACTTCATTCTGCTGCATCTCAAGACAGAGAAGGATGGAGAATTACGATCCCAGCAATTGAGACCATACTCTCTCGAGTGTAAAAAGACAAGAGAGAGAAAGGTTTAAAAATATACAATATGGTGGAATTAACGAACCTATGGTTATTTTAACGGCCTGTATAACCATTATAGTTTTTGGTTAAAATTTAGCCATTTTATAGTTTTAATATAATTTTTCTAACAGTTTTGGATGTAAATAAGTAGGAATTTAGGAAAGTTTATAAATAATATTTTTATAAAATTTAATTTCTTCCATTTGGTTGTCAAAAAAGGGTCTTAATTAACTTTGACCAAAAATATTTTTCTTTAACTCTTTTAGGCTGATGAGTTTTACAGAAACTCGAATAAATTAAAATAAGTAATATTATGAAAAAAACTAAAATTTTTCCATTCAGATTGTTAGGTGGAGTCCTGAGCTTGTATTAAATATGGCGGAGTTTTCATAATTGTAGCTAATTTACGAAATACAAATCGTTAATTAACTTTAGCTTTTTTGAGAATTACGGGCATTATAATTCAAAAAAAGCTTTAGCTATTTTCTATTTTTTTAACAAAATTCTAACAGGAAATATATTTAGAAAATTTTGGTTAAATAATATTCAACATTACTACATTTAGGTATTAATGGCTATTTTCTAAGCAAAAAACAGCCTTACTTAAAGAAAAACAACTAGCCAGATAAATCAAATTTGTTATTTAAATCTTCAGAAGTAAACATTATTTACGTCAAGCTTTTTATCTTCTAGAAAATACTTGGATCTGGTTAGGATTATCGAAAATATGAATGTTTAAAAATTGCGAAAATGTTTATTATTTGCGCAAGAATTCAGGTGAATGTTTGGCCATACAGCCGATTGATTGGCAATATTTGCCTAAAAGAAAAATAAACTGGGGGTAATGGATGTCTTAATTTTAGAGTTTTATTTTTACGCAGACAAGGTTACCTCAAAATCCAATTTTGAAGAATTCGCTTTAAGTGGGGTTGAAACAGTTTTCATTGAAAATTTTATTAATTTAACCCCATTTAAATTATCCTTGTAATAAGATTGGCTCCGAAGATCGCCCAATAGGATTGAAAACTTTCAAATTTTATTAATTCATCTCCATTTAAAAAGTTTTTTCTTCTAAAATGTTTATTTGTTCATAAAATCAAACAAAAATGAGACTCTGCCAACATAATTAACGTCAGTTTACTTTTCCATTCATTAAATATTTCTAATCAATCTTCTACATTAAAAAACATTTATCTGAAACCCGAGGCAAATAATAAACATTTTCGCGAACTTCAAACTTTCATAATTTTAAACGATCTTAAACAGATCCAACCAATTTTTATCCCTGGCAGTAAATAAATGCCCATTATAAATATTTAAAGTAACTATTTGGTTACCTGTAAATAAGAAAGCTTATTTATTTATGAAATTTTTTAAATATTTTGCGTAAAAGTGAATGAAACATGAATGAAAATTTATGGAAATCTTTCTATGAGTTATTTATTTTTCTACTTTTTTTATTATTCTTGTGAGCGTCAATAATTTTCTTCTAAGAGAAAACGATGGTATTAAATGCAAAATCCCGATTCTGGTTGATTAACAGTAGTAACATTATAAGAAAGATCTCACCTAAATACCATAAAAGAACCGTTTTGCAGTTAACCTAGGCCAAAAACGGCCATTATTCAACGAAAGTAAAAGTAACGAGCGGTACCCACGTTATGCATGGTTCTTCGATTATGTATTAAGTTCCCGTTATATAAAAGTGCAAAATGTCACGCTAAACGGGCGTGATCGTATATACCATCACGTTAGTTTTTACTTTCTATGGTTTTCAAGTAACTATTGCGTGTTTAATAATAATGATCATCTAAATGGAAAACATTTAGCATAGAAATCATTTATTATATATGACGGCGTGTGCATGTTTCTCAAAGGGAACACGTGTAATTGAAACTAAGAATTACAGCTTATATTTAGCCTTGGGAATATTACATCTCACTGTATATGCAATTGCAGTGATAATGGCAATTTCGTAATTTTAATTTTGCCTCAGAACATATTATGAGAGGACTTGGTTAATGGTTTTGTCATTTTTATTTTGTTAAATTATTTTAAAATTAATTTTTTTCCTCGTAGTTTTGATCCTCTATGAGTTTCACGTTTATTTTCTGAAAATCGTATTTATTAAATTAGGTTAAATTTTTCAATTTAAAAACTTTTAAGAAGAATTAGATAAAAACTATAAAATGGCCCGATTTTAACCAGAAATTAAAAGGTAATAAAGGTTCTTTTATAATCATTATGTCGACAGCATTTTAAGCCAAGGAGTCTGTAACTTTCAATTTTAATGAAAATATGTCATTTTTCGTAAAGTGATTTTTGTTAGATTTTCTTAAACTCTTGTTAAATTTTTTAGCGAAAAGGGTTTTAAATTAAAAAATGGACCAGTTTTAACCAACATTTAAAAGTCAATGACTTTTCTCCATAGAAAATAGTCATAGACAGGAAGCCTGAGAATAAGTATTAATAAAACTTTTTAATCATTATTACGTAAATTTCGTCGTATTTAATATTTTCCAAGACATTTTTAACACATTTCTAAATATAAAATAGCCATTGATTGAATACTATTACGTAAGTTCTAAAAACCAATACATTTTTTCAAATAAATTGCGGTAAAAACTAAAAAAAATCGACATATGCAATTATTATAATATTGCCATTAAAAATATATTAACAAAACCGCTTTACATATACGATAATAACAATAAGCAATTATTAAATTTAATACATAAAATTTAATTATTTATGTATTTTAAAAAACGTTGCACAATGTGTGTAATATCCTTGTGGCAACCAAACCAAAAATAGATAATGTTGTTTTGCAAAATCCCAAAAAAACCAACATAACTATAACTCAATTTATTGCCATTTTAAAATAATTATACTATTTTTCCGTTAAAAATAATAAAAACTTATTCGCCGAAGATACTGGTTCAATAACATCACAATCTTAACTTGATTACTTAACCTAACCGCCGCAATATACAGTTGATATAACGGTTCAAAAAAAAAATTACAATTTGACCCCATGTAGAAGAATGTCATCAATTATTTCGCGAGATTGGCGGCTTAACCGTTTCAAATCAATGTTGCAAAATTGTTTTTAATTAATTATGCCGATCGTGAATTGCACGTTCACTTAGCAACAAAACTGTTTTGATAGAAATATAGATCTGATGCGATGAGAAAATTAAGAAAGTGACGTAACGGTTTTTTTTAAGAGAGAAAAACTTATGATATTGAGAATTTATTTTTCAGTTGTGATTAAAAAGTTACCAAATAAATCATATGAAATGAAAATTCTGTAAGAAAAATTTGAATTTTGCAGATCGTTAGCATCGTTCTATGTCGACCGTTAGGTCTGAGGTAGACAATTGTATCTAGCAATGGCAATTTTTTGGGTTTCATAGTGTTGAAAAACGCACACAAAAATTAATGATTTTTTGATATGTGTTTTTTGAAAAGCAACATGATTTTTTTATTCTAAATAGGCGAAAAAACACAAAGTCTCGGTCTTGACAGTCTTATAATAAAATTACATTTTTAAAATGGTTACATGTTTCGCTCAGAAATGAGCATCATCAATCTGATCGGAAATCCAACAGTGAATCAGTGTTATCATATAGCTGGTTGGTAACAAGTAAAAAAAAAATATTATCTCTTAAAGCGAAATGGACGAATTTATTCAATAATTTTTTGAGAAATTTAATAAAAAAAAAAAAATGAACATGGAAATGTTTAGGACAAAAAAGGAAAACCTTTAAATTTGTTTTTTATTTAAATAAATCGAAATTTTGTAAATAATACTTTACGTACATAATTCTTCTTTTTATATTATTGTTTTTGCGACTTTTTATTGTTTTTTATATATTATTATTTTCTGTTAATATATCGTACTTGTTGTCTAAAAAAAGCATAGTAGGGAGACCATCCTAAAGAAAAAAATCAAATGTTCTTGTTGGTATGCTTAAACATGTTTTATATTAAGCAGAATATGCTTAAATACTTGGAATTGATTCACTGTTAAAGTAAATAAATTTTATTTTTTCAAGCGTTTTAAATGGAATTTTGTCATATTTTTTATATTCTTGATTATTGGCATTAATTATTTTTTATTATTGGAATGCCTAGACGAGTGGATATTTTACTAAGGATTGCTATGAGGAGCTCAAATAACAAATAGTAAATTATCATTGTAACTTTTAATTTTTCAAATGTTTTAAATTCAGTTTATTTTTTTTTTAATTTTTGCTTAATATCTACCATCATTAGACGAGTTTATTCTATATTAAGAAAAAAGATGCTCAAATGCTTAATATTGATTCATTGTTAAAGTAGGTAAATTTCATTTGTCCAAATATTTTGTCTAGACAAATATTTTAAATTCTTGATGTTTTTTTTATTCTAGCTTAATAATATTTATAAGTATACATTATTTTTAATTATTTTGTTTTTTGTATTTATATTTTTTTATTATTAATGTCTTTTTCTTTAATAATATCTTCTGTTATTTATAAAAAAATCTACGTAAGAAATTTCTTGCAGGAATTAATCAATAATGTTCTTATTGGTGTGCCCAGATGCCTTAATTTTATATTTAAGAAAAGATGTTTAAATATTTAGTATTGATTTATTGTCAAAATGGGTAAATTTAAATTTTTTAAATCAAATTTTTAACTTTGTTTTTAACAATTACCAATCATTACCAATTATTGATTTGATTAGACGAATAACTTTACAAGCTTAAAAGGTAAGTATTGATTTACAGTTGAATCAAGCATTTTAGTTTTTTCATTAACAATATTTAAATATATACAGGGTGTTTCACAACTTATCCGAAAAATTTTAACCACATATGCGCTGTTACGAAACAAGTTGATTTTTAAAAAAAAATTTAATAAAAGTCCTACAAAAATTAAGTTATAAACCTATGTTTCAATAATAAATTGAAAAATAAATATCTGTATTTTGCGTTCATCGTCGTGATATTAGAATACGCATTAATAATTTATTGTAGCAAATGTTGTATCAAACAACTGATGAAAACAAAGTCTCTAACGTGGGTGATCAGAATGAAGAACGGTCGATTTATGTGAATTTATTTTGCGAGTTTAATTTTTAGTTATTTATTAATAAAAATGGCACATGTGTACACTAATGAGGAGTTAGTGGACATTGTTTTAGCGTACGGAGAAGCAAGGCAAAATTCGCTAGCGGCGTCTCGTTTGTATGCACACCGACTTCCGAATATACCATATCAGGCACATACCACATCACGAAAGATTTAGTTTAATTGTTTTACGTGCCGGTGCAACTGGAGATTTGCGCCCCAGACGTGGAGTAGATGGGGGTCGGGTTCGCCCACAACGCGTTTTAAATGCCGAAGAAGAAATTTTGGGTATTGTGGAAGAAAATGCAGGAATAAGTACAAGGAGGTTAGCCCAACAGATCCCAGAAGTATCACATGCAACAGCGTGGCGCATATTACATGAGGCCCAACTGTACCCTTATCACGTCCAGAGAGTCGTAGCAACGCCTGGACTCTCTGGACGTGGACTACAGACTATCCCCTAAGAGTAACATTTTGTGAGTGGTTTTTGCAAAAAAATGCTCGTAATGCGCGTTTTACAGCTGATATTTTGGCCACCGATGAAGCTATTATTACTCGTAATGGTATAACCAATCTACATAATACACACGTTTGGTCTTATTGAACCGTTCATATTGCCAGATCGGATGGATGGTCACCAGTGTTTGGAATTTCTTCAGAATTATTTGTCGGTTCTTCTTGAAAATGTGCCATTGGCGGTCCGAGCATGGATGTGGTTTATGCACGATGGGGCACCTCCGCATTTTCGTTTAGAAGTTCGTGATTTTTTGAATCATGTACACCAGATACGCTGGATCGGAAGAGGTGGACCAATTGCATGGCCTCCACGGTCTCCCGACCTAAATCCCCTGGACTTCCTTTTATGGGGACACTTGAAAAACAAGGTATACCGTACTCCAGTTCACAATATTGAAGAATTGCGTGACCGAATCACAGTGGTTGCCGATAATTTGAGACTTCAGGAACAGCAGGAAGGAGGTGTATTTGAATTAGTGCGCCAAAATTGGTTTAAACGTGCCCAAGCTTGCATTAGAGTCAATGGAAACAATTTTGAACAGATTTTGTAAGTAAGTGAACTATTAAACTGTATTATCTTATTATCTCGATATCTGTAAGACTTTTATTACATTTTTTTTTGAGAAATCAACTTGTTTCGTAACAGCGCATATGTGGTTAAAATTTTTCGGATAAGTTGTGAAACAACCTGTATTTTTTTTAGTAACAATATGTCACTGTTATTTAATAAAAAAGCTATAATAATTAATAATGTTTATATTGGTGTACCTAGGCGAGTTAATTCTATATTAAAAAAAGATTCTTAAATACTTAGTATTGATTCATTTTTAAAGTGAGTATTTTATTTTTCTAAATATTTTACCTAGACAAGTGTTATAAATTCTTGATTTTTTTACTCTTTCTTAATATTCATTAAAAAACTGATTTATTTTTGATTATTAATATGAAAACACATATATAAAAGTTTCATATACTACTTATTGATTTTCTGTTAAATCAAGCATTTTAAGTTTTTGAGCAACCCTATTTAAATATACATATAAATATCATAAAATATAAATAATCAATATTGTTTCTATTGGTGTACCTGGACAAGTTAATACGATATCAAGGAAATGATATTCAAATACGTAGTATTGATTTTAACAATGAATTAAAGTCAGTAAATTTTAACTTTTCAAATATTTTATATGGAATTTCTTAATATTTTTTTTATTCTTGATTATTGATATCTTAAAACAAACTAATTCTGTACTAAGAAGAAAAGGCTTAAATAAATGCTAAATTATTATTGGATTAGGTAACTTTTAATTTTTCAAGTATTTTAAATTCTGCCACTTTTTTTTTAATATTGTTTAATATTGATTAATATTTTTTTTTATTACAATATCACTGTTATTTAAAAAAAAGCTAAAGAAGGAATTTCTTGCAGGAAATAATAAAATATGCTCTTATTGGTATGTCTAGACGAGTTTATTCTCTATTATGGAAAAGATGCTCAAATACCTAGTATTGATTTATTGTTAAAGTAAGTAATTTTTTATTATTCAAGTATTTGATATTCTTTGATTTCTATTATATTTTTCATAATATGTCTCATAATATAACTTGATAACAATATTTCTCATTAACTGACTATTGATATACAGTTGAATCAAGCAATTTAAGTCTTTCATAAAATTTTTTTAATCTCATATTTATACTTGTCATAATTAAATATACTTTTAAACAAACGATAAAATATAAAATTAAATAAGGGTATAGAACCCTATATCAGGATAAAATTTTAAGGCTAAAAACGTTGAACTGATTTGAATGATGCTTCAGTTTATTTTCTTTGAATCGAACCTAGAAAGTCACTTAATAATAAGCGAAATATTTAAAAAATACCGTTTGAAGAACTTCTTATACTCAGATAAGTTAATCTGTAAGCTTGTTAGTGTCTGTGTCTCGTATTTATATTATCAGAGGTTAAAAAAGACATTAGTTATTTATTACTTAATTTGCAATCTTAAAATATTTAATTCAAGGATGTTAGTCTTAATGTAAGAATGATGTACTTATACTGCATTTTTCGGATTAATAGTCTCAATAACATATATTTACAAAAGCATTGTATATATACATTCAAAGGGTAACATAGCTGCTCACGAATACTTAATCATAACGTTTCAATCATATATCATTTAGTTGTCGCAATTTATATTGGAGTTTTTTTTTAAATAATACGTCCATTAAAATATATGTTTTTATTTCCTGCATATTCGTCTACTGCTTCTATGTTGTGCCTCCTGTATCCAATTTGTATAAATCCGTTTACTGTCATTCGACCATCTAGTTGGTGGTCGTCCACTGTCGCACATTCTTGCAATGTGTCCAATCCAATTCCATTTTAGGATTGTTACTCTTTCTACTGTGTCAATTACTCTGGCTCTTCTACGTAGCTCAGTGTTGTGATCTCTAAGGGCCAGCATTGGTCTTTCCATTGCATTATAAGTTAGGACAGGCAGAATACATTGGTTTAAAACCTTGCTATTAAGATAAATTGGTAAATTTTACTTTAATTTGTGCCTTAAGCTTCCAAATGGACATAAACGGATTTCGTGGACTAGATACTTCAATGAGGTAGTTTCTTCTACTTAGATGCCATCTATATATGTATACTCTTTCACCGAGTACAAGGCAAGTCATCTTTAGTACGACCTTATGGAAAGCAAAGTTTATCTGTTGTGCATGATATGATCAAGGCGATCTGATATTAACACTGTGTAATCTGAAAATCCCAAATATGTTAGGCTTACTCTAGATTTTCCAAATTTACAGATTTCAAGATATACTTACTCAGGGTCGTAAACAGTTTTAGCGAAATAGTATCCCTCGGGCAAACTCCTATTTATGTTGAATTTATTTGTTGTCTCCTGCAGTTTTACGTTATCTGTAAATATCGATTGCTATATCGATGAGTAGTATAGTAATCGAAGAGTAGCTTTAACTTCTGTTCCTGGTTTATAGTGTCATAGGCTTTTTACAAAAAATGTCCACGAATATTAGGACAAGTAGTTTTTTGTATTCAATGGACTTGTCTATAAGATTTCTTAGGACTTATAAATGATTGCTTAACATCCAGCCTGTTCCTTAGCTGTTAAAGGTCCAGTTTTGCTTTTAATCTATTCGCGAGGATTCGAGTAAATAACTTGTATATATGAGACACCAGACTGACCGGACAGTAATATGCAAGATGGGTTATATCACCTTTTTATGCAATAGGGTAATGGTTGCCTTGTTCCATTGTTGTGATATTTTGCCTTGTATTGGACACTCACTAAACAGAACTATTAGGTTCTGCAATAGCTTTTTATCATCTAATTTAAGAGCTTCGATGACCACTTCATCTTCTTCACCGGATTTGTTGTTTTTCATTTCAAAAATCACCTTTTGCATCTCCTGAATTGTGATTTTTAGGATTTTCTGTGATTTATGATTCTTAATCTTAAGAATCCATTTCCAGAAAATTTTTATTAGTTGTATTTTTTATAAATTATTATTTTTCTGTTCCTTTATATGTTATTTAAAAAATATATTATCCTGAATATCTTGCAAGAAATAATCAATAATATTCCTAATAAAATGCCTAGACTAGCTAATTTTATATAAGGAAGAGTCTCAAATACCAAATGTTGATTTACTGTTGAATCAGCTATTTTAAGTGTTTTTCATCAACAATATTTAAATATCACTTTTTTGCAAAATTTTTAATCTTAATTACCTTGAGTAGTTTTTTATATTATGCTACTAAACAAAATTCAAGAATCCATCAAACAAACAATACATTTCCTTTTCGTTACCGGTTATGTAACCTTCTGCATTTTATCAGGGGCCAACCAGGAAGCAACTCATAACCTCCATTCATAATTTCTTTTTTACTTGATGTTGTCTAGACTGTATTGAAATACTGGTTTACAATGAACATGGCCGTTGATCCCTTTATATTAAAAAGACCCGAAATTCAAAAGAGTCTGGGATGTATACAACCTTAATAAGGGCAATTTTTAGCACACTATAGCAAATATTTACTAACTAATCCAGAGTAATATTTTTGGATCATATTCCCGGAACGTAATATTTTAATATATCGATATCTGCTGTATGTGAAATTATCTATTGATCTTGTTCTGTGTGCTCTTAGATAACATGCAAATACCACTTATCTACACACCCATTTTTATCGATCAGGATATTATACAACTTGCAATATTAAATTTAATAACAATTAAAAACTCTCCACGAGCCAACGATAAACGCTTAAAGAACTTCCACGAACGTATACGATCTTTTAAATGTGAGTTAAGTGTTAAAACAAAAGATAAAAGTATTATACTCTCGTAAATTTTAATGAACTTGGCAAAAGAGGATCGTCTTTGTTTTCTCGTTTGTTTTTATGACGGCACGTCAAAGGCAAAAAACGCGATTGCAGTTGTTTTAATATTTTGGAGGTCTCGATGACGTATGTAAGCGTTATATGGTCAATTTTTTTTTAGATGATCGCGATAAGTATGGCCGTTATTTATTTATTGACGTTTCCTGGTTTTTCTTTGCGTGTATAGTAAAAATGGGTTTCTTTGTTAAAAGGTACAATTGGTTTTATACGGTTTGTTCATTTTCGAGTTTCTTTTTCTTTTTACTTATCAATCAACAAGTTATTTACTTTATTTTTGTTAATTTTTAGTCAAGAGTATCATTTCTTGTTAAGATCTACGAAATTTTAGTCTGAGATAAACAACAAAGTATAAAAATAGGTTAAAGGTAAATTTTTGGGCACTATCTGTCACTTTTTAGAAAAAACATAATTTCAACTTAATTTATAGATGTCACACAATATGTCTTGGACCACTTGTATTCTTCATATTAAGATCCACAATGGTCATTCATATCAATGTATATGCTGTAAGAAGTACCGACGTGATGACGACGCGACGCTAGGTCATCATCATAGATCGTCGCCCCAATATTTATGCTTTGGGATACTTATGTCGGCGGGGCAATAACTTATTATAAGTTATTTGTTAATTAATAGCTATAGTTTATTACTAGTGACCTAAGAGTTATTTTTCTTTAGAATTTAAGTTATGGTTACGTTAGTGTTTTTACACTTTTTAGTATGATTATGATGTTTACTT
Source organism: Anthonomus grandis grandis (assembly GCF_022605725.1). Taxonomy (NCBI): domain Eukaryota; kingdom Metazoa; phylum Arthropoda; class Insecta; order Coleoptera; family Curculionidae; genus Anthonomus; species Anthonomus grandis. Next base: position 13,216,730 of record NC_065548.1, on the reverse strand, counting down.
TTTGGGACGGAACTGATTTAGAAGGGACTCGCTCTTTGCCTTTCTTTAGGAAAGCATGTATTTTTGTTGTTCGTAACGTCGCAGTTTTATTATTTTTAATATAATTTTCTAATTTAATTATCGAGTTTTCTTACATGCATGATTGTCTATGAACTTTTCAATGTTATCACCAATATCTAAGCTTTCAAAAATGTATTAAATGCCAAGTTTTCTCAATTCGGTTTAAATAAAGCTTAATTTGACTCTCAATCCAAATACAAGCAAGGATACAAGCCCATAAGATTCCTTGTATAACGTTTATTTTAAGACCGATAAGAAGGGAGTTTTTGCAGCAATTTTTTTGTGATTTACAGAAAGCTTTTGACTATGTGAATCATGGAATTTGGACTGTGAAGGGAGTTCTACTAGAATACTTAGTTGTGCTGGATTTTCTTTTTTGATGGTCTATATATGTTTATTTATTTATTTCCATAGACGTATTTTAATGCATCTGAATTTTTGAAAAATGACTCAATTTTTTAATGACTTTTTAAACATTGAAAGACTTTTAGCACTTTTAACATGGTTTGACAAAAGGTTAAAAATACTCAGAGAGGTAATCATAGGGCCATCCTCTACCTGCGACAAATGAGTGAAAAGTGTATAAAATTTGTCTGAATTTGAGTGTATCAGTTTTACGCAGTGTTTGTTTAATAAATAAAATACACTACTTGTATTATTTAGCCTATAATAAATAAATTGGGAATTGCTGCCTAGCGCTTTCGGCTGTAGGCCATCATCAGGCCCTAAGACATTGTCAAAGCAACGATACTATTTAGAAAAAAAAATCGGTGCATAACATATTTGTCTATGGTATCTTACATGAACATTGGAGGATATATATATTTATGATAGTAGGTATTTATTCCTTTCTAAAGGTTTCTCGACATAACTCTCTATAACGAATTCTAAACATGGTGCGGATAATGCGCTTTTGACAAATTAATGTCCTTTCAGTAGTGTAAGAGTTACCTTAAGGAAACCAACCATAGGCCAAACTAGAATGTACTGCAGCATAATAAAAGGTCTTAAGTGAGTAAATATTTTTCAGCTGAAAACTGCATAGTAACTATTAGAGCTAATTTGCAACATACTAAGTCCACATGCTCAATCCAGGATAAATGCTTATCAATAATAATTACCAAAAATGTAAATGAGTTTTGTTGAGTTAGAATATTACCCTCCCTGAGCAATAAGCTTTTAACCTGGATAACTCGAACAGGTGTAAAAAGAATAAAACTAGTCTTTGAACTGTTAAGACTAGAATCATTTTCTTGATACCTGCAAACTATGCTTTTCCTAACTCGCATATAAAGAGATATAACCTGAGACAATTCCCGATGTATCATCAGCATAATTAGGTGGTATAACTGCCACTAACCAAAAAAGTCAATAATAAAAATCGGGAACAAAATAGGACCAAGAACACTGTGGAACACCAGTTCCCGTTATCCAACCATTTGCCCTCAGCATTACAGCCTGGATTCGATTTGAACAGATCTTCTTGGACCATAATGAAAACTCTTACTTCGAAACATAGTATGATTTGCAGTATCAAACGCTTCAGTAAAATTAAAGAAAATACAGAAAGCACATTTTAATTTTAAATCTAAATTGCTTAAAATAGAGCTATAAAAGGAGATTATAGTATCTGTAATTAAGAGTCCAGCCCTGAAACCAAACTGGCTTAAGAAAAGTATCAAGAAATGCGACAAGTCTATTTTTATAAGGTTTTTCAAAAATTATTAAGAGAACAGATAATATGGCAATAGTCTATAATTATCGATCAAAAATGTTGGTAATTTTTGTGTAGAGGTATAATAAGTGCTCTTTTTAATTTTTTCATAAAATATCCATATTGAAAAGATGAATTGGTGAGATTGGTTAATGGAGAAAGAATATGTATAACATCCTAAACCAATAAATTGAACTTTTGTTCTGCTGTTTCGCTCTTAGTTATAATAGCAAAGGATATAGAGTGAGATAATCAACCCTCAGACATTTTTATAGTTGTAAGTGCATCATAATTAGTTGTAAGCTTTACCGCTGAGTCCACAAAGAAGTCATTAAACTTATTTGCTATATTCTTACTATCAGTAATAGCTACTCCACCATCTCTGTTTAGGTCAGGAACTTAATTTGACCTGTGATTTAAATGGTTAGTGGTGGTTTTAATAGCATCACAAGAAGCACGACTTTTATTGGAAGAATCTAATATTTTTTTCGAATTATAACTTTAAGTTTTTTGCAGTGGCTATATTTTTATTATGTATGGTCAATTGGATTTTGTAAATTGACATCAATAGAATGTTGTTAAAAAACTTTAGCTGAACATTAAAAAGCCCTAACTCCTTCCTTCGTATTATCTATGAATTGGAATTCTTTTGGGAGCACTTACGTTTTGCAACATAGGTGAAGCTCACATCTAATATACTGTAAAAAGTATTGGAAAAATAAGTTAACTTACCCTCCAAATTCAATCTATCAAAAGTAAGCTGCCAGTGTTGTTTGAAAAGAAAATTATTGAAATAATTACTATTCTCTTCAGAACAACATAAAGACCTCAGCAAGTTGGAGTCACCTATAATTATATGTAGGACAAGAAAGAGAATAAATGTTTAATTTAATTAGCTAACTGACTAGAAGTATACTTGGAAGAATACACCTCAAGTAATAAACAGCAAAATCCGTGATCCACATTAATTTAAATTTAATTTTCCGGAAAAACAAAAAAAGATTATAGAGGAACGAAATATCGGATAGTAAATTCGAATCCATCAGTATGTTATGAACGCTGTTTTAAAAAAAGCCAGAAAAAATCTAATAAAATAGGTTTTACAAAATGTTGTTTTTTTTAATTTAAAAACAAATAAAAGTCAATATATCTCTTTAAAAAAAAAGTTAAAACTGAACCTTTAAAACATTATGTAAGGAATAATCCAGTATTCATATATTTCAAGAAGATATCAAGAATATTTCCATTTTTAAAGAATTTTTCATTACTTTTTAAAAGACGAAAAATGCGATATGGTGCCTTTAAGGATAAGTAAACGTTGAATTATAAATCTAAATATAACCAGAAAAAATGAAGTTGCTTTCCATTTTCCAAGCCTTCGGGTTTTTTCGGACATAGGTGGACGTATAACAAATCCGACAGGTGCATGTTTCATAGAGATCAAAAAGGCCTTTGATTCCAACATGGTAAACTTATCTCAATACTGTGTTCAAGTCGAACATTAAACATCAAAAGAGTTTGACATAGGAAGAGTGAAGGTCTCAAGATCGTAAACTGTGACCTCTTCTATTAAACCTACACTGGCACTGGACAACATAAAACACAGGTTTAATAAACGGAAATATAATTTATTGAATATTGAAACTTTTTATTTTAATGAAAATGATAAAGATCTAATTTACAAAATTATTTTTAATATTAAATCTAAATCCTTTGGAGCTAATAATTTAAACATAACACTCTTTTCTTTGTGTTGTCCATTCATAATTGCCCTCATAACTCATATCATTAATATTTGCATACAAAAATCAAGACTGGAATTTTGCAGAAATAATAATCCTACTGAAGTCAATCATCACAGGTCAATATCAATCTTAGCTACCCTCTCAAAAATTTTGGAGAAAGTAACGGAGATTCAAATAGTAATTATGTCTACTATAATTTAATATTATAACCCCTAAACAGTCAGAGCTTAGAGCTTTTTACAGCTGATTAACTCAACTGTCTGACATATTTGTTATTGTGGTGACTTCTTAAGATTCTGGTGATGTCCACTTTCTTAGTACTATTAGATTATTCCAAAGCCTGTGGAATGACTAATCATTATATTATTGTCGCTATTTTGAAGTCTATTGGTTTTTGGGGACTTTGCATACTTGTTAATATCATCTTTTTTTTATCAGACAGAAGACATTGTGTTTGTTAAGAGTGAGAAATCAAATGTTTTGGTTGTCAAATTTGAAGTTCCTCAATTTAGCATATTTGGCCTCCTCTTTACAGCTTATATACATGTTATATTGCGAAGGGCCGAAAATATTGCAAATATCATCTCTATGCAGACGCCAGTCAAATTTGCATATCCTATAAACCGGGCTTGTTGGCAACTATTGTTGAGTTAACAGCGATTAAAATATGTTTCTAAAAGCCTTAGATGATCATATATTAAAAATTAAATAATGTATTAAAAAGAAAAATATGCAGCTTATCTTTTTTGCAATGAAGCTGCAAGATGTCAACTACAGAATACTATACAAATCAAACTTGTTACCTAAATTAAAAATTGTAAATTAAAATTTAAGGATAATATTAACCTAAGCTCAAAAGGGGTCTATTCAATGCTTAAACTTAATTACTCCCATAGATGATATTTGCTATTTATCCCAGGAAACCAAGGCGGTGACTTACCGCACTTCAATTTTTCTAATCATATAGACCTTTTTTGGATAGCCTGGATAAAAGAAGATAAATGCCTCCCACTATCTTTACTAAAAGATAACATAACAAATAGATGTTCATAGTATTTATGTCCACAGATTACACTCTCTAGCAATACCTGTTCATAGAACTGATTCATTTAAAAAATCATTTGCCAATCAATATACATAAATACAAAGTTTTGGATTTCTCCTTGTTATTTTCTAGTTTTTAAAAGAGAATTAAAGATATTTTATATCATTTTCTTATTTCGTCGCCGAAGTCCTTCCATCTAATTTGATCCGAGTTCCGAGTTATGGTGCTGGAATAATAACAGCTTTTCTATGTAATATTGTCAAAACTCCCAACCTGGACGGCCAGGAAGTTTTTGGTCAAGGTATTCTACTCTAGTCTTTAATGAACCAATATCCAACTACCAAGGCAGCTTCTTCAGAACTAAAATTCCCCGTTAATATGATTAATTAGATAAAAATAAACCGTTCAAATTCAAATAACTAAAACTAATAAACTTCATTATTGACTTAGCTTTATTAAATTACAAATATTTCCATGCATGCTACGTCTGCAAAACGTCTTAAGTATCACGTCGTTCCCATGAACCTGGCCTCCATAATACCATTGAACCGTTTTTAAAAAGGTGTATGAACCTTCGAGACGTTCTTGACCACCGAGAAGAAAGAGATGTTAGATTAGATACCGCCGACAAACGGGCACCGCATCAGGCAGCTCGGGTTCTGTTTTTTTCTCTCTTGAGTCAGCAACCGAAAACTCTATAGTAGATCACTGACCAAGGTTGTCTCGGGGATACTTTTCTTGGAATTACAAGTTTTCGTTAAGATTATCAAGGATAAACTAATTAAAAAGGTCAATATTAGGTTATAAATTGTGTGAATTTATACACATGAGATAATATTCAGTTGACTTAGGGTTATATGATCCTATCTGCTGTTTTGCTTTTGTAACAGAAATTGATGTGCGTGCTTGATCATCATGTTCTAAAAGAGTTCAATGTTTTTTTAAGGCAACCAGAATTATTTTTAATATTTTTCAGTTATAAACACAACTTAACTACTTATTTGTCTTGAAGAACGGGTTGTACACCATAGAGACGAAACAAGACATTTTTTACTTATTTTGTTATATCTTATGAATAAGTATTTCCAGGCAGTAGAAGTAAGCTCTATAAATAACGGTAACTAATTAAACAGAAGATTCCTTTAAAAAAAAATTTGGTTAACTTAAATGTTCCTAGTCCGAAAGTCAAAGACAACCAAGATACAGGGTGATAAACTCTGATGTAATTTTTTTGAAATTTGGCCATTAATTTGCATTCATTTTGTCATTTTTATGAATATTTAGAAAATCGTTTTCTTTTATATTAAAATTAACCTTTTTTGAAATTATGTCTCACGCCACCAGTAATATTTTAATTTTTTTAAATTTCATAACTTTTGTAGGCATTATTTATTTTATTACAAATATACATTTTTGCATAAAAAAATATACATCAAAAATCTCGCTTCCGTTCAGTCTTTTATATTTATATTTTTTTCAGGTTAAAATATTTATTAAGTAAATTATTTGATAAGAAATTATTATAAGTGTCATTGCCACTGTCAGCGTTTATATTCTTGTCAGTTACTTTGATGAGTGGTTCTAAAAAATTAAAGTCACACATCCTTATTGTCCTTATTGTTAATTCGCTTAATTATTATTATTTATTTTTACTTATTGTTTTAATGTTACTTCCAGTTTTCACTGTTAATTTATCACTTTAGTTTAAAATGTTCAGACATCAATTTTATTCTAATTCGCCAATGCGAAGTAATTTTCTTGAGCATATACGGCTCACGAAAATTACGGGCTTAAAGGCTTTTCGACATTATTCGGAATTGTATTCAAATGGGAGGCAAAGCAGTCAAAATAGACATAATGTGGATCAAAAAGAATTTTTATTCCAGGTTGATAAAAATCCAAAAATGCACTCCAAATTATTGAAAATATAAAATTAATTTGTAAGGAAAAGAAACAGAGAAAACAAATTAAAAATGGGAGAAGAAAAATAATGTATTTAATTGAAAAAAAAATTCATGAAGAAGAAAAAAATAGAAAAAGATCAAGAAATAAAGAAGAAGAGAACAGTCGCAGTGACTCCTTAAAAGAAGAAGTAGACCAGTGACTTCCAAATAATCTCTTGATGGTACTTAAGTTGTTAGGCTTGAAAGATTTAAAAAAAACAAAGGAAAGAATGAGAGAGGAGAAGAAAACAAACAATTGAATTGATTCAGGTCCTTAAAATATTTTGTAAATAATTTCAGGCAATTCGGATGACCCTTAAGAGAAACGAAATTAAGTTTGTATAAAAATTAACGAAAAAGAGAATTGTAGAAAAAAGAAGAAATTATCCTCTAAAAAGGAAAAACCGGAACAAAGAGGGAGAAGAAGAAAGCAGTTGATTATTTCAAAATTTGCCTTAAGTACTTGTAGAAGATAAAAATTATTAAATTGATCCTTCCGGAGAAAATTCCAAGACTTTTTGAAAACGTTGTTAAACGTTTGGGACGAATGAAGATTGCTACTCATGCAAAAATATGACTTTAAATGCCTGGAAATAAAAAATTAATTCAACATATCGTTATTTCAGACATTCCAGATGATCCTTTGATCCTAGTTAAATTAGACTTATAAAAAATAAAGGAAGAAGAAAGCCAGTAACCTAGAAATTTCGTATTAATGATTCTAAAATTAAAAGACAAGAAGAAGAATAAAAAGGGAAATAAAGGAAAAAATTAGGGCGAAAAAAGAAAAAAAATGGGTTGATCCAGAACCTTATAGTAGTTTAAAAATTATTTCAGGTACTCCAAATCATACATAACTTTAATAAGAATAAAGTTAATAAAAAAAAAAGAAAAAAAATAATTAAAGAAATTAGCTTCGAAGAAAAATAGAAGGAGAGGAAGAAAACTGAATTAATTCAGGTTTTTACAGTTATTTTTAAAATTACTCCAGGCACTCCAAATGACATATAACTTTAATTTAATCAATTAAAAAAAAATAAAAAAATTAAAAAGAGAGAAGAAAAATAATAAATTTAATTAAAAAATTTAGCCTCTAAAAAAACAGTGGAAGAAGAAGAAAAAACAATTGAATTGATTCTTCCGCAGTAAATTCCTTTGAAAAAAGAACAAATAAAGATGTTACTCTTGCAAAATATGACTTCAAATGCCTGGAAGTAAGATATAACTTAATATATCCAGAAATCTTTAAATACCAGGCAGAGATTTTAAAGAAGTGAATAGAAAAAAGAGATAAAAATAGAAGAAGGAAAAAGCAAACAACAATCGCATTGATTCTTTTAAAAAAGAAGTAAACCAGTAACCTCCAAATGACCCTTGAAAGAAACAAATTAAGTTTGTACAAAAATAAACGAAAAAGTGAATTTTAGAAAAAAAAAATTAGCCTCTAAAAAAGGAAAAAACAAAGAGGGAGAAGAAGAAAGTAATTGATTATTGCAAAATTCGCCTTGAAGTACTTGTAGAACTTGAAAACAGTTGAATTGATCCTTCCTGAGTAAATTCCTAAACTTTTTGAAAAGGGAATGAATGAATATGCTACTCATGCAAAATATGACTTTAAATACCTGAAAGTAAAAAATTAATTCAACATATCGTTATTCTAGACATTCCTTTGATCCTGGTAAAATCAGGCTTGAAAAAAATAAAGGAAGAACAAAGCCAGTAACCTAGAAATACCTTATTGATGATACTAAAATTAGGCCTGAAAGAAAAGACGAAGAATAAAAAGAAAAATAATGAAAATATTGAGGGAGAAAAAGAAAAAAATGGGTTGATTGATGTCGCCAAAGTAGTTCAAAAATTATTCCATCCACTCCAATGATACATAGATTTAGTAATTAGCCTCCAAGTTAAACACAAGAAAGAGGGAAACAAAGAAAATAAAGGATAAATAGGAAGAAGAAAACAATTGAATTAACTCAGGTTTTTACAGTTATTTTTTAAATGATTCCAGGCACTTCGAATGATACACACCTTAAACTTAAATAAATTGATTATTCAAAAAATTCGTCTTGAAAAGGAAGAAAAAATAATTAAGCTGATTCTTTTGAAATAGATGATGACTTTAAAAATAGAACAAATAAATATGCTACTCTTAGAAAATATGACCTGAAATGCCTGGAAGTACCAAATGACTTTAACATATCCAGAAATATTTAAATACCAGGCAGAGATTTTAACCTGGATTCAAATGCTTGGAAGAAAAGGTAAATAATGTCAAATACTATTTTATGAATATGAATTTAAATGCCTGTAATTCAATAAAGAATTACTCCAAATGTTTAGAACATTAATTCAATATAAAATACAAGATTTTTTTTACTGAATTTTAGTCGTAGGAAAAAATTGTTTTTGGCATATACAGTGTGACCATTGGGATCTAGAAGATCGATTATATTAAGCCAAAACTGTGTAATGCAAAAAGCGACTCTTTTTGAAGACATTCGAACAAAAATGACGAAGTTCAAAAAATGTTTTTTAATTTTTTCTGCATAATGGCTGGAAGAACTGGAATTAATAAGTCGTCTGTAGTAAGAATTTTTTATCGCGAACATGTATATCCATATGATTTCACGCCTGGTCAAAATCTGTTGGATGTAGGTCATCCACCAAGACTAGATTTTGCTTGCTGTATCCAAGCTCAAGAATTAAGATTCTTTATTTATAAATAACACTATGTTTACAGATGATTCCATAAAGAATTCCTAACTTTAGAAAGACATATTCATTAAGGGATATTGAAAATCTGAACCTCATTACAGAAAGACTTGGTGCTTGGTGTGGTGTAATAGAAAATTTTTTTGGAGCTATACGAGTTACCTCCAAATCTAAACAAAGAAGTATATGTAAACTTTTTGCAAATAAAGCTTCCTGATTACTTAAAAGAATTGCCTTGGGTAATTGATAATGCTCCTACGCATTTTGCTAGACCAGCCTTAATGCTAATTTTAACTGGATAGGACATGGAAGTCAAAGATAATGGCCCGCACGAAGTCTAGACTTTAACCCATTAGATTTTTGCCTATAGGAATACAAGAAATCAAGGAATACAAGACACAACAAAGCAATTAATGATAAAAATATTAGCCACTGCTGCGACTTATTTCGACATGAGTAATTTTAAAATGTATTCAGGCAAATAAAGGTTATGTCGAATATTTAATTCAAATATTCATAATTTTTATTTTTAATTTATTTTTGTATTTTATTATTTACTAATAAAGCAATTTAAATTTTTGAGTACAAAACTTTAAACGTAAATATCTCCAAAGGGGCAAATCGTAGCAAAATTTCTGAACTATACATTTTTTAAACAAAACTGTTTGCACGATGTATACTTAAAATAAATAAATAAATTATGCCACGTCTAAAAAAGTTACGGAATTAAAAAAAATATATCAATTTCTTGCTGGTGACGCCCTGTCTGGCATAACTTAAAACAAGGTTATATTTTTCCATATAAAAAACCATGTTCCAAATTAGTTAAAAATGAAGAATAAATGGTAAATTATTGAAAAAAAATTACATTGAGTTTATCACCCTGTATCTTCGATATCTTTGACTTTCGGACTAGAAAAATTTAACGTAACCTCATTTTATTTTTAAAACTACTCTGCTATTAAATTATTTACCATTATCTATGAGATATCCTGTATATTCCAGGCAATTTAACACACAAGTTTCAACGACTCGAAGTTCCTTCATATTAATAAAAAACATAAAAATTATTCCTCTAATCATCGTAGAGTGAAAGAGCCATGGCAACAGTTAAAAAGAAATAAACCAAATAAAGAATCAATTCCCTATGGCGTTCCCTTAATAAAATTGTTTTCATATGGTATCGTGGAAAAATCTCCAAGGGAAAACTGATCAATTTAACCGGATTCAAGAAAAAATACAAATCACGTGCCCACGTGCACATGATTTATTTACACTTACTGGTTTTCTTTGAGAATATTAATTAAACTTCATTGTCTTATTCTATCTCTAATATAAATCTTATAAGATTAATTAGTTTTGTAAATAATATTAAACAAAAAAAGAAATAAATTCGTCATGGCAACGCTGTTAAAGCCTAAGACATTACAGTTGGGAGGTCACCGTACCTAAAGTCTGGTATGTCCGGTGGTCGCTTTCGGGGTTTTTAACCTACAAATGCCCTCTTTTCATTTGAGATTTATACGTCTGCGTTCGGTATTCTAGAATATTAAAGAAAACGTTGGGATAGGAAAGAATTGACTGGAATTGTTGAGATGGGCAAAATCATTGGAAATTAAATGAGATGTGAGCAACAAAATAATAATTTAAAAAATGTTATTGGATTAGGAAGGTTTTTCAGTGATAGGAAGTTCATTTTATTTTATTTTTTTACTCAGCAGCTACTGTAATTTCAGAATCTCAGCTAGTACGAAATAGAGTTAGATAGGAAATTACTAGCTAGGCAACTTACCTAACTTGCCCCATGTTATGCTTTTAGGTATCCTAATAAAAGACGTCAAATTTCATGTTAATTTTTTTTTAATAAAAAAGTATTACTCAGCAGAAACTGTAATACAAAGGTTCTTAAACCCATATACCGTAAATCTAACTCAGTTTTTTAAAAAAAAGTAGCAGATATCAGCAGAAATCTGACACTAGTGCATAAAATCTGCAGAGTGGCTACACACGCGTATATCATACATAATGCATTTATTGATGAGTTATATTTAGACGTAGACTAAATAGACAAGGAAGCTGCTGCTTTTTGTATATTTAACATTTTGATGGATTGCAAAATTAGATTTTAATATTGATTAAGCGTGCGTTAGTAATATAAGCAACAAACCTCAAGATCACCGATGTAAATCATATATTAGAATAAAACATAATTTCCACATTAAATGACCCTCAGAATGTCAGTTACAACAAGGAACGGCCGGGTTACGTAATGCCACATACAGTTGTTCATTGCGCTCATATGAATCACGCCGTTGTTCCCATATGTTCGTTTCATTATTTGAATTAATAACTGATTTTCGAGTTTTTTTTTTGTTTACACAAATTTTATCGGTAGTTTATATAATAAAACGGATTAAGCTTATGAAAAATTGATAGATGGGGGACTAGACATTTTTACAGTTGATAGTGAGATGTAGGTTTAATCATGTGGTAATTTTATCTTTAGGTTTCTAGTTTTATATACTTCTTATTGTGATTGAAAGACTTTCAATGATTATTTATTTCAATAAGTTTTTCAAATTTTTAGGAAACAGAGACCAAAATACTTAATATTCTTAGGTAAGAAAAGAGTCTATAGCTAGCGGTTTTTTGAAAATTATTAAAATACTAAATAGTTTATTACTGAGTTTTCTGTTCACTCTGGTTACTCTGCTTAAGATGAGTTTTCTCACCATGTGTTACCAAATATATAATATATACATATATTTTTTTGACATGAACGCATAAATGTGGTGTGAAAATAGTGAGAAGAATAATGAATCGTGTCCATAGCCAATGACTTTTTGTGACCAAATATCAAATTAGAAACTCTATCCTGGAGAAGTTTCTAAGCAATTTTTTTTTTAAATTGTAACCATTTATCAAACATAAGGACACGAAGAGTGAAACTTTATGACACACTTGGACAGCGAATTTTTGGAAATGTACTTTCCCACTTAAATCCACCCAGACATCTTGAAAATAACATTTATTAAGGTTGGAGTTCTTGGAATCAAGTTATATTATTAGGTAGACTTTTAAAAAAAACCCAAGCAACAACCTTTACTAGCTTTTGGAAAGTAAATGAGGTACCAAGTCTTTCTTCCAGATCAGTTTGACTTAAACTCTGTACTGACTTACAAACGATAAATATTTAGATTCTTAGTAGTTACAGTTTAGAAGATTAGCCCAGAATAATCTAAAACTGCCAAAAAGCTTAAATGTGGTCACAATTCGGATTTCATTATATACAGGGTCCGGCAAAATGATCTCCCACATTTTGATTTTTAATAAAAACGCCAATGCTATTTATATTTTATTTTTATTAACTAAAAATATATGGTATGCCATTATGTTTTTATTAAGTTTTGAAAATTACAGAGTCCAAGTGGCGACTATTTCTTTAGACACACATTCGAAGCTGATTTCTGAAAGTTTCCATTACTCGAGCAGTAATTTGAGGCGATATTCCTGTAATTTCATGGCGTATTGTTGCTTTCAATTCGTCAATGGTTCGGGAATGATTCTGAAAAACCTTCTCTTTCAGGTAGCCCCAAAGGAAAAAGTCGCATAGGGCAAGATCGGGTGAACGCGCAGGCCACCCAACGTCTCCACGTAACGAGATTACGCGTCCTGGAAACATTTCCCTTAACAGGTCCATTGTTTTTCCTGCCGTATGAGCTGTAGCCTCATCCTGTTGAAACCACACATCCGGATGTTCAAGTTCCTTAAGTTTTGGTTCCAAAAAAGCATGTCGACATATCGATCAGCAGTTACGGTAACCGTTACCCCTCCTTTTTCAAAAAAATAGGGATCCCAAACACCAAAAGAACCAACAGCACACTTTCTGGTGCCCAGTAGCGAAAATTCTGCTTGTTCACACAGCCAGACAAATGGAAATGAGCCTCGTCACTCGTTATTAAAAGCGCATTTTGTGAGACGTTTTGAAGAATATCATTGGAACATTCTCGGAGATTTTCCTAGTCCCGTTCACTAAGTTCTTGCACGATCATCATTTTGTATGGGTGGAACTTCAGATCGGTGTGCAAAATTCTTCTCACAGAATGATCTGCGCAAAGCAGAAGCATGTTTAACAGCTGAACGTCTAGGAGATCGTTCAACTGCTTCTCATACAGCTGCAATGTTTTCAGGTGTTCGAACACTTCTGGGTCTACCAGTTGATTTTCTTTTTAAGGCTGAACCTGTAGCTCTAAAATTTGAAACTCACAACAGTATTATTTTGCGATCTCGAACTGGATCAGGTCTCCAAGCGCGAAGTGAGTACGAATATTTCCTTGTGTCGTAATCACAGATTCGCGAGTTTTGAAAAATGTTTCGATAATGAAGGCACGATGCTCGCCCGTCATTCTGTTGGCGACAACAGAAATGGCAAGGCGCGCGCAGCCAACCGACTACGCTAAGCTGGCTCCCTCTTTAGTGATTCGGGCTCAGTGGCGGCGCAAAATGTGGGAGATCATTTTGCCGGACCCTGTATTACATCTTTGAAAAAAAAAGTACTGATAACTTATTACTAGCTCCCTCAAAAAGAGGTTGAGTATATTAATATATAAAATATGAGGAATATTATCTTAGAAAATCAGATTTTTTGTTATTTGTCATTAAAGCTCTTAGTGTGCATTGAACAAGTTTGCTGTTCTTCATCTTGTTCAAAACTTTATTCTGTGAGGGTGATTTTACATTACTCTCTTGGAATCATTCTTGTCTCTTTTAGCAAAGGTATTCCGATCAACATGTAAAAGTTAATTTCTGACAGTTTTCTCCTATCTACAATTAAATCATGGAAAAAGAAAAAAAAGATGTTTTGATCTATGGTGATCTTTGAAGTAATATGTTAGGGCATTAAGGAATGTTATAATCATTTCCAAATAATTAAAAACTGATGAAGATCTGAAGAAATGCATCTTAAGATGTTCTGCAAATGAGGAAAGTAGAAAAAATTGAATATACTACTTACCAACACGTGTTTCTGCTTACTGACTTTTTCAAGGCAAGGTAACCAGGACTCCAACTACTCAAAAATACTTAAGGGATCACAAACATGAGCCATTCTTTTACTTTTAAACAATGACACAGTTGATAAAATTGTTTAGTGGCTTCTGTTCGAGGTCCTTTAACTAATTATCCTGTTTTTTTGGTTTTCTGATTGCTTTATCGTGAAGAAGCTAATAGGTACAAATTCCTGTCAGTAAGTACCATTTTTCCTTTTTTATGCTGTCTTCAAGAAACGTCTCACAAATTTGTCTACTACGTGTTTCTTCTTACTAATTTTTCTCAGGTGCGAAATTAAGGAAACCGAGTGAGAAAATATATAAAGGATCCTATACAAAAACCAGACAAAATGGACGGTATGAGTTTCACCTTAAATACTGCTTTGCTCTTAGAATAAGAATTACATATATTATTAGGTTTGTTGTGTTGTCCTTTCAGATCAGTTTTACTTAACCAAAAATCCCAGTAATCTATTAAATTATAAAGAATAAATATTTACATTCATAGTAGTTACAGTTCAGATGATTATCTCAAAATTATCTGTTAAAAATGCTATATATGGTGATAATATGTTCTTCATTCAGCTGTCATATCTTTCACAAAGAAATGTTGATCAATATTCAAAACCAAAGTATTGAACAGCTCATCATTATCTCTAAAAAGAAGTTAAGGGTTTTGTCAAGAATGTCAATGTCAGAAGATAAGTTTTTTGTTATTAGCGTTTACATTGTATCTTGAAAAAGATTCTTATCAGTGTTGTTGTGAGTCAATTTTGTGTTTGAACCCTGTGTAACTATCATCTTCTGAAATTAAAAACATCGTCTTGTGAGGGTAATTTTGCATTGCTCTCTTATAGTTACTTATCTTCAGCAAATATATTCCTATCAATATCCAAAACTGACGTACTGATACTGTCTATAATAAAATTTTGGAAAAAGAAGATGTTTTGATCTATAGTGATCTTTGAAGGACTAAGTTAAGGGCATTGAGGAATGTTACACTAATCAAAATCTGATAAAAATCTCAATGAAATATATATACCAATAGTTATTTCAATGGAAACAAACCTTATTTCTAATGTAAATAAGGTCATTGGGGTCTCCAGCTTGTGATAAATAAAGAACAGAGATGACTGAAGAAAAAAATCTTGACACAATCTGCAATTAAGGAAAGTATAAAAAATTAAATGTATTACTTACCGTTACGTATTTTTGCTTATTGACTTCTTCAAGGCAAGGCACCATGACCCCAACTGAAAAATACATAAGGGATCACAAACATAAGCAATTCTTTTACTTTTAAAGAAAAATACAGCTGATCAGACAAACTGTTTGATTGCTCCTGTTCGAGATTTTCTAATTAATTGTCCTCCTTTTGTGGTTTCCTGATTATTTTATCCTGAAGAGGTCAGGTACCTTGGTTACTTTTTAATGCTTATTGTTTCACCTTAACTACTCCTTTGCTCATATACTTCAAGTTCCTGGAATAATTTTATTAAAAGATTATTAAAAGTTGAATTATATCCATTTAAATTATGCATTAAAGTTCGAAAAATTTGACCCAAAGTTCAATTAACCTCCACTAATCATTATTTGATTATTAATGGATTCGTAAATCAAGACTTTAAAGCATCTTATGTACCAATAAAATAACGACTTGACATCGAGTGATCACTCGATCACTCATATCACTCAAAAAGAAGTTGAAGGTATTGGCATATAAAATATCAAAAATATAGTCTCAGAAATCAAAAAGAATTTTTCGTTAATTGTCGCTTGCACTGTAGGAGAGCCTTGAAAAAGGTTTTGTTGGAAGTCAATTTTATCTGTAACCTTTGTGTTTGAAATTTTCCATTACTCTCTTACTTTACTCTCTATAATTACTTTTCTCTCTTTTATCTTTAGCAAAGATATTTTTATCAATATCAGTACCGTTCTTATTTTTACTATGCTTTCTTTTTTAAAATATGTCAAATATTTTTTTGGCATGTGTTTCTTCTTATTACCTTCTTCAGGTAAGACAACGAGTGAAAAATGTTTAAGGTATCCTACACGGAAGCCAAACATCAACTTATAAGAGAGTTAAAATGTGTTTTAAGGTTGTTTATTTCCAGTCACAGCAGAACTAAATATAAACTTACTTATTTTGTATGAAGGAAGTTGAAAGAAATCCTTGAAAGACTTTAAATGCTAAAATGAAAAGCCCAAAGGGATAAGAATGAGCATTTTATATCTGTAAGATGTTAAGAGAGAATTCAAATTCCTAGAAGATAAAAATAACTTAAAATTCCCCGAAGATATAAGAATGTCTGGAAGATATTAAACGAAAATTTAAATGCATAGGGCCTAAAAATAACTTCAAATGCTTGAGAAGACATTACAAGCCTAGAAGAAGTAAACATTTACGTAAAGGATGTTTTATGTGTTTAAAATATATGAAAATCTACGATAAATCTACTGAAGATATCAAAAATAGCTTGAAGTATCTGGATAATACCAAAAACGACACCAAATACCTGGAAGATTATAAAATATCTTCATATCCCTGGAAGATATGAAACTTATTTCAAATTACTTTAAAACGTACCTCAATAACCAAGAGATACTTACTTCAACAGTCCGGAAAATTTACAATGCCTTCAACTGCTTGAAAATAAGATCAGTAATCCAGAAGAAATTTGTAGTTTGCATTTTGGTTTTAGTTTTAAATTTTTTAAATCCATTGCTAATTCCCAAATCAATTTCAGTTTTACGATTCACTGACTCGATTGCAATATTTTTAAAATAAAAATTACGTGTGGTTTTCATAAATGAATCATCCTTAGCTTCATCTGCCAAGGTTTTCAGCTTCAACTACTAAATACTATACTTTTTGGGCTTACCCATGGAATATCCTGGAATTAAATATTCCTTTATTCTCTTTTTGTATAGTACAAAAATACTTATCACAGGGTATAAGCTATATCTAAAATAGACCGTTTTATACAACAAACCTCTAACTACATTAAAAAGACTTTATGTTACAAGCAGATCTCTGCAGGGAGCACAGTTGGTCTCAACCGTATCCTAACAATAATAAACTTCAAAGTCGTACATTTATTTTCGGTTTACTTTCGCTTCAACTTTTCTCTTTTGCTTAGATTAAAATAGAGTTAAGTAAAGCATTGATTCTCTTTATACCAATTAAATTATTTTTTTTGCTTTTAAATGAGAGCTTATCTGCGTCGGGTCTAAAATTTCACGATTCAGACTCAAAGGGAACCGCAGCCTAAACAATTTTAAAAAAGGTAAACGAAATTGAACCCAAACACAGTTTAGATATAATGACGGTTCTAATCGAAAGACTAGACGGTTCTTTTGACCTGCGACTTTGGCCATGAACCGTTGGTTTTCGGTTCGAGTTTAAAAACCTTCGGTCTGACTAAATCCTATTTAATAATTCAATCAATAAGTTTGGTAAATTCATATTTATGTCGTTAAAGTCTCTGGATGGCAACAGAAAAATTAGGCAAACATTATATAATCGAATAACCCTGTCGCTTATATCCATATCATCTGTCTGTTTATGGCAAACACTTATAGTACATTTGACAACCACTTAGCATACATATTAAAATAGACGTATATGGTTATAATAAGTATTAAATATACAAAGTGTGTCGTTTTTTGCATAAGTATTGGAATTAAATAAGAATCCATAATAACAATCCAGAAGATTAAATTAAAAAATCTTAAGTGCTCCCAATTTACTTATGGAATTTACTTTTAATGTCCCTCTCCAGGCCTCTACACCGTACAAAATAATCTCTCAAGTTAGGACTCTTTTTTTTTTGAAGATTTGTTCCTATAGGCATAATTTAAATTAGTATGATGCCCAGTTCTCTTTAATTTAATCTAACCACAGTAAGTCATAATAGTATTTTGGAAGTACGCATGATTATTATTTAGACATAAATTAAATGCATACGATAGGTACCTCATTATCAATAGTTTTTCCCCAAGAAATTTCCTCATAATTAATAATGTGTTTTTGCACTTAATTAGGAATAATATTTAATTTGTTAAAACCTTCATGAAATTTGAGAAATTAAAAATAAATGTTTTTTAAAGCTTGATATTTTTTACATTTTAATGTCTATTTCTTTGAGAGAATTATCAGCATTTTCTTGTGATTCATACGACTCCTTACTAACCCTTATAAAAAAATATTGTTTTTCTATACTAAACTAAAATAAAATAATTCAAATAAATAAATAAGTCAAATAAATAATTCTTCCTAAAGAATATTAAGGGTTAAATATTAAGGGTGTTTGAAATACTTAAAAAGTCTTGAGGCAATTCTGCATGCATAATTTAAGTGAATACGCTGCTTAGTTTGTTTAAGGAAAATAATAGTTTGTGATTTTTGAAAACTAATATTATTTTCTTGATTTTTTTCACTTTAAAGGTGTATATGATTTTCTCAGTATTTTATAAAACTTCTTTAACATTTAAAAAAATATTGGTTTTCTATATTAAACTATTAAAAAAATTAATAAAAAGTTTTATTTTTAAATAAAAAATTATGTGCACGCTTGAAAAGCTCAAAAACTTGTGTGAAAATTTTTAATACCTAATTGCCTTCAAAATTATTTAAAACTAAAATAATGACTTTTTATGTATAATTTAAAAGTCTACGACTGTGATTTTATTGAAATTTAAAACAATTTAAAGAAATAGATTTAATAATTACAAATTAGCGGTTCTTATGATTTCTTTACCCCTATTTTAAATATATTTTTCACTCACTTAAAATAATAAAGCATTTATGCTGGCAATTCCAGCTTAATTTTAAGTAATTCAAAATCTTGATTTTTGAGATTATTGGGGAATTGACTAAAATTAAATAACGACTTAGCATGCATAACTTAAATGGATTTGATACTTAATTTGTTAAACTTTATTACGATATAAATAAAGTTATGGTTTAATTTCCCCTTTTTTTATTTAATCCCACTATAGTAAAAGTCCTAAAATATCCCTCTCCAGGCCTCTACACCGTACAAAATAATCTCTTAAGTTAGGACTCTTTTTTTTTTTGAAGATTTGTTCCTATAGGCATAATTTAAATTAGTATGATGCCCAGTTCTCTTTAATTTAATCTAACCACAGTAAGTCATAATAGTATTTTGGAAGTACGCATGATTATTATTTAGACATAAATTAAATGCATACGATAAGTACCTCATTATTAATAGTTTTTCCCCAAGAATTTTCCTCATAATTAATAATGTGTTTTTGCACTTAATTAGGAATAATATTTAATTTGTTAAAACCTTCATGAAATTTGAGAAATTAAAAATAAATGTTTTTTAAAGCTTGATATTTTTTACATTTTAATGTCTATTCCTTTAAGAGAATTATTAGCATTTTAAAAAATATATAAGAAAAATATTGTTTTTCTATACTAAACTAAAATAAAATAATTCAAATATATAAATAAGTCAAATAAATAATTCTTCCTAAAGAATATTAAGGGTTAAATATTAAGGGTGTTTGAAATACTTAAAAAGTCTTAAGGCAATTCTGCATGCATAATTTAAGTGAATACGCTGCTTAATTTGTTTAAAGAAAATAATAGTTTGTGATTTAAAAAAATATTGGTTTTCTATATTAAAGTATTAAAAAAATTAATAAAAAGTTTTATTTTGAAATAAAAAATTATGTGCACGCTTGAAAAGCTCAAAAACTTGTGTGAACATTTTTAATATCTAATTGAGGGCCTTCAAAATTATTTAAAACTAACATAAGGAATTTTTATGTGTAATTTAAAAGTCTACGTCTGCGATTTTATTGAAATTTAAAACAATTTAAAGAAATAGATTTAATAATTACAAATTAGCGGTTCTTATGATTTTTTTACCCTTATCTTAAAAATATTTTTCACTCACTTAAAACAATAAAGCATTTATGCTGGCAATTCCAGCTTAATTTTAAGTAATTCAAAATCATGATTTTTGAGATTATTGAGGAATTGACTAAAATTAAATAACGAATTAGCATGCATAACTTAAATGGATTTGATACTTATTTGTTAAACTTTATTACGATTTAAATGAAGTTATGGTTTAAGTTCCCTTTTTTTATTTAATCCCACTATGGTAAAAGTCCTAAAATATGTTAAAAAATTGCATAACTTCAATGGCTTTTAATTCATTGTGATTTTATTATTTTTACGACAAATTTTATAATAAAAGGCAATATTTCATTAAAAGTTAGTAATTCTAGTTATTCGGATTATTTGACATCAACCTGCTTGCTATTATACAAAATCCATATTCTCTAAACAAATTTTTATGCATAACTTATATGGATACGGCGCACCATTCATTATTTTTTATTAACCTAAGTTTTTTTCTTAATATACGTATTTATATTTCTTATTTTATTTAGTATTTATATTTTCTTACGTAGTAATATTTCTTAACGAAACTTATGTAAGTTTGAACTAAAGATTTTTATTTGTGAAAAATTTTTTGAGTTTAAGGAAGGTTGCTCTTGATTGTTCTATTCTACAACTGACCTTTTGTTCTGGGTCCCAATTTTGGTTCAACATACATCCCAGATACTTAAATTGCATCTCTTGCTCAATATTCTTCTTATTTATCTGAATTCTAATTTGTCGAATATCAGTTTTACTTACGACCATAAACTTCGTTTTTTTAATATTAATTTTCAGGCCGAATCTCGTGCTTGTTTCATTTACGTGATTCAATAATTTCTGACGATCGTTTGCATTTTCAGCGATTATTACAGTATCATCTACATATCTGATATACATATGTTGATACTTTAATACCTATAGAGTTATCCAAAAATTGACAAAAAAACACTCTTTCCGAGTAGTTCCTTTGATTCTGACAATTTTGTACCAAGGTTTGTATATAACGGTATTAAAAAAATATAATTTTACTTATTTTAGAAGAAACTTTAGACTGAAATGCGGATATAAATATGAAAATAGAACTCTCCCTCTATTTTATATATCAACACATAAAATAAATCAAAAAATATATCATTTCCCAATATTTAAAAAAAAATATATTTTACAAGCTAGAGAAAGATTTACCGTATACAAAAAAATCCAATTTTAAACACATAACGTATAAATAGCCCGGGAATATGTATTTTAGAACCACTTGGGTTTATTTTGAGCCCCCGATATAAACAAATTTCTTTAAAAATTACTTTTTCTGACGTAAGTGCAAGATACTTTTCCGATTGGTGCATCGTATTAGAAACTGTCGCTAACAGCTTATATTAACTTTGAAAGTTTAATATATGAGTTTGTCGAAAAATACCCTATAGGGTTTTCCATTTTCTTTGCCTTAATCTAATTTTTACGGCTTATTTAGATAACACTTATTTGAAAAAACTTGTAAAAAGTTAGTCCTCACGAATTAATAAAAAATTCCCAAAATATTTATAAAACCGTCATAAATTAATAAAACATTAGATAAACCAACAATTTGAACTTTACAAATAATAATCTACAAAACACAGTATGCAAATACATCCCAAACATATAAAAAACATCCACCAGTCTCGTGATGGAACAATTTCAGAACGAATTTATTAATTTTAATTTAAAACGTGTGACTGCCTTATTAAACTGCGAGCTATATTCGGTATTTAATTAATAGGGGGACATACTATAATTTGAAAGAATGAAAAATAGTATACATAGCACCTAAAGATAACTCTACTAATTTTAGATTGTCCTCGAATGCTTGGGCCTAATTTTAGTTTTAATACAGTTGATTCAGACAAACCACATTCTTCAGCTTCTATAGACATTTTTAAGGATAGTCTAGACCCTGTAAGAATACACATAACAGCTCTATTTATATCGCCCTACCCTCAAGGCTGGGTTTTTATAAAGGACATTTTAATCCTGTAATAGAACAAGCTTTTAAAATAATTGCCATTAGGCGCCATAATTAGCTGGGTAAAGCATATATAATCAGTAATATGATGAGCTCAAAAGATAAAAATTTCACTTGATGACCCCCGATGCTATTAAGTTTAATGTCATGTCCCCAGAGAGTTTTGTTGAGAATTTCTTTTGAATGTCATTTGTATGGTAAAAAATGATAATTATTCATATCCTGGCAAAATTATTTTTAGGTGTAGAAAAGCGGTTGAAACTGACTAAATCCAAAAAACTTTTATTACTTATTGTAGGCGACCCGACGGTTTTCGGACAATCCAGAGTTCTATTTTAGATCCGAATAGACAGACGGGTTAATGCTATTTATCTGATGTAAATGCCGTAAAGTCTTGGCTAAAAAATTTTATATTTTCGGAGAATTTTATGTTTGTTTGAATGAACATTTTAAGTCCTTTAAACCAAATGGCTTTCTTATGATATATTTAAATTTAAATATGTTTCATTTTGCCAAAAAACAGAATACAGTAAATAATTTAAGTAAAACAAAATTTTAATTTCAGAAAAATGATTATGTCACGATCATATAACCACCAATAGAAATGCTGACCTTTATTTGTACACAACTATTTTATAATTAATATAATAATGATGAGTCTTTAAAAGAGGAGAATGAAAAAGAATCTAAATAGAGCATATATGAATCCGATATATCAATACTCTCGGGTTGGTTAGAGAACTAAACTATGTGACATAATGTTGACATTTTCCATATTGACTATAAATTCAGCGTATATCCACAGAATTTAGTGCTCCTTTTTAAGACTAATCGCTTATTTTAATTGCAATAGGTAGATACACAAGTACAAGTTTATTGGGAATCATAAAACTGTAAACTATTAGTAGAGGCAATACGTAACTGGTTGTTTTTTTTGTAATTAGTTCTTCCAATGAATATTTAGTAATCATTTAACCAAATAAAAAATTTAGGTTCTTGCTACTTGTAGAAGAGTTAAGTGTAATTATTATGATTCTCAACTGAACCTGTAACTTATTTTTCTTCCGAAATAATAATATTATTAGGCTCACTAATCTTCAATAATAATCTAATACTTCTCATTAAACTTTTCTTTGAACTGAACATTTATCTTTCAACTTCAGTGACATTTTCTACATTTATCATCAACAATTTTTAAATTTTTTAATATATATTTTTGATAATTTTTAAAAGTGCGAACCCTTCGGTTTCTGGGAAAAGTTCTTTCTCTTTATAAGATCGCAGCTAATTATAAGATTTTTTGGTATCTATTTTATTATATTGTATATATGTTTACAGTTTAGTGTTTCTTGTGTTTTCATTAATTGAAAAGTTTAATGGTATGTATCTGCCAATACACCTGCTCTATGCACTGAATATAATTTTTCAGAAAAATTATTTCTTAATGATCAATCTGCTTTGCATGTTGAATATTTATAATTCCCATTTTTCCATCCTTTTTGCTCAATATAAATCTTTCCTTACAAGCATTGGGATCATGTTTTCCGTATTTTGTACCATAATATTTAATGTAGCAAAAAAAGTCGAGATTTTGACTATCCTAAGGCATATATCCCGGACGCAGTTTAAAAATAAGAAAAGAATTACTATAAAATGAGTGTATTCGTCCGTAAATAAATTAACTGATTTAGAAAAACTCAATTTTAGAATGATTTTGAGGATATTAAAGAATTGAGACAGGGATATGTCCGAAAGAAAAAGTCGCGATTTTGGATATCTTAAGACATATATCACAGACGCAGCTTGAAAATAAGAAAAGAATTATTATAAAATGAGTGTATTCGTCCGTGATTAAATTAATTGAACTATAAAAACATAATTTTAAAATGATACCGAGGATATTAAAGAACCGAGACAGGGATATGTCCGAATGAGTCGAGATTTTGGATATCCTAAGACATAATATATCCCGGACGCAGTTTAAAAATAAGAAAAGAATTATTATAAAATGAGTGTATTCATCCGTAAATAAATTAAT
Source organism: Anthonomus grandis grandis (assembly GCF_022605725.1). Lineage (NCBI taxonomy): Eukaryota > Metazoa > Arthropoda > Insecta > Coleoptera > Curculionidae > Anthonomus > Anthonomus grandis. Next base: position 13,192,497 of record NC_065548.1, on the reverse strand, counting down.
TGATTTAGAAAAACACAATTTTAGAATGATTTTAAGGATATTAAAGAACTGAGACAGGGATATGTCCGAAAAAGTTAAGATTTTGGGCATCCTAAGACATATATCCCAGACGCAGTTTAAAAATAAGAAAAAATGATTATAAAATGAGTATATTCATTCGTAAATAAATTAACTGAACTAGAAAAACGTAATTTTAGAATGATTTTGAGGATATTAAAGAACTGAGACAGGGATATGTCCGAAAAAGTCGAGATTTTGGGCATCCTAAGACATATATCACAGACGCAGTTTAAAAATAAGGAAAGAATTATTATACAATAAGTGTATTTGTCTGTAAATGAATTAACTGATTTAGAAAAACACAATTTTAGAATGATACCGAGGATTTTAAAGAACTGAGACAGGGATATGTCCGAAAAAGTCGAGATTTTGGATATCCTAAGACATATATTACAGACGCAGTTTAAAAATAAGAAAAGAATTATTATAAAATGAGAGTATTCGTCCGTAAATAAATTAACTTATTTAGAAAAACTCGCAATTTTAGAATGATTTTGTGGATATTAAAGAATTGAGACAGGGATATGTCCGAAATAGTCGAGATTTTGGCTCTCCCAAGACGTGATGAATGTTTTCCAAATCTGTTGAAGTTTATGGAATTATTCCAAAAGAATATGTCAATAGAGCCATTGCATAAGCGATTATTGCTTTAAAAAGATTTCTTCAATTTAATTTCTTTTTAAGGATAAGTTTCGTTTTTTTCCACATATTTTAAAGATTACATATTGATTCGGTTGTTATTTAATTTTTCCATACATCTTTTTCCGTTTATTTTTTAGATTTCTTTATTCCACATTTAATTCCTATATCTGTTTGTTTCATTTCTACGTTCCTTATAATCTTAAGTTCCTTAAAAATGGCTTTTATTTGTGTGCTAGGGAAAACCTATTTTTTTAATATCATCAATAATAATTAATAAATAATTTATATTGTGTTTATTATTTTCTTGATATCTAATGTTAAAACCGTATGACGCTCAGTATAACATATTTTGATTTCAGTAGTAAGGTATACAAGTACATACATTGGGAATCATAAAAGTAAAAAGTATAGTATATAAACTAGAAGAAGTAGCAAAACTAGTTGTTTAATAGTAGTGTTTAATCTGATTTTCCTTCCTTTTAGTAAGTTCTTTTAATGAATATTTAGTGATGACTAAACCAAAAAAAAAAAAAGAAACATGTTCAAATTCTTACGACTTTTAAACGAATTTAATGTGATTTTTCTTATTTTCAACTGAACCTGTAACTTATTTTTCTTCTGGAATAATTAGCTCACTAATGCTCAATGATGAACTAATACTTCTGATTCGAAATCTCTCGAAATCATAATGGAATTACTACACAACAATGTTTCAAATTTGCCTCCGGCTTTATCACATTAGCTCATTACTTAGACAGGCATAAATATCCTACACCAAAAACCTAATATTATTGATTGATCCCTTTTAAATTCTGATATTAATGCCGAAGATAAAGGTAATCTTTTTATAAACATATATCTTTCATATATTTATGATATTCGCTTTTTGAGAAAGAAAGTTAAAAAACACTCTCATAGTCACCCTGTCAAAAGAGAAATATTAAATTTTTTATCTTTCTTAATTTTTTTTACACTTCTAGTTTAGTTGTCTACTGAAATTAAATGAAGAAACTATATTAAATTTCATGATACTAACTGTCTTGGTTCTTGAGTTATAGACATATTGCAACGTTTTTAGATAAAAAATGCCACCCTTAAGTTGTTTTTTCTAACTTCCAGTATGATTTTCATTAAAATCCTGAAATCGGTTTCTACTGAAATTAAATGAAGAACCTCTAAACAAAATTTCATGATCCTAACTGTCTTGATTTTTAAGTTATCCACACGTTGCAACTTAAAAAAAAATTAGCCACCCTTAAATTTTTTTAACCCTTATGAGGATCCCCCAACATCTAGAAAAATACTTTAATAGGTATCTAATGAAATTAAATAAAAAAACTTTATACCTAATTTTATGGTCCTAACTATCTCGGTTATCGGGTTATAGATGTTTTGCAACGTTTTAAAAAAAAATTAGCCACCCTTAAATTTTTTTTTCGAACATTCAGTATATCAAAATAAAATTATATACCCGTATTTTTTGTCTAACTTCCAGTTTCTATTTTCCAGACAAATCCTAAACTAGGTGTCTATTGAAATTAAATGCTGAACCTCTGTAGAAAATTTTATAATTTTAAGTGTCTTGCCTCTCAAGTTATCAGTTATCTCAAGTATCTCAAGACTGCAACGTTGTTAGAAAAAAAAATTGCCACTCTTAATTTTTTTTACTCTTCCAGTATATTTTCAGAAAAATCCTAAAATAGGTATCGAATGAAATTAAGCAAAGAACCACTGTACAAAATTTCATGATCCTAGCTCCCTTGGTTCTCGAGTTATAAACACTTTGCAACGTTTTTAGAAAAAAAAAATTAGCCAACCTTAAATTTTTTTTTCCACCTTTTAGTATATTTGTCAGAAAAATCCTAAAATAGGTGTGTAATGAAATTAAATAAAGAAACCTTATACCAAATTTCATAATCCCAACCGTCTTGGTTCTCGAGTTATAGACACTGCAACACTTATAGAAAAAAAAATTAGCCATCCTTACAAATTTTTTTTCTTACTTCCAGTATAATTTTCATAAAAATCCTGAAATTGATATCCAATGAAATTAAATGAAGAACCTGTGTGCAAAATTTCATAATTTTCACTGTCTCAAAAATAAAAATTTTAATTTTTAATTTTCTTTTATGTAAATGAGATGTTCATCATCTCTCACAATGATCATCTTGTGCCTTTTACCAATGATACAAAATTCCTTTTTAGAAACAAAATTTTAGCCTATTTAAATAAGATAATGTAAATGATCTTCGATCATTGTCCTAAACAGGAAAATTCGAATGCGCTGTACCAGCAATTCTTCAAAACAAACTCACATGATAAAAAAAAAAACAACATTTTCACTACATTGCTATTTTTTTGGAAATATAGTTTTAGAGAAAAATAATTCATGGTACTACTAAAAATTGTCGCCTAAGCTGTAGGCAAATTAAAATGAAAGTATCGTTTTACACAACTATTACATAAATTATTTCTATGCTTTCGTTGTACGACATGGCAACTCCAGAATTGTTGCAAAGCACCATCAAACAATAAGTACAATTTTGTCTTAAGATTATGCAAGTCACCAATTCTAAATAAGTAATTAGCATAAATCCCTCATGATTTAATTACAACATAATTAAAAGCCTGAATAATAGTTTATTAATAGGAAAAATGTCCAAATTTACACTTGTTTCCTCCCACATCCGGACGTCTAAATTTAGCCCTGGTAGGTCACAGACCACACTTCATTTTGTCAATTGATTATGGTATGCTCATAACAATGTTTTAATAGGTTCGGCTATTTTTGGAGCTCATATTGATTAAACTCCCATAAAAATTAATGTGACCTTTAATGCCACACACGTCGTCTATCATTATTGGCCCGATATTTCGACATTGAACTTTTGAGGAAATTATTTGAAAATAATGATATTTTACATGTGGGATTTTCAGTAATAATTTGTTTATAATTTAGTATTTACTTAGGACTGAAAAATGTATAATCTGGTTATTCCGTCAGTCTTCTTCTTTAATTTATTTAAGTTTTTTTGTTTTTTCTTCTTTTTTCCTTTCCATCTTGCTCTACTAATTTGAGAGCATTCTTAGTTGAAAATTAACTACACTCACTTGTATACTATTAATTAATTTATTAAAGAGCCTTAAGAATGCATAATCTGGTTAGTAATTGATTCTTTTTCTCTGTTTTATTCACACATTTTTGCAGTTACTTCTTTTTCTTCTTCTTCCTCCTCTTGCTGTTCTTATTTAGGTTCTTAAGAAGTATGATTTACAATGCTTTAAGTTACAGATTCTTATTTTATTCAACTCACTCTACTCAAATATTCTGATTTTTTCAAAATTATTTATATATATATATTTTATATTGTAAATTAGTTTTAATTTAAGACTTTACCATTTTCGATGATGCAGAATTGTGGTTTTCAACGGATTTTTTTTTATGAGAGAACTTAGTACTTTTATTGGAGATATAGTTTGCAAAATCACAAATATGTTACAAAATTTTAAGTCAGACTCTGAATAAATAATAAAAAAATCCTAATAATAAAAGTACAAACCTCTAATATAAAAAAAACATGGCACCATTGGATATATGATCTAGACTGTGTGAACAAAAATGGCATTTTAGTCCTTAAGACCTACCCACAGCAATTCTTTTTAGAACAAGCGTCTCTTTTAGCCCTAAGCCCGTGAGATCTTCACGTATATTTAAAAACATCTATTCATTCAAACGAAAATATAAAGAGAGTTAAATCTGGGGATCAAGAGGTCCTAACATTTAATATAATTGAATGTTTTTCTTTTACCAGGCTTTGAAGGATTTTTATTATTCTTGCTTTGTCCTCTTATCACTTACCTACACCATTTATTACTCTCACATATAACCTAAACACCGTGTTTTAATTTGACCCTGTCCCAAATTAACTCGCTTAAAGTTTTTTCTAAAAAAGATCCGATAAATTCCGAAAGATTTATCGATTAATTTCCCATATGTATATTCAACCCAAATTTGCCAACCGAACGACGCACAGTCTGACTAGGCTGGAATACGTTTTCCAGAAGGATCTTTGACATTTTGGACGCGGTCCAACCGCACCAATCTCCTTTTTTTATGTGGGTGAACCATGGCTTTTTTATTCGAAAGATTTATCGGTTTCAGACGAGATTATGGACAGTTTAATACGCTTCGATGTGACAGATTTATAGTTACTAGGTGAGTCAGTCAGGATATTTAGTTCTCTCGTGACTGGACAGATGGTAAGAAAATTGTTATATTTTGAGAGGATATTTTTGAAAATGATCTGAAACTGTTTTTTAAATATACTAGAGAACTAGAAACTTATTTAATATGTTTTAATCCTGAGTCACGTACACGAAATATTCATATCGCCAAAATGAAAACTTCATTGGTGCAATCAAAGCGCTTTTAAATTTTCTTTAATTAAAACAGTAAAGAAAATCTCTCCACAGCTGTGTTGTGGTTAAAATCGTTTATTTTCATAAGGTTAACTTATGTTTCCAGGCAAGCATATTCAATTTTGCTGGAACGAAAAGCTTTGAAGTTTTAGGAAAAGAAAAGGTGCAAATTTCACTTTTAAGTTGACACATTTTTTAAAGCTTAAAAATTATATTTACTGGTTTGAACATTACATTTAATCCTTTCACACCTCGTAAGTGATGTATCATCAGCAATTAGAATAATTATTGTCAGTTATCTTAAGATGATTGTTAACTGAATATTTTGCTCCAATCAAGGTATTTCAACTTTCTAAGAATATCTAAAAAGACACAATTTCAGTTTAAGTCAAGAGAGTGATTTCATAAAAAAAATTTTTTTTTAAGTACTTCGAATGTTATGCTCTCGTATATCTCAAGAAATGCACCAGTGCACTCTCAATTCCATTACGGTTCTACCAGTAAAGCAACAGTATTGAATCGTTTAAGCCCAGAGAGATATGCTTAATGACCATCCGACCAACAAAATTTCTTCTTCTTCTATTTTCAGTGTTATAGATTATTTCATTGCAGGTTATTGAGAACCATTTTCTTAAGGTTCTTAGCTATGAAATTCATCCCTTCAGCACGTCTTTCCTAAATTTTTCCCTTTGAAATCTTTTGCAGCAATTGGTATTTTGAGCCCCTAATAATGTGTGCCAGTTTCTTTTTCTTAAGTGTCTTGATAAATTTCTTCTTTGTTCATACGACGCAGCACTTTGACGTTTGTGACCGTGCTATTGTCGCATGTTGCGGATTTTCTCGATCTTTCAAATGCTACCAGTTTGTTTATTTCACCTGTTTTAGGTGTTCTTGCTTCGGCACCATGTAATAGACTTCAAATACATAGCACCGAAGTATTCTTATCTTTAATTTTACTGCAAAGAAACTACTTGAGTTTGATAAAAGATTTTCTAGCTATCGCAATTCTGAATTTTATTTCTTGCAACTGTTTAGCAATTTCGTTTATTACGGTGTCTAAATACTTGCCATGTTAGACTCTTTTAATTGGAATATCATCAATTGTTAAGTTTGCGTCTATATTTTGTTGTTTTGTGATAACCATATAATGTGTTTTCTTTAAATTCATATTGAGTTCATACCGTTTACTAGAATAGAGTCTACTTTTTGGATCCTTACTATTAAATATATATATCTAAACTTAATTCTTAATCATTGAAGTTATCAAGTATATTTATGGTAAGCTCATGATTTCTCGTTGTTTGGAGTTCTACTCTAAGCTCTTCATAAAACGTTTCAATATCTTGATCACTCTTGTCTGCAGTAGGTGCACATACTTGTATAACATTAAGTGCTGTTCGACTTACTTGGAGTTTTCACATCAGATCTGTTCACACGTTACAGGGTGTTCGAAAAATAGAGAGAAATATTTCAATGGATGATTTATGCCTGTGACGTGGGTTATTATTCCTAGAGAAATGCATTGTGACGTTTTTAGTTAGCCATTGGCCTGAGACAGTCCACTAGACGTCAATAATTCCAAGCATGTTGATTTTCCGCGTTTCCATCACAAAAACAAGATTATCTAGTTTTTCCGATTCAAATAGACTTCTTATGTTCCATGTAGCTACTTTTATCCTTTACCAGGGGATTCTTCACATCCTCTGATTATCTACGGCTTACTGGGGACTAAGAGTCTTTGCAGAGATTTGCTTAGCCATGATTTATCTACTAGGAAATTTTCTATGAGGTAGTTTTTGTCTTCCTCATTAGAATGACACACTTTTTTATAATTTCTCTTAAATAAATTTATAAAAAAGTAGAGGAAATGATGACTATTAAGTTATTCACTTGGATAGCGTCATTTATTTAGTCCTAAGGATAATATTAAAGTGACCTTAATTAAATGCTTTTTAATGTCTTAAGCATAGGACTCAAATAATGTAACAGTTCTTTCAATATGGCAGTAATTTTGTGTGTGTAAATTCAAAAGTGACTCACCAATAAAATTTAGATCATTTTCAATAAATATTCATTCATTCATTCTCTCGTCACCGGAAATTACTTCTAAAAAAATCTTCTAGTCTTGATTCCATTTGAATTGAATTATTATCCTCCTATTTTCTATTCTGTTTCTTCTATATTTTACTATGGTTAGCAATTATATTATTTTTATTAGCTACTTCATTTACTTAGAATTATTTTTCTCTTCCTATCCCTATCCCAGTTAGAGATATTTTAAGGAATGACATTTAAATAATATTTGGTGTATGCATTTATGCAAATAATAATAAAAAAATAAATTTTTATGTGATCCAAAGAACAATACAGCAATAAAATGGTGGCGTGAAGTCATGCAGCTAAAGAATAAGAAAAAGAATAAGAAGCAAGCGGTGAAGATGATACCAGCTGAAGTTATTAGACTCTTTGTCAATCAATACATTGATGATATACAAGACATGTTTAACACTATATACAATAATGCAAGTGAAATACCACAGGACTCGTTGACATATACTTTTATTGCCTAAATAGCCAAGCTTAAAAAAATGCAAGGAGTGTAGACCATTCATGAGTTTCTTAAACTATTTATTCAGATAATTCATATAATGAATTCGAAGAACTTACAGGTCATACTTAATTCTGTTTTAAAAAGAGACTCGGTACAAACGAAGTTCATTTCGCTATACAAGTACTTATTAAAGAATGCAGAGATAGCAATACAAATGTATAGCTATGTTTCATAGACTTTCATAGATTTTAGCAGAGCGTTTGAGGTCGTGAACCATGGACAAGCTTATTGAAATGTTGGCACTTGGTATTCAGGTGTTGCACCTCAAACTTATATTGGACTTGAACTGCCAAATTAGGAACTTACAGTAAGACACCTATCTATATTCCTGTTCCTCTAGTATCTGAGTATCCTGTTCCTCTACTGTTTAATGTATATTCGAAGGAAATATTTTAAAAAGCACTGGACAAGTTAACAGACGGCGTTATTATCTGCGTTGAATCTCTGAATAATTTTTGATATGCGGATGGTATGGTGATCATGACCAACTGCAAAGAAGGATTGGAGAAGTTGATAATAAAAGTAAACTCAAGTAAAAGTAGAAAAAGTGAGGAAAATGGCATATCTAGACTGCGCACTCTTTAATAGTTGAGACAACGGCTATAATAGAAAAGGTAAGAACCAGGCTTAGTGCCTTTGGTGTTTGCTTGTGGTGTAAAAATATGGACACTAACAGATACAAAGAGAGTGAAGGCCTTTGAAATGTGGTGCTGTCTTAGGATGCTGAGAATTCCTTGGACAAGTTATGCTACCAACAACGAGAAAATTGAAGAGAATTGCGATCATTGAAGGAAATTGATGAAACAATTGGACCAGGCATAAAAAGGAATTCATGGCTGAAAAACTTGCGATAATTGATGAATAAGACTTCATTTGTATTCTTCCGAGGTGCACTTGATAAAGTAAGATATGCTAATGTAGTCGCCAATATTCTAAGAAAATAAAACAGACTGAGGAGAAGAATTTAAAAGATTTAAAAAATTAAAGCTTGTATTTATATCCTCAGGCCTGTGTAAAAAAATTTCAAAATATAGTAATAAAATTATGATTTTTCTATATAATAGTGTAAATTAAACGAAAGAAACTAATAAATTTCGGGTGATCACGACAGCTATTCAGAAATGAAACTAAAAAGAAAAAAAGTAAATTGTTTGTTTTTGTTAATAAGCTACATGAATTTGCAGGTGATCCAAATTTTCTTCCTCAATTTCAATAGCATTATAAGCTTTTTCTACTCATTAAAACTCTATTTGGACCAACTTTTCTTCAATATTTACTCAATTCATCAATGATTTTACCATTTCTTTTCCTTTTAGATGGTCCCAATGAAAGCTTATACATGATCAGCGGAGTATGCGTTGCCATGCTACTTGTGGGTGTCATTATCATTCTTTTAGCAGTCACTATCAGGTAAGTAAAAAAGTTTTAAAAAAAGTTTTTTCTCGTACAACCCTCTACGTTTGCCACTACGTTATAATAAAAAAATGGGCCATAAATAATAATTCGTGACCAAGTGGTTTACCGCAATTTAAAAAAAAATATATATTACTGAGTACCATAACAAATTTTATTTAAAGGCAGTACCACAGTGTTTCAATCATTAGCTCATGTGATTCTCCATGTGAGCCTCTAAATTAGCGCTTTAATTAACTGAAGAGTACTGGTACTACTTTCGTTATTTTACCGTGTTACGTTAAATAAATTGTTACTAGTTCAAACTGGAATTATTGCAATCCGTATGGAATTTTAGGTTTACGACGGCATTTAAGATCCAGTTTTTTTAGTAGCGCCATACCTGGTGAGAAAAAAATTAATTCTTTGGTTTTTAAAGCGAAAACTCTTGCCTAATAGTGCCATACGGTTTTATGCAAATTGTCATAATAAACGGGCAATTAGTAGATTGGTATTCCAGATCCCGATGATCATCATGTGTTAAATAAATGTCAAGTGGGTTATTTTGTTTGTAAGTATTGTCTTGTGTTGATGTTTTTTTACCTTTTGTCAAGTGAGTATTTAAGAATATAGATGTTACGAACGAACTAAACTTATAGAAGAAAGTCAATTATTGAACAATAGAAAAAAATGTGAAAACTTGTAACTTTAGGAACATATGACTTATTCTAAAGCTCATTTTTTGTTTTAGGGCAAGGTAGGAATAATATGTAGGAAGTTACAATAAAATTTAATACAAAATTTGTTTTTGGATAATCAACAAATAAATTTATTTTTTTTATTGTACTTTTTGGTTGCTAATATAAAATTATATACTTTTATAAAGCAACTTCTATTTTTTTTGTATTTGTTTCTAATAAAAAAAAATAGCTAGCATACATTTTTCTAACCCAATCCACCTTTAATTTTGGAACTTTTTTAATATTTCTATTTGTCTTTTTAAAATTATTGACCTTTTTGTACTACTAAAAGGAATAAATTTAATATTAATAAGTCTGTCTTTCTGCAAATTCAACTTTAATTTTCGGATCTAACCTTGGGTTAATTAGAAGAACTATTAAAAATAGATTAGTCTTATTTTTCCTTTATTAACAAAAAAATAGAAGCTAAAAAAATCAATTTTATTGAAAATTAAAAAAAAAATTAAATTAATTTTTTTTATTGAGACATAATAGTAGGTCTCTATTTTTTTCAGAATTTTAAATTTTTGCTTATTTAGTTTTTTTTTAATTTTATAAATTTTAAATTTACCTATTTTTTTTATTGGGACATAATAATTTGCTAATATCTTTTTAAGAACTTATGTTTTATATTTTATTTTTTCGATTTCATACATTTAACTATTTTTTCTGCATTTTATTTCTTGAAATCTAATTTTTTTGAGAATTTTGACTTGAAAAAAGTTAAATTGATATATTTTTTTTATTGAACTTTTAGTGCTATTAAAATGTCCGGTCATTATATACAGGGTGGCCATTTGAAAACGAAACAGAGCCTATTTTGGGTCCCTCAGAACATTTTCGAAAAAATCCTCGGACCCCTCAATTTTTGATTCAAGGGGCAACCATTTTTTTGCTAGTTTCGCCCCCCTGAGGGCAAAGCCCTAGCGGGGGTGACAAGGGCCCCCAAAATTTTAAATGGAATGGGGGGTCGAGTGATACTTTATTTTGAAGGTATTTTTATGTGGATTATAACCCTAAAGTTTTAAATCGTTACTAGTTGCCTAGTCGATACAGGGGCTAATAAAAGTTACAAAAACATGTCAACATTTTTTATGAAAAAAAAAATGCTTGTAAATTTAGCAGTTAAATAAATACAAAAAATTTTGTTCTCCTACATTGTGAACCGTACTTTCTGTTGGTTTTTTTGAAATACCCGTAGGTATCTAAGCCAATTCTGCAAGGGAACTCTTGGTTATTGTTGAGACTGTTATTATAGCAACATTTTGTAGTTTAATAGTGGTTGTCAATTACTGCTGTCAGATCATAGTGTGTCAAACAAATTATTCATTTGCTGAAAGAGTTGAAATGATATCTCTTTTCTTTGCGAACAATGAAAATGCTAATAGAACTGCCCAGCTCTTTAACATACTACAACACCCTAATCTACAGGTCCATGGCAAGTACATTTTGGAATTGGTTCAAAAATTTAGGGAAACTGGGTCTGTGGCTAATAAAAAGCGCGAAATGGATAATTCAGTGGTGAATAAAGCTTCAGAAGTAGCTATTTTAGGCCATATTGTGCAAGATCCTACACTGAGCACAAGGAAGTTATCAACCATGTCTGGTATTAAGAGAAGCAGCATTCAGAAGATATTAAAAAAAAAAAACAAGTTTCATCCGTACAAAATGCATCTCGTACAAGAACTAAATGAAGACGATTTTGATAGGCGAGTACAATTTTGTGAAAGTATATCTGAACAAGCCGCCAATGATCCACACTTTCTATTTAATGTATGTTTTTCTGACGAATGCTCCTTTTTCCTAAACGGTATTGTGAATCGTCACAACTGTCGCTATTGGGCTGATTCAAATCCCAGAATAGTTCGTGAGGTTCATACACAACATCCTGGAAAATTAAATGTTTGGGCTGGCATTTTTGGTAAACATATCGTAGGCCCCTTTTTTTTACCTGGCAATTTAACAGGAGAGATGTACCTGGAGTTATTAGAAAATACAATTCATCCAGCATTAGTGGAGATACTAGAAAATAACAACGAGTACTTGGAATATCGTCTAGTATTTCAGCAAGATGGGGCGCCACCCCACTATTCTGCAAGGGTTCATCAATATTTGGACCAAACGTTTCCAGGACAATAGATTGGAAGAAGAGGAGCTATTGAATGGCCCCCTCGTTCCCCGGACTTAAGCCCGTTAGATTTTTTTTATGGGGCCATTTAAAAACTAAAATTTATGCTAGTCAGCCAACATCGCTAGACCATTTGCGACAAAGAATAATTGATGAATGTCGTCAAATTACCCCAGAAATTTTGCAAAATGTACGGGAAAGGTTTGAACAAAACCTGTATTATTGTATGGAAGTCGAAGGCCAACATTTTGAACATCTACTTGATTGATTTTATTTAAGCCCTTTATTTAAAATTATACTTTTTAACATTTTTTTTGTAACTTTTATTTGCCCCTGCATCGACTAGGCAAATAGTAACGATTTAAAACTTTAGGGTTATAATCCACATAAAAATACCTTCAAAATAAGGTATCACTCGACCCCCCGTTCCATTTAAAATTTTGGGGGCCCTTGTCACCCCCGCTAGGGCTTTGCACTCAGGGGGGCGAAACTAGCAAAAAAATGGTTCCCCCTTGAATCAAAAATTGATGGGTCCGAGGATTTTTTCGCAAATGTTCTGAGCGACCCAAAAGAGCGAACAGAGCTCTTTTGGGTCCCTCCACGAAACAGAGCCTAGTTTCGTTTTCAAATGGCCATCCTGTATATAAAAAAAAAGAAAGCATTATGATTCAGCGATTTTTTATATACAAGATGTTGATTGACAGGATATTGATTATTTAAATAGGGTTTTTAGGACTATTATATTTTTAAATTTTTTTTATATATTTTTTTGGATCGAAATAATTTTTTTAAATCTTCGTTTGGTTTTAATTTTAAAATATTATTTTAACATTAACAATTATTATTAAAATGTTTTAAAAAAGTTTCGAAAAAAAGTAATGAAAATATTATAAATTTTCTTGTTTAAAATAAAAGCATTTTAGATATTTAATTTTCAATAAAAGTACTTTTTTTAATTTATTTGTTCTTTTAATTTATTATAAGTATATTTGTTCATATACTTACTTAATAATTGTAAAATAATATTTATTTTAAAATCTGTTATACAGAGCAGTTATAAATGTATTTGAACCACGATTAACTTGTAAGTTTGTGGGTGCTTTTCGATTAAAGTAATATGCATGTGCATATCTAGTTAGGACAAAATAATATACAGTATTATACTTACAAGCTAATAACAGTATCTTATACAATCTAATTACATTAACATAAAGGAAAAAAGCGATACACAAAAAAGAGTAAGGAAGCAAATAAAAAATAGAAATGCGAAAGGAGAATTACAAGTATTTAATTTGGGAAATTAGGAAAGTAAATGTCAAGACTTGTTAAGAAGATCTAAAATCCAAGGATTTTCTTTTAAATTCAAGGGACATATTATTGTAAATTTTTGGTGCTATATAAACCAAAGATCTTTTAGTAAATGAAGTTTATTTTAGGTAAAGCAAAGGGATATAAACTGTGATATCTTGTTGCTGTACTTCTGGTCTATTGTGACTAATTCTATTACTGCATAGAAGTCTTATCACTGAATTTATATAAACATAATTATGTTAAATTTGAATAACTCCTGCATTCTTAAACAAGTCAGTTGATAGACATTTTTTAGCTTTAACATGACAAATCTGTAGCGATGCTTTTTGTGTTATTACAAGTAAATCAAGAACGGATTTAAAAGAGTCCCCTCCATACATATGCCATATCTAAGTACAAATTCCGCCAAAGTTTTATATAATCAGAAGATTGTTTTTTGCGACAAACACTGTCTTAAAATATGAAATTTATGTAACAATTTACGGATTTTATTTATTAATCAATATAAATATCTCATTTAAGTAGACTGTTAAAATATGCTCCTAACTATTTAAAACTATTTACATAAGCAATTCTAGTCCTACACCCTACACTGGCAGTGATGATTGTAATTAAGGCAATCAGAATTATAACATATCGTAGTGAAACCTGGCAGGCTAGATCGACTTCAGTCATAATACATAAACTTTGGTTTATCAATAACAATTTTAATTCTTTACCCTTTCTGCAAAACAAACTACAGTATCCCTTGGAATAACTGAAAACAAACTATTAATAAACAGTGTAAATAAAAGAGGTTCAAGTACAGAGTTTTTCGTTTACTTTTATCTGCTGTTTTCTATTTTCTATCAGTAAAGATGGCCATAATTTTAATGCTTTCGTTCAAACCAAACACATAAGAGCATCCTCCGTGCTGCAATTTTCCCTAAACTCGTATTGTTCATTAGACGGTAAATGATACTAATTGGGTAATGGGAAATTTTAAGCACTTTTCATTTAATTTATTAATAAAAGTAATTAATTATTCCTCTTACTTATGTAGAGGAATATTCTGTAATTAAATAAAAATTATTAAATTAAAAAAAATATTCCCCAAAATTAATTAAATACATCTTATTGCAATAAAAATTTAATTACTTTGATTTTGCTTCTATATAGGTGAAAGTTAGGTGAAAGGATGAAATTACGAATGCATGTACTTCCTTTAATGTTAAAATTTAATGAAGATTAAACTTGTTAATTTACGTAATTTTTTTGACATGTAATCAGGCTGCAACAAATGTGTTTAAAAATATATAAATCTTCAGCTTAAGCCAAATTAATTGAGTAAAATTTTTTCTAAGAAGAGACAATTAAAACGAATAAAATGTTCATTTTATTATACAAAAAGGTTTAGATTAAGGGGTTTCCATTTATTAATTAAATTTTGTCAATTTCGGGCCTCATTAATTTAATTGAAAGCATAATACATTCCAAAAATTGAATAAATAAAAAACTAAAATTGTATAAACAAAAAAATTATTTAACTCATTCAATTAACAGTTTTCCCAGACAAAAGCAAAATACAAAATACGAAAATAAAAAGATATCATATGGGAGCGCTTTCTAAATTAGTAATTACCGTTAATCGTCGCTAAATTGTCGGTCTCGTTAACAGCCTCATTATAATTAATGGTCTTAATTAATAGAGTGGCAGCAGAAAATTAAAAAAAAACGAACTTTTCTGATTAAAATTGGCGGATTTTACTCGCTTTGTCCGGTTCATATTGTCTGTTTTATGAGAACGTTCTCTGGCTGGAATTTTTGTGAGAAACAACTGTTTAAATTGCGGTTCATGGACACTACTGAAAAGAAATTTTAATTAATTAATTTTTTTTTCCTCAAATAAAAATAAATCGAATATTCCCAGAAAAGATCTGTTACCCAACATTTGATATATAATAAGAAAACCGATACAGAATCGACATGCTTCATATGTTTGAATTATGTCTACCGTGTTTCACAGGCCTTGATTTCACTTCGTAAGTGTATTACGAGTTTTAAAAGAAAAAAAGGCGGTTTATACAGAGGGTTTTCGTTTTAAAGCTACAGGCAAAAGAAAAAATCTATAGGTGTAAAGTCTGAAGAGCGAGGAGGCCATATAAAAATCCTTCTCTACCTATTCTCCGTTTAAAGAAAATTATTTTGCAGATGATAGGCATATAGTTGCTGCATGTGAGAAACTCCAGACTCTCTATAGTGTATATGAGTTCTTCGCATTCGCTGTTCAAAATTTCGAAAAACCATTTTGATGCTCTCAAAGGCAAAATATAAAATTTTAATATATTGAAAACTTATATAACAATTTTACTAATTTTGGTTTTATATAAAAACTGTTTTCAAAAAAAATTATAACAAGTTTTTAAATAAAAAATATTGATATTGTCAAAGGCCTGAGAGAAATCTTAGTATACTGATTTTAATAATTTTATAATAGATGATGAGTTTCTTTACTAAAAAGTTATCCAACAATTATTTTAGTTTTTTCTTTGGATTTTTTCTGAAAAATCGTGAGAAAATGTCTCTTCACTTTCTACACTTGCTGTATAAAGCGTCATCTTTAATATTAAAAAAAAGCTCTTAGTACTATAAGAAAAAGACCTTCGAAGCTAATAGTACTGAGTAAACGTAGTCGTACTGCAGTAAAACCACCCACGTTATGTCATAATAACTGGTACTGCTTCATTAACCGAGCTGTGAAGGTGGAACTTTCAATGGGCAAATAAGTCGACACCATTTTAGGCAAAAATACTGAAAAGTGAAAGTCATGAGGATTTTTTAGGTTTCAATTGAATTATTGTGGTTTCTCAATTAATTTCCGAATATAAGTTAAAATTTATTACGGAAAGTTCTTGAGCTAAAGGCTCTCCTTAATGTGAAAAACGATGAGGTTATCAAAAACGAGATGATTTGATCTAAATATGATTAAACCAGTAAATAAAATGATAAAACAAGGGAGAGTAAGACAACGTGAGGTTTTAAAGAAAATGCCCTGAAAGAAAGGTTCAAAAAGAATGTTGAAATGCCTAATTAACGTTTCCTTTACCCCTTTTAAACACATTTCTAACAACGTGATAGTCACTTGGTTAATTTTATACTTATAAAATGTTTACAATTTTAAATCCCTTTAAACAGTCTCAATAATAAATGAATTAAACTGCTGTGAATAGTGCTGCCATTTTTTATTTAATTACCCAATTATTTTCGATAATTATAGACGTATTTGTACATGTTTGGATAATTTGCATTTAATCAACATGAGTCATTTAAAAAGATCTAAATATGTGCGCTTTAAAGAAATTTATAATTTTTTTCATATATGCCCGGACTATAAAGGCACGGCTTTTATAGCATTTAGCAACGCCCTAGATTATTCGTTCGCCATCGCACTCTTTCACACGAGTTTAAAGAGTAAATGTTAATTAGCATATTAGTCCGGGGGCTTTAATGAATTTATTCTTTGGTTAGGTAGTGTTTCTCGTTTTTTTTTTGTGGGGTTTTGAATAAAGATTTCGCGACGAGTTTAGAAAATTTATCTTGATTTATTTTGAAAAATCATTAAAACTTAGTGAAAAAATGGGGTTGGGTTGGACCTGATTTTTCTTCAATGGACAAAATGTCTATTGTAATATTTTTTAAAATAGTAACTGGCTTATTGGCCAGGGACAAGATTGGCTTATTTATAGCTTTTAGTAAATTTTGATAAATTTCATCTTCTCATTAGAACTTTGATTTATCATAACTAAGAATCATCGTGATCGTGATTGTTCTTGAAATAAATGAATTAATTTTTTTGAACATTATTAAATAAATAACTTTTAACTTTTGTGTATTAAATCTGATTGATGACAGACTTTTATACATAATTAAACCTAACTGAACACTCTTCTCGGAGCTTAGAGCCAATATCTCTTAACATGACTTAAATACGTCATTCCTGTGACATTAACAAATGGGTGACAGAAAATACACCACATTAACTAACAATCTAAAATTATTTTTGTAAAATTCCTGTATAAAGACCCGAAAACTCAGCAATGACAAATAAAAATGTTCGAAGTATGGATATCTTATGGAGGCATAGGTTTTCAGGTTCCAGCAGAAAAGTGCCAGGCGACATTAGGGAGATATTAAAATCTACAGGATCATTTGGAAGAAGCAGATCCAGAGCTGGTTATAGTGAAATCCTGGAAAAGCTTCGCAAAGATTTTTACGAGAAATGGTCCGAGGATAATCCATCGTCATCGGAAGGACTGAAAGATTTCGTACGGTTAAAAACCCTTGGAACTGGTTCTTTTGGAAAAGTTTTTTTAGTGCAACATAAATATACAAGATCATTTTACGCCATGAAGGCCATCGACAAAATTCGGATAGTTAAGCTAAAGCAAATCGAGCATACGTTATATGAGAAAAAAATGCTGGAGTGTGTCAATTTTCCATTTTTGGTCTCCCTCGACTATTGTTTTAAAGATAACAGTTACATTTATTTAGTAATGCCATTTATTAACGGAGGTGAGATGTTTACTCATTTAAGAAAAGCCAAAAAGTTCGACGAGCATTTGTCAAAATTCTATGCAGCACAAGTTCTTTTAGCGTTGGAATTTTTACACTATTGTGACGTTGTATATAGAGATCTAAAGCCTGAAAATATTCTGATAGATAATAAGGGATATTTGAAAATTGCTGACATGGGGTTTTGTAAGATAGTCGAGGCTCGTACATGGACATTATGTGGTACTCCAGAATATATCGCTCCAGAAATAATACTCAGTAAAGGCTATGGCAAACCAGTAGACTGGTGGTCTTTTGGAGTTCTCTTGTTCGAAATGTCCGCTGGTTTTCCACCTTTTACCTCCAACGATCCCATGAACGTTTATGAGAAAATTATTGCTTGTAAATATACGTGTCCGTCATTCTTCTCGTTCGAACTAAGCGATATAGTGAAAAACTTATTACAAGTAGACCTAACCAGAAGGTTTGGGAACCTTAAAAATGGCCCCCGTGACATTAAATATCACAAATGGTTTCATCACATAAATTTCGAAGCAATTTTCAATAAACAAATGGAACCCCCATTCAAACCAAAGATCAAAAATATTACGGATTTTTCGAACTTTGATGATTTACCGGATTTTGATCTGAGAGTAAGCGAGCATAATATGTATAATGAACAATTTGAGAAGTTTTAATACAGGCTTAGTGATTGTGTTTTTTTTTTGTTTGTTTGTTGTTCGCATGTAATCATTTACTCTTTAGATAACATTTAAGATGTAATGAATAAATTTCTATTCGATCTTAATCATTTTATTTGGACAAAGTGGGTCTATTAAAAATAAAGATTCTCGATCCTGAAATAGTTCTTTGCTTGTTCTTAGGTGTATCAAGATTTTGTCATATCGTGGGAGTCATATTATTTAGTTGAACTAACAATCTTGACAGATGGATATAAATATTGTTCAAAATTAGTTGAGAATATGTGGTTGTGGGTATTTTAGTGAGCAATTACTTTATTTATGTGTCAGTTTTTCGAGTTCTATTTTATTTATCAGCAAGATTGATTTATGGAAAGTATTCGTATTTTTAATTTTAAAATCGTTGCAATCAAGTTAGTGAATCTCAAAATTATAAGAAGATCTACTGGATTTGAGATTTAGCAGCGGATTTAGAAAAGTTGGAAAATTAGATCAAATTGTATATTCCGAATTTCTTCTGGATTATTGAGGTTATTTTCTTATTGAGGTTACTTCATTGTTGAGGATAGTTCCCAACTACGTCTTTCAAGTAATTCGAAGTAACTTTTATATCTTTCAAGGATTTGAGGAACTTTTTTTAATCTTCCAGGCATTTGTTAACGTTTTTGATATCATCCAGGTACTTGAAGGTATTTTGATATAGCCTAGTACTTTCAATTTCCTGGTACTTTTAGGTCTTCAAGACATTTTAGGTTTCCAAACTAAATGTGTCTTTAATATTCTCCAGGTATTTAACGAACCTGGCAGACATCCCTCTTTATGAAAACTTTCATTTCCTTCACCCAGCAAGATTTGAAGTTCGAATTTTTACAAAATTCCCTAGCTTTCTTGTGAAGTTGCTTATAGTAGGGCAAAAGCTGTTCGTTGACAAATATTTTTGGGCCAAGTCTGTTGCCTTTAACCCACGGTTTTTTTTCAATTTAGCGGCATTAACAAATTCGTTTCTTTTATTGATGGAGAAAAGACTTCCCTACTAACTTTTCAATATTATATTGACTCCACTTCAAAATGGACATTTATTTAATGGACCTTAATATCGTTTCTTTTAGCCTGACAGTTTTCATGGGAGTGCTGTGATATGATAACATCTGTGTACTTATGTCAACTCCACACTTTATTTTTTAACTCCTTTTTTTTCCTCGCATATCGATAACCTTTTCAACACTTAGTTTATGCAAGGTCGATATAAGAAGGATTTCCCGCTTATTCTTCTATTTTAAAATCATGTTCTTCTTCTCTCTCTGGAAAGTCATTTCACCTTTACGCAGCTTACACGAGATAACTTTCTTGGAATTCCTTTTTCGATTCTTTCCCAGAGTTCCTACTACATCAACCTTTTGCTCATGTAGAAACTGTGGCAGCCTCACACTCTTAGTTGTCCATATACAACCCTTATCAAGGTATGGCTCGCATAGTTTCGTAACTACTGATTGGGCGTGACCTGCATTCACCTGTTTCTTTTCAAGTGGATACCAGATAATAAAGTATGTATCCACCAAGAGTGCAAAGTTCATATAACTTTTTTCCGTATTGTGGACTTTTGTTTGGAATGTACTGCTGGAATACCAATCACCCACGCCAAAGTAATCAAGCTTCATCTAACAAAATATCTTTGGGAGAATACACCTGTTGTATGTTTTCTCTAATGTGGCACACAATCTCTTCAATTTTGTGTAAACGACATGTCTTTTCATGTTCTCTTTTGTAAAAACACAAGTTCCTCAAAATCAGCTGAAGCCTATTTCTCGACATTGCTCTCATGAGAATCGAATGGTTGCGTATTCCCCTTAATAGTAGATGCTGGGCATTTTTATTGGTCTCATTAGAATGAAAAGTCCAATATAATGGCGGAAATCTTCAGGAAAAAGTGGCTTTCACCAGTTCATTGTAGAATGTTTCTTTAATACATTTCTCACAATATCCATTGCCCGAAGATTTCCCACAATATCATTTTTCCCGATTAGAGAATCGTCGAACAGAAGCCCAAATACCTCAAATGCAGGAAATTCACTTTCATACCTTTAATAACCCTAATCAAAGATTTTTGACTTTTCGTTGATCTCTATCTACTATAAAACATCTTCGGTCGTGGCTACCCTTTAGTTGACTGATGGATTTTGTGAACGGTTCTCATTGCTATCACTATTAACAGAATCCTCATACTCTTCACCACAAACTACACCAAATTCATCACTGAAGTCCAAATCAGATAATGCTATGATTACTGCCAGAATCTTGAAACGACGGTTCTTGAGGCGCTTCTTCATCTCTTGACGGCTTCAGCTTGAAGCTCATCTTCTCTCAGAAAACGTGAAATCAGGTAGTCCAGCAAATTAATTTTGTAGAGGTCTTGAATATTAATCCTGATCCTGAATCGGTAATTAAATGGTACTGAAAATAGCAAAAAACACTTCTAAAAGAACTCAAGCCACTAGTACACATAGAAAATCATAGATTAGTAGTCAAAGTCAATGCACATGCTTTATTGTCGTTGACAATTAATTACATTATAGGCTTAAAGTCAAGAATAATCTAAAACAAAAATGCTAATAATACGCAAATATCAGTCAAGCAAACTGATTATAAAAATATTCATCCAAAGAGTAATATGCCCTATTTACCAAAATTTTTTTTAATTAACATTGAAACTTTTTATAAATCTCGAATAACTTTATATGGGCATATGGTTATTCTTTTTTTGCATCATAAACGAATAACGTCTTTACTTCTAAATGTTAAATTACTGTCAATTAAGACAAAATATGCCATTTTAACTGCAATTTGATCTAATTTTCTAGAGATGACTCTTAATGCATATCAATTTGAAGAAAGTTTCTTTGATAGACTGCTAATGTGACTTTCAAAATTAAGTTTTTTGTCCATCTTAACGCCAAGGAATTTGAAACTTTTAGTTTAATTTAATTTCCTTTTCAAGGATAACATCGGTTAACCCTTTCGTCCCAAAATTAAAATTACACTATTAAAATTAAAATAAAACCACAATTAAAATATCTTAGTTTAAGTAATAAATAGTGTAAAGTATTATTGTTAGGATGCCTAACAACGAGTTTTTATTAATATAAATTTTTGTGAATAGTCAGGGAATGATGGAGGGAGTGGTTCATATATGTACCAGCAAGTATTTATGATGGTACACATGTGTACCAACAGGTATGATCGAAAATTTCATAAAAACAGAAAAAAAAATGCTATACCAACATTTATTTAAAAAAAATAAATACAAAAACGGCTTTGCAAAGTAGAAAATGAACCTAATTAACTATTTGGTATGATATAACTTAAAACAGAACTTGCACAACGGAATATTGCACTCTCGGCAAATAGTTTTTGTTCTTGTTTGTTTTTTCTCTTAAGAACATCTAGTGCATCTTCTTCTGGTTGATCCCTACAGGCAGATGTAATGCTAAAGATCCGTATAATTTTCTTTTTCTTGAAGGAGCGCCTTGCTTGTTTCGGTAATGGTAATTGTATGTCGTATACCTTCTGCTACTAATTCTTCTGCAAGTATGGTAAGGAAGGAAAGAAAAGAGATGCTCTAATTTTTACGTCTCAGTTGATTATACATTATCCACGAATTTACTGCACATATATTGAGAAATGTGTAAAACACCTTTTTCCACCACTTTGCTCATTTTCGATCATGATCATATAGCCCAATAAATTGATAAACCCCTTGCATTTTTTTTCTGTAAAAAGAAATAGCCTCTGGACATTCGATATTTTGTTGTTCACCGGTTTTGCTTTTTTTGATAATTGTTGTCAAATTGGGCTTATGACAGTTTCGCATTAGCAAAACTTCCTTTGTGTCCTGCCACTTTACACAAAGTAATCCAGAAGAAGTGCATCTAAATTGAGATTCTCCTCTTTGGAGTTTGTCTCCCATTCTTGCGATTGGACATGCAAGTTCCCAAGGCTGCATAGTCTAGTGAAAGTAACAAATTCACACTTGTAAAAAAGCGATCAAAACATAACATCATTTTCTTTAACTGTAGACGCAAGAGCTGTTACGACTCGCTCTCCTAAAGTTAGGGATTGATTTTTAGCGGGGATTGGATCCTCTTTTCCAGAATATACATTGACATCATACGTATAGCCGGAATCTGCATCGCAGCGAAGTCATAGTTTTATGCCCTTCTTGGTTGATTTGAGGGGCATATATTGTTTCAAAGAAGATTGACTCTTGAATTTGGTCATAGATTCGTCGATACTGTGATACTGGCCATCCTGGCGACATTTTGGAAATGTGTATTTGAAACAAGATAATAAATCTTCAATATAATATTTTTTTAAAGCATTTTTTTGAGCTCAAAGTCATGTAACGATCTCTTGAAGAAGTTTTTTGAATTGTGCTACTTCCCATTGACTCCTTCTTGCTTCAATAATTTTTTAGGCTTGGAAGGCGATTGCAGCACATAATGAACATGCAGCCAAATAATTTCTGTATTTCTCCTTTGTCGGTCATTTTCTCATTCCTTTTTTTTAATTGGTTTAGGATTTTCAGACGTTCATGTGTACAATTTGCAATGTGCAAATAAAGAAAATGAGGAAATACTTTATGAAAAATTTGCATAGGTGTCAACTGCTTGGTGATATCTGGAGCCAGCATACACTCTCTTTCAGGAGGAAGGATTTTAGCAGGCTCACATTTTTCGTCAGGAATGACCCAGTCAAGAACTAGGTTTCTATCAACAATTACCTCTGGTGGTTGCGTAGAGTTTATGTCTAAGTTTCGCTGCACGGTGGTTTGCATTGTTTCCGATAAAGACGACGAAGACATATCGGACGTATCCCTGCCAGTTTCTTCATCGGAATCTGGTTCATAATTATCACTGGAGCCAGCAGAAAATGGTTCCGAATCTGAGGATTCTTCAATAAGCTTTTCCAGCTCTTTTCGTGAAAGCGGACGGCGGCGATCAATATTAAAGCTAAAATCAAATAAACGTAATTACAGACCTGTTGGTATACATGTGTACCATCATAAATACCTGCTGGTACATAGTATATGTACCACACGAACATACCAAAAAATACAAAAATAAAATATAGTTTTGAAGTACCTTTGTAACAGCACTGCACTTGCTATTGAATAATAAATAAAACTTAATAAAAAAAACTGCATAAATAAGCACTTTGAGTGTCCTAAATAACTAATTTTATTGCAGCAACACTGCTGCTACTAAATACACGTGCTAACTAAATCAACATAACCACACATTTACCACAATGCATATTTTAGGTACACTGCGGAAGCCTGATACACCGGACCGGTACACATTTATACCAAATAAAACGCTTTATTTTACAGACAGGAATTTTTAAATTATGCTATTAAATCAGCTATTAAATCATGTTTTAATCCTTTGCAAATCTTCATTAGCTATATTTTGCAATGCCTGAGGGTCAGAATAATTTCACAAGATACTTGTATCATCGGCAAACCGAGTCAAGCAGCCCGTAATTCTCAAGTGGATTTTTACATTCAGCTGAAGGCTACGTAACCTCTTCGCAAAAAACTCTAAATTTTGTAAAATTCCTTTTGCTAAATATACGGCCACTTTTATTTATCAATGAGTGAGTGAAGTTTTTAAGTATAGTAAATTCAGGCAGTACTGTTTCGTGATCAGAAAGAGAAGCATTTAGACCGCATTAGATTTTCTTAAAATTTGAACACTTTTAATCCCCAATTTATTATGAACAGAAGAATTGATTTGTTCATTGTAATTTACATTAAAATCATCTCAAAATTATTGAATAATGCAAAGGAAACTGACTAGTAAAATCTCTAAGTGCTCCAAGAACAATACCTGGAAAGCTGAACGCGATTAATAAATAGAAATTACATAAATTTGACACCTACTAGAATAGATTAAGTGGTCTCTTCTGGGTGCAACCAATGTTTGGTTATTAAAACCAAATGCGGAAAAGTGTGAGTTTTTAAGAAATCTTAATCTTGAAGATTGTACATACAACAAAAAACAATCAGGAAGAGTTTTCTACCCTAAAAAAGTATTTTCAAGTTCATGTGAATTATTAATGGCAATATGAGTAAAGTGCTTATATGGTTGTCGTCATCAACCTCTTTATTACTACTATGGTAATTATTAACAACATTAAATTTAACGCCAGCTGACAATAATTGATAATCTAAGAGACCAATGATAACGTCACTGATATATGAATATAGCTGTTTCAGAGGCAGCTCGGTAAAGTCCATTAATCAACATTCAACTATGAATGTCAGACCCAACAAACACTTATGAAAATACTAAAACTTATGGAATGAAGAGGACTCAAACATAATACGATGATAATAAACAGAGGGAAACTAGAAAGAAGATCCGGAACGCTAAGAAAATATGAATGATAGGCAGATGCAGAGAAATGGAAGAGCTATAAAGGAAACACAATATGTTTAACATGTACAAGAAAGTTAGGGAAGATGCTGGCCTATATACGAGGAAAACTACTAATATGCTGGTTGATAATACTTGAACCTTGAAGTAGATACATAGCTGTACTATTTGATGACAACAGATCAGATTAATAAGACAATTCCTACAAGACAAAGTCCTACATAGCATGCAGTCTGCAAAATTTGAGAAATCAATTGCACCAGATAATATTCCTAGATAATATTGAAACTTTTGAAAATGATCCATGAAGACAACATCGGGATTTTAGTTAAATTATTCAATACAGTGTACAACCACTACGGATATGCCAGAAGACCGGCTAAAGTCGTAAACAACGTGCAAATAAATACAGTGATTACAAGTTGAACGAATGTGAAGTGATCGGGCCGAAACCCAGTTTTAGCAGAAGAAGAGAGCCCTTTTAAATATTTTTTAATCATTTAAAGTTATTTGTTTATATTTTTTAGAAATTTGAATTCCCTCTCAATATTTTTCCGATATTAAATGCTTATTCCTTTTGAACGTTTTAACATTTAAAGTTATCCAAGGATTTTTAAAAAATAGCCTCATCCACCTCCAAAAAACAAACACAAAACTACAAGAAAAAGTTTAGTAAATTTATTTTCTTGCTGCGATAACTTAATATAAACAAAATTGACAAAAAAACTTTTAAAATCCCTCTAAAATTAGTGTTAATATACTATTTGGTTGTAACAATAACTTCACATTAGATAGCGTGATGTCTACTAAGCAGTTTTTAATGATACTTCATTAGTTTAAAAAAAATTAGGCAAATTACTAGTCTGAACTAAAAAAACACACCATTATCCAACTAAGATACAGATTTGAGACAATGTTAAATAGCAAGAAATATTCAGTATTAGTAGATTTCCTGGTATTGTTTATTCATTCGTTTTCAAGTGGGTTTTTTCTTGTAAGATGTGTCCTAAGGAAACTATATTTTGTGTTAAGATAAGGTAATTTCTAGAATACTTGACATGAAATAATGTATGTCAATGTTTAGTTTACATAACTTTTTTTTTAAATGAGTTCTACATCGTCTAGCCATTTTTTAATGCGTAGTAGTATAAAATCCGATTTAAATATTGAAATTTTCAATTTGCAAGCAAACATGAACATGCTTCTGACGTTTACCTAACTTCTTAGCATACTTACTATTTACATTGTTGAGTAATACTTTTTCCTTAAACCAATAAAATGTATAACGTCCGATGTGGGTAATTTTATATATTAAAAAATATAAAAATGAGGAAAATTGTATTTTCAGAATATGTAAACATGAAATGGCAAAATTTTCCTTTATTTTGATCTGGACAGCGTTTTGATTTTAAATCCATTTTGCTAACATGCAATTTGACAGACAGGTTTATTGATTTTAATTGAATAAAATTAGATTTTCTTAATTTATGAGAAAATCAGGGGAATAATATCAATATTGGAAAATTTTTTGAAAATATATACAGATTAAAAAAAAATGAAATATTGCAGTTGGTATAATAAAAGAATATAAATGGGAAAAACTTTTATGCTTCCGCTTTTTTTTTAATAATAAACTAATTGCATCCTTTAATTAAATATTAATTGATTATTAATTTTTATTAGTTTTCGATATTTTTACATTTTAACTATCTATATTTAAATTTTAATCGTAACTATTAGCTTACTTTGTTGATATATAAGTAAATTTTAGTATATAGAGTATATAATTATATATATATTATCTGTGACCTAGATAAATAAATACATGTATCAATAAAATCGATAATTATTATGAGGTTTTTCCTATTTTTTCCACTTTTTGCCATAATTAGAACATAAGCGGCTTGCATTGCCTTGCATTATGATATTGTTTTATTTTTTTTTGGGTTTCTACTAGATTAAGATGATCAAATACTTATAAATCGATAATTTTTGGATTATTATAAATTTTTAAAAATTTAATTATATTATTTTTTTTCCTAAAAGCTATTGATTTTTCATAAATTTTTGGGTCTTGTGTTATGCCCAAAGTTCAAAAAATGCTAACTATTTCTTTCCCACTTGTTGGAAAAAATATATAAAACACTTTCGATTTGTACTTAAAGCAAAGTATATAGATTTCAACTTTTTTTATTGTTAGACTGTGCTTAAAGCATCACTTGCAAAAAATGGCTTTTTTACCGTAGAGGTTTATCGAGACTTTCTCCTACGGTATGGAAAATAAAGCCAACATTTTTCTTTCTAATAATAGTTCTAATAATTCCTAATCATTTTTAATTGAAATATTATTTTCAGAATCGCATAGATTTGTTGTAAAAAAATAAAATTTATTTTCATTTGTCATTGATTTAATTCATTGATTATTTAGAAATTTTCTGTTCTTAAACATTCTTTTTGTCGATTTTATCGGCTTTAATTAAAAATTTGAAATTCACTTTAATGTTGATTAAAAAAAATCAAGAAGCTGTTTCTGGTAATTTTTTTATTTTTATAGTCTAGGTGCTATATGTGGGGATTTAATTTTCCTGGCTTTGGTAAATGCCAACTTTTCTTTTTGAAATATCTAAAATATATTATTTGACTTTTTTGATTTAGAGTTTTTTTGAGATTTCCTTACTTGAAATGAAAAATAAAACCAAAATTTCTTTTTCTAATAAAGCCTCTATAATTTTTTAAACGCATAGATTTTTTGCTAAAAAATAAAGTGAGTTTTTTTTTTAATTTTATTACCTGTGTACCTTAAAAAACTTTGAATATTTTTTTGCCCTATATTTTCCCTTTATAATTGAAGATGTGAACCTACATTAAAGGTTATTAAAAAATAATCAAAAAGCCGATTCTGGTAATTTTTTTGTAATATTTCAATATTTTTATAGTCTAGGTGCTCCCTAAGGGCATTTTATTTTTCAGGCTTTTTTCATTTCTAGGTAAATGGAAACTTTTCTTTTTAAGGTATACTACCCGACAAAAGTGGAGAAATAAAGTGTCTTTTGTATTTATTTTTATATTAGTGTATTTGAACATTAATTTTTTATTTTTTTTTAAATATAATTTTGTTTCTAGTCTTCAGTACCTCAATAAAAAATTAAGAAAAACAAGTGACAACTAATATATTTTATTCTTGTTTTTACAGGGGACAAAAGTGGAGAAACACTATTTTTATTTATTTTTTATACACAATGTATTAGTTAGTTGTACATACAAAGACTAATAATGTGTAGTAAAACCATTATTTTTTATAACTTCAGCACACCGACTTCGCATAGAGTTCATTAGGCTGTCAATATAATCTGCCGAAATGGAATTCCACTGCTCTTGAAGAGCTGTGAACAAATCATCCTGGTTTCTAAATTTATCTTTATTTTTTTGTCTGATTTTCCTATCTAAATGGTCCCATAGGTTTTCTATCGGGTTTAGATCCGGACTTTGTGCGGGCCATTTCATAAGGGGCACATTTTTGTCTTCAAACCATTTCTTTACTACTTTTGCGGTATGCTTTGGATCGTTATCCTGCTGAAACGACCATCGAAGCGGCATATTTTCTTCTGCGTATGGAAGCATATGATCCTGAAGAATTCTTAAAAATTGAAATCTGTCCATTTTTCCTTCAACTTTTCTTAATGGTCCTACTCCTGATCCGGAAAAGCAACCCCAAACCATGATATTGCCTCCTCCATGTTTCACAGTTGCCCTGGTGTATTTTGGATTAAGTCTAGTATTGGCAGTACGATGAACCCATTTCATTTCATCAGATCCGAATAGGCAGAACTTACTTTTATCAGAAAATAGAACCGTTTTCTACTTTGGGGTTGTCCAATCAAGATGTTCCTGTGCAAATTGGAGTCTAGCCAATCTATTCTTTTTAGAAATAAATGGTTTTTTGGCTGGACCAGGGCTATAAAGTCCAAATTCAGTCAAACGACGACGAATAGTACGCACAGATACCGAAACCCCAGGTATTTCATTATAAATTTCTGTGGCGGGCATAAAGGGACGTTCTGTTGCTAACATTTTTATTTTTCTCTTAATAACTTTATTTGTTTTCCTTGGCCGTCCATACCTTGGACGGGTAGTCACACTATTATATTTTTTAAAAGCAGCAATAGTTTTTGAAACTACGGATCTATTACGATTAATTTGCCTAGCAATTTCACTTTGTTTTACATTAGCTTGAAATTTTTAAACAATTAATTTTCGGAGATCAATACTCAGATCTATTCCGCGAGGCATTTTGCACAAATCGTATATAACAGTTTAACACTCAACGTTAAGATCAAACTAATGATAAATAATCACTTTACCAAATAAGATTTGTTTGGAATGTTTATTCACTTTTGTCCGCATAAAATAGGATAAATAATTTTTTGATCAACTGATAAGGTAAATACAAACAAGAAAGATGTGTTTTTATGCTGCAATAATAGAGCTAAATATTTTCTACTAAAAATGTAAAATAATATCTTGTTTGTTAAGATGTTATTGTTAAATTTGTAAATGTTTCTTTACTTTTGGTCGGTAGTGTATGTTGATTTTTTTTTATTTTGTAGCCAAAAATGGCAACTATTGCAATAATAAAAAAAATATTTTTTTAAGGATTTTGAGAAATTCGACTTTTTTGATTTTGAGTTTTTTCGAGATTTTCTGTCATTGAATGGAAAATAAAACCAAAATTTCTTTCTCTCATAAAAACCCCATAATTCTTAATAACTTTTATTATTGTTTTTTTAAACGCATATATTTTTTGTTAAAAAATAAAATGTGATTTTTTAAAATGAAAATATTTAGTAGCTACCTTAAAAAACTGAAATATTTTTTTCGAAGATTTCCCCTCTTTAATTAAAAATGTGACTTAAAACTTATTCAAAAAGATCCGAAAAGCCGATTCGGGTAATGTTTGTATTTCAAATTTTTCATAGTCTAGGTGCTATTTGTGAGAATGTAATTTTCCAGGTTATTTTATGGGAAATGGAAACTTTTTATTTTAGACTTTCTTGTTTGCCTCTCCAGATTTCAAAAAAGGAAGAAAAATTTCTTGTTTTAGCTAATTTTTAGGATTATTGAAATTGTTTCGTGTTTTGCTAAAAAATAAAAAAAAATGCTAATAGTTTCGATTCCTATTCGTTTTTAAGAAAGATATATAAAATACGTTGTGTTAGGTACCTACAAAAGGGATCTGTTGCAAGAATATAAAAAAATAGGTTTCACGCAGATTTTGAGAAAAATGGCTTTTTCGAGAATGTCTCTCACATGTAAGAGATATAATCAATTTTTTTTTATAACAAAAGATCGCATAATTTTAAGCAAGTTTTATATACCTCATTTTTTTCTAATTTTATTAATAATTGCTATAGCTACACTTTTTCAAAAATAAAAAAAATTTATCTTCTAAATTCATTTAAAATTTTAACATGCTCAAAATTGGTTCTACAAAATTTAAAAAAAAAGAACGTGTAGTTCAAGTACTGCTTATGGAAATTTTTAAAATCTTCTCTGGGTTTCCTATAGATTTTTTTTATTGTAACCTCGTATTTAATACATTTTTTTTTGTTTAATTAAAATAAAATAAAATCTTTTATAAGAAATTAAAAATTATTTGTTACATACGCTAGTTTTTAAATCATGTCTCTATCTGCAGTAGAAAAGAATTTATTCAAATTTTTAAAAATCTTAAGATATAAAACATCCAAAGAAGTAACACTATCAGTTTTCTAAAATATTTTTTTCTCGTAAAATTTCTTTTTTACATAAAAAATCCTATGGTTCATATGCCAATTGCTCATTCACGTTTCTATTTGCAGGGACAAAAAAGTTATCCAGGTTTTTGGAAATCACTTAAAATGTAAAATTAATAAAATTTTAGTTTCACCATTTTGTTTTCGATCTGAGATGGATAATCAAGTCTAAAAATTATTTTTATAAGCATTTTATTTTTTAATTATTGTTTGAATTGTCTTAAAATATTTTTTTCTTGCTTAATCATGCGTTCTACTAGCATCAGTTTATTGATATCGTTTACGATTCTTAGGTCTGGAAAATTTTATTCAAAAATAAATTATTTTTATTATTGAGTTAGCAATTTTTTTAATTTTGTACTGCATTTTATTTTTTAATTAACCCATTTCTTTAAATTAATTTTTCTTTACGTAATTATGCAGCTTACATATGACTAGCATGAAAGTATTACATACTTGTACGATTTTTGGGTTTGGGAAAAATAAATGATTTTGTACAATTTTTTAAGGTTCTACAGCATTTTATTATATCATCTTCTAACTTACATTAATAAGTGTATCAGTTTTGTATTTTTAGGTAGTGTAGCATATCCTATCCAAACATTGTTTCTATTACTGAACACTGGCTAAAGTTAGATAAATGTTCTCAACTAAATGAGTATAAACCGAGGGCAATGTCAGTTAGGAAAAAGTTTAATTATTGGTGGGACACTTATTCAAATTAAGGACTTCTAGAATTTTAATAACCAATTTAAAGCAGTTCATCAAGCATTTAACCACTTAATAGAGAAAAACCTTTTTTAGTGTTTACAATTTCTCTACCACTATTATTTCTTTATGTTTTAATTACGAAAATGTAGTATCTTCGGGTTTTTACCTAAAAAATTTTGCTGGAGCCTCCATGCAGAATCCTAGTAGAATTATTAGTACAGCTAACTTTAATAGGTTTAATTATTTATGCAGTGGTGCAAATTGGAAATAATTTACATCTGACTTCAGATCCAATTGCCAGTTTTTATGTGAGAAAAGTTCAATTAAGCTTTTCCCATACAATTAAAAAAAAAATGAAGAAAGAAAAGCTCTGGAAAACATTCGGATATTCCGCTCATTGAACTATGTTGAAAAATTCACTTTAACAACCAGAATTTTATAAGCTAAAGCAATCAATATAGAAGCATTTCAATTTCAAAAGGTAGAGACTCGAAAGACCCTTTTAACTTGCCATTTAGAGTTTCCTTAAAGATGTGCAGCGGTGTTCTGTGATCTGCCCAAGGCTTTTGATTGTGTGAATCACGAAATATTACTCGCAAAATTTGAAAGATATGGCTTTTGGGGGTGTGGCTCACTCCTGGAGTTCCGCAGGGCTCTATTTTGGATCCAATCTTATTCTTGCTTCATATCAATGTTTTGTCTCTCTTAAAATCACTGTACTCTTCACCATTTTTTCTCAATATTTTGGAAAAACAGTGATCTGGGAAGATCTGGGAAGTCTAAACGACTTGAACCTTATTAAAGAATGGGTCAACGCTAATCGTCTTTGCGTAAACTTAAGTAAAGTAAAAACGATGATGTTGGACGAAAATATTCTTCCAGATACTTTAGTGACTAAGTCAAGGTGAGCTGAATTTTAAACACCAAATTTCAACGTTAAGTAAGAAACTCTCGTTTGACTGTTATGCTATTGACTGTTAAGTGAAGAATTGGGACCACAACTAGCATGGTATTCCATTTTGGAGTGTTTCCAATCAGGGACTTTTAAATATGCTTTAGGAAAAAGCACTGCGATTGATGTACGTAATTTTTTCCGATTTCTGCGCTTTTTTTCGTCTATGATTCTTTAACCTGAGGTGAATAATAATTATAGTCTAAAACTGATCTAATTATCGAGTTTGTTTGGAAATAAATTTAAAAATAATTTGCCGAAAAAACCCTCCCAAAAAAAAAACTTAAAAGGAGGTATTTATTCGTTCCTTCGTCACAATAATGTTAATATAATCTAATAAAAATCTCAGCTATTGTAAAACTTGATCCTTGAAAATTCATTATCATCTGATAATATTCACGAAATGTGCGCAAAAAACATCAAAGTGTCAAGAGGCAAAGCAAAGAATCAGTTGTTCGTGAAATTGATTAAAAACGTCCGTATTTTGGATTTTTTTAGTGAAAAACGGTGCCAATTTAATATAGTGCGAATGGTGCACGGAAAATATGATATTTCCCGAAAGGAATTTCGAAACATCTGTGATTTTTTGGAATTTTTTTATTGTTGCTACTGGTGGGTGCCATGTTTAGGATACGTTCGCAAAAAAGTCGAGTAAGTGAATTTTTCAACATCATAAACCGTTTTTTACGCCTCTACTATAATCACATGACTTAAAATATTAATAACGACTTATCTTATAATAAAGAATAATTTATACACACCTGTTATCTTTATTCAATACACGTGGGAAGGGTGCGGTATAAGATAAAAGTTTATTATGAATTCGCGATGTTGCAATGTTTACTTTTCGAATCACGGATGTACGAGTATTTGGCGCCTAGAAGTGTTTAATTTTTCTTATTAATTAGGTTATGTCATGAGATTATTAATAATTTTATCAATAGGATATGTTGTGGATTTTAAGAAATCTTTTAAAAGGATTAAGATATTTTATTCGATTTTTAAATACTCTATAATTTAATAAAAAATACATAAAACTGGAAAATTATGGCTATCATAAATGAAAAGTCAAATTTTTTAATCGTTAAAGACAATATCTGCTAAAAATAAAGTTTATTTAATACTTTTACTCGCTGTTTTCCATTTTTTAGAAACTATTTGGATAACTGATTTTTTCAGCAGAAAACCGTGAGGTACAATATTAAACGCCTTCGTTAAATCAATAAAGATTGTTATACATTTCATGCTTTCGTTCAAACTAGAGACAATGCAATTAGTTACTTTTATAAGAGCATCCTCCGTAGTGCAATTTTTCCTAAACTCCCTATATCTGTATATAATTTTCACCTAATATTAAATTATGCTTATTTATAAATCCAGTTTTTAATATAAAATATTAATTCTAGAAGAACGAACCATTATGAATAATAAAAAAGAATGCTTACAGGGTATTCAAAATACTGGCAATGTTTTGGAAATATTATTTTAATAGATTTTATCCAAAACTTTTAGTAGATTTAAATTATGGAGAGTCAAAAAAATAAATGAAAATTTAGAAAAAATTGTATATTTTAAATTGGTATTAATTGGTTTAAATTGCTATTAAAAAATTGGTATTGTTTTCATTTGTAACTTTTCTTTAATTTAATTTCTACTTTATGATTATTTTTATTTTTATTACGTGCGTTGCAGTAAAATTATAATTTTAGAATATGGAATGAAGGAATAAATTTTGTTTTGGCTATAACTGAATTAAAACCAATTATTTTTTGGAATTTAAAACCAATGTTGGTTTTATTAGCGGTTTTATGAACTGAAGTTAAGAAAAAAAACACAAAAACCTACTTGGGATAACGATTCGACTCAGGAATCTAAGTAGTTAAATCATTAACAGAAAATCAAAATGTTTAAATATAGATTGAATTTTTTATTTTTCCACTCTCAGTGCCTGTTTCTTAATTTTTAATTTTTTTCTTGCAAATATAACAAATAGTTAACAGGCTTTTAAGAAAAAAAAATAAGTTAAAGAAAAGGGCTGAAAAACATAATTTTCTGTTAAAAAAAAATAATGCTGAAATCCTGTTAATCACATTACTAAGTAGTGTGCTTATGTGTATCTTATCTTTTCTTCATCCCATGGCATAAAATCAATAAAAAATTTACATAAATCTGTTAAATAAGAGGTATAATATCGTAAATTCTTACTTAAATTTAATGCTATTTAAAGGTTTTACCAGTAATAGTAATATTGGCGCTGGATAATAAGATGCATGTCTTACGTTGTTACGTACCGTGTCCTCAGATCAAAGCAATTCTTTTAAGGGGAGGATTCTCAGATCATTTCTCTACTCTATTTAATATCATAATACTAAACTTATAATAATAATATAGTTCTGAAAAATTATTAAACCTTTGGCTAAATCTCAGCTTAGTATAAGACTAAGTGTTGAAGACTGGCATGATGTTTTAAGTCAAGAAAATCCCAATGTATGTGCCTTAAATTTTAAGAATATAATCCATTCATATTACAACATGTACTTCTGAGAAGTATCGTAAATGCAAACGCAAGATTTTAAAACCTAGCGTAACTAGGCTTTTAATTTAATAAAAAAGTGCGATTATTAAAAAAAAACGTACATCATTAAATCTCCTCAATTTTGATTACAAATCTCAGTTTATCGACTATCGCGAACTAAAGTATTAAATGTTGCAAGGGATTTTTATTTTTAAAGCTTAGTCGCCTTTCACTCAAAGGATTCTAAGTTCACCTGGCAGACTATTAAATAAATGTACCAATGAAAATCTTTCAAAGGAAAACTATTACTTTAAATAAATATATTAAAACTAAATCACAGGAATCGCTTAATACTGAGATTTCAATTGCCTTTAATTATTTTTTAGCTCTGAGGGCTCTAAATTAGCTGAAAAAATTAAAAGTTCATCGAGTAACTATTTTCCTAGTGCAGAGACCGAACATAATTTCTCTTTGGGTTCCATTTTACAAAATTAATAACTTGTTAAAAAATAAAACATCTGGCAACGTTTTTAATATCTCCAATGGAATAATTAATATAAATTACAAAGCCCTTTTAAACCCTCTTTGTTATGTAATTAACCTAATTTTTTGCTGAGGAATTGAGCCTGATATACTTAAACAGACCATTATTATCCGTCAATATAAGTCTGGTAATAAAAAAGAACCATTTAACTAAAGGCCAATTGCTTTGACTAGTTCTATTAGTAAATTAGTTGAATAGTGCTTAAAATTTCGCCTTACTCAGTTTATAAATAATAAAATAAGTATAATTTAATATCTTATGAATAATACGGGTTTCTGGAAAATGTCATCACGGAGGATGCTTTTATAAAAGTAACTAACAGCATTATTTAAGATATGAAAAAAAGCATAAAATTAATGACCACCTTTTATGATTTAGCAAAGGACTCTGATAATGTGCCTCACGGTGTTCTGCTAAAAACTCTTGAAGATATGGGTATAATTGAATTAGCAAATCAATTATTAAAATCGTTTCTAAAAAATACGTGCAGTAGAGTATGGTATGCCACAAGATACTCTACTTGGGCTTCTTTTATTTACACTATATATTAATGGTTTGTTCTCGGTTTTTCCAAAGGATAGTGTTTTGCAGATAATACTTGCCTAATTTTTAAAAATGACAGCTGTGACGGGGTCAAAAATAGAGCACTATAGGATAGTAATAGGATTCACTACAATATGTTTACATAATTATGACTGTCTAAGTTACTTATATAGGATGTTAATATTGATTTTATTTCAAATAGAAATTGTGAATTTTTAAATAAATATTATACATTAAGACAGTCCTCGAAAAAAACAACCTTGACTTTGTATCTGTATTTGGTTTGTCTATTTAAAAATAAAAAATATTTATTAACTGACCTGTTTCAAAAGGCAGGAGTCTCTCGAATTCAACATATTTATTAAAATTCAGTGATAAGACTCTTATGCAGTAATAAGATTAGTTAAAGTAGACCTGGAAGACCTGAACTACTTAAAGCAACAAGACACCAAAGTATTAATCCATTTCCTTAAATAAACTTCTCATTTACTAAAAGATCTCTGGTTTATATATCACCAAAAATGTACAGAGCAATTATATGCTCTTGAATTTACGAGAAAACCCTATTTCAAAATTAAGTATAAAATGAAGTCTTGGAGTCTCCTAACAAGCCGCAATACTTCTAATTCTCTTTTTGGTTTTTCTTTTTTTTTGCTTTTTTACTCTTTTTTGTTTATAGTGTTTTTCGTTATAATACTGTTTAAATACTTTATTTTGTCTGAACTAGAAAAGTTCATCGTGTTTCCAAATACATTTATAGCTCCTTTGTAAAATTAATTTTGAAATAAACAGTATTTTATTATTATTAAATATGTGGAGACGTCGATATAAATCAAAAATAGATTTTTGTGTATTTAATTTTTCACCCTAGCGAACTATTATTTAAAGAATTAGTTTTTGGGTACCAATTTCTTTTTTTTTTCCAATAAATAGACTAAGATGGGTGGCAAACCCAGTTAAATTAAATAAAGAATTAATATTTCAATAAAGAACTATAATTATATTACACAAGAATTTAAATAATTAGGGTGGTGTTATAAACTACGTTACATTAGAAAATTTCATCGATCACTTGTACAATATTTCGAAACTAAACGTTTGAAATACGGGACCAAAATGCAATTATTGACGCATAAATCTCGAACAAAAACAATTTTACGTGATTTTTCGTTTTTCACATTTCCAGACTTGTGCGTTTATTTCGCTTGAACCCGGTCGTAAACAAAGGATATTAAGTTGCGTTTCACAGTATACAATTGACGCCCGAACGAAAGCTTTTTAACAGCTTAATTTGTTTGAAAACATTATTTGAGGATTAGAGGTTTACGTAGGAGTGAAAACGAATGTTTTGACGGATCTTTTTTAGGCAGGATATCCTGGTTTCAATTTTAATTTTATGGTAAACAGAATGTAGGCCCAAGATATTAGGATAAGAAACGAGTTGTAAGCTTGGTCTATAAAACAAGGTTCAATGAATATTAGCTGAAGGAATACAAGTTTATTTTTTTGCCCATGGGTTAAACATGAACTTTTTTGAGTAAAAAATATCATGAAAAACATTTGATTCAATCCATGGGCAAATAGTTATTTTTCTTCTTGTTTCGAAGTTCAACTTGGAAGAAAAGAAATTAAAATTTTTCACACTTGTGTCATAAAACATTATTTTTTTGTTAAGTTTGATTTATCATTTTATTCAGAATTCTAAAGTTTTCTTTTTCTCCGAGTACCATGCATATTCTTGAATAGGCGTCCGTCATATTTTTCTGTCCATTGCATCATTTTGGAGTTCTTGAAAACCACTGATCACCGTTCATTGTCTAGTATTCTGAAACCCTGAAAGCGTTCTTTTTCCTATTCCCCTCTTTCCTTCTTTGATCTTATCTTAAAGAACAGGGCGCTTCAATTCATAGCGTTCTCCTCCTAGGACACATCATGTCCTAAGTTTGAATTTTTTTTACGTTTTATTACTTAGAAAATCGTACTTTTTTCTATTTTTACTCTTCGAAGAACTTCTTCATTTCTTACGTGCTCTACCCATAATATTCTCAAACATGACATCTCGAATGCTTACAATTTATTTATGAAACTTACTTTTGATATCCAGGCCTCTATACCATATAAAAGACTGACCAAACGTAATATTTTAGAATTCTTTATTTAGACGAAGGTTGCTTTTAAATGTTTTAATCTTTTGTTCTGTATGCGAATTTTGGGTTTACATACATCAAAGATACTTAAATTGCGTCTCTTGCTCTTCGCATTTACCTGAATTCCGAATATCAGTCTTACTCACGACCATAAAATTCGTTTTTTTTTCATAATGATTTTTAGGCCTAATCTTGTGCTTGGCTCATTTACGTGATTCGGTAATTCTTAATATAAATAGGTTCTTTTAAAAAACACTCTTACCGAGTAGAGATTGAACAACATCGGTGATAAAACGCAGCCTTGCCTTACACCCTTTTTAATATCGGACTGCTCGGTTATTGACAAATTGCTCAATCGAATATCTGCTTTCTGGTTCCAGTACATATTGCTAATTAATTGAATGTCTTTACCATCTACACCCAGGAATTTAAGGTATTTTATTAGAAGGTCACCTTTTACATTGTCGAAGGCCTTCTCATAATCGATGAAACATCGTTTTTTTGGTGCTGACAATTTTATACCAAGGTTTGTATACTAAATATAACTTGTGTTGTTTGGTCGGTTATCATTAAAAAGCTTAATTGCATATTTATTATATTTGCATCCACTAGTATTTCATTATTTTTATCTCTAATAATCTGTGCTGCTTCTTTTTGATATATATCATCTATTTCTTCACTTTTTTAAATAAACTGAAATTATCATTAAGACGACTGAGATATTCAGCTTCTTCACATTGTCCAGTAAGCTATTTTTCCTTTGATCTTCCTTTACTATTTCTAATATTGTTAGTTAGCAGCAAAAGAGTCTAGAGATCATGTATAGACTTTTTCCTGGCATTTTCAAGAAATTTGTTGAGATTCCTCATATTTTCCTCAGTTGCCCTAAGAGTTATTTTTATATTTATTGGAAAATAATAATTAAAAATATTCTTTTTTGTAAAGTATGTATAAGTATTCTTAACAAAATGGAATGATGCAGGGGGCCATTTAGTGGACCAGTAGTTTAAAATGAAATCATATTTGAACATAAAAATTATATAGAAATAGAAACGTAATGCAATGTAAGAATTGGTTAATTGAAACTTAAATATCAAAATCTTTAAAAAAAGTAATAAATTTTTTATTTATTTATTTTATATATTCACATATATAAATATATTGTATAACATAGACATTAGAATTTTTGAACTATGCACCTAGGTAATCGAATATCTTTAAGGCAAAATATTTTTTACACATAATTCAAATGCCTAAAAATGTATACATGGATTTTTTGTTAAAATTTATTGTGTAAGCATGTCAGTGTTTTTCGAAAATATTCGGCAATTTTTTTTTTTAAATATTAAGAAAATTTCAAGGTTAAAAAAGTATTAAAACCACGGTTATCTTAATATTAATAACACTTGAAAATATTTATTTATACTAAAACTTAATTGAATGATTTTGCTGTCTAAGGAAATTGGTATACATGAAAAGATATTCCTTTAATCTTCCAATCTTCTACTTTGATGCCTTTTAGTTAATTTTCGAACATTTATGTGAATATTTTAAAACACAAAATAGTTTTTTATGCATTTTTTTCACATTCCTTTTTTGTTTCTGCATGTCTTATACATATAAGAAAGATCATAAATAACTATGTATCAATGCAAATTATTTATCTGTCAAGTTAATTAATGGTCTTTATATTTATAATTATTTGGGTATTCTTCGTCTAGTTCAAAGTATATTGGACAGCCTTCAGGACCAGCAGTATAACTTGTTTTGTGATTTCAGTAAGGCTTTTGACTGTGTAAACAATACAATTCTTCTAGAAAATCTTAAATAAAGGGTGTTTTTTTGAGAGGTATACAAATTTGAAGTGAAATAAAACTATAAAAAAAAACGTATTGACATGGTATTGGTTTTATTTAAAAGATATTGTTATGCCATTAGTGCTTAAAAATGATTTCGGGCATATGAGCGCCACGGCTGGTTCGAATGTAGCGTAATCGGGAAGTCCAATTTTTGACCACTTTTTCAAGCATCTGGGGCCGTATCTCGGCAATAACGCGGCGAATGTTTGCTTCCAAGTGATCCAACGTCTGTGGTTTATCTTTGAAGGCATGTGACTTCACATATCCCCAAAAAAAGTAATCCAGGGGTGTGAGATCACACGATCGTGGAGGCCAGTTCACAGGTCCATTGCGTGAAATTATGCGATCATGGAATGTTTCCCGCAATAAATTGATAGTGATTTGATGGTGTCACGCGCTGTGTGGCATGTTGCACCATCTTGTTGAAACCAAAGCTCTGCCGACATCAAGTCGGTTCAACTGAGGAACAAAAAAGTCGGCAATCACGTTCTCCATTGACTGTAACATTCTTGTCGTTATCATCTTTAAAAAAATATGGGCCAATGATTCCTCCTGACCATAAAGCGCATCAAACTGTGACTTTTAATGGATGTAAGGGCGTCTCAACAAAAGCTTCTGGATTTTCTTATTTTGCTTATTGACGAAGCCGTTCAACCAAAAATGAGCGTCATCGCTGAACAAAATTTTGGATTGAAAAAATGGGTCAAGCTGAATACTGTTTTCCGCCCATTCACCGAACGTACGGCGCGCATAATGGTCACGCGGTTTCAGTTCTTGTACAAGTTGGATCTTGTAAGCTCGCAAGCCAATATCTTGCCGCAAAATCTTCCACAGTGACCAAGTGGATGGGCACAGCCCCAATTGTTGTGCACGATGGCGAATCGACTCATTCGGGTCCTCTTCAACACTATGCTCCACAGCAGCAATAACTTCTTCTGTGCGCACTGTATGGCGTCTTTGTGGATGCGTATTATCAACTAGAGTATGCGTGGTACGAAAACTCTATAGTGGTTTTTTTTCTTGTTTCAAAGTTCAACTCGAAAGAAAGTGACATTTTTCTCACGTGTGTCTTTATTCGAAAATAATTTCTTAAATGATTTAATATTTTTAATTTAATTGGGGATTTTCAATTGAATCATAAATACCATTAAGCAATTGCATCTGAGATCCTTGAAATGAAAACTGCTCGATAAGATCTGCCGCTAAAAATCCGTCTTGGGGAAAAAAGAAGATATTTTAATAAGATCTGTAGCAGATGCATCATTAGTATCAGCAAAATTATGGTAACGGAATATGGATAGATTGAGTCCTGACATTTTCCAGAAATTTGTTATGTTTTCTTAAATTTTCTTCAGTTGTCGTAAAAGGTATTTTATTGGAGAAAATAATTAAAAATATGCTTTTGTGAAATTATAGACACAATTTAGTGAAATTATAGTTATTAAAATTAAGTTCAAAATTATGTTATTTTTGTGCATTAAAATTATAAAGAAAAAAAACGCAACTTTAAGGAAACTCTTTTAAAAATATCTTTCTCATATATTTGTTTGAAACTTAAATATCAGAATTCTTAAAAAAATTACAAATTTTTAAGAAAAATCACTTTTCTGAAAATTTCGTTAAATGACTAACTCAAAAACTACATAATTCAAACGCCTGAAAATACACACATGGATTTTTTATTATAATTTATTGTACAAGCATGTCAGCGGTTTTTCAAAAATATTTCAACTAATTTTTTTTTTCAAATATTAGTATTTTATTTGCTGAGAATTTCAAGGTTAAGAAGGCTTTGGGTTTAAAAAAATAATGAGACCATAGGTATTTTAATAGTCATAGTACTTTTAAAAATCTTCATGGAATAATTTTGTTTTTTAAGGAATTCCTATTGCTACTGAATGAACTTTACAGGGTGATTCTTTACCAAAAAAATAAGAAACAACTTTCATATAAATGTATGTTCTAAACGTCGTACATTCGGA
This sequence comes from Anthonomus grandis grandis, assembly GCF_022605725.1. Taxonomy (NCBI): domain Eukaryota; kingdom Metazoa; phylum Arthropoda; class Insecta; order Coleoptera; family Curculionidae; genus Anthonomus; species Anthonomus grandis. Next base: position 13,150,484 of record NC_065548.1, on the reverse strand, counting down.
TTTACAGGGAGTTAAAAATTATTATTTTTTTTTAATAACTTTACTATCAATGTAGATATTTTTTTTTAATTTACAGATGTGTTTAGTGCACCAGGGGACATCTTTTTAACGTACAAAAAAATTAATTTTTAGCAGTGGCGTCCGTATGGGCTTGTAAATATTTTTTAATAAAAATAATTGTACACAACTGCATTTTTTTTTAAATAAATTAATTTTTTTAAATCCTTGTTTAGTTTTGAGCAAATTTGAATTTTTTAGTTTTTTTTTTATTTGGATCACTTATTTTGCGTAAGTTAATAGACCATTTTTAAAATGGTCAAATTGACAATATTTTTTCAAATATAATTTTTCATAGTGAATTCGATTTTAATAGTGAAATATGTTGCTATAATGTGCTTATTTATTAAAATGTTTTTTTTGTTTACTATAAGATATATACGTGTATGAAAAGTATATCGTATACTACACAGAGGCATATGTGTGATATCGGTCATTTCATCAAATATTTAAAGTGTTATGATATGTAAATTTTGTGTCAATTTTTTCAAATGTCGAAATTTTCTCCCTTTGATAAGTGGAATAGTATATAATATACGTATATTCTACAATTTAATAAATATACGTTGACCATAATAATATACAGCAAAACCAAATACTCACTGAAAAATCGTTGAATAAGCATATATTTAACGATAATAATATATGATATGTTGCTTGGGATGCCATTAAATGACTAAAACTTAAAATCCACAAAATTCACACGTCTGAAAATGTATGCATAGATTTTTCATTGAAATTTATTGGACAAGCAGGTCAGCGTTTTTCAAAAATTATTCTTTTTGAATATTAAAATTTTACCTGCTAAAAATTTTACAGCTAAGCAAGCTATGAGTTTTAAATAGTAATTAAACTACGTTTATTTTAAGTCATAGTTCTAAAAAATAAAATAAATATTCATTGAATAATTTTGATGTATAAGGAAATTGTCATTCATGAAAATCCTCCAAATTTAGGAATGATCTACTTTTATGCCCCTTAGTTGATTTTGTAATATTTAGACGAATATTTTATACCTCATAAAATGGCAAAGTTGGTGATATTTCTTCTTAAAATTAAAAGAGAACAAAATTGTTAAAAAAATTGATTTTTCTTTCTAAAAGTGATTCCATTGATCTTTGCATGTATATGAAGCTCTTATTTGGGTACTCTTTGTCTAATTCAAAGTTGCCTGGACAGCCTTCACGACCAGCATCATAACTAACTTGTGATTTAGGCCTTTGACTGTGTAAACCATGAAATTCTTCTAGAGAAGCTTAAATATTAGCGTGTGCGCACTAGTGCACTCTCTTTGCTGATGATACAACAGTGTCTGTGTTTACTAAGAGGCAGCACAAGAGTTGGACAAAGTCTAAATGAACAATCATCGAGGATGATGAGAAGAAGAGTTTTTCACACTTTTTATTTATGCGTCTCTATCATTTTATTTCTTTTATTCTTCTTAATATTTTTTTCTCAAATTGCCAAAAATATAACATTTTTCTTTCAGCATTTTACATGAAAAAAAAATTAAAATTTCAACGTATAAGTAGAAACTTTTAAAACTTCCTGTTTGAGCTGGACTTTCTTGACATTTCCACGAAATTCCTCAAGTTTTTTTAGGAAATCTATGGTTTCTTTTAGTAACGCGTAATATTTACATTAGACATTGCTCTAACGTTTGTTTCTATTGCATTTTATATCTCTTCTTCTTCTCTATCTGATTCCCCGTAAATCCCAACAAAAAAACACCACCTATCATTATTATTTTCGCCGAACTAATTAAAAATCCCAACGTGATCCAACCAATAAAATAAAAAAAAAAACATTTTATTGTATTGATTCTACATTGCATGTTAATTTATAACGAGAAGTCGAGATCTAAACATGGCGGTGAATCAGTTACAAACACCAGATGAGAACGGAGTAAACCCACAATAAATTCTTATCAGTTGGATGATTAATTCTCTTCCAATTTAACAGTTAATTTACGTCCTTGATGCGACTATTAATTTTCCGTTTTAGTAATTTTATTGTCAAATGAATTGATCCTGATGATGGGTTGCGATCAATTGCGCAGTTGAAAAAATTGATCTAATGAAACATCACTTCTATGATATTCTAGATGAGTAGGAATTATTGGAGGTTTTTTTAAAATTATTAAACACTTAAATTAATTAGACGCTATGATGCATTTATTATAAAGTTAACAAATTGATTACTTAAGGTTAATTCACTTTTTGCTTGGTGAAGTCTCTGCTTTGTCTTATTGGTTTCCTTGAAATCCTTGCAAAAACAAATATTAAATAATAGCATGTTTTTGGCAGCAAGTCTGAAGGTAAAGGTCGATGATATAAAAAAAATTAAGTTTTTAAAGATTTTTAATTATCAGATAATAACATTTTTATTGCCTAAATACAATACCAACTGGCGCCAATCCAAGGTCTTAAAATACTAAAATAAGTTACAAAATTTAATAAACCCATATATATATATTAGGAAGCTGTTTTTTTTTATAACTAAGGTTAAATAGAAATAATCCTAGAAAAAAAAGTTAAAGCAGGATTGATGAGAAGAAGAAAACTGAAAATGAAAACATTGCATACTTGTGAAAGGATGGAATACTGAATATTGAAATGCTTAATTGGTTTAATGAAGCACATACTTAAAATGTTTGCAATCCTGAGTATAATAAGGATTTGACTTATAGAGGTTATAAATATTTGCTCTTGTCAATAGGATTGATTCAGAAAACCTAATTGATGAATCAAAACTTAAATCTAAATGTGGGGGTTGCGAAAATCCCAAATGTGATTGCAGAAATTAAAATATTCAAGGCAAAATATTGAGTATGTCAATATTAAAGACTTATCGGTTGATGCAGATCAATGGAAATAGCATTGAAACAGAATAAAGAATGATTTATTAAAGGACTTTATTAGCTAGGGAAGTGAGTATAAGTGATATCTATGCACTGATCTCTTCGTTTTACTCGTAGTGATAATACTTTATAACTCCAGTAAGAATGAGGTTTATTTAGTCTAGAATCGATAATCAGGTTTAAACTACCTGAGTCATATACTCCTTATATTAATATTTTTTTATGAAATGTTCATTCAAAAAATACTATGAATATTAAACATTTTATTCTTGTGGATTCGTGACCTAATATTGTAAATTACATATGGTTTTGTGGGTTAATTGGTCAAATGCTAAAACTATAAAACATGCATATTATCATTTACATTTAAATCATCATTTAATTTATTTTACATTTAATTATCCTAATTTCATTATTTTTTCTCATTTACAAAATATAACATCTTATTGAACATTTTCCTCTTTTTTTCTTTATCACTGTTCCAATTTCATTTAGTGTACCTAATAATATTTAATAATACTTAATTAAGTATTAAATAAATCAAAAAATGTAATTAACCTGGAATCTGACTGATTTTTTTAATATTAAAGTTATTTAAGTAGCAACAATCTAGGAAAGGAGAAAAAAAGGAGAAAAATAAGAAAAAACAAAAAGAAGGTAAGATGGACCGAATATTTAAAATTTACCTGCATACTTTCACGTAATTGGTCTATATACATCAAATGATTTCAATAATTTTTTGAAATTTTTTTCATATAGTGTGAAGCTTATTTATCTTTAAATTTCAATAATTGATTTGTGATGCAAAATGCAAAATACTAATAAATACTGAAGGAAAGAGATTTTTTTCACAAATAGAGAATTATCGCTGGATGCAGATTAATGGAAATTGCATTGAAAGTTGGGAGTTATGGAATAAGGTGAATATGGTTTTTATCCATGAGCAAGAGTGACTTGATGTTTTTAATCATAGTTATTATATACCCTTATTTTGAGATAAGAGTGGGGCTTTTTTGGTCTAAAATAGATAACCGGGTCTAAGAAACATATTCTTGTGTTAGTTTTGAGTCACATACTACATATATTAATTATTTTTTTATTAAATCTTTATTAAAAAAAAACATGATGGAAGCTACTGATCTTGACGATATGTGGTTTCAGCAGGACCGTGCCACATGTCATATCGCCCTTAAAGCATTGACGATGTTGCACTAGTTTGCTTATGGTCATGTCATTTCTCGATTCTAATCTTAATCAATAAAGACTCTTTACTGCGAGAATGACCGAGATCTATAACAATCAGTGAAGGTAGAGAAGATAGAATCACTGAAAGAGGAAGGTAGAGGTTCGCGGGACATCGGTCCGAAATTTAGATTAGATAAATGTGCTCTTCTAAAGCTTCATTAAGATCGACGTACATAATAGCTTAAGAATAAGCAATTTACTTACTATGAATTACAACTCTATTTTGATTATGATCCCTTCTTATTTTAATATCTGGATGGTTACATTATTCATTTCTACTTTCAAATTTCAGTATTGGTTTCAGAGCAAACTGTAATCAAAATTGTCTAGGAATCCAATCGCTAATTTGAAATGTGTCATATCAGTTTCTCAGCTCCTTCCTGTTTTCTCTTATGAGGCCTTAAAATACTAAAATGATTAAATAAATCAAAAATATTTAAATTTGACTGATTTTTTTATTATTAAAGATGTTTGAGTAGAAACCATTCTACAAAAACCATAATAAATCAGGATTGAAAAGAAGCAAAAGAAGAAGAAGATGGAGAAGACGAAAAAGAAAAAAGAAGATAAAGAAAATAAAATAGAATGAAGAAATAAAATTACAAACTAAATACTTATTTTTAAAACTAATTTTACAAACATGAAAGATTTGAATAATTTTTATCAAATTTTCTTCCTGTAAGGTGAAGCTTATTTCTTCAAATTTCAACAGTTGATTTATGATGTAAAATGCAAAATTTTAAGTTTAATCAGAATCTTTTTAAAAGCGTATATAATGTAAACGTATGTAATGTATAATTTGTTAAAAATACTAAACTGCTCAAATAAATAAGTAAAATTAAAAATTTAATAAAGTTGAAATATGACTGATTTTTTTTATTATTAAATTTGCCAAGTATCAGTAGACCTAGAAAAAAGATCAGAATGAATCAGGATTTAAGAGAAGAAAAGGAGAAAAGGAAAAAAACGAGCAAAAGAAGAAGAAAGAGAAAATAAGATAAAACGAGGAATTAAAATTTCCGTGCATATTTCCACGTTATTAGTCTTTACAAAAATGTGAAGCCTATTTATTTAAATTTGAAGAGTTCATTTGTGATTCAAAAACTTAAGTATAATCAGGATCTTTCTTATAGCGAATATAAAAATATGCTCTCGTCAATTTGATTAATTTAAAAACCTTAATCAAAACTTCTGGAAATCTGGATGTGAGACTGAGAAAATCCCAAAAGTAATTGGAGAAATTAGAATATCCAAGGAAATCAATCAATCAATCAAATATGCTTTATTGTCAAAAAATTTAAACATTTTGTAGACGAAGCTATACATAAAAAGCAAAAAACACAAATATATAAATCAAAATACAAGTACTAAATAAATATATACAAAACTGGGTACAAAAGACATAAATGTACCTGGTCAAATTTCTTATACTAAATGTAAAAAGTAAGAAAATAGGAAAGTAAATAAAAATAGTAACAAGAAAGTAAAAATAAAAAAAGTAACAAAAACCGTCAAAAACATTAATACAATGTTTAAAAAGTCATAAAACATTTTATAGAAATTTAGCAATACAAAATATTGCAATTCTACATCCTAAAAAATTTAATAATTAGCCAGTGCGTGCATGATACTAAATGAGATAGGTAATATCAGAATTGAGGACCTATCACAAGAATTGGATACAGATAAGGCACAATGAGAAAGCTATTAAAACTACAGGAAGAGGTAGGGGCGTCAGAAAGAGTAACATACATATACTGATCTCCTTTTTATACTCATAGTTGTTCTACTCTTAACTCAGATAAAAATGAGGTTTGTTTTGTTTAGAATAGATAAAGAAGTTTAAATAGCTTCTTTTCTCCGGATATTTAGTAGTATCCTGAAGATGAGTCTACTGTCAAAACAATAATTTAAAAAAACTTATGTTTCTGTTAATGAATATTGAACTTTATTGTAATTCTTAAATACTATCTGGATTTTGATGATCATCCTTTTTTGTTGCAATATTTTGATGGCACTGTTTGTTTCCCTCTTCAAATTTCGGTATTTAATGTTTCCGATGAAATTGCATACTAAGTCGTCTATAACTCCAATAGCTAATTTGAAATTTCTGGTCATTTTATCTTTTGATATTTGCAGTCTCTTTTATTCTTTTTAAGCTTTTGCTCTTTTAGAGTTTCTTTAGGTTTTTGCTACTTTTTTTAGTAACACTTTGCGCTTCATTAGTAATACTATCACATCTGATGAAATTTGTATTTGATTTTTTTTGCAGGTCATTTTGTATTCCAACTTGTCTGCAACAACCCGGTTTTGGCACCGGTTGAATAAATTTATTTAAAGAAATAGTTCCTATAACATGCTTAAAAGTGTCTTTAGACTATAGGTATTGTGAGACCTTGATGTGGAGTTTTCTTTACTGTAATCAGAAGTAATGAGTTTAACACAATTGATTGCATCCCGCTTATTTTCGGTTTTCATTTTTATACTTGTCAAGGATGCTTAAAGCTTTAATTTAAAATATTTCTATAACAGATCTCTTTTATTTCAATGCGCTTTTTAATCAACTGGACTTTTGCCCAACTGTAATTAATTGAATGGTGACATCTAGTGGCAAAACTTATAGCTTGTTGACAGCAACTACTGTCGAAGTTGACTGCTTAAATATTAGTGTAGAAGATAATTGTTGTTTGGCAAAATTAGGCTCATAGATGTGTTTAGTTGTGTTACCTAAAACATATTAGTATTTGTAAAATTTTACCTAAGAAAATTGAAGCTTACATGTCAACTCTACTAATTTGTGAGGCATAGTCCAAGGCCAAAAAAAGTATAAATCTTAGATTATTAAATCAACTTTCAAGAAAAATTATTTGGAAACTATTCCAGGCATACTTTAATAGTTTTCAGTAAAAGTTGACGCCTGTTTTATAAAATCATTCCGTATATGAACAATTTTTGTAGCTTAAGAACTTTTAGAGTTAAAGTCTAATTTGTGTGTCATAGTCCAACTCAAAAAAAAAGAAATCTGAGATTATTAATTATTTTAAGCAAAATAATTTTGAAAGTATTACAGGGACACTTTTGTGGTTTTCAGTGGAAGTTGGCGCCTTTTTTATAAAATCATTTCACATATATATAAACGATTTTTGTAGCTTGAGAAATTTTTAAGTCAGAGTGGTATTTGTAGGGCATAGTTTAAAGCCAAAAAAGTAGAAATTTTAGAGTATTGTACCAATTTTCAAGCAGGATAATTTTGAAATTATTCTAGATAAAAGCCATTTTTTGGCTCATAAACCTTAACCAAAATAAAATCTTAATAGCACATATATTGCACTTTAAATAATTATCATAATAAAATTTAACCTATATATTACTCCTTTATATCTCATACTATTGCCTACTACATCGGACCACGCAATTCGCAACTCTGGACTTTATCCTCCTTTGTTCGAAACAAAGAACTTAAGACACCACCGAGTTTATATTTATTGCAAACAATTATTTATAAACTTTTCGCTGTGTATGAGGCAACCGGCTCTTTGTTACCACGTTATATTACAAATCATAGTAGTGGATGTAAAATATTACATATATGTAAATCATTGTTTGTAAAATTGGTTAGTCAATGTGCGCAATTTTTTTTTCGTACACGAGTTACCCACGTGAAGAGCCCAATGTGGACATTAACCATTGAGCAAAAGCTGCTTTAAAATGATCGTGTTTGCCTTAATTTTTAACATTAATCAGAGCGCGGTCGTGTTGCAAAAAGTTTGGAATTTTGGAATTTGCGGAGTGGTGCTGTATAAGTAGTTTTATTTTAGCAACTTAAATAGTAGCCCAGTTTTTTGAATTTATTTGACTTATTACTGAGATCACTATTCAAATTTATTATTTAATCACCTTTCCAGATTTATTTGTATTCCACATTTTCTGGAAAAGCCGTTTATATTCCTCTAAGGTGCTTCATATAGATCACTTTGGTATTTAGCATTTCTTTTTATTTTAATATGATGGACGAGTTATTTGTATCTCTTTTCAGGTTCCAATATTGGATATTCCAAGTCCAGCTGTAGGATAATTCGTCTTTAAATCCAAGAGTTTAATCTTAGTTTCTAGTGATACGTTTCTTTTTAATTTTAATTTTTCAACCTCATATCGTTTCTTTTTCTTTGGACGTAATTATTGTTCAACTTTACACTGAGTTCATCATTAAAATTGTTCATTTATCCACCTTTTCAAATTTATCTGTATTCGAAATTTCTTTTTCTTTCTTTCCTGAATAAACTTGATTGGAATAATTATTTATCTTTTAATAGTCTCACTTTAATTTCTTACATTAAACATCCAAGATACAATTGCAGGCTAAATCATATATAAATATGAAAATTTAATTTTTGGTTACAAGTTACTAATTTGTCATCTTAAATTTTCCTGACCTTTTTCTCTTTTAGGGCTTATTATGGCTGCTAAGGTTTCTTTGATTTACGTAATTCATACCAGGACTTAATATTCCTTGTTCACATGTTAAACTTTAATATTGAATGTTCTTACTACATGTCACCTTAAAGAACTATGTATTCAGTCTAGTACTTTTCTCAAAATTGGAAACTGAGATTATTAATTTACTTTTTTAAAAATGTTGCAATTGTAATTTACTTCTGCTTTCTTAGTCTCAGTCACTATCTTTATTTCATCCATAAGTTTTTATATTAGGAACTTTCTTTTGGATCAGCTCTTTCAAGTGCCTCCGATTCCTTTTCACTTTCTTTTTTCCTCCTTTTACATTCTTCCTCATTCTTTTCTCCTCTATCTTCTATCAAGCTGGTTTTACTTGATCTTAGACAATTTCATAAGAAAACTATTTCCAAGATTACCATCACATTGACCATTTGATCTTAATCAACTTTATTCTAGGAATTAAATGGATGAAGTTGATAACTTAATAATTTTTAATTCTACTTGGACTTTTATAAACAGTTCTAAATGATAATTCTAATACTAACAATTCTTTATTGAAGAAAAAGGTTGGTTACCTTTAAAAACGTTCAAAAAAGGACAAAATTTATTAGTCATAGAATTTCTGCTTTATAGTTTGGTTATGAATCATTCATGCACTCCATGACTCATTTCGTCTACTTTCTCCATTATAAAATCAGTATTTACGACTCTGCCACTTACCTTGGAACTGATAAAAATATTTATGGTTTTATGGTAGCGCTCCCAAAACAACTAAAGCATCTTAAAATATAATACAGAACCTGAGATAATAATGCTATATGCTACATAAAAAATGTAAACACTAAAATTAGCGATAGTACTATAAAAGCGACGTGCCAAAATCCGTTAAAATCAGTTTGGCGCGGATTATATTTCTAAGAGCATCATTTGATCTTGACTTTCTAATTTTTTTTTGTTGTGACGACGATGATGGAAGATTCTGTGTCTAGTACTCCATTAAATCCGGACGTGGTGCTTATGGAGCAACTGAAGAAGTTGCTGAAAGTGTTTTCGAAGTTACAACGGATTGCTAAAGAAGAGAGGTGAGGTTTGAGTTAAAAGCCATATGGTTTTATTTAATTTGTTAAAATAAAAAAGATTCATGGAGGGGCAATATTTGTTTATTGATGTAGCCAATTCTCTGATTGGTTAGATACATTGGGGTGCCAAACTTGGAATTTTCATCTTTATCTTTTTAAGTGATAAAAATGGAATTGGAGCTGGATTTTAGATTCAGTTTTCCAGAATTTTTATTCTCCCAAATTAATTTTTTCAAAAATTTTAAAAAAATTCTAAATACTTGCGGAAATATCCGAAGATTGGGGAAGTTTTATCCTTGTCAGTTATTCTCGTTCATTCATTTTGGTCTATTTGTATTCTAATTGACCGTTTCTTCATCAATTATCATCAAATTAATTTTTTTAAATGTGGCTGTGGATTTTACTATTTTTAATACAAAATTAAATCAAAAACCTACACATACTTATCTAATTTTTTATATTATTTTCATTGTTGTTTATATCATATCTCCCTGCCCCAAGATTAAATTTTAAATTAAAATATGTTATTTTAAATTTTTCCAGACAGTTGCGATAAATTTATTATTTTAGTTAAGTACAAGATCAACATCCTAAATAATTAGGGTAAGTAAGCAAACAACAAATTTTAACAAAGGCAGTTAAAAAAATAATTGCAAAAAAATATGAAGTATAAATCTTCTCAATTTTTATAATATAAAAGTCAAAAAATAAATCATAAAATAAAAAAAAAATAACTATTGAAAAGTACCTATAATATTAATTAGTTTAAGTTTAATTTTTTTTTTTATTTGGATGATATTTTCATTCAAGTCTTAAAGAAAGTAAACATTTTTGTTTGAAGACTATCTGGAAAAACATGCTTAATTTTCTTATATGGAACAAATAATAGTAGACGTTAACAAAATAATGAAAATATATTTTTCTTAATGAGTATTTTATTTTATAATATTGTTTTTGCTTGTATATGCCTGGAAAATACCTCAAAAATTCTTGTTTTAACCAATTAGAGTATCCGGAATACATGGTATCCCCAGAGTGAATACTGTGATCTCGAAAACGCCAATAAAATGATATAATTTTAGTTAAATTAAAGCAAAGTTACGTGATTTGATGCTCATTAAAATACGGTTTTAAAAATTTATAAAATCCAAGAATTTCCATAGACATCCGAGAAAAACCGAAAATTAAAAAACCGGGTATTTTAAGAGGTAAAGCAAAATAAATATAACTTTTTCATAGATACTGTTATCGCTTAATAAGACGGTGATTTAAGATTGATCATCCAACGTTTCATTTTTTAGCGACCATCATGTTTTCCTTATGAGTGCCAAATAATTAGACTATATCAGATTTAAATAGTCCTTTTAATTACATATTACTAACTTATTACATTTTGAAGGTAAATATTAAAGTTGTGAAAATATACTGCCCATCTCTCTCTCTGTATTATGGTAATTATATCTGGAACATTACAGTCTGATATCCATAAGGGAAAAAAATTGACGAAAACAAAGAAAAAGACAAAGTCACGGTCTCACAACATGTAATAAACGGGCTACACGTGTTTCGCTCTAGTTAGAACATCATTAAGCCTTTAGAAGCCATCCACACACTTCACAGTCAGGGGAAAAAAGTTAATGATGGTTTCTTAAAAACGAAACCTCTTACCATCAATTTTAGACCAGCATCATGTAGAATAAAAAAAGCGTTTTTAACAAAGTCTTGTTTGTTTTGCTTTAGATCTTTAAATAACGTCAAAAAAAAATTTAAAAGATTTTTTTTGATTTCCGTTTTTTTGGATATTTTCGAAAATATTCGGATTTAAATTCTCAAATGAAAATTTGATCTCTTAAGGTTAATTCTAAAATAGTAAAGGATGAGTAATAGTAAAGAAAATAGTATTTTAAAAAAAGGACGAAAAAGTTAAAAAAAGAAAGGTAAAAATAAATGCATCAGATCCTATTTAGGTAATTAATATTTTTTCTAAATTTAAACGCGTCTTAGGGCCGTAGTGGCGTAGTGACACATTTCCGGACATGGGTTCCTATACTCAATTGGATTTAACTGTTGCACTGAACAACCCTTAGAAGTTTGATCTCATAGTTCTGAAACACCCTGTATATAATCGTAATTTATTTAACCACACACTCGACATTATATTATATTAAATATTATGTCACATTGGCGAATATGAACTAATAAAGCACTTACGTCACGCGTCAATCTAAAATAGACGTTGACGGGTGTTTTATTTGTGCAAATAATTTGTGCTTATATTCAATTACCACCGCATGGGCCTAGATAATAAGAGATTTTTAGGATAAATTAAAAAAATCATTTTTTTGACACTTGAATTATTTTTAAAGTGATTGTATCCGCTTCAATATGATTAGTAAGTGTGCATTATAATATTGTCGCGTTATATTAGGTAAGGAACTATTACGTTGATAGGAAATGAATAAATTATATTCGTTTGACGCAATGCGCATTGATGTTAATCAATAAATTTTTTATGAATATTTTCCTCATATATCAGTGGTATTTGTTGAGAAATAACCCAACAACACCCTTAGCTGTCGTCAAGATGTATTTGGTTTATGATCACAATTTTAAGGGTATTATTATTTGTAATAATGAGTTTCTCTCTTTATTACTCTCTTTACAGCCTTTAGTAACCAAGTTTAGGTCCATAATCTCCATTAACCCAAAAACGGGTCTCTAACTTTACACTCTTATTGATCCAGTAAAGGTTTTTGAAGACCTTTATACTCTAAAACCAGTTAAAATCCATCTTTATGAGTATAAATATCTTAAATTAAATAACTTACGTTATTATGGTTAAGCACCATTGTTCCTACTTAGTGAAAAGTAAGTGAAGTTACCTGCTAAGATGCAAAAATGAGTACACCAATAAATATATAAAATAAATAAACAGCCTAAAGAAAACATAAATACTTCAAATGTCAAATTATGTGTCATGTGTCAATTATGTCATCTAAAGTTTGACAGTTTTAGACTAGAAAAGAGTTCTCTTTTCTCTTTTAAAGAGTTTTATAGGCTCGACTTGGGGAAGACTAAAGGAATTGTTTTTTTTTCACCAAAGCACTTATTGATTGTATAAATGCAAGTAACGTTAAATTTAATTAAGAAGCAACACTTAAACGGATCCTTTTATACATTTTAACTTTTCCTAATAATTTGGTATTTTCCTAATAAGTTCGTGGCGTCATCGAACGGACTGGCCTGAACCAATACGCGACCATTTGTCTTGGCGGGAAATGATAATAAAATCTTCGATGATAATAAAAAGTGAATGAATATAGTCCACTAGTACTTTCCAGTGGCACAATTAAACAGTTCTATTTGAGGAAGAAGCCAGGCAAAAAATATCACACATTTATGTTAAAATTATAAAAAGCTTAGAATAAAAGCTGGGTTTTGTAAAAAGGGCTCTCGCACTTTTGTTCTCTGAATCTGTAAGAAGTTTTGTTAATTTTCCAGGAACCATTTTTATGTTTTAGGAAATATATATACAACCGAAAATATTATGTTTTAGGAAAACGTTACCTCTTAAAGTGAAAAAGTTGTTTTCAAAGATTTTAAGCATTTTCTAACTTAAAAAAAGAGAAATAAATTAAAATGTCTGTGATTTGGACTATTTATTAATAAAAACACTTAATACGACATGAATATTCTAGAGCAAAAATGTTCTTAATTTAAAAAATATATTTTAGGCTTATGATCAGTGAAACAGGCCAATCCGAGAGAACACAGGAAATGACGAGGAATTAGAATAGACCATACGTAATGCTAAGAATAATAGGGCAGTAGATGAAACCTCTACCAAACTTATTGATGAACGAATGAGAAATTGACGCTTTGCATAGACTATTCAATAAGATTTACAATACTGGCACGTATCCTAAACAATGGGTGTCATAAGTTTTCATAACTTTACCAAAGAAAGACTACATAAGAATATATGAAGATCATATGCTTCTTTGCCTTATGAGCCATGCTTTCAAAATATTTATGAAGATATTCTATTGGAGAATACTTGGGAAGTGTGAGAGAGTCGTGGGCAAGTAACAATTCAGTTTCAGTAACAATTCAAGATGTATACGTATGCTTTATAGACTATGAAAAAGCATTTGATAAAGTTCAACATCATAAACTAGTACCACAGCTTAGAAAACTAGATCTGGATGAAAAAAAATCAGATGTATAAAAAATGTGTACTGGAACCAAAATACAAAAGTAAAAGTGGGAAATGAAGTAACACGAGCATTTGATATTCAAAATGTAGTCAGACAAAAATGCGTTTTTACCGCGAATTTTATTTAACCTTTACTCGAAGACTATATTTCAAGAAGAAGAGATGTTTCAAGAAGCACTCAAAGATGCAGAGGTTGGGATAAGAGTTAATGGTGCGTCGATCAATAATATTCAGTTTTTGATGACGCAGTTCTCATTGTTGATAGCCTAGACAAATTACAACAACTCGTAACGTAAAGGCATGGGTTCAAATATAAACACCAGGAAAACAAAGTTTATGGTATAGTCTATTTCAAATAGGTAGAGAGTAATAAGACCTTATTAAGTACGCAAAAGGGGTACAAGGTGAACCTCGTATGGCTAGTAACTTTAACTAAAAGATATCAGATGGATTAGAAATATATACTGGCATCAAAATACAAAAGTAAAGGTCGGAAAAAGTAACAAGAGTATTTTAAATTCACAAATAAGTGAGATAGGGATGCGCTCTTTCTCCGCTTTTATTTCATTTTTACTGGGAAGCTATATTTCAAGAAGCACTTAAAGATCTAGAGGTTGGGGTAAGAGTTAATGGTACGTGAATCAATAATATTTAGTTTCTGATGACCCAGTTCTCATTGTGGATAGCATGATTAAATTACAACCACTCGTAGCGTAAAGCTATGGGTTCAAATATAAACAGCACGACAACTAAGTTTAGGGTATAGTCTATTTAAAATAGGTAGAGAGTAATAAAACCTTAGTAGGTACGCAAAAGGGGTACAGGGTGAACCTTATATGGCTAGTAACTTTAACTGAAAGATATTAGATAAATAAAAAATCTCTATTTGCACCAATATACTAAAGTAAATGTCGGAAAAAGTAACAAGAGAATTTAAAATTCAAAATTGAAGGAGACAGGGCTGCATTCTTTCTCCGCTTTTATTTAATCTTTACTCGCATATTTCAAGAAGCACTCAAGGATGCAGAGGTTGGGATTGAGTTTGGGAGGAGGAATAATAATAATAATAATAATAATAATAATAATAATAATAATATTAATCGTCAAAAAATTATTCAAAAAAAAAACAATAGATTGAGAAATATTATAAATAAAAAAGAACAAAAAGGGCTAGTCTGGCCTAAGGCTGCTCAAACTTAAATTGATATATGGATCAATAATATTTAGTTTCTGATGACGCAGCTCTCATTGTGGATAGCATAGATAAAATATAACAACTCATAAAGCCATAAATATAAACACCAAGAAAACGGTATAGCCTATTTCAAATAGGTAGAGAGTAATAAAACTTTATTAGGTATGAAGACGGGGTACAGGGTAAATCACATATGGCTAGTAACTCGTATGAAAATAAGATATATGTATAAATATATATGTATATATGTATATATATATTGTATATATATTTTGTATATATATACATATGATGTTTCTTAGGAATTTTCTTTTTCAGCATAGCAACTATTTCATTGCTATCCAGTAATACTGATTTGTGAGTACGATTTTTCCATGCAAAATCTATATCTTTTAAAGTTATCCATAGGGGTTTTTACTCATCAAAACAATACTATCTATTAAAATTTTATCCAGAGGTGGTAATTCTTGTTTAAAATAAAAAGAATAAACTATTTATTTAACTGCATGGTTAGTGTCTTCATCAAGGACTCTAGCTAGTCTTCTTGTACTATGCTTTGCAAATTATACTTGTTTATATATTTTTGGTTTAATTTATTTATTTATTTAAATGTATGTATGTTATATATGACACTAGGCCTAACAGCAAATACTACTGTTTAACACTTTTGAAGTAATATTCATACTCTATGTTTTTATTACCTAGCAGAACCACATTGAAGTTTCCTTTACATGCCAAATTAGTTAATTAAATATTATGCTAATCTGGGTTACATTTAATAAATTCGCACTTACCTGTATCATTCTTATAGTGTTTGAACCCTACCTTTTTTCTCGCTTTATTTATTAACTAGGTACTAAGTTTATCTACGCCCATGGATGACCACAAAACTCTCGGAAGTTTACATTTTCTTACTCTCTACCTATTTGAAATAGAGTATACTAGCCAGGAATGCAAACGGTTTTACTAAATCTGAGTTGACTTTTGATGGAAAATAAATAGAACATGTGGCATGTTTTGAACAGATAAAATAACGTGTAGAACAGGCTCTAAGATATTCAGGTGTACCGATTTTGATCTAGAGTTGAGATTTGTAGACTGCTACATTTGGACAGTTATTTTCTATGGAGCTGAAGGTTGGACTTTTAGGACAAATATGATTGACATGATAAACAAAGTCTATAATTTTTTTCGGCACTAGTTAAAAGAGGAAAACAGCTGAATTCGGTCAAATTATGCGTGATGAATTAATGAAATGTGCAAAATGAAATGAGCATCCAGATACTCATACACACGGCTAGAGATAAATTAGAAACAAAGAATGTAGTCGTTTACAACCACTAATGTATTGCTGATTAAGAAATAGGAAGTATCTTAATCTCCTACAAGGAAACCTTTAAAAAAAATCTGTAATCTGTACCTATTTATCAAAAAGATGTTCAGTATAACATCCATAGTATCAGGCAAACATTTATTGCAGTACTATGTAAGGAAGATGGGGTGAGAATTTATTTAGAAAACTTAAAACAAAAATTACTATCTTATTAGCAAAAATACGTTATTTTTAAACCTTTGAAAAAAACGTAAGAAACAATTTAGAAATCAATTCTTTATAGGCAAAATATTTTTTGGATAAATATACATCACTTAAAGCAAACTTTTATCTTAAGAGTTTCGTACTGTAATCTACAAACCACTGAATTATTTAAAAAAAGTATTTATATTTTTACTTAAAAAAAATAGTGGTATGAGTCTATCTACTTCAAAAATATTATTATATAAATATAGCAAAAAAATAGGATAATTAACAGTTTTTTCAACTTTAATTAGTTTTCTGTAATGGAAATTAAAATTATGCGTCTTACTACCAGAAAGATAATAATAATTAATGTTATATTTATTTCGAGACCATAAATAAAATAGCATAAATATTAAAAAAAAAATTAAACAAAGAGAAAACCTTTAAGATTTAAGTACTAAGAACTAGTTGTAAAAAAATTCTTGAAACTAAATTTAATTTAAAAAAAAACGGGTTTTTAACCAGTCACGTAATATTTAAATTTCATTATAGAAAAGTTCCAAAAATCAATGTTTACACCCACTTCCAAAATACTTTTCTCCTTTAAAAGTAGATCAATGTTACAATGTCAAACCAAAAAGAAAGTTCTTCATTCTCCGATTACGACACTTTCAAAGGTGATGTATGTTTTACCATAAAAGAAACTTAGATCGGTGACACAGATACATGATTAATAACTTATTGGCTTAGGTTATGGCAAATGTACATATAAAATTAATATTTTAATTAAAAAATTATAAAATAAAAACGTTTCTCAATATATAGACCGACACGAGCTTAACAAGTCAAATATAGACTGATTATAAAAGGATTAATGCAACAATAACCGAACGGGGTATTAATTAATAATAAATCATTTTTAAGTAAAATACCTTATAACGTGACGTCACAAACAGATAACTTCCCTTAAACTCTATAGCGGTAAAATAAATAATAAGATGACATTTGAAATAATAAATATTGCCGCTAATGGCTTAGCCGATTATTTATTATTGCAGATAATTTTTCTTATAATTATTGCGCGTTTTCTTCTAATGTCAGTATAGTTTAATAAGTATTACAATGATGTTTAATGTGAAACCAAAGTGCCTTATGGCAGAAAAAAAATTTAGAAAAAAGGTCAATGGAAAGGACTTGCACATAAGTTTCTTCGATATTTATTTGAGACAAGGCCTGGTGTAAGTAACTTTTTTATAGTGCAAAATTCAATTTTTGCTACCATAGGTTAATGGTTTAAAATAATCAGTTTTTTTCTGAGTCATCCAACAACGTTTTTCTATTATAGTTTTGACGCAATAAAAACAAATAAATGCGATTTAAATAAATAGTTAAAAATTAGTTTTTATTTCGATATAGACGCACGATTTTATGACGCAAGAGAGTGCATAGGAGTAATTTTTAAATTGTAAAAGTTCACGATGTGACGAATGGCTTAAATGACGTTCCTACGTCAAAATTAATTAAAGTTAAATTTTCTTTATATCAAATAGGTCTTCGGCATCTTTTTTAATTTAATGAAAATTAAATATTTATTTATGTTTTCTTTGAAGCCCTTTAAACGCTTCTTTTTATTAAATTTTCTTTTTGTAAATTATTACATTTAAGTAGATCTTTCATGGGTTTTATTTATTATTAATGAGTTTTTCTTTATTTTTTTTGCAAAGTCAAAGAGAAATTGCACAAAATTATTAGTGAGTATTTTTTTTTCTAATATTTATATAATGTATTGTAGCAAAAGTAATTTTTTAAATCTGAGAAGTTTCAATTTTTGGTTTTCATATAGTTGGTTTGTATTTGTCAAGTTCAAAAGAAATTACCAAAAAATTTCAACTACTTGGACGAATATCAAACAATTTTCATTATTTTTTAACCTCAAAACAAATAATTATAACGTCAATTTAAATTTTAAAAAAATTATTAGTTTTTAGATTTCAAAAAACTTATTTTTTCAGGCAATGGAATTTCTATGTAGTTTAATGAACATTAGTTCTAGGCAAAAAATACAGCAAATTAAATTGCCTAATTTTCATGCCAAATTTCCTTTTAATTTTCTAACTAATTTCCAGTTCTTAAGCTTAGTAATGAGTCGTATCAAACAAGCAAAAGAACTTTTGTTTTATCATTAATTTCGCACTGAAATCTGCATTATTTGTACTTTTTAACCCAAAAAAAAAAGAACAACAAAGTAATTAAAAAACACAAATTACAATTATTTGTGCACATAATATTAAAACCCATTGGTTTCAATGCTACTGGGATAAGCCCGTCAAGGATTTCAGAGAGAAAATATATAATTTATTACTAATAGTAACGTAACGTTTTTTTAATATAAAGTATTTATAAAGTATGTTGAGTAAGTCAGTTGTAATTTAGTGGTTAATTAAGTGCGATGAAGATCATAAAAATGCTTCAAAATTCTCAATAAATCGAAAAATGGATTTTTCAAAATGTTATGGAAATTTAAGTATTTTCTGGATTTTCTATTAAAAATTGATAGTTTTTTTACAGAAAAACAATAAACATGCATTAAAAAAAGTTCTTAGCCTAAAGGCCAATTTTTAAAAAAAATTCAAAATTTTGAACCACTTTTGACCAAAATCCAGAAAATCTTAAAAATTTCTTTTTATTCTCTTGGAAAAAAAAATAGTTAAAATTTAGTTTTAAAAAAATACTCAAACAGAAAATCAATTAAAAACTCAAATTGCTTTATATTGTATATTTTGAGAAAAATCGCATTTTTTGATTAGAAGTTTTTCTTGATTTCCACCCAGTGTGTGTAAAATAAAATAAAAAATAATAAATAATATTTTTCTTACTGTAGCTTTTATAATTCTGAACAAGTCTTGTAGGAGCCATTTCTTTCTCAAACTTATAGTTTTTTGTTAAAAGTTAAAATTGTATTTTGAGAAAAAATTATTGAAATTTTCTGTTTTTAATTTTTTCTGTTTTTTCTTATTAAAAATGATAAAACTATGGTATCTTGATGAACTTAAAATGATTCTAATGAAGACATTAGCCCTATGGATAAAAGGAAAAAAATCTGTAATAAAATTTTAAACTCCCTAAAAATATTAAAATAATTAATATTTTTATTTATATTTTCGCGCGACAATCTGTAGTTAAAAATTCGTTTTTCCTTATCTAATTCTCTTTGAGCATAAGGTTTTAAAACATGTTCATTCAGGGGAAATGCCTCATCTCCAATGAACACAAAATTTAAATTCTTAATAGTTTTTGTATTATCGGGTAAGTTAAGGTTTTTAGTCAATAATTTTTTATAAAAGTCAGTATAACTTATAACTCCCCCGTCTGACAATTACCTTAAAGCGAAAAACAAATCAAATTTAATTTTCTAGAAAAAAATAGGTATATTAATAGACATTGTTCTTTTTTCAGGGTATTAAAAAAACAATATAGGAAAAAATAAATTTTTTCCATTTTTGTCTTCAGGGCTTCTAGATATTAATTTTTTTTGCAAATGTTACAAAAATTAAAAAATTCAAATAGATTCTTTTAAAAGCTGAAATATTTTTATAATACGATCTCATTAAAATGTACTTAAGATATAATTCTTAAGAAAACAGACACACACATGTAAAAAACTAAAGATGATAAAGCTCAGAACAATGACTTCAATAGATGGATTAATATTACTTTTTAGAATAAGATATAAGACATGTAATAAATGAGTAAAGAGAGATAGGAAGAGAAGAATTACAAGATGTTGCTGATAAGATTAAACGTAGGACTTTTACAAGTCATATGATAATCTTTTAAAAAAAATAATATTTTTGATTTAACTATCCGCTAACGATAAATGAAAAAATGAGGAATAGGTTTGGTAAAATATAAAACCTTTTATGGGTTTAAACGAAAAAAATTCACAGATAATGAAAACCATTTTTCTAGAAAAAATATCCAGGTTTTAAACCCTAATTGGCTAATGATAATAGTGTAACAACAAATAAAAATATATAACCATCAAGTTTAAGCAAAAACTTAAACATTTAAAAAATCACTTTAATACATTTATATTCCTAACTAAACAATCATTAATTATTTTTATAAATAAAAGTTTTGCACGTTTATTGACTTATTCAAGTCTTATATCCGGACTTCACTGCACTTACAAAAACACCGTTGCTTGACCCAATTTTACTGAGCAAATCAGATAGCGGTGTGTTAAGTACAGATGTCTGGTCTTCAAAACAAATTGGACCAACATAAATGATTGTTTTTATTTATCTTTACTAGAGATAATTTTTTTTTCTCATTAAATCGCCTTATATCATACTTTCACCACTATCTCATGACCAAAAAACCTTCACTTTCAAAATATCTCGATCCATAATCCAAAAAACATCGTTAATCAGCAGTAAACATTGCACCTAACACGTGTCGTAATAGTAAATTGCATTTTCTAATTTGATGATTTTCACTGTAGGAATGTTAGAAAGTTGTTTTTGAAGAATACCGATTAAAAACAGATTATTTTCAACTCCAATTTATAATTAATTAAAAAAGGTTTTTAATATATTTAATTATCAAAAAAAGTCGTAAATTAAATCACAATCAGTCAGCCACCAGACCAGGAAAATCCATTCATTTAAAGTGCGATAAAGCACGACCAGTTTCTCTGATAGCACACTGATGTAATTCGTAAGAAATAGACTGTCGGTTAAACCATTCACTAATGGGTTTTTATCCACTGATGTCTATATTTGATTCGTTTTTTGTTAAATTTATAATGGGCCTTGAATTTTATTAAATTTATTACCGTTTTTGTATAAACAATTCTTTTAAAAGGATTCCTTCAGCCTTTAAGTATTTGACATTTTTTTTACATTTCTAGCATTGGGAAGAGTCCATTTACTTATTCATTTACTCAGAACAATAAGTCCATTTACTCATTTTGATTCAGAAATTTAGACAAAAATTCTATTGCCGAATATATTAATAAAACTATATTTTAGCCTAAGCGGGAACACTGAGTACCATCGCCGTTTAAGTTATGCGTATTGAAAGTCTAATTAGCGATATTATATTTTTTTTAATATTTTATTAAAGGCCCTTTCGCGTTATCGAGTATAAAACAACCATCAACGTTTCATCTATTGAAAATAAAAAAATTATTGTACTATTCAAGACACAATAAAAATATGAAAATCCTTGATTCCAATGCCCCAAAAAGCAACAACTTTAATATTTTTTCTAATCCCAAGCAACTTAAAAAACCATTTTAAGGAAACTAACTCAGTAAAAAAAATATATAACATAAGAATTTTAGACATTACAGAACTTAACTTAAACGAATTAGAAACCACAGCTATTTAATTAATGCATTTAATAAGAAATTAAACCTTTTAATTCCAGGAATCAAAAAAACCAATAAATTTGAAATTTTTATTAATTCCTTGAAATTAAATAAAACAGGCTTTTAAAGAAATAAAATTATCGAAAATAAAATAAAATCTAGGGCTAAATTAAAAGAGCTGAGCATCGGAGCCATTTAAATTATGCATCTAAAAAGCTTCTTTAGTTATAAATATTATCATTTACCGCCAGAGATTAATAATTCAATTATTTGACTAATTAAAGGCCTTTTCTATTTTATATAACATTAAGATAATTTACTTTTTTTTCACTCATTTACTGGTAAAAGTATTTACTTATTCTCGTTCCTCCCAATTATCGTTTCTAAAAAAAATAATTTAACTGTCAATCTTGACATTTAATTTGTGAAATTTCCAGAAACGCTCGGCAGGTGCGATTTCTGTTGATGAACCTGATTCTTGTTATGCGGTAAAAATCCGATAATTTCTCTGATTAAAATCTATTTTTAAGATTACCTGAAGTGTGGGTTTTCCGCGCTAAATACCTGATGTATTTTTTTATTGACAAGTTGTTAAAAGATCTATGACCAATATTGTTTATTAAATTTGATTTGCAGTCATTGGATTATATTAACATACATTTTTAATTACATACAGATGACGTGGTAATATTTAATTAATTGAGGTAATATATATTATAACTATCTTAATAATAATTTAAAAAAATTGGTACCTACGCCTCTGGATATATCGTCGTTCCAAGTCCAAATATAAGCCATCCATTACGCAACCATTTTGGAAAAATAAAAGCGATTTTCTGTCCCAGACGGGGTTTCGTGCCAAAATTCTATTTTCGAAAATGAGGCTTTTTTTGTTTGGGTGGACTGTCGACCTACGAGTTTTTGTTTTTGCCCTTCACTTGTTTTATTTTCTGTATTAGTTTAAATAATATATATACGTTATTTAACCAAAATATTTATCCTTGAGGGGCACTGTTTTGCGGAAAGTACAGATATTAAACCGCTATCGGAATAAAATGTCTAATATCTTTAAAATTCCAGGATTCCCAGGCGGTTGGTTTTGTGTTTAACCGCACAGAAATCGTTAATGTTTTCATTTAATAAATAATGGATAGTTTTATTTTAAATTTATTGTTAGTATTGTGTTTTAGAAGCACTCAAAATTAATAAATTAAAAATTATAACACTGTACCACAAGTGCATAAAACGTGTGGTAAAGTTGATTTTTTCTTGTCCAACTAGCCTTTCGGCCACAGACAATATTACTTTTCACCCAGGTGCGGAAACAGTCGGGGGTAAAAGTGCTTTGGAAACAAGAAACGAACATTTTCTTAAATCCCGTGAAACGCAAATTTACTTAAGTGACAGGTTTTGCGTATCTAAAGCTGCAGTCGAGTTTTTAACCAAAAAACAATAATTTTTAAGTCTATTGTTATTTTAATCCAGTGATTAATTTTAGCGACAGTTTGAGGAACTCTTAAAACAATTTAATTTTTAAAATGTAATTTTAGGATTTGCTTATCGTTTTTATTACATTGAAGTGGTGCGACGTTTTGCAGAACCTATCACAGGAAACTAAAATCCTTATTACGACACCGATTAAATTTTGGCAACATTATTTTTTAATTCTAGGGAAAACAGTAAGAGAAATGGGGTGTTATGCAACAGCCATTTAAATTATGCAATCTATAGAAACAACAAATTTCTTTTTTAATATAAAAAAAATATGTTGTTTAACTAATTTACTTTTAGTAAGTAAATTTAGAATATCTTTTAAATACAAATGCTATTAAAAATTAGAATATACCAGTATATAACTAATATAAATATCTTTTTACAAAAATAAGGAACACCATCTATTGAAATTATGCGTATAAAAAAAGTGTTTAAGCAATTGAATTTCTTGATGAAAAAATTATATTGGAAAAATTATTTTAAAATGTTCCATTTAAAATAAAAAGCAAATAATGAATTATTATCGTATTAGCTATATTTTCACTCTTAAAATTTTACCTTAAAATAAAATATATTTTCTTTATAAAAATTATTCAAAAAATTAAAATATTTGACTAAAAGTTTTATATTGACGAGAATAAGTTGAAAAGAATATTGTAGCCAATACAAAGGTTAATTTTTTAAAAGTCATTATCATAGCTATTTAAGTTATGCATTTACATACAAGATTTTTTTTTTAAATATTAATTATTCAATTGATACAATTTTTTTCAAAAATAGAGCAAAGAGAGTAATGCAACCGATTATATTTTTAAAATTTGGCAATTAAATTATGTATTTGGGAGACCTTATTAATAATAATTGAAATCTTTTGACGCTAGAGATAAAAAATAATAAAGTGACGGAATGTCATATGTAAGCATTAATATAGAAGTTTAAAATATTGCTCATTGATTATTATTGCCAGAAATTCAATAAATTAAAACAATATTATGGCCAACTCACTGGTTAAATTTTAAGAATTTGGCACCAGAGTCATTTAAATTAAAATTACGCATAAAATCTCACATAATGAAATCGACCTTCTTGTTGAGCCTTAATGGCTAGTTTCTATATTATTAAAATATATACATTTTTATTACAACTCATTGGAATATCGAATAATTAGTTGTAACCAATTTCATTTCTAATATTTGAGACACATGCTTGATCACTGAAATCTTTTAACTCTTAGAGCTCAAAAATGTATTATTTTAAAGCACTTACTAACTTACTTACTGCTTAGAAATTTGTGATATTGTTCACGAATTAATATAATTAGAAATAAAATTGAAATAGAAACTCTTTAAAAAGAAATAAATTATCTTATGTCCAGGGATAAAAAATTTACTTTTTTTTTAAACAAAAATATAATTTTTAATATGTTCTTTAAATAAGAGGGTCACTTAAAGACTGTTTCACAATATCATACGATAATTAAAAAAATATATTTATTTAATTGATTAAATATGAAAAATTTGTCACAATGGTCATGTAAGTTCTGCATTTGAGAAGTCGTTTTAATAATAAGTGAAATCTCATAACATCAGAGATCAAAAAATAACTGATTTTGACTTTGTTCATATACCAACTAATATAGAACTGATTAATATTATGTATTGTTTTCATTCAATTTTTAATGAAACAGTATCATGGCCAACCTACTGGTTAATTTGTAGAATTTGGTATCATAGCCATTTCAATTATGTATAAGATCTTAAACAATGAAATTACTTGATACCAAGAATTAATTATACTATTTCTGACGATAGATTTATATATTTTGATTGACGTTTCAATCTCTATAAAATTGTCCTCAGGACTCTAGAAGATACAGAAAAACACAAGTTAAATTTGCGCACACAGTAAAAATAATAATTAATGCTCAACTAAAAGCAAGTTGTCTATAGTTTAATAGGAGAATTTTACAATAAATTAATTCCTTTAAAAAAGTGACTTTTAAGGTGTAAATCACAACTAAAATTTAAAAAAAGGGCTCTGAGTGAACTGAGGATGATCATAATAGATCAAAATATAAAAATCAATTGTTCAAAGTAGTTTTTCTACCTATATCCAACAAAAAACATTAGGCAAGCTTATAAACTGAGATCACGAGAAATAAGATACATTAATTATTAACTATTTTATAGGCCCAACAACCTAAGCCTAACAGTAACTTAATCATTGGATAATAGTAACATAATCATTAGACGAGTTTAACATTTTCATTTAAGTATTAAGAGATTTACATTGTGAAAATTAAGGTACGAAAAGTTGACTTATTTCAAATGCAATAGTTCAATTTGGTTAATTGTGGCATCATAGCCACTTAAGTTATGCCTTCAGAAAATCAATTTTTTGATAAATGCAATCGTTTGGTGTCATAGATTATGTAATTTTTAATTTTGGTAGTTCATTTTACCATTTAAAAAAATAAAGGTAATTTAAATTATGCATGAAGTCTCTTACAATGAAATCTATAATCAAGCTAGCTTAAAAAAAGCTCGATTTTATCGCAAATAGTATTATCATTCATATTTTGAGTATCTTTTAAGTTTGACAAAAGACGCTTAAATCCGAAAAGTTGCAGCACCACAGTTTTTGAAAAACTCAGAAAATTTTTGGATTTCATTTTTCTCGAAAAAAGTCGCAGGAAAAATTTTAAAAACAAAAATTATATAACGGAAAATTATCTACCAAGTGTCTTATTGAGACACATTGCTACGACCTACAGTGCTAAAGATAGAGAGCGCCAAAGATACCAACATTTTTTTTCACATTTTTTTTTAGATTTTTTACTGTTGTTAATTTTTTTTTTAATTGTTTGTGTTTCATTCATTCGAATATTAAAGTATTATATTCAAAAATGATAAGATTGTGCAAAGTTCAAATTTTAATAGTATCATTGGTTACGTGAAATGACTGGTTCATATTAAATATACGGGGCGTTTACTTGACATTTGTTGAATTTCGACAATAATTTATGACTCATATGACTTTGCAGAAATCATCTGCGTAACATTGAAACCAAAACTATGCAAAATGATGAGCGTATAAAATTACAAAACAACCAGACTTATACCTTAATAATAAAAGATACTGCATCAATGAATATGCTCATCGTATAGAAAAAGCATAATATAACAATAGCCAAAAAAAAATTGCACCTCAAGTACCTATCCCACAAACATCTAAAAGGATAATTTTTATATCGTCAATTGATCTTATGCGAATATCGTAAATATAATGTAAATTTTTAGTTATTAACGCATAATATCTCAAAAATTGTGAGAAGTTAGAGCAAATAGCTTGGTATTGTTTTTTGTATGTTTTTTAACGTTTTACAACTTTCAAATCCTCATAACATTAAAAAAAATATTCAAAAAAATGTGAAGAACTTATTTTTGGTATTTTTGCGCTCCTCAATTCTTGTTTTGAAAGTAATTTCCGCGACTTACGGGTTTCGAGAAAAATCAAATCCGAAATTTTCTTGAGTTTTTCAAAAAATGCCGAGGGTTGGTATCGCAACTTTTCGGATCTAAGCATCTTTTGTTAAACTTGTTCGACAATCTAATCATAAATTGTAATACTGTTTTTGCCGAGAAACCCGCTAAATTGGCTATACCTTAATTATTTTGACTGTTTTTTAAGCCTAAAATTACTTAAATACCATTTTACTATTTTTGAATGCTCTTTGTAAATACCAAGAGATTTGTATTGTGAAAACTGGGGTAAAAAAAGTATGATTTCAATTGCAATTGCTAAATTTGGTTAATGTGGCATTATAGCCATTTAAGTTATGCCTTTAAGAAATAAATTTATTGATAAATGAAATCTTGATGCCATAGGTCAAGAAATAAGTAATATTGAATACTTCTTCTTTTGAAAACCACGGCACTCTTGCTGTTCAACTGCACTCGTGCCTTTTCATTGTATATGTAGATACTTATACTTGAATAAAGATTGTTAAGTCCTAAGCACTGGTAGTTTACAATTAAACAAACTACTAAAATCCAAATACTTTTAAGCTCAAAATGTATCACTCCAGACCTACTTAGGCACCATTTTCTTTAAAAAATGATTTTATATCCATGGTCAAAAAACCCAATATTTCTTAGACTGAAAAAAAGCCATTATTGGCAAACCAGCCAGCATTAGAAAAAAAAAGCCATTATCGCTCTCGAAGCTCCAACACGCCTTCCAGCCTAACCGTCTGTGCTTGACCCCTCTTTTCCCCTCGTAGCCCCTCTCCGTAGATTACTACTATACTATACAACACCACACCGTAGCTACGTCACCGACAGGCTATATATAACGGCTCGTAGCGCAGCTCGCAACCTTATCCATTCTCTGAACTCGCTCGTGTACGGAGTATGGCTAAAAGCTATCGGTTTCACTTGGCGATCTTTTTGGCTACATTTCCCGTTCTGTTCGATGGTCTCTAGTTACCCCCAGGGAACCATTAAACGCGAACCAATTCTAGTCAATAAAGTGCGCGACTCGTGCCTATTAATCTAATTTACCAAAGACTCCTCGTTCTCCTAACTAAACTTAAAAAAAAAAAATTGTAGTTTCTCTGACTGAACTAGTGTGATCTCTTAAGTTAACAAAAAAAAGTACATACATCAAAAGTGTTTCATTAATATAGTGACCTGTGATAAAACTTAGTATAGTTAAAAAGAAATCCAGTGCCACAAGGATTAAAACGCATAGAATCTCCTGATATACCAGTATTCTCTATAGGCAGTTTTGGTACCACAGCTTCAAAATTGCTATCTTCGGATTCCCCAAGAGCCCCACTGAAAATAAAATGGTGGGCTCCAATGGTACTATGATCGCCATAAGACTTGTGCGAAGGTTAGTTCATCCCTCCCTCCCCCTCCGAGTTTTAGCATAATAAAGCGCGTTAAGGGTTGTACGAGTTGTTTAAAAATTACTACCTAAGTTAGGGGGTGGCAAACGTTGACTGAGTTTGCAATTTTTTTGTTATAGCAAACTTCGCAAACGCGAAGAGCACTCGAACTCAGTCCACCCCGTTCCTGACGCTACGACAACCGTAGTACTGCAGACCACGACGGTGGCAGCAACTGTTGTGACTACTAATGGAACCACCCCCGTAGCAACTGCCGGACAACCCCAACGTACCGAACCGAATGATCCGTTGGCTTATCGGGGGCAGTTTTTGTGGGCCTTCCCACCGCCCCCTGCTGAAAGGATTTTGTACAATAACGAACAGGTTGGTGTCCAAAAAAAAGTCCCAAAGAGTATTGATTTTTGAATGACGTTGCATAACTAAAGGGAAAATTTAAACCAGGAATGTAAAAGCCATTTCTGATAATTTGGGATATTAACAAAAAAGATTTAAATAAAGGAGAATTAATTAAATGGGTATCGTAGCCATTTAAGTTATGCCTAAAAAGTTGTTTACAGAAAAAGGATTTTGTATAATAGGCAACAGGTTGAGATAAAATTATCTGAATAATTAGAAATACTGATATCAATGCATAAATGCCCTTTGTTCTCAACTCCACTTAAGAGTCATTGAGGTCCTGCATTTTTTCAATAATAATTCAGGGGTTTTTAACATATTATAGTGGGACTAAATAAAGGGAGATGTAATGAAATTTAGCAAACTGAGTACTACATCTAGTTAGCTTTTGCATGAAAAGTTGTTATTAAAGTTTACTCAAATCGTTAATAATTTAAAAAATCTAAATTAAGGGTGTTGACTTGCTGAAATTCAATCTGTAGTTGCCAGTATATAAACTTTATAATCTTAAGGGAGAATACAAAAAAATTTAATTGAATCTATTTTTTTGAATTTTTCTAAATTTTAACAAAATTATACTAATAGGCTTTCAAATTATGCACGGATTTTAAGCATTTTAACGCCTCTTAAAAGATTTAGTTTTATTTTAAAATTAATTTTATTTTAGTTTAATATATAAAAAATATTCGTAAAAGTTTGATAATAAAAAATAAATATTTATAATGAAAATCTAATTATGTAATTATTTTGTTAAAAAAAAAATCAAATTTAAATTTAAAGAAAAACAGAAAATATTTTTTAAAATTTTGAAACAAGTTCGATATTTTTTCTTTTTAACTTAAACAGGTTTAAAAAATGATTATGATATGAATAAAGAGATGCAAATTAACTTAACTGAAAAATTATTTGAAATGTCTAGAATAATTTTATTCAGAAAACTTGAAAAATTTGCAATTATTTCTTATTTTATTCTAGTCATTTGGAATTAGTTTATTCCAAGTTTGAAATATAATTCACAAATTATGTCCACTTCTTTGATGCATTCAACGTAATTTTTTAGTTTTCCAGACATTTAACGTAATTTGTGTGCATTCCAGGCAATTCAAATAATTTCAAAAAATTTTGCCACGTATTTGGAATTAGCTTCGTGTTGTATCAGGAATATGTTTTTACTTTTAGATTTGTGAAATAATTTTTTTAATATTAATTTAGTGTTGAAAAATGATCCTGAAAACTGGGACAAATCAAAAAGTTATTTATTGATTTTTTTTCATTTTCTACATGATATTTTTAAGCTTATCAAGAATTTTTATTATTTTTTATTTAATTATAAAACGTTAAATTGATTTTTGTGTTGCCTTAATACAGAAAAACATAATTACCGTATAAAGCTTAATAAAAAAGTTAAATTAAAAGATTATTAGGCTCTAAAAATCATTAATTTATTATTTTCTAAATTTTGTAAAAGTTTCAACAACTTGAATATTGTACCTACTTAAAGTTGCACTACTTAAATTGCAACATCAAATAGCGAGGAAAACATTTCTTGGGAAAAACTATTACTTTAATGAGGTACCTATCGTACTATTTAAATTATGCATAAATATGAATCATGTTGCGTTAACTAAAGAAAACTGGGCACCATGTCCATTTAAAATATGCCTATAAAAACTAATCTTCTTGAACAAAATCTCTTGCTAATACAAACCATGAAATCAATATAATAACATTCAATTCAACTTGGGAGGTTATCTTTAAACCAGAATCACCTGCCGGTTCAGATCGGCCAATAATTCCTTTGACCCCTTGCAGGAACCTTCGAAAACTAATTCACTGAACCATAAAAATAATTAGCATAAAGGATGCCGAACAAAATGACTAAAGATAGGTTGACCTCGTTAAACCCGTCATGTTGGTTTTTACACAAGGCATTTCATGTGTGTTGTAACGGTTATTTCCTTGACTATATGTATTTAGTACCGTGTGTGTGGGTACGACATGGCAACCGCTTCTATAAGGTTTTTGCACGTGTTTCGATAACTTTTTTAATTAAAACGTGAGTTTCGTGAGCTTTGACACCTATAGGTGTAATCCTTTTGGTTGCAGAAATAATATAATATGATTTGATAAAAGTTATTTTAATGCTGATAAAATTGTTTATTCAGCTCTCGAAATGTGGTGTTGCCGATTATCGAGCGTATGGTAAGGCTTAGAAAGTTCTTGTGGCCCACTTTTCACGCTGCAATATCACTTGTTCCCCAAATATACAACCAGATAATAATTTGTGTTTTATGGGCAAACAAAATCGTTTATTTGGGTCGCGATCGTTCATGTAAAACCGTTTCTAATGAGTCAAACTTACTAGTAACGGTTGCATAAATCGATATTCGTGTGTCTGATAAATTACAAAATCCGAATGTTTAGACGAGTTTCTGCGAAAATAGATCCTCTTACCCTGAACCTCAAATAAAAATCTCCAAAAGTCTAATTTTAACCGGAGTTTATTTTTAACGTAACGTCGAGTTTATAAAGTTTAAACGATCGTTTTTCATTGTCGCATAGTTTATTGTTGGAATATTAGTTGTGTGGTGCACACATACACACCTCCGAATTTACGTAAGAAACTATTGTTTGGGTGGTTTAAAAATATCCTGTTTCCCTTTTTCATAAATAAACTTTTTACTGCGACCTTGCTGGCCTTTATACTCATTTTTTTCTTAATAATTATTTTACATACGTTACATCATAGACCTTGAATTTGCTGGCATTTGGTTATAATTGATCCTTAAAGGTCATCTTAGAAGTTACATAAGAGGGTATTTTTGATTTACACATAAGTAAATACCTTAAATTTCATTAAAAACTCTTGTCCGGAAATATTACAACGTTTTATAGCCTCGCATCTTCATTACTTCCGCATAAGATTTCTACAAAGGACCTCTAAAAACGGTTATTTGGGGCGGCCTTTCACAGTCGAGTTTTGCAACTCTTGCCTCGGATATAATCAATGTGTGTGTGTGCAAAAAAATTTCTCTTTTTTATATTTAATAAAGACTAAAGAAATCCATTGAGCGCGGTGAAAGTGGGCTACAATGGGGAACGGATTGCACTTTTTCTCTCCCATTTTGTAAGAATTATATACAAAATTCTTAAGTTTTAAAAGGTTGACAGATGCTGGGTGAAAACGGTTGTTTACAGCCCTTATAACGACCCTCTTCTGATGAGAAATGCAACATTGGACGGCAGTTTCTTTTACCTACCCTCGGTTAAGGCCCTTTGGATCAATAGCATGAGGTTCAGTAGCGTAGAATTTAATAGAAAGAAAACCTTTTTTGATTTTATGGCTAATTTAATGCTGCCAAGAAGAAATTTTTGCTTTAAAAATGTAAACCCTTATTTATGGCTTAAATTTGAATAAGTAGGGTACGCTGTCCATTTAAGTAATGCTACAAAAGTCAGGTTTAAGTTTTCATTCCTGATTATTTCAATAAATAGAATTTGGCACCATAGCCATTTAAGTTATGCATGTTTAAAAAACAAAAGAACTTAAAATAAGGTACAAGGACAAACTTGATGGCATACGAAGTATCTTTGTTTCCTTTTTAAGTGAAATTTTGTTACAAAAAATTAAAAATAAATATTTACAAGCCTTATTGGATTGACATTTATTAAATCTATGGTATCCACCAGCATTAAAAATTAAAAATTAATTAAATAACTAAACAAGAAAACAAAGAAATTGAAGAATGCAAAATTTTTTAAAATGACCAATTAAAATGCAAATCTTTTAAAGACTAAGAAAAGTAAGAATATTAATAATCTATTTTAATATAAATACCTGGAATATCACAACAATGTTTTATAGAAAATATTGGTACTTTTTTTAATTAACCAAATATTTTCAATGTTAAATAAAAACATATTTTTCATAGAAAAAATATACTCAAAGAATATTTTTAATATAATATAAATTCTTACCTTAAAGCTCCTGGACATAGAAGACTCCATAGAATAAAAGCACTTAAGCATGAAATTTATTTAATATTAATTTTGTAACTTCTTTTATCGTTTTTTCTTGATAATGGTATTCATTTCTCTCCACTTTTTTGGCAAAATTTTCAAAACTCTTAATTTTTTTATAAGCTTAAAAATTCTTAATTAAATAGTTTCGTCCTATTTCAATAATAAAATGAACAATTTTTGTTAAAAAACATTAAAATAGTGCTACAACACATACAGAGTAATTAGCTTAAAGGATCTTGGCATCACATCTACATAAGTTATGCTAATAAATTACGTGGAATTTTAGAACAAATAAATTAAAATCTAGGATATTAATCAACAATAAAAGCCATTGTTGAATAAAATAAAAATTAACTGGAGATCTAAAAAAATAAATGAAGGAGATGCGTATTATTATGATTTAAAAAATCACAGTTAAAATACCAAACTTCTAAAGAGAAAGAGAAACAAGAAGAATTTTAAGGAATTAATAATAAAAAAACCTGAAATATCCCAACAATGTTTCATAGCAAATAATAGAAAGTAAAAAAGACTTAAAGATAGAAACTTTTACCCCAGTACTCCTGGATTCTAGCAAAAGCATGTAATTTATTTATTGAAATTACTGGACAGCATTCAGCAAATACAAAAATTAAGTTTGGAGAACTGTCACCATACCCATTTAAGTTATGCCTATAGGAAGCCATTTCAATGTTAATTTTATAACTCCTATCATGGTTTTTTTAAAATAAAAATTGTGTTTTTTGGTAGTGTTATTTATTCCTTCCTACTAAAATGATTAAACTCTTAATTTGTTTAAAAAGTTAACAATATTGAATAAAAAGAACATTAAAATATTACTGTAACAAACAGAGGAATTAGCTTGAAAGATCTTGGCATCACATTCACATAAGTTATGCTTATAAAATAAATTAAAATTTCTAGAAGGT
This sequence comes from Anthonomus grandis grandis, assembly GCF_022605725.1. Taxonomy (NCBI): domain Eukaryota; kingdom Metazoa; phylum Arthropoda; class Insecta; order Coleoptera; family Curculionidae; genus Anthonomus; species Anthonomus grandis. Next base: position 13,116,730 of record NC_065548.1, on the reverse strand, counting down.
TTTTAATATTATTTACTATATTTTAATTTATGGTGTAATTTCTAAGTGGAATTTTAAAACAAACAAAATAAAAATCTATATTATCCACCAACATTAAAAATTATTAATGAATAAAAAAAAATACAATGAAAATCTTAAGAACAAACAAAGAAGATGTAGAATACTGAAATTAAAAAATTACAATTTAAATACAAAATGTCGAAAAGCGAAAAGGAACAAGAAGAATATTAACGATTTATTAATAGAAATACCTGGAATATCCTGAAATAGAAAATAATGATCCTCTTTTAATTTGAAAAAATATTTACCGATTATAAATTATAGTATTTAGTATTATATAATCAACAAATATTTTTATTTAAAATTTCGAATATCTTGAATTTAAAATAAAATATTAAGGAAATAAATAATAATTAAAAAATTATTAGAAACTTAACAAATTTTTATCTCAGTACTCCAACACTCTAATAAATAAATAAATATTTTTTTTCATTAAAAACCTTCAATTTAAAAAAAAAACATTAAAATAGTTCTATAGCAAATGTAAGAACTAGCATCAGACCCACGCAAGTTATGCATTAAAAAGCCTATTTAATAACCAAAGAAATCCTTTGACAGCAATGATTTAAAAAAATCATAACTCTTGACTTTCAAAGAGGGGCTTTTATTAAAACAGGGTTCATTAAACTAATAAATCACACACACAAACCCTTATGATAGTCCCCCGCCACTGATCAAAAACGCATTTATATATGCCATTGACCCGACAAAGCATAAAAACGAGGCACTACCTTATTTTCAAGATATACCGCCTGGCCTTCAAAATCCATTTTACTTCTGAGGATGTCTTAGACCTACCACTAATTTGGGTTACCGACTGAAATATTCTTTAAGGGCGTTGATCTTTTCTCTTAAGGGCTACGTTCCACTATTATATTAACAGTCATTCTCTTTGTTACAGAAGAACATTGTGCAAACGACCAACAACGACCGGAGCGGTTTCGTGAGGGGTTTCCGGAAAAATCTTGGAGGCAGATGGCGCCGTTTGGTCAAGAAGAAGCCCACCACCGAGATCTACACGATACCAGCTGAATTAAAGCCGCAGCTGAAGCAAATCTACGTTTATTAACTGGTTTCGAGTTGATCTGGGGGCTTCAAAATGTGATTCCCGAGAGCTGAAAAGACTTTGGTCTTTGTATAGCGGCAGTTAAATCTTTTCTTCTTGGGTTAAGCTACTTCTAATGGAGAGGCCTGACAATCTGTATGCATATCTTATCAGGTCAATATAACGAAGGGTAGTTTTAAAAATGAGACTGATTTTTAGGAATATTCGCCTATACACACTCTGACATAATTAGATTTAGTGTTAAATTGTAAATATGAGGGTTCAAAATAACAAAAAAAAGAATATCATTTTGAGATGTGTGTAATACTGTATTGTGGCTTGATGTGCTGTTGCATTCTTTGCAAGAAATGTGGTAAATCCCTCTGAGGATAAATGTATTGATTGTATAAACAAAATGATATTTGTTCTGTATACAAAAAAATGCTTCAAACTAGATAGGGAATTATTGCTCATATTGAGCTGCTACGGAACGTTTTATTTTTCTTTTAATTTCGGACTTTATTATTGCATGTAATCAACCTTAGATGTGCCTATAAAACTTCTGTTACATAAAGAAAGAAGGCTCATGTCCTCTTTTTTATTAAATATCATAAGCCTAGTCAAGCTACAATAGACAATTTAGTGTTTTTTCCCTTATATACTACTATTATTTTAAGATAAATTATTTTTCTCTTCCTCAGTATTATGGAGTTTGTTAAATGAAAAGTTTAAATAGTAATTTTTGTAAGCCCGTAACGCGCTGGCGCAGTATAAATATGAATTGCTCTCGAAAAGTTTTTTTTTTTGTCCGTTTCGCTATTATAATCATTATTTTGACCGTGGAAAAACATTTCTGAAAAGCAATAATGTAACATTTTGAAATGTGTATTATATTGTTATATTTTGAAAAGTATATACTGTATTTTATTTAACCCCTTCTTTTTAAATCACTATTAGTATTTAAGTAATATTTAGGCAGTCAACGCTCTAGTGTAGAGAGGCGAAGAATGCCTTTAGACTGATTACCCAGAGTAATAAATTTTAATTCTGTGCATAATTGAATTGGACACGATGAACAGTTCACCTGGGAAGACGAGTTTTTTTGATGGAGACTTGTCAATAAATCCTGGATGTCAATAAATCCTGGATAATAAAACCATGGCAAAAGTACTTGTAAATCAGTTTGAGAAATCTCCTCATGTATTCAATATTAACACATACGTTCATTGTCAGCAGCTACTAGGGTTCAGGCGTCTTTTACTACTAAAAACTTCAATAAAAAAAGTAAATAGAGCACTCAAAAAAATTTGAAGTAGTACTTATAATCTAACTTCAAAATTATACTGAAATACTCAGTTCAGTGCTAGCTGAAGTGATGCAAGATTGTATAGAGCTATCCAAGCTTACAAAAACTTTTTACAGTAACACCGCTACTCAAAAAATGGAGTCAGTTTAAGTTGTAATTCTCTTAAATAAATGGAAAAGATAGTTGTCCAAGAACTAAGAAACTTTTTTCTAGAGAATATTGTAAAATCAAATAATAGGAGTAAGATTCATGATAGTGGTTAATCAACAGATGTCCAAAGACTACAATAAGGCATTTGACAAACTCCAGCACAACTTGTTATTAATAAAAATTGAACACTTTGGAGTATAAGGAAACCTAATGAACATGATTGCTAATAACTTTGTAATACAATGTGTGTGCACATTGTTAACTTTACATGCTAAGCACATTTCTATACAGAACGAGATCTTATTAGGTTTAATTACTCTTGGATGATTACATGGATGACTAGGTTCTCTAAAATGTGATTTTTTTTGTACAAAATTGCTATGCAAAAATGCTATAACTATGCTTCCAAATTTCTATTTTCTTCTAAATTCTAGATATCGTTAGAAAGTCTATTCTTATTCCACAAAAAAAAAAGATTTTCTTTCTTGAACAAAGAAAAAACTGGAATCCCAAGTAAGGCTTAAATTACCAAATAAACAATTCATATTCAGAACTCAAATATAGGCACAGTGTGGCGAATTTGATGTTGGGCGCCAAAATAATTCCTGCCTCCCCAATTTCTGCTGTTTTACACAATTAATACGTATATAATATCTTATTACTCTTATTCTGTGATTTTTTTGTGAAAAAACATATTTTATGTTTCACAAATTATTCCTGATTTTATGGTGAATTCGCAATTAAGAGTGTATTGATTTATTTTCACTTTGGGCAATTCGGGTTATTATTTCAATTATTTAAAAAAATTGATAGATAGAACTAGATATTGGTTATTCAAAGAACTATTTTTACGATATAGTCTAGTTAAACCCTATTGGTCAATCCACACATGCAATTGAAAAATTGACAATCAACCACATGCAAAACCTCCTAAAAAAATGTTATTAATGCATAATTTTTGGGGCCTGAGTCTCAGAATCATTTTTTGAAATCTACATACAAAAACGTAAAATTATTCTGCAAAATTAATAACAAAATGAAATTTGATCACAAATCGAGCATTTGTTTAATTGGCTTACATTTATCTATGTGCATAACTTTATTGAACACGATGAACAATTTTCGTCATAAAGGTTTTTCTCAAATCTGATCTATATGAGCACATGCTTAAGTATAAGAACGTTACATAAACATTGATTTCCATTACAAATAGAGATTTCTTATTGAGGAATAATCCGACTGATGATACAAACCTAGATTAATATTCACTAACAGCAGAATTCAAGTAGGATATTCTAATGCTGAAAATGTTTGTGAATATTTTCAATTTACACGATAAACACACTTCTACAAAACAAGATTATATTAGAAATATTTGATGACTGAATGAAGAAATAAGGTGTTGACTGAAAAATATTTTTTCAATTCTATAATATATTTAAAATATTTCCTAATTTTTGCTATTTTACCCACTTGATATGTATCATTAATCTTCTTTGATGCCTCAGGAGGGTAATAAATGTATTATTTATCACAAAATATTCCTGACGTGATGGTGAATTTGCATTTATATGTTTATTGATTTATTTATTTCACTTGTGAAATTGGTTTTGGCGAATATTAGTCTTTCAAAATTTTAATTATTGCTTTGCGACGCCATCTCACAAGCTAAACTGAAAGTTCTTCATAATAGACGAACGTATAGAGCAGATGACTGCGTTATACACCTCTTTTAACGAATGAGGAATTCTGTATGTTTTAATACTGCCTTTAAGGACTAGATAGCGCCACTTATTAGGGTACAGTATTTTATTGAAATAAATATACTTTATCAAAAATAAATAAAAACAGAAACCTATAAAAAGGCGAAAAATAAATTCTAGAAAATTAATTAGCTACGGAGCTCTAGTACTAAGTAAAAATTAAAAAATCAACTATACAGGTCTTTTAACACAACAGCTTCTAGAAAACTTTTGAAAGATTCCTTGTTAGTTATATTTTTTATTTATCGGAATAATTTGCTAAAAAGATAATTATGACATCATGGTTTGACATTTTGCAACCAATACTTACAGTCTTAGGCAAGGTTATGAATGGCACCTAATAAATGACAAGACAAGCGACAAATGACATGTGATAAGTAACGATTGACAAGTGACAGGTGACAAATGCCAGTAATAGCTCTAATATCAGCGTGTAATAATCATTAAATAACTACAGTTAACTTGCCATTGTTGCCATTTAGCGTTTGCTAATATAATTTTTAATGATTTACAGAAGTGTTTGAGGAGAAGAGTGTTTAATGCATGTCAAGAGAAATCTAGTTTTTTTTAGACTTTAAATACTTGCAACAAATAAGTTAATGAGAGACTATCTAGAGTAATTATATTAAGCTGAGTTGATATGATCTAGACATGACATTGCTCAAATGAGAAAAAAAAACGTTTTTTAAAAATACAATTGATTCTTTATGAGCTTAAGGTAATTTACCGTGAACTAATTATTGGTTCTGGTAAATACCGACCCCGGTTGTAAACTTTAACAGCAATATGTGATGTCGTATATAGTAACTTCCTCTTTAGGCACCGTCTTCGTTGCGAAGGTTGGCAATAATCAATATTATGCGTATTCTTGAAACAGCAGATCTAACAACTGATTTGTTGTGCCTTCGACTTGTTATTCTGACACTTCTTCCTTAAATCTTTCCATGTATGATCAGTTGTAAAAAGCTGTATTTTGACCCCCTCATAAAATATCAGAATTGCATTTCAATATTTGTTATTCTTTCTATCTAGCTGATTTTTTAGTATTCTCCGGTATGTCCAATGTTCAAAAGCCTCTAGTGTCCTTATATCTTTTTTCTTCAAAAGCAGTACAGATATATAGCATCTCAACAATCTAATTTTTAAGGACAAATCAATATCTCTTCTGCAGAATATTTTTTTCATTTAGACACTGATCTGGCTTTTTTATTCTAATTCTTATTTCCTGGAAGGACTGGATGTCTTTGTTGCTAATGCTACCGAGGTATTTCTATTTTTATACCGTACTGGTTGGTTGTGTTTGTATATTGGTCCAACATTGCTTTTTTTTTCGCACACTTTGTGACTTTAAAATATTTTACCATCGAAAGACTGATATACAGTGACCGCCTAAAGTTCCGCATAAATTCGATAAAAATTAGAGACATGATTTTTTGAGAAAACGCTCGGACCCGTCGATTTTTATTTTAAGTTGCGCATTATTTCACATAAATTTTTGTTTACAGGGTGGAATAAAAAAAAAAGATATGACGTCATCGGTCATTTTTTTTAAATGGAATGCTATGTTGCTATATTATTTATTGCATTTATGAAATAATAATAATAATAATAATAATAATAATAATAATAATAATAATAAATGTCTTTATTCTTGTAAACATATATTTTTGACAAAAAAAGGCGAAGTTTAGCTTTACATAGCTACTCTACTTAACCATTAACTAAGTCTAGCATAGAGAAACATGATAAAAAAAGCGAAAGATTAAAATTCTTTTAAATCTAACATGCAACAACACTTATAAAATAAAATATTATTAGGCAGGTAAATAATATTTTTAGCTAAACGTGGCCGATATTCGTGAGTCACATATCTAAAACAACCAATTATAAGAAGAAATACAACATACATAGCAGGTAGTAACTATTCACTAGATAAAAGAAAGGATTTAATCGACTTCTTGAACTTCAATAGGCTCATATTTTTAAAGTTGTCATTTAGCGAGTTATAGATAGACGGAGCGATGTATGAGAAACTATTCTTAAAAAATGCGTGACGAAAACAAGGTATACTAAATCTATGACTGTATCTTAAGGCAACCTTGTGGGCATTATAGCGATATTCAAGTTTATCATAGAGATATTGGGGTGATGTGGAAAAAATTAGTCGGTATATAAAAATTGAATAGGCATAAATATGCAATTTATCAACTTTAAGCCATTCTAGCTTAACCAGTTTTTCAGAAACATGATCGTACTTTCTTATTCCGCAAAGAAATCTACAACAAGTATTTTTCATTTTCTGCAATCTATTTTTAGTAAGTAAATCTAAAGAGGCATAATATACTAAATAGCAGTAATCAATGATGGGAAAGACAAGACTTTCGCAGAGCTTTTTTCTTCACTTATGGTTAATTATGTGAATATTACTATATAGTGGTTTTAAAATGGCATAGCATCTTTTAGTAACAAAAGAGATATGTTCGCGAAAATTTAGGTTATTATCGACCATAAGCCCAAGATTTCTAGCACTGCTCACATATGGAAGCTTTTCAGAATTTATGTTTAGATTAGTAATGCTCTCTATCATTTCTCGATGCTTTGGATGAAAAAAAGTTAAAGCTAAGCATTTCTTTCCATTAAGCACAAGGTTATTTCTCTTTGAATATTGATATATTTGTTCAAGATCTCTATTTATTCTATAAAAAGCCTCGGCAATGGATGAAAGGTCGAATGAATATCGCATTTGGGTATCATCGGCAAAACAATACATACTGCAATATACAATCCAACCAAAAATGTCTGAAGTGTATAGTAAAAATAATAGCGGTCCAAGTATGGATCCTTGTGGCACTCCAGAAGTAATGCGCACCAAATCCGACACCATATCCCCAATCACGACTCGCTGATACCGGTCACTCAAATAATTAATAAAAAACTTAATGCAAGTCGGATCAAGGCCATAGTATTCGAGCTTGGCACAAAGCAAATCATGATCCAGAGTGTCGAAAGCCTTCGAAAAATCCAAAAGAATTAAGAAATAAGGCGAAATTCCAAACACGTTTCTTATAACACACCTTATCTCAAAACTCTTTTTGTTTTTGAAATATTTATATTTAAATAACAAGAAAGCAAGTAAGTACGTGTATTTACAAATTAGGGTAAAATCGAGGATAAAAATATTGTTATAAACACTGCGAATTGTTTCTATTTCCATGGTTGCACTTGTTAAGAATCTCCATTTTCGAATGTCACTGTCAGTTCAAAAATTAATAGTTTTTATCAAAATAAATTATGGCTAATTTAACGGAAACCCAACGAATTGAAATTTTGATGATGCTAGGGTACGGAGATCGAGTGCGCACGCGAAAAGAGGTAAGTGAACTGTTTAATGCCAAATACCCAAACCATCCTATTTCTCAGTCAACAGTTAGTAGAATAGAGCACAAATTCATAACTTCAGGTCATGTTAGGGATTTGCCAAGATCAGGTCGTCCAAAAATTTCTGAAGAAACAAAATTAAACGTTCTGCTCTCCGTCGAAGAAAATCGAAACAATGCAACTTTCAGTTGATAATAATATAGTCGGAACGTCAGTAAGACGTATCTTAAAAGCAAATGAATACTACACTTATAAAATTAGACTAATACACGAATTAAATGAGGACGATCCTGATCGAAAAAACCAATTTTGCGAGCAAATGATGAACATTTGCAATAATAACCGTCAGTTTGTGTTACGAGTTTTATTTTCGGATGAAGCAACTTTTTGTTTAAACGGTGTTGTAAATCGGCAAAATTGTCGATACTGGTCAGTGTCAAATCCACACTGGGCTACACAGTACCGTAAATCTATTAATGTTTGGGCTGTTATCGTGGAAAATTAAGTAATAGGGCCATACTTTTTTGAAGAAAACTTAACAGGACAACGCTATTTGGATTTTCTTCAAGAAGATCTTATCCCTGCTTTGGCTGCCCTATATCCAGACCAACAAAACCAGACAGTATTCCCAGGAAGATGGATAGGACGAAGAGGGCCAATAGAGTGGCCGGCCAGGTCACCAGACCTAAATCCCAGCGACTATTTTCTATGGGGGTACCTGAAAAGTAAAGTTTATATTGAGAAACCAAACAACGTAGAAGATTTGAAAAATAGAATTAGATATGAAATTAGACGTATATCACCCGAAATAATTGATAGTTTTTCACATGAGTTTGTAAACCGTCTTGCTTTCTGCCAAGAAGTAAATGGTGATCAGTTTGAACACTTGATACATTAATAAGAGTTTTCACAGTTTATAACATTTTATCCCCCATTTTATCTTAATTTGTAAATAGACGTACCTACTTGCTTTCTTGTTGGTTAAATGTAAATATTTCTGAAACAGTTGAATTTTGAGATAAGGTGTGTTATACGAAACTTGCTTGGAATTTCGCCTATATTTCATAAATGCAATAAAAAATATAGCATTCCATTTAAAAATGACCGAATACGTCATATCTTTTTCTTTGTTCTACCCCGTATATAAAAATTTATGTGAAATAATGCGCAACTTAAAATAAAAATCGACGGGTCCGAGCGTTTTCTTAAAAAATCTTGTCTCTAATTTTTATCGAATTTATGCGGAACTTTAGGCGGTCACTGTATATATGAATGCATAAAATAGGCTTCATATAACATTTTCTTTTGTGGTACATCTACTGTAGTCTCCCTAAGAGCCATACATTTACAATTAATTTTAAGCGCAAGAACAAAAATTCAAATTTGGCGCCTTATTCGGGAGTCACCGTCATACTCGGTCTTCGGTTAGTTCTACTCCACGACATAGGGAGGTCGCTGTTGTCGACAATTCTCTCTGTTATTATTAAACATTGGGACGTTCCAAACTTCCAAAGTTCATTGCGTTGTTGTCACTGATGTTTGATCCCTAGTGGATTTTATGCTTTTTCGTAATAACTAATTTAAGTTTTTGCTTTCGTCGCTATATCGGGGTTTTGTGGTCATGATGATAAGCAAAGGTGATTTTAACTCGGATTTTAAATTGAAGGTTTCAACTGGATTCCTTCAAAGTTAGTTTGATTCTACGGTGTCTACAGTATAGTGTTGCAAGTAGGTATATATCCAGATTCGTTATCAATAATGCTACTTCCAGTTATATCTGCAAGAGCAAAAACGGGATGAAAGGTTTTGAAAGCTTTAAACTTTATAATGCAGTAAATGGTAAGTTTAAAAAGTTTAAAGAAATAAAGGTGATAGGTCAATGGTGTTCGTATCTGTTTAAGTCACTTGTTCACTTTAGGTGCCTTGTGATAGGTATACTGTGGCGTTCATGACCAACCTAACTATTATACTAAGCAATATTTTTTTATTTTAGAATGATTAATGCTTTACCCAAAAATACAAGTTATTCGAAAATATATTGAGCTTGATTATGTCGCGGTACGCCCCTGAAAGCCTGAAATGGGAAAGTACAAATTATATCTGTTATTATTAAAATAAAAGTGATTTTTCTAAAATGTATCCCTTTGTATAGTTTTTTTACCAGCTCTTTTATATCCTATAAATATCCGAAAATCATAAATATTTTTATTCCATAAACATCCACTGGACAGCAAATAAGTCCCCTATACGTTTATGGTACTATCCAAAAGACTTGGTCAGGAATATGGACTGTGGTCAAGTTGGTTTGATCCCATTTATAATCCGTACTCTTTCAAAAGCATGTCCCTGGGACGTCCTTAGGATTTAATGTATGTCTCATTTTTATGTCACTGGGACGTCCAAGGGACCGACTTATGTGGACTGGGCAGTTACTGTATGAGGAATTGATGACTCCTACGATACCTTAACTGATAACAAAAAAGAGTAAAATGGAAAAATTGTCAATGAAATAGAGGAAAAACTAAGAAATTTAAAAGATATATAGAAGAACTCTTTAAGGATAACAAAATAAAAAAGAATGGATCGATGTACAGGAAAGTCAAATGTGATAAGAAAGTTAGAAGTCTTGCACGCTATAAAAACACTCAAATGTGGGAAAGCCGAATTATTCCAATGTATATGAATGTATGAGTTAAGAAGCAAATAAGTTGGTTTCAGTACACGGAGAGTTTTACATTTACAAGCATAATAATAGATTGAACGTAAAGAGCCACCATATACCACATCACCGTAATCGAACAAAGATAAAACGAGGCTTTAACAAAGTAAATATTTTTGTTTTGTGAACAAGTTCCGTTTAAATTTGAAAATGTTTTTCAGGCGTAAATAGGCTGCTTTAATTTTGTTTTTTACAATGGAGTTCAAAAGAGAGAATTGTCAAATATGATACCCAAATTTTCTGCCTCTGAGACAATTGGAACTGGAGTGTTATTTATATGAATACTTATCCGATTTTCAAAATGTCGTCTTAAATTATTATTCAAACACATCAAAATTATTTTAGATTTTTCAGCAGTTAATCTGAGGTTGTGATTTTTTGCGTAGTTTTCTAGATTCATTAAATCAAACTGAACTTATGCTGAAATGAATTATTATTCATATCTTCAATAAAAACAGGAATATACAGTTGTGAGTCGTCAGCATACTGCTGTAATGTGGAATGTTTTACAGCTTTATACATGTCTACCACGTAGAGTGAAAAAAGTAGGGGTGATAGTATAGAACCCTGAGGTCTGCCTTAATTTGATTGCCTAAACTCTCAACATTGTTTTTCTAACCGTTGGACTGTCATAACATAACTTTCATGATTATATAGATATTCTTTAAAAAAGTTAATACCATATTGAGAGATTCCAAAATACCTTAGTTTATCCAACAACATTTCGTGATTAAGTGTATCGAAAGCTTTACTAAAGTCGAGCAGGGCCGCACATGTCGCTTGATCTTGCTCTTTATTCACTCTTACGTCATTTAATATTTTAACTAAGCATGTTGACGTGCTAAAATTCTTTCTAAATCCTGACTGACAATTGGTAATTAAATTATAATCTTCAACAAAATTAGAAATCTGGTTATACATAAGTTTTTCAAACACTTTAGACACTGCAGGCAATATACTGATTGGTCTTAAGTCCTTGTATTCTTTAATTACTGAATTTTTTGCAATAGGTTTGATTATTGCTTTTTTCCATAAATTTGGATATTTTTGCTTAAGTGTGCACTCATTAATTATATGTAATAATGGATTTAAGCACAATCGTGAACAAAGTTTAATGTCCTTAATTGAGATACCATCAATTCCCACTGCAATAGATTTTATTGAAGAGATTATTTTAGTTAAATTAGAATATTCAAGAATCTGAAATGCTAACACTTCATTACAAGCCAGATTATTTTTATAGTAATCTATTGCTTCTCTACTTACTGTATCCGGAAGGGCATTAATACTTTTAGAAAATTTCTGAGTTTCGGTTGGATTTAATAGATTAGTTGGTAGAGCATTTTGATTTTTATTTCTTGTTAGATGAAGTTTATCTACTACTCTCCAAAAATCCTTTCCTTTTTTATCTGACAGTTGACTAAAAAAAAAATAATTTTTTCTCTAAGGATTGCGTGTTTTGCGTAAATTCTTAGTTCTCTATAATACTGCAAATGCGCTGGACATTTAGTTTTTAAATATTTTTTATGCGCACGGTCCCCAAGTTTCATTAAAGTTTTTATATTTTGTGTTATCCAAGGACAAAACGGTTTTCTCTTGATTTTTTTTGTTTTAATAGATGCATGCCTATTTATGACTGTCAAAATGTTTCTGTTAAAAAAGTCAACTTTTTCATTAATATCGTGCTAGGGAATAAGTTTCCCATTATTATAAAAATTTCTGATGTTTATTGCGTTATAATCTCGAAACATAATATGTTTTCCTATCGCTTTTATATTCTCAAATTTAAACATCGAAAAAATTAATGATGGTCTGATATGGTATCTGAGATGGGCACTGATAGTGACTTCAAAGAAATCAAACTATCGCTGCTTACTATGTAGTCAATAAGACTTGCGTTTCCAGTTGCCATATTTATTCTTGTTGGCTCTGATATACGTTGAGATAAATTAAAATATTCGAAAATTTGTTAAATCAATATTAAAATTGCCTGTCATAATAACATTATTAAAGTTTAGAGGTAAACCAAGTAAGTCCATTATTATTTCTTATATATACTTCAGATTTACCCGGTCTTGTTCAAGATTCTGAAATACATCAGTATGCTGATGACACTCAATACATACATTATTTTGACTCTGCTAATTTTGATAACGTCGTGGCTGATACTATTAACGCTGATATGAACGTAATAAATTAATTTGTAAAAGAGCATAACCTTGTCATTAATTCTAATAAAACAAAAATGGTTTTGTTTACAAACCGAGGATCACATAAAAATATAATGGAAACTGTTCACATTGGATAACGAAACTATTCTGTTCTCTGATACTGCGAAGATTCTGGGGCTTAAAATAGACAATTCTTTAAGGTTTAAGGAACATGGTAATACTCTTCTGCAGAGGTGTTATTTACGCATGCGTATGCTTTATGCCAATAAACACATTTTAAAACTAGGAAAAAACTCGTAGTGGCTCTTGTTTTATCTATTCTAAATTACTGCTTTATAGTTTATTATCCTTGCTTAAACCAAATAAATCGTTTCGACTTGCAATGCGTGCAGAATACTTGCTATAGATTTATTTTTAGCCTCCGAAAGTTCTCACTCATCTACCTTACCTATTCAAATTCTTAACCTCTACTTTTCTTTATCGATTATATGTTAGTCAAAGTTCTGAATATCTTTTTGAAAAGTTAATACCAAGGAACCAGGTTCACACTCGAAATATTAGATACAATATCTTGACCATGCCGCACCATTCCACGGCTCTGTTCGAGGGAGCTTTTACATATAATGCCGTTAAGGTTTTTAATACGTATAAACCAATATTTAATATTTCGGTAAATGTGTATAGGAAATATTATAGACTTTTGTTTTTAAATCAATCTAAAATATAATGTAGTTTTCTAGAAGAAAAGTGCTTTATATATACTTGTTTCTTTTTTTGTTTTTTTTTGTTTTTTTTTTGTTTTTTTTTTCGTTTTCTCCATTTAAACTGTGATTGTTAGGAAGGTTAAGAGTTAAATTATTATTATTATTATTATTATTAAGTCTTCCAGGTTATCTAGGAATCTTGGTATAGTACTAGATGGACGACGATTTGTAGTAATTACCGCAAACGATGTTTCTCTTATTTCAAAAGTTATTCGTGAAACCTCGAAGCTATCAAATGTTAAAGGTAGTATACTAACGTTTAGAGAGTTTTTTACATAGAACTCTTATCCACCACGACGTTTCTCCCCGTCTACTTGACGTTTTGTCGTTACGTCATATTTGACTTTTTTGCTGCAACTGTGATTAACATTCTAGCTTCCAAAGCAAGTCAATAAGCAAATTTAATCCATTTCCAAAAAAACTTTTCGCCGATAAGCGCAGGGAACATCAAACGAAGCCCGGCCTTTGCCAAAGCCCCTCAAACTCTTCGATATTGCCCGATTTCAAAGCAGCAAAAAATAAAACACCACACAACAGTTCCGTTTGTAAAAAAAAATGGAAATTCTGACTGTGTGGATTATATTATTAAAACATAATTCCTGCGTATACGGACGGACGAATTCCACATGGCTGCCCTAGCAGGTACTTGTAAAATTAGTCACCATGTGCGTATTAAATTTCGACGGCTGCAACAGCGGTCCACGGCTCGCTGCTCCAGCTATTCCCGAATAATTTTCTGTGGACTTTGGAGTACATACACCCAAAAGCTTTTACTTAACTTCTTTACCCAAACAAGAAGAAATATTCTAGTAACCTCCCATTATTTAGGATAAGAATATTCTATTAATATTTTAAGAATACTGCAAAGCATCCAAATTTTCTTTCGATGCTCATCTAATTTATTAAATAGAATAAAATAAACAATAGTAAATTGAATTTATTAATTGAACTAAATTTAATATGGGGTAGTGCAATACAATACTACCTAATGCTAAATTCATCACTTAAAATTAGGTAACATTGCAATAAAAGTATGAATGTGAAAGGCGCGGATCTCGCCTTGTACTTCCTCTTAAAAGTGAAAAGTGAGTATGATCGTATTAAGTTCTTAACTTCAGAGCTGTGACTGTGTAAACCTTATCTTAAATATGAAATATTCTGAAAGATATTTAGGGTACCTAGACCTGTAAGTTTTATAAACAAACTGACCAAAATGTAAAGGTGCTCTATTTTATTTTGAATATATATTGGCGTAAAATGTGGAAAAATTTTCGAATGTTGAAAACATTTCTCAGAGGCTAATTGAATCTTGTATTTTATTTCAAGAGTGAGGTAATTGTAAAAACCAATGTTAAAGTAGTATCTAGCTTTGACCAAACAAGAGCCCCTATAAGGATTAATAAGTTATTATTGGACAAATTATATTTAAATTAATACCAACTTTTAAATGAGGTATAAATGCAGGATAATCTTTTATTGATATGTGCTTGATAGTTTAAGACCTCATCAGTAAGAGATCTATTATAAGAAGGAAAGCCGAATACCAGCTGTGTGTCATCTGCGTAAAGATTTACGGAACAAAACCGAAGCTGCTCTGGAACATCCCTAGTGTAGATTCTAAATATTAAGGGCTCAAGGAAACTCCCTAGCCAGTAACAGGTTCATATCGTGCTCCATTAGGTTCCCTAATTTGTGTCCTTAGTTAAAGATAATTTTTAAACCATTAGCAAATACTCGCTGAAAACTAAAGAAATTAATTTTAGCAGAAAGCATTTCATGACTTATGAGGTCAAAAGCTTTACTAGAATCTAACAGTACTAGGTCAGAAGCTACTTTTGTCAGACCATATTTGAGGGTACAATTTAATTAGCAAAAATTTGTAAAAGAGGAATTGGTTTTAAAAAGCAAGATAATTAGCAAAAGTTTTCCACATTTATAGAAATTACTATAAATTATACATAAATTAAACAGTTTTTTTAAAAAAGAGGTGATATACTCAATGCCAAAAAGAATAAGAATTTAACTTGAGTTCAACGTTATTAGGATCTCCAACCCTGTATCTTGATAAAAGTTCAGTAGCAAATCTATCAGAGTGGTATACACTTGCAAACGCGTCACTTATTTTATTGGCACCTTTCAGTAGGTATTTCGCAGTTTTTATTAACCTTCATATTCCAATTATTTAATTTACGGCAGATTTTTTCTTTATCCCTTTTAAGTTTGCGAAGTTCAAATGATCTGTGTACCTTTTTTTCACTACGAATAGGAAAAAACAAATAGTTCTTGATGTCTGGATGGAAGCCTTTATGTCCAGATTGACCAATTTTTTAAGCCTAATAAAATCAGCTTTCTCTACATTAATTATTTGGTTGATTGTTTCGGTAATGGAAGGCTTGCTGCTTAAAAGAGCCACTTTATCATGTAAGAATTGTTACTTCAATATAGATTCGTAATTCATTTGTAGTACGTCTAACTCAAATTGCCTCTTATCAAAGCTTCTTAAATCTAAATAGATTAGAATCTTTTAGGCACATCTAAAGTTCCTGATTTAAAGACATTTATTCTTAACATATATTATCAATTACAGATGAATTAATTCTACTAGTCCTTGTGATATCAGAAACAACTTGTTTTAAGTTGAAAAGCTAAAGCCATGATGCTACGTAACAGATTTTATAAAAGAGTTCATACCCAAATTACCCATTAACATTATGTAGTAATATGGAATAGACATACTCTTCAAAAAACTATAGCTATACAGTGGATGTTTATACAATGTTCCTACCAGAAAAAAATTATTCTTATATTTTACATTTACCTATAGTTGTTTAAGCATCTTTTCACTATTCTTGCTATGAGTCACACCATCCAACATTGCACTTTTCAAATACTGAACTATATATAAGCACACAATCCCTCGCCTTGATTCTCTCTATCTATAATTGGGCCTATTTACTAAATTATCAGGTGTAAGCCATGTTTTACTTGCACCAAATAAATGAAATTGTTCATGCTGTAGCAATACACATACCTTGGAGAATGAAAGGCTAAGGGATCAACTGCTAACATCATCTATATACAAACTATCACTATTATCTAACCTACTTTTTGACGAATTAAAATTTTTATTGAAATTATTCATAAAAAACTACCTCCCCTGTGCAGGCCTAGTTCATTGCCTAAATTATTCAAAGCATCTTTATGTTTTCTAAAATCACATCTATTATACATACGTTCCCTTGTGTCCATTCGAGCTACCATTAAAAAAATTTGTAAAACTATGCTCATCAAGGAGTATCTCTTTTATCAAAAAATTAACTGTTCCAACAGAACTCTTTGCTGTTCAGAATTAAAATGCAGAATCCCATCCTCAGTTGCTGCCCACTATTCACGTAGAGCTAAAGCTCCTTATCTTCAAAGTAGTCATTTGCAATTTTTAGTACATCTACCATTTGAATTTTTAGAGAGTCATTAGTCGTTTTATCGCTGTTTTATACAGGTCACCCTTTGGGAGTTTTGACACCTTTTTGAATGTATTGGAAGGGGTGGTAGCATCTCTTGACTCTTGACTATAACAAAAATACAGTAATTGCTGACGATTTCAATGTGCCTCTCGATGGGAGTCAAGTAAGGGCGACGCTTCTTGAAAACACTCTTAATACATTGTATTAGTTTTGGTTAATATCGAACAATTTTCAAGCCAACAACATGTATGTCTAGATAACATTTATGTTAACACTATTTGTTTATTGGTTATTTTGTTAATTGGTTATTTTGTTTTAAAATATTAGATTTCTCTGTTAACTTAAGGTACTTTAATTTTTAGGGTTTCTAGCGTTTCTATTTCCATTTGTTTAACAAGTTTGCAAAATGTATAGAATACAGTTTTAAAATTTACGAATTTGCTTTATAGAATATACCTTATTTTATATAATATCGCTAATTGTTAACAAATTCGCTGTCATTACTGTCATTGTCAATACCATTGCTTTCTGCATGCGAAAGGTCATTAAAATTTGTCAAAAAAGTCAGTTATTTAGTTAGTCAGTAATCCTCCATATTCTTTAATTAATATGTTATTGTTATTTAATAATAATGTCGACTGTCATATTTACAGTTTTAAATTTCATTCCAGAAATCCTCTAAAATGTATTCAATTCGGTAAAATTATTGTTGAAAGTACATTATAGTGGTGCCGAAGTCACTGGCAGAATGGTAAAATTTATTAAGAATTTTCTTATGTAGATACAGACTTTTTAATTTTTGCATTCATATAAGATCATTATTAATAAAAGGAAGTATATTTATATTAAGAAAGATATTTTCTTTAAAAAAAGTGCTTTTGTACAAAATAAAAAGCGTGATGCATTTTGATAACTTATCATCATCGAACTCTAAAATATATCTATAATCAAGATAGTACATGATTTAAAAAATCAGTACAAAGGTCAAATTGACAATTAAAAAATAGAACTTCCAGACTTAGAAACTAGCCAGCACTTAGTTTTGCTACTAGTAGTATAAAACATTCAAGAACATGTTGACAGAGTATAGTGTCCCTCAATTAGGTATTGTGGTGAAAATGTAAGTAGCGAGATTAGAGACAACAAATCAAACCTCAAGTTTTTAATTGCCCGACGTTTCGACGATATATATTTTTCGTCTTTAACAAGGCTAAATTTCCGTTGTTGGTTTTATTAAAAATAAGTTGCTTTCATTCTTTTTCCCTTTCTTTCCTTTCTCTAATAAATACATAGAGTTAGCAAAGACACAAGAAAAAAAAAGAGAAAAAATATAAATAATAATAAATTATCCCACAACTCATACCCTTTGTACAATATAAAATACAAATTAAAATTAAACAAACATAAATGTAAATAAATTGGATGCTGAGGTTAGTTTTCAATACTAATCTAATTTGCTATGTATATTAAAAATAAAAAGTTTATATTTTATGTATATACACATAAAAAACAAAAAAACCACATAAAAACTATCCAATGTTCAACGCTTGGGAACTTACGAGTATGCAACACAACATACACATTAAAATAAATAAATATAAGCAAAACATGACCATAATTATTAATAAAATTTCGAGTAAAAAACTGTTGACTTACCTAATATAAAAAATTTAGAGGTTTTCGTAAAACTCATGACTAACATTAAGAACATTAACACAAAACAAGAAACAAACATTAACACAAAACAATCAATGAAAATTTTATATACATAAGGCAATCTGCGATCTTTTTTTTAAAAGTTCGCAGATTGCCTTATGTATATATAATTTTCATTGATGCTTCTTGTTTTGCATTAACGTTATTAATGTTTCTGGTCGTTGTTATCTGTATATGTGCAATGGAGGCTGTTAGTCATAAGTTTTACGAAAACCTCTAGATTTTTTATATGAGGTAAGTCAACAGTTTTTTACTCGAAATTTTATTAATATTTGTGGTCGTGTTTTGCCTATTTGTATTTATTTAATTTTTTTATTATTTATTTTAATGTGTATGTTTTGTTGCATCCTCGTTCCTAAGTGTTGAAGGGTCCGATAAAGTTAAAGGGACGTCTAAAAACCGATTTTTACATAGAATGTTAATAAAAAAGTGAGAATGAAATAAAAAAATGCAAAATTTTAAAAATTATAAAGCATTAATTACGTATAATTCACAATTACACCCAGCTTAACTACACTCTATTTGCGACTAGCCATCACGTTGACCATTATATATACTATTAATTTAAAGTGAAAGCCTTAAGTAACCAAATTCTGTAATTTAAAAGGATTTGCATCACTTCTTTAGGTCATAAACACAAATTTCCACACGCAAATCAGAAATAGCAAATATGTAAATACGCAAAGACTGTCAAATGTCCCTTACGTCAACAAATATTATTTTATTATTTATCGGCTACTGTACTAGTACGATGATCGTAATTTTCTGTCGTGTCTCATTATAGGTAAGCATTTGTTTATTTATATAATCACATATGGAGTTGGGATTGCAAAAAGGGATTGGAACCTTGGGTTGGCGCTAAATAGTGGGTTAGGTAGTCGTTTGAGCCCTATTTAGGAAATGAGAATTTTAGGCACAAAAACCCATCCAACTAAAAAGCGTTCTAAATATCTGTAAAAAATACTACTGGGGACATACTGAAATCACTCCCAGTAATTTTTATCAATAAGGTTGTTGTTTTATTTTTCGTGTGTGTAAATTACAAAATATGTAATTATAGGGGTACAAAGCGACAAAAAAATCCTATAAATTTACAATTTTAAATTTATAAAATTTTTTATTGCTTGCCCTCAAAAAATATATTTTTTAATTATAGTAAAATCAAGAGCTTAAAAACTGTGCAAGCCGGCAATTACGTATTTAACGTATGTGAAAAAATCGTCATAATTTCCAAATTCTTGTATTTTTTCCAATCATCCTAATTAAACCAACATTCTATGTAAAAATTTTCATCAAAAATCGGTTTTTAGACGTCCCTTTAACTTTACCGGACCCTCGTTGAACATTGGATAGTTTTTATGTGGTTTTTTGATTTTTAAGTGTATATACATAAAATATCAACTTCTTAATTTTATTTTTAATATACATAGCAAATTAGATTATTATTTAAAATTAACCTCAGCATCCAATTCATTTACATTTATGTTTGTTTAATTTTGATTTGTCTCTTATAATGTACAAAGGATATGGGTTGTGGAATAATTTATTATTATTTATATTTTTTCTCTTTTTGTGTCTTTGCTAACCCTATGTATTTTTTTTAAGAAAGGAAAGAAAGGGAAAAAGAATGAAAGGAACTTATTTTTAATGAAATTAACAAAGGAAATTTGGCCTTAATAAAGACGAAAAATATATATCGTCGAAACGTCGGTTAATTACAGACTTGAAGTTTGATTTGTTGTCTCTAATCCCGCTGCCTACATTTTCACCATAATTCAAGAAGATAAATATTAAAAATGCGGAAAAGGTGATGAAATCTAATAATTTATATTAAAACTAGCTAATCATATATATATATGAATGTAAAAAGAGTGAAACGAACAAAACAGGGGACTCTCAAACTTGGTTTGTTCGTTGATGGAAACATAATCAGGTCATTTTTTTGCCTTAGTGATTTCCAGAACTTCTGACAAACATGCAACACTTTAGTATCTACTCGTATATCAGGTTCGAAGTCATGTCCAGCTTCAATAATGGGATCAGCGAAAGAAGAAGAAATACTAGTAATAGACCTATTAAAGCTGTTTTCTATTTATTTAGTCAGGTTTTTTAAACGAGTTTCAATTCTCCTTTCACTTTGACCGATATGGGATACATTACAGTCAGGATAAGAACATTGTAAACTCTAGATCTATGAGTGACAGGAATTTTGCCTTTGGTATTAACAAAATGCTTTGACAAGAAGTTTGAGGTCCTGAAACAAATATTTAATTTTCGACTCTAATTTTTCTAAAAGCTTTTTTGACACCTGATTTGACATTTTGTCATGAAATGTGATGTTTATTTTATGTATCTCGTTATTTCTAGCTATCAGTTAATTTGTGTCAAATTCTTTCCAAAAGTTCTTAAGGCCGAATGCATGACAATTTTTGGTTAATAGAATGATGTAGGTTTTCTATAAATCTCGAATTAAAGTGATTAGTACTTTTAAACAAAAAATCAAGAAACGGTAATGAACCTTTTGAATTTTTTTTTCTTAACATATAAACTTAATAGAGCTGTGAAAAGAGTTGCAAGTCCTCCTCAGATGCAGTAAAGATTGTAAAAATTACTACGTACTTATACATATTTGTCCCGATATTTGATGAAATGTTTAAAGAAAGGCAAGCTGAGATCTTTTTCAATAAAGTATATTTATTTGTTACGTGTGGTACGCTTTTTAAAAAAAAAATATTAAACAAATCTTGTAGTGTGCGTTTTCTCGACTTCCTCGGGTCCTGCTGTGGCGCGATCCGGTACGTAGGCCTTTATTTTGTTTCCTGCTTTGTCTCCTGAATATGCAAAACGTCCGAAATATGGGATGTAAGTGCACATATGGTATAGGGTTCGACTCCCGGTGTCTCCCGCAAAAAAACCAAAGCAAATCCATTTTGAATCCGGTTTTTTTGAATATACACTCTGGGAGATCATAAATCCCATTTTATCCCTTGGTGGAAGTGATTTACATTTGGTACAAAAATGGTATGTAGTTTCATTTTTAATTGTCATTTGTCAATGTCATTGCTTCTTGTCAACAATCTCAAGTGTCAATTGCCAAATTTAAATTCAAATTCAAAATAAATTATTTATTAATAAAATTACAAACATAATTATCAATTTACAATAAATAAACCATTATAATAAATAGGAGCATGCCTCGATTATAAAACCGTTAGCACAAGTGGAAACCTGTGTAGCAAGGCCCTTTTTTAAAAAAAGAATAATAAATAAAAACAAGGAATAATAATAACTATTAACCTAGCCAATATAAGTACTTTTCTTAATACAAATGTTCTTTTTTTAGCAGTAAAAGAAATACCAGAAGGAGGTAGGTAGACGCGCAAGAGGTGCAAAGGAAAACGTGACATGTAACAAATGCTACTTGTAAAAAAATTTCAGATGGAGGCGAGCGGATACCAAAGCTACCAAAGCCCTATAAAAAATGTATACAGCTATTTTCTTGATTTTTAACACCTTAATTTATTTCAAATTATTTCAAATTAAATTAAGCATTCCATTGCTGTTTTTCAAGGAGATAATTTTGAATATATTTTTTAAATCCAACTGAAATTTTTTTAACATGCTCAGGCAATTTATTCCAAAGTTGAGAAGCTACAAAAATTTTTTTTTTGAAAATTTGTGTTTCTATGCTGTGGGACTCTAAATAAATTTATAAATCTACTGTTATACATATGAAGATGATTTTTAAAATGATTTACTAAATATAGAGGCTCTCCATTTTTTAAAATGTTACAAATAAAGGTGTACATATTGGCATTTTCTACAATTTTTCATATTCAAAATAAAATTATCATTTAAAGGGAGTAATACGATTCCTAAATAGTATTTTGAATGCAAAACGCATGCAGCAGTTTTGGAGTTTTTGTATAGAGTAAGCAGTTGTTTCAGTCAAGGAATCAGAATACAAAACATCACAGTAATCGAGCAAAGAGAGAACTAGTGAATTACATAAATAATATTTATTATTAGATGGTAAATAGTTTTTTAGACCATATAGTTTTTTTAGGCGTAGATATGCAATTTTAAGTTTATTTTTGATATGAGTTTGAAATGTAATACCACTGTCAAAATACACGTCCAGATTTTTGACCTCATTGACTACTGGTAGCTGAACATTTCGAATCTGTGCATGAAAATTGGGAGGAACCTCAAAAGGACTTTTGCCATAACCAATTGTATAGGATTTGAAAGCATTTAATTTTAAGTTGTGATCAATACTTTTTAAATCCTGATTAAACTGAAACTGAGCTATAGGAAGGTTTTGGCGTGAAAATGAAAGATATAGTTGAGAATCATCCGCATATTCCTGTAATGTTGAGTGTTTTACATAATATATCATGTCAGCAACATATAAATAAAGAAAAGAGCAATGGGCCCAAAATAGAACCTTGCGGGACACCCGTAGGTACAGAATGTGGTAACTGATTTTTCAGTGCAAAATTCCTTATTAAGAACTTACGCAATGAGCTCTGCCAGCTAAATAAGACTTAAAAAAATTTACTGTATCAGCAGAAAATCCAAAATAATGAAGTTTTGCTAATAGCATTTCGTGACCTATAGTATCGAAGGCTCTACTAAAATCTAACAACCCAAGACATGTTAGCTCTTTTTGTTCTTAATTTTTTCTGATTTCATTAAGAAGGTTAACCAAACTGGTAGAAGTACTAAAGTTCTTTCTAAAACCTGCCTGGCATTAAGGAATTAAAGAATGTGATTTAATATATGCCTAAATTTGTTGGTAAATGAATTTTTCCAAGATTTTGGATACTAACGGCAATATACTTATAAGCCTGAGGTCTTTGAATTCCTTTATATTACTGATCTTTGCTAAGGGTTTTATAATTGCCTTTTCCAGATTGTAGGATAAAAATTTTGTACAATGCAACTGTTCATAATATTAAGTAAGGGCTTTAAGCAAAAAGGCATACAGAGATTTAAATCTTTTAAAGAAAAACCATCTTCACCAATTGCATTGGAGTGAATGGTTTTTACAATTTTAAGTAAAGTTGACTGATCCATTAAAGTAAATTTTAATTCAGTTTTGACCTTATCATGTTTATGTGATTTATAAAATTGTATTTTCTCATTAGATGTTGTATAAGCTGTATTACTCAAATATGTAAAATAGTCATTAATAGCCGTTTAATCAGAAAACGTATCAGGAAGATCAGAATCCTTGTTACGGCCGAGATTTAAATTATTTGCGTCCCTCCAGAATTCTTTGCCGTGTTTTTGAGACATTTAATGAAAGTAAATAATTTTTTGTCTAGCAATAGCATGTTTTGTGTAGTTCCTTATTTGTCTGTAATATTGCAAGCGTGCGTCAGTTCTTTGTTTTAAATATTTACGGTAGGCTTTATCCCTTTCCTTCATGAACAATTTGATATTATTGGTAATCCATGGCGTAAATGGTTTATCGCGTATATTTCTAATTAAAAGAGACGTATTTTTTCAAAAATTTCAATTTTCTCATCTATATCAAGTGTGTAATAAATTTGATCCCAATTTAATTGACTTGCCTCCAAATCTAACTGATTTAAATCTATATTTTTGTAATTTCTATATTGAATTCGTTTAATGCTATATTATTCATAGGAAAATCTAATACCGAAAATACCATATTATGGTCAGTTATATCTTCTGATATATTTTTAGAGCCCAATTTTTTTAATATGAAGGTTTGATTAGTTACTATTAGATCAATAAAATTTGAAGTGTTTGTAGTAAAATTATGTCTTGTAGACTTAGTAATGACTTGCTTTAAATTAAAAATATCAAGTATTGATTTTTCCTGTGGTTTGCCTTAAAAAATCAATATTGAAATCTCCCACACATATTACCTGATCATAGCAAGGAATAGTTAAACCAAATAATTGCTCTATCCATTCAATAAAATGATTAATATTAGAGGATGGTGGACGATGAATAGTGATGAACAAAATGAACTTTTTGTTCATATTAAATTTAATACTACCATACTCAAATTCATTCGACGCAATGTTAAAATCAATAGTTTTTTCAAATGTTAATTATTGAAAAGATGTCTTTCTGTAAACGGTAGGGAGGTTATTGTTACTTTTGGAGAAAATTGCTATTACGCGGAACATCTTTGATCAACCAAAATGTGAAATACTATAATGTTACCACAGATTAGATTGTTACTTAGAATTGACGATCTTTTGATACTTGAAAAACTAGAATGACATTGACAATTGACAACTGTGTCGATATCCTTAAGCAGGATGATTATATAAAGGGTATTCGATAATTTAAAGATGAGAAATAATTTGGTTTAGATGTTGTAGTGGATTTTTATTGGTCAAAAATGCTTTGTTGTACTAGTTGTCAAATATAAAAAGATTGTCAAATAAAATATTTTATTATTAGATTCATATTGAATCCGGTTTTCACACTTCATGAAAGATTCCATTTTATGACTCTTTGTCAATAATGTCAAATGTCATTTTTATCAATTATTAAAAAAAAATATAAATTAAAAAAAAAATAATATAAACAGTCTTGATAAATTTTCAACACTTGACAATTAAATTTGGACGATTAATAATCAAATTTAAATTTAGTCAACTAGTAACATGAACGGAACATTTTATATTGAAGTATTTTTAAATAAATTTAAATATTGTAATTCCTTTTAAAAATCCAGTTTTATTTTCGCAAGTATCCACGGAGATCATAAATCCCATTGCATCCCCTTTGTTGAAGTGATTTATGTTTGTTCAAAACAATTTATATAAATTTTTTTAAGTTTTATAAAAAAGAATCTTGCCGAAGCGAAGTTTACTGTAGCAACTCGACGAACCTCCAGAGATTAAATCCAGACCAAAAACTGTATTTTCGAAAGTTAAACCCCCGTAGGCGAGGGCCTTAGATATTTTACGATTGCCGACTGAAACTTTCTAGGCACGTACCCCGGTAAGCAATATAAGAGAAAAAAAAAGAGCCAAAAAGGGCAACGGAAAATATTTTGGCCTTTAACACGAGCAGACAAACAAATAAAGAGGTTTGCGTCTCGTTCAGTTTTTTTTTCTTGGATATATCGCAAAAAGTCACTTGTTTTATATGCTCCTCTTCTGGGGCTTAACAAGACGCCTCTCGGTCTCTTATGGACGAACAACTTCTGCATGAAGATTTTATTTGAACCCCGTTATTATAGGTATCTAGTTTATACGATAATCTATTCGATATTATATAATATCTTTGAAATCTCTATTTAAGTTAATTTATTTTCAAAAATAGAATTTTTACATTGTTCCATCTGGAGATTTATTATGCATTCGGTTTTTTAGGATTTTCAAAAGCTCTCTAGAAGGTCTTTAGCCCTTTTGTGGAAAATATTTACCATTGTTAAAATACTAATTGTTAAACTCTTGATGGCCATTACGATGCATAACGTGCGTACGTGACCATATATTGTACTCATACCAAACCAGGTTCTAAGGTTTTTAATCTATGAGATACTTCTTCGTTTCTTTTTTTTTGCAAGATAGTCTGCAATAAGTGAAATCTGTTTTCATTTCTCATTACATCTCCCAAATATTAAAACTTTCATTTCTACAGAGTATTAACCACTTCCTTTTCTTGCCCATTATGCTGATAATGATATTTTCAATATTTTACAATATAATCATAACTCAAATGCGTCCAATTTCTTTGTTGGACTACAGTAAGTGTCTATGCTTCTACCTCATAAAACAGTACAGAAAATATGTAACAGCCTAGGAGTCTTGTATTGGTGAGAAATGTTACGTAGTAGCTGGTGAACAGATGTCTCATCTTGCCGAATGCAGTCCTGGCCTTTTCAATTCTGCTTCGTATATCCTGCGAGTGATCCCGTTACTTGTTCAACAGAGTTTTGAGATAAGTTAAACTCTTTCTATCGGTTGATTATAAGCTGACAGTTATAAACGTTGTCTTTTCTTTAAATTATTAATTTTGACTTTTTAATATCAATGTCCAGACCATATAGTTGGCTGCATTTTGTTATTGTATTCATGAAATTTTAAAACCTTTCTACAGTGTCTAAAAACACGACTGTATCATCTGTATAATGAATGTATACATCACTTTTTTTTCTATTATTGCTTAATATGAATAAATATTAAGCAATAATAGAAAAAATGCAGCCCTGTCTTACACCTCTCAGTATCTTCATTTTCTCCCAAGCCACATTTCTAATTTTGAAAAGCTGATTGATTCTAGTACGAGTTGACTATTATGTTGATGTCTCGTCCATACAAGAGTAAATTTTTCATTTTTTTACCATTTTTAGATATTTTACTTTATTAAAAGTCTTCTGGTAGTCGACAAAACATAAAAACATGATACAGTTCATGTTTCTACATCGCTGAAAAAAAACTTGTATGCTATATATGGCCTCTCATATACTACGTACTGCATCTTTAAAACCAAACTGTGTAGATGCTATTAGCTCTTCACAGATCCTGTAGGTTATGTATGATTTTTAGAAATAGTTTCACTAGATAACTCATTATTGCTCTAAGGTGTTTACACTTTTTAGCTTTTGACCCTCTAAGCAAGATAAACTCCGATGTAAGCCTCATACGGAATCATACTAGAACTGTATGTTTTAATCAACACATTTGTTTACCACCTTATGCTGTATTAATCAAAAAGTTTCAGGGACTCGATATTTATATTATCGGGTTCCAAGGATTTTTTTTCTCTATGGGTTTTATTGCTGCTATTAAATATTATTTACTAACTTTTTTTCACTTTGAAAAAATCTTATATTATTTGTGCGTCAATATCAATATTTGACAAGTGACAGAAATAACAAACGACAAGAAGGTGAAATTTCTTTTAAACAACCAGCATTCTTAATAACTCTTAATCATATTTCTTTAAAAACTGAAAACCCATTTAAAAGAGTTTTTTTGTTATTTTTCATAATTTCTATGCATAAAAATAACTTAATTTTGAATTAGAGTTTTACGGAATGGTAGAATGGTGCTTTCATTCAGTTAGTTCTGCTCGATTCCCATTATAACCCGGTGTTTTCGTGACATGGTTGATGAGAAAAAGCCGTTGATATAGTTAGTTCGATTTCGAAGGAAATCAATTTTTGGTGAAAAAAGTCGATACGGGGAGGTATACCCGAAAAATGAAAAATCCCAAACTTTGGAGGTCGATATCTCGGCTTCTATGGGTCCCATCGAGAAAATTCCAATGGTTTTGTCTTAGTTTCGTCATTCTAAATCCAACGAGACCATTTGAGAGGTCCTAGCTCTTATATTAGCTGAGATATCCCATTATTGGAGCCCATTTTTTTTTTAAATGGGCGTTTTTCACGTTGCTTTTATATTAGCTAAGATATCGCATTTTTAGAGCCTATTTTTGGCCTCAAAAACGAGGTCGAAAAATGACTTTTCACAAATTTTCAAATGGCCCTCATTCAGTTAGTTTTACTCAAATTCCATTATAACCCGGTGTTTTTGTGATGTGAGTGATGAGAGAAACTCCCTGGTATAGTAAGTTCAACTTCGAAAAAAATTCATTTTCTGTGAAAAAATTCGATACGGGGTGGTATACCTGAAAAATGAAAAATCCCAAATTTTGGAGGTCGATATCTCGGCTTCTATGGGTTCTATCGAGAAAGTTCCAACGGTTTTGTCTTAGTTTCATCATTCTAAATTCAACGAGACCATCGGAGAGCTCGTAGCTTTTATATAAGCTGAGATATCGCATTTTTAGAGCCCATTTTTGGCCTCAAAAATGAGGTCGAAAAATGACTTTTTTTCCGAATTTTCAAAGTACTCTCATTTAGTTACTTCTGGTCGAATGCTTTTATAACCCGGTGTTTTTGTGACGTGGGTGATGAGAGGAAGCTGTTAGTATAGTTAGTTCGATTTCGAAAAAAATTAATTTTTGGTGAAAAAAGTCGATACGGACATTTTCAAAAACATGTTGTGGGATATCATGGCAGCTGTCGATAATGCGTTGACGAAGTTCATCCAAACTTTCAGGTTGGGGAGTAAACACCAGAGATTTCAAATGACCCATAGAAAACAGTCTAACGGCGTTATAACAGGAGATCTAGCAGGCCATTCTATAGTCCCCCTTCGCCCTATCCATTTATCTGAAAACTCGTCATTTAGCCATTGCCGAACGGGAAGAACATAATGAGGAGGAGCGCTGTCTTGCTGGAAATATATTTCAGAAGCAAGAAAATGGGAGAGAATGAAGAATGTCTTTAGAATTTCTTTCAAATAAATTTAAAAACCACTTTAAGAAGAATTAAAGAAAAAACAAGAAAATTTCATAGTTTTAAATGAAATATAATTTTTTATCATATTTAATAATACAATTTAATAATAGTTTTCAAAGAAATTTATGAAAATGCAAAGTTGCATTACTCAGTTAAGCTTTAATTTCTTATTAATATTCAATTAATAAAAAAACTTATAAACCATAACAAAATATTGGAAATCACGGACAATAAAAAAACAGCAAAAAAACGTACATCTATGGAAGCCAGTTTAAAATAAGATAAAACTAAAAATTTTAGTAATGGCAAGAAAATCAATATGAAGCTGAAAAACCTTTATAAGTTAAAAAAATTTGTAGTTTTTCCTTTGGATTTCTTAAACTTAAGTTAAAAAAAATCAGTAGAAACCAAGAAAAACCAAGAAAATAAAGAAAAAATCAAACATTTAAAAGAAAAAGTTAGTGATATTTTCTTTATAAATTCACTAAGAAGGAAATAGAAACTTAAAGAGGTAAAAAGTAAAATTATAGACAAACACAAAATATATCAACTAAAAATGACAAAAATATTTAAAAATTAAAATTAATAATAACCATATTGAAAAAAAAAAGATATTTTGAGACTGAGACTTAAAGTTTTTATTTTTTTTTCTCTAGTTACGTAGGTCTTTTTTGAGATAATGGACGAGTTCTTTCAATTCAATACCATATTTTAGAAAAAAAAATCATTTTTTTTAAATTATTTTTTCCTTCTTACCTTTAAAAACAGCATAGCTGACCTTATCATATATGTAACTTTATGTTTAATTAATAATTTAATTTGCTTAATGTAAATTTTTAGATTTATTAAATTGGGTATAAATGTTATAATATGATCTTTCAAATTTAATTACTTATGCCATTGCGTCTTCTAATGCTTCTGGGTTTTTTTAATGCATATAAGTGTTCCAGTACAATCAGCAATAAGAGTAATCAATGCAATCTTATGATGATATTTAATTGAATAGTTTTTTTCTCGAGAACATTATTGTTAAATAGTTACTAATTTATTGAGCAACACTGCCTCTTAGAAGTTGTAAACGATTACCAAAATTTAGGAGGTTTTCACCTTTAAAGGGTTTTGCTCTAGTTAGTTCCTGAATTAAACAGTACAAATCACATATATCTGAGAAGCATTAAATGAGATAAATTTTTAAATCTGCCCAGATCAATATTACCTACTAGAATTTCTGCTTTTCTAATTAACTTTTTCCAAAAGGATTCGAATATGTATTTTGTTAAATCGTTATCATTTAAACAAAAATAACTCTCATAAATACTATGACATTTGGAAATTAATTTGTTTATGGTATTAACATCACGTTCATACGGTTCAGTGTCATCTAATCTTGATTTAAATAAATCCCAGCTTCTTTTGGGTTTATCTAAGGCTACTTGGGTTGTATTTTTTTAATAATTGATTGGATCTTTTATTTCTAAATCTGATAGAAAGTGAAGTAAAATAAAGGCAGAAAGAAAGTGGAACTTGTCTTTCCCGATTCTGTTGTGTTTTGCGCATGTAAACCACGTCGCACCACACTAGTTTTCTAAAACTATAGTATTATGAAAAGTAGTATTTAACAGACACAATCCTACTGACTGCGCCAATTATATATTTTGTGATGAAATTTTGGTTTTTGGAAATTATATTTAATTTTAAAATACAGCGATACCATAACTAGAGTATGAGTAAACTAAGATTGCCTATATTTATAGTTTTATAAAAGCTGATCTAGCAAAATGGAAGATTTCTGGCGAGTAAGTAATACTGGACGATATGGATTCATCTAACTAGCGCCATTGATAAATGAAACAAATGTTTGTAAACATATTTTTTACAGTTTTTATAAAAATGTTTCAATATTGTCGAGCCAATGATGTATGTAGGTCTGGACTAGGCTTAGGAAAAAAATTTTATTAAACTTAGATCGCTAAAATGATTTGTATTTTAGGAATGGGTCTTTCTGTATTTCTTTTATAATTTTTTGACAATTTTTTTTAAGTATAAGAATGTATAACTTATAATAAAGAAAACATAAAAAAATAAATTATAAAAAAACTTTAGGAGGCTCTGGTCTATATAAAAAATCGTCCCAATTAAAAAAAAAATATTTTTTCTAACCAAATTCTGATCTGGACGAACCAATTCAATTTAGAAAATATGAAAATACGACGCAAAATATTTAAACGAACGTACCTTCGACAAAAATGGAAATATTCAAAAATTTTCGTAATTCGCCTCAAATATCGCAGCCCCTAGATATATTATGCGCACCCCCGTCACCATTATCCACCCAATAAAATAAAATACAATAAACGCCAATCTGCATTCGGAAAGTGTTCCGTCTCGATCTACCCAATCCGTATCGGTCCCAAGTAGCCGTAAGTCCATTAAACCTCCTCGCATTACGGCGAACAGGAAAAAACGAGGAAACGCCGAAAAAAATCATCGGGATCGGAGTGAATCCAGACGAAATTCGTGGGGACATTTGTCAGAGTCGATTTGAATGTGCTTTACAATTATTTAATGTTCGAGGGTACGGTTAACGTAGGAGAAGCAATCGGTTTAGGAAAATTTAATGATTTAATTTGTATTCAAGAAAAGTTGAAGAGAGTGTGACAAACAAACTAAGAAAAGCAAAAGCACTCACTATTTTAAAAGCATATTTTCAATAAGATTAAAATTTTATTTTTCTTTTAAACACAAAGTTTCCAGGTATTTTTGGGATATTGCAAAAATTGAAATATATTATGACAAATATTCGTGGTAAAAATGTCATTTAATATGTGTAAATATATTGAGAATAAATATAATATGTACATGTTATATTTTCCAGGGAAAAAAGTTTAAAAAAAGCTAATCGATCAAAACAAACTGTAGCAATCAATCTGAATTATAAATGAGAACCTTTTAAAAAAATTGCCAATTTTCAAAATACTTTCAGAAGACATTTTTTTTAAATTAAATTATCGGAAATGGGGATTTTGTGGCAGTAAGGTTAATATGTTTTCTTAATTACTGAAAGATTGCAGCAACACCCCATGATCTTTAATCCGCTGAAGACAAATTTTCTAGTCTGTAACTATACGTAGTAGAGTAAAAACACGGAAACTATAAGATTTCTGGATAATTAAAGAGCAAAAAAGGTACAATACGATCAATACAATGATCCAATAATCGACTGAATGCTAGGCCTACAATAGTTCAAGTGTGTTTTTTTGTTGATCATGTGTGTGTTGATTTTAGATCTGGTAATCTATTAAAAACTGGAAAACATTTACTTCGCTAAGTTACATACGAAGCCTTCTTAGGCCCGATATTATAAATATTATTCAAAAGTTAATTTTAACTTTAAGTGCAAGTTGCCCTGAAATGTCTTATTTCTTCTTCTTCGTCTTTCGTTAATCGAAATCAGTTTTAAGTTCTATTTTATTCAACAAAATGAAATGATATATATGAATAGAACTGATTTCTAAATATTCTTGGCCGCCGAGGTTTTTCAACAATATTTAGAGAGTCGGATAATAGTTCTTCAAAAACATTGCATATGAGTATACTAAATGCAAAACTCGACATTTGCAATAGAAGCAATTTTTCAGGAAGCGCAAAAATCTGTAAAAAAAATATTTTTAGTGTCATGTATTTGGGAAAATGTTTGGTAGATGAGTATATCTAAATTCTTTCGATTTGTGTTTACTTTTTAAATCATTACTTATTTATAAATAAGAAAAAAGGAAATAATGTTTGAAAATACACAGTTTTGCATTTATTTTTTGCAAATACCAAGTTTTGCATTGAAAGTAAAGAATAATAATACTAAAAACTACGTTTTGTAAAAAAGTTTATTAAAGAAAACAACACAAATTCTAAATAATTTTTAAGAACAAAATTTATTTCTCTAAATTCCTATTTTTTAGAAAAATGCAAAAAAGTACCAAAAGTCCTTAAACAGGTTAGATCCTAAGTTCTTCATATTCCTCAATGACCACATTATTATCATTTTCATTTTCTTCATTTTGTTGGTCTTCTTCAGCTCCTCTCTGTTGGTAATTATGAACTGCGTTCTGAAGATCCTTGTAAAATTTCAATTCTGGATGGCTAGCCCAGTCCAATCCAAAATGATCCTTTAGTAAATTAAAAATAGAGGACTTATCTCCTTTAAAGCAATGCATTCCAGTAGGAATTTGTTCAGGCTTTAAACGAGAATGGGTTTTTCCTCTCTTTACAACTAACTTAAATACACCCAAATCAGATTTATAGAGCACTTCTCCTCTTAATAGAGTGCTATTACCTTCTCGTGTAAATACGAAGCGTTTACTTTCATTAAATTTAAAGTGCCATTACGCAGGCTTTTTTATTACTTGGTACACTGCGTTTTTCCAATCAAGAATTGTCCAGTTTTGACTTAGCCTAAGAACCCTTGAATGATTTTGAATAATCTGCTCATATTCGTGGCGATTGATTATCACACTTTTTTTTTAATTTCGCGTTCGATCAACCCAAAAACCTTATTTGGGGGAATGAATGAATGGAAATGTAAACTCGATAGTTTCAATGGTTTTTGGTGGCTCATAACAGAGCCAGTATGCTAGCATCCCCATGACGGTACTATTTTTATTTTGCCCCCCACATCCATCGGCAAAAAGTAAAATTTTGTTTGTAGTTTCTCTAAAATCAAAATTTGTCAGCGTAGTATGTATAGCTGAGGCAATAGCATTGGAATTTTTACAATATTCAGTTTCTAGCCAGACAAAGGATAACACTGTATTTTGAGAAAGTTTTGTTGAAGAGCTACCACAAACCACAGTAAAATTATAAAAGTTTATTTGTTGAGAAAAGTATGCACTTTGATCTGGCAATTTAGGCAAAGCCAAATTTTTTTGGCAATCAAAAGAAAAAAGCTGTACATCTTCTCTGTCTAATTTTAAATACTTATAAAATGCTTTGCTTTTCAACTTATGGACACGTTGTTCGTAAATTATCTGAGCTTTGTCATTAGTGTTCACTTTCAACTTCTCTTCAAACTGAATACAAGTGGAACACAAATCAGTCATGGGGGTACCAAAACTTAGATTATAATTTTTATTCACATATCTTCTAAAAAAACACAATTTTATGGCCAAGTTAAGATTTTGTTCACAAAACATTTTGTATAATTTTCGAAAATTTAATTAAAAGGCAAAAACACACGAGTAGTTCGATTTCTTTGATAATGCTAATTTTATATTTATTAATAAGAAAACATTGATTTTTGAATGCAAGTAGTCAAGATAGTTTCAAATATTATAGTATGAATTTCCATTAATAAAATTATGACGATTCTAAGAGAATTGTACCAACTATTTAGCGCTTCTCTAAGCTAATCAAGGTAAAGCTCTCTCAGCAGCATTTGATAGATCACAAAATATTGCTATAGCAATTTTACTCTTATTTATAGCATCAACAGTTGACACTTGATTTGTAAAAGTATGCTTTGTATCAAAATTAGAGTTAATTGTATAGCACTGAATACTCAATAAGAAAAATAGGAAAATTGTGGTAAAACTAATGATTAATATCCTCAAATCACAATTTTCGTACTTTTTCTTTCTATGTGGTTTGATGGTCTTTGATCCGAAACGAATACGCAATATAAATCTCAGTTTAAAAATTGTCGCGGCACTCTATCAAGGCGCGATTTACCTGTCGGAGATGACTGATGAAATTTAGGCAAAACCACTTATTTACGTCTTTTAGCAATCTGACTGAGTATGTGCCATAAAATAGGAATAAATTCATTTCGATGCACGGCATATAAGGAACTTTTTATCGTAAAAATGTATGATTTATTGCTGTGGTTTAAAAATTTCCCACGGAAAAAAAATAAAATTCGAGTGCTAATCAATCTAAACAAAGCGAACTAAAACAATTATTAACCGAATGATTAGTTTTCGAACAAAAATATTTGTGTGGTGACTATATGACGCTTTGTTTCTCAATAATTTGCGACCGGGTGTTAACGTTTATCTTGTAAAATATATCATTTGTACTGCGAGACGATAATTGATAAGCAAATGCATCGGCGAAATCTGATTTATGAAGGTGTGAAAAGGTTTTGTTTAGTTTTTCTTTTTTTTTGGCAGAGTTGCAGTTCTATTTGCTGTACGTGTTAGTTTAATTTAATTTTTGCAGCTTTTAGCGGTGAGATTTTATTTGTAGAAATAAAGTAAGTAGCATTAAATATATTTTGCACTAATATATGTAAAAAACGTTATTATAGATTCTCTTAGGTTAAGTTTTTTCAGTGACCTCAGAGCCATTTTATTTATTATTATTTTTACAAGGTATTGGCTTTCCCTTACTTCAAACTTTTATCATACCTTTTTTATAATTTTATAAATATCTCATTTTGTTTATTTACTTATTTGATATTAGCCACTTGTCAGATTTTAATGTTTTTTTTTATATAATTCTTTTTTCTATATTAATTTTTTTCTTCTAAACTAATTTTTTTTAATTTGTTTCTTAAAAACTGGATATTAATAATATTGAAAAAAAAGTTGTTTGTTTAGCTGCCAAAACTGAAACCAATATACCTAAAAAATAGTATAGTGTTGATTTTATTATTTTTTAAATAAATTTTGTCAAAATAGTATTGTATATGCCATTTAAAATGTATTTAACTCAAAAAGCAATAAAAATAAAAAAATATTGCTAATAAAATTGTATGATATGTAAAAAGGTAGTTTATTCATTAATATACGAGAAATTTTATGAATTATTTGAATCATATTTGCTAATCAAGGATACATTATTGTTATTATCATTTTCGCATACCTATACCATATTATGTCATATTTAAATATTTTGGTTATTGATGTATGCTACTACATTCTAAGATTTGTATTATTTTCTTTGTAGCATTATCATAAATAAATGCATTATTAATATTATAGAAATATGCAGAATATAAATATAAAAATATAAGAAAATGAACTCTCCTGCATCTACAAGTATATCATTTCTAAAATTGCTTACTTAAAACCTTAAAATCACATATTCAATTGACATAAATATCATAAAAAAAAAATTAACAAACAATTTTATATAAGAATAAATATATTTAAATAGCAAAAATAAACAAAAAGAAAGTTATTAAAAAAAGTGGATTTTAACCCTTTGAGGCCGGATTTATTTTTTTAAAACTTTTGGTGAAAATTTTTGTTTTGCTCAATTAATTAAAGATTATTTAATATGTTTTTAATATTAAATCTTTTTTTTTGCATATGAGTTAGTTACAATGAGGTGTGCTCACTGTAAGGACACTAGGCAGATAAACAAAAAAAAATTGATAAAAACTAATTTTTTATTGCTAGAAAAATACATTGATTATAAAAAAATTATTTGGTATGATATTGACGGAAACAGTTTTTCTTATCTGAAAGGCACAGGGTAACATCACACCTAAAAAAATAACAATAATTAACTATGTTTATTTATTTATCAATATGATATCAACAGCTACCTTGTACAATGCCATCATGATTTGTGAGGTTCCGCCTTGGTACTACAAAAAGCACATCTTCCAGGCTTGCCATATAGAGGCATGTGGGAACCAGAGTCGTACCGAATTTCGTATGGTATAGTACGTCTGAAATGATTCACCGTTGCTGATGGCCGACCCCTTTTCGGTAAACCTTGTTCAGCTCCCACAAGTCCTAGGCCCACTGAACGTTGAAAAAGTTTTAGCGAAAGTTGCGCATTGGAATCCGTTCTTTTTTGATACAATATGAATGCATTTACTAAGGATAAATCTATGAAATAGAAAAAAATTCTATGCCACCACTTTTTCGACTTTCGTTCAACCTCATAAAGAGTTTTTAGCATGTCCGTCCTATCCACGTATCCCATATGCGTATTATATTTTTTTACTAGTTCAGGACAAGTAACACCTTCGACGGAACCATCTTTTTTTTTGCGAGAAACCCATTGATTTTTGCATGGATCCAGATAATTAGTTAAAAAATGGACTGGCCTATTATCCATCCATTTCAAAAATGTCAACTCATCAGTGCTAACTCTCTAATCGAATTCACCCCTTGTTAACTGCTTGTCATCTAGTAGATCTGTTGGTAGATTCTTTCGATCTTTTCTGACGGTACCGCAAGCGTAAATCAACTCAGTTTGCAGTTGTTTTTGCAGCTCGACCGAATTAAAATAATTGTTAAAATATATTTCGTACCCTTTTCCAACTAAGTCTCTCGTAAGGTCTCTAACAACTCTACCACCAAGAGACTTTTCGGTCATTTGACCTATTTTACCAGTGTAAATCTGAATTTGACATACGTATCCTGAATTTTTGGAACGAATCCAAACTTTATAGCCACGTTTTACTGGTTTTTTTGGCATATAATGTTTTAGGGAGCTTCGTCCTTTGAATCGGATCATCGATTCATCAATAGCTTGATGTTGACTTGGTTTCAAAGCATTTTTATATGTATCAGATAATACATCTAACAAAGGCCGTAATTTCTAAAGCTTATCAAAGTTTTGGTGATCACTTATCAATGGATCTCTCATTTCCAATCGTGAGGACCAGTAATCCTTGTAGCTGGGTAGCTTTTTTATGCCCATTATCAAATTTATTGCAATAAAACCCTTTATTTCCTTTACATTAGTAGGCGTAAATGCATGACTATTACCTCCATTTCTCTGCAAGGCATATAAGTTAGTTTTAAAAGCTATGTGGTATAACAGATACTCAGGGAATATATGCAAAAACATGTCGGTAGGGGTTTCTATATTGGTGGGAATGTCTGGTCCTATTTCATCTCCAAATTCTTTAAAATTTCGAACACAGTGTGAGTTGGAGTTAGTCCATATAGTTTTTTTGCGAATTTCCTGGGCTCGTATAGTATAGTGTTGGGACAAGGTATCATTCCCAAATATAATAAGCATATTTTCTATGTCAAACAAATCAATTTCTGGCGACGCCGCTGCCGTTGGGCCTACTATTTCTGCGTCCCCTTCAATCTCATCTTCACTAACATCTCCTAACTCGCTAATGTTGTCACAAGGAATTTCCTCTAAATAATCATGCAGGTCATTGGAGTTGAGATTTATAAGCTTGTTATAAAATTTATCTGTAAATAAAAATAAAATCCTATAAAAAAAAAGCGTTAAAAAAATACTCATGAAATTTTGAGAAAATTATTTGCCTAAGAGACTGGTGTCACCGCCCTGAGCACACCATATATTTTCTATAAAACTAATACCTTTTTCTCAAAATTGCATTCTAGCGATAACATAAATATCATCCTAGATATTTTATTTCTAATATAAAAGCAAATCTTACCACCCGTGGTCCCAAAAACTGCTCTAACAACCAAAAAACAGAGAAACTTGTTACCACAACAATACCACGTGCGAACATTAATATGCAAACTGTCGAAATAATACTCGACTTTTATTGGCGCTTAAATTTAGAGGAGCGACACGCTTCCGCATACGTCATCAATGATATCTTCGCTGTAAGCACACCAGGACAGTCAGTAAAAATTAATTTGTAAGTGTCCTCACCGCAGGCACACTAGCACACAAAGGGCTAATGGGACAAATTCTAACTATAAACATAAATATTTGAAAACATTATTTTGAAAAAAAAAACATTAAAAAAATCACTAAAATTTTGATAAATTATTTGTTGTTTTTTAATTTAAATTAGGAAACCAGTTTGACAAAAATAAAGAAACATTCGCTTTTTAAAACAATTTATATTAATACGAACGTGTTATTACAACTTTTATTAGTTATTAAAAAAGTGCAATTTAATGTTAGATATTTTAATTATAAAAATATTGGTTTGAAACCAATTTATTTTAAAAAGTGTTTAAAATATTAAAAAAATATTTGTTCTTTTTGAATTTGAATTATGAACTCTTTTGAAAAATATATAAATAATAATATTGACTCTTTAAAATGGACTTTTTAAGATTTAGTTAAAATATGTTATAAAATTATATTTTAAAACACTTTATAAGATTATGAAGACAAATTTACCTTTAACATAGTTTAATGCTTACTATAAATATTTTGTGTTTCTTTTTTAATTTCAAATGTATTGTGCTTTTTTAAATTATAAAAAAGTGACTTTTTAAATGAAAATGTTATGTTCTAAAATACTAAAAATTAATATTTCAAAAAAATTAAATTAAGGTAATTTCCAAAACAAATAAATTTATTAAATATTAAAATATAATTATTAGATCTTTTAAAAGTAAAAATTTCAATAAAAATAATACAAACTGTTATCTTAACACAATTTGTAATATAAATTGAAACAAAAATTTATGAACATTATTATTAATATTATATGTTTTTTTATTTTAAATAATTTTTGGGAAAATTTTTGTATGTAGCTATTTATGCTGAATTAAGATTAATTTTATTATTATTTAAAAAAATGGTAAACATCTAATACAATTTAAGAATATCATTAAAAAACGTGAATTTTACTTTGAGATATTTTCAATCTAAATTATAGATATTTTGTATTTTTTCTAAATTTCGACCTATATAAACAAAAAATAACAAAAAATCTGAACAGATTATAAAATTGAAAAATATTTTAAAAAAATATAAATTTAAATGCAAAAATTCCCTTTAAAATTTTTGAAAAGGTGCATATATTTTTTTTACCTTGTAATATGACAATATTTGTGACTTTTTGATAAAAAAAGGGTTTTTTACATTCTTTTGGTAAAAAAAATCTTAAAAAAATAGAAATTGTCAGCAAAAATAATTAAAACAGAAATTTTAAAAATATATTATATGTTCAACGAGATTTTTCTAATCCTATATTCAATCATAAATTCTTATGAATAAGAGCGGAAGTGGTTAAATAAAATCTGAGACCGATTAATATGAGATGAAAAATAATTCTTTGAGTTTCACAAAATTACTATTATAGTACTTGTATTATAGTACTACTAGTACCTGTACTAAATCTAATTAGTATTAATTGATTTCTTCTAGTCAAATTTGTTCTTAACATTTAACTCTTCTTATATCAAATTATTTCCCTATAAAAAATATAAGGAAAACACACTAATAGAGGAGTTTTAAAGGCTGCCGATTTAAAAAAAATATTTATTTTCGATAAATTGATTATTTACCACACTTCTCATAAAAACAATAAATTCCAAAATAACCGTAAAATTAACACATTTCATATATCCTACGTACAATAATCATGTGGTGCATTTAATTCTCACCATAAATTAAAAAACAACAGATGGCACAATAAACTTTTAATTGACCGCCAGCTCTTTTATAATTTACAACTCATATCTGTCAAAATGCCTCACACAGTCATTAACCCGGATAAGAATCTTTATATATACGTTTTCTTATATGAAAAATCTAAGAAATAACAATAAATTATATCAAACAAAACATTGGTTGTCTTAAGAAGAGAAATAGAAAAGGAAGCAAGTCATAAACACCCAGTTTTATGATAACATGGGGGTCGAATTGCGCCCCCCCCCCCCCGCTCCTCTTAGAAGTGCTACATTTAATTACGAGTTCCGATATTTGGACGCCCTCTCTTCCTTACACCTGCTGAATCGCAACCCCATAAGAATATGGCAACAATGCTGCTCATTATGATGCGGGGGAAATGTTGCCGGATTGGGCATTTTTTCATAAGGTCTTAGGAGTTACAGGTATATAGGAAAATACTAGTTTTTATGAAAATGCAATGTTTTTTTTTTATTTATATATAATGAAGAAAATATAAAATTTAGTGAAGTGATGTAGTGTGGCCAATATTGATAATGTGTGTATTGCGATCGCAAAAGCTGTTGGAGATAGAAAAATGGTTAAATAGGCAATAGGATTTGCAAATTAAAATATTTAATTAGGTTTCGTGTAGTACTGAAATTATATGAAAATAATACATTTTCTCCTTCACCAATTTAAATTAATAATTGATTTCTTCAAAGCAGTTGATTTCATGTGAATTTACGATCTATGCAAGAAATTGAAATCTTTATTTATTTTTTACAGGCAGTTGATATGGTGTAGTTCTGCTAAGAATGTGCTGATGCAGGCATCCAGAAAATAAAATAAATCTAAGCAATAAATCTTTAAAAATAAGTCATAAAAATATTTACTAAAATATATTTTATTACTTGTATAACAGGCACCCGGGATATCCAGCAGTGAAATCAAATTTTGTCGTTGTGGTTGCCAATTATTGTTAACATCCTTATACTAAGAATTGAGAATTGTTAATAATCTTTCGACCATATATGATCGTGGTGAAAGAATAATTCCTCTAAATATGATAACCGACATGATTTAACAATTTTCTAAGCTAAATATTACATATAGCATTTTCTTCTTTTCCTCGTATTTAACATAAAATTTAAATTGCAATAAGAACTAACGTGATTCTTATACTGTATGTTAAAAATATTGTGAGTCATTATTTAATTCAACTTGTTTAGACCTTTTTTAATTATTTATTTATTTATCAACAGGCTTAACCCAGTACTAGACAAAAATTGTATAATAAAGAAAAAAAGTGTAATAAAAGATCTGCTAAGCTATAACTAATATATCACATTACTAAAAATTTACGAGGACACATAAATATCACAATATTACAGAGATAAGCATTATAAAGTTAGACACTGTTCCCAAGGCAAATCCCAAAGCAGTCCAATCCATGGAAATATTGTTAGTTCTTACTAAAAAGAATTATGATTACAATTCTTACAATGTGTAGAACATTAGACTCAAACTGCCTGCCTAGTTTGTCTGAATTGAACATGAAGAAATACTTTATGTAAAAGTAAAGGGCAAAAGTTTATAGATTGAAGAATATCATAAGATGCCTTTAAGTTTTTATATTTGCGACGAGTTTTCAGACTTTTTAAATCTCGTATGACTCAAATTGTTGGTACTTGTTGCACACTTTCAATTTTATAAATATCTTCACTATAGTACGGAGACCATTTGAACAACAACTGTATTTAAGATGTGAACGTATTATGTGATAGTATGTGAACAATATACAAGCAAACGGAGTTTATTTATTTATCTACCATGTACAGATAAAATAAAATATTTAAGAAATATATTCAAACTTGAATTGTCGAGATAGTTTTTATAAATATAATTAGACATTTTGGCGCCCAACATCTTGTTTTTTCGTAATATTCTCCAATTTGCTTAAAATCAAAATATGGTATTGCTAAGATGGGCTTCTTTATTCTTAATTATTTATTATTTAATAATTTTTATATTTAAATCATAGATGATGTTAAAATTAAATTAATAAGAATAAAGAAAGTAATAAAAAATTAAATATTTCTTTCTAGCAAGGTCATTTCATCGGGGCTATTTTTTATCTAATTACTAAAAAAATAATGTAAAAATAATTTTTTTTTAACATTTATCTACATACAATAATAATACATGCACCAAGGACGGAAAAGTTAACCTAGATTCTACTTTCTTACACCTTTTATTGGTGGTATCTTATATGCGCATATATGAAAACATTCTCAATATGCATGCAACATTTTTACCATTTTATTAAATAAATTAGCAAAACATTCTTATGTGCTTTTTGTCGCCCAAATTAGTTTTGTATGTTCTTTTAAGTTTGCTTAAAATTTAAAGCACAAGATAAATTTGTTTTTTTATATTATTTAATAATTTTTATATCTCAACACAAATAAAATTTAAAATTATTAGTAGAGGTGAAAAATGCACATTTTCTAATTGCGTATGCAACCTTTCTTCTTCTTATTTTTCGATGAATATATTTATCGTTGAATGCAAAATAGTTATACAATAAAATCTGTACTTTTGTACTCTTTATACTGATATTATATAATAAATAATATTAAAAAAAACTTGAATATAAAAATTGACAAGAATAAATAAAAATAAAATATAAGTCCTTGAGCGTCCAACATATTAAAAAAAAATATTCCGTTATATTTTATATCATATTTTAATCAAAATGAAAAAAAAAACACTGATGTGATTGAAATTTTTATCGTCTAAATTACATTTTATTTCTATTAAATTATTTATTTGGAAACTTAAAAACTTGAATCAAATTTTCGTAAATTCTGTCATAATATCACCTTTTAAAATTAACAGATTGACATTTTTTTAAAAATTAATTTCTGCATTTATTTAAAGCTATATTTTGGCCTTATTTATAGCTCTAACAATATTTAACTATTAATTTTTTTATTATTTATGCATATCAAATGTATCATGTCTAAAAAAAGAGAAAAGGTGTTACATTTTTAGCTTTTTTCTCATCAACCTCAGTATTTTTTATCTTTACTATAACATATGATTTATATGGATCATTTCTATTAAAATTGTTTACGATACTTAAGTCCAAGGACAAGTATCAGGTTTACAGGAATAAAATTAAGATTGCTTATTGGCGTTTAAAAAATGTATTTTAGTAGGAAAATCATTTAATATTAATATTAAGTTTCATTATCTATGTAGAATCGTATTTATCAAAAATAATATTTTATAAAGGCCTGTCTAGGTGAAAATAAACATTATTTATTTAATCTAATTAAGCTCATCTTGACAAAACCATATTTCGATTTTAAGCAAAAAAAGAAAATTAAAAAAGATAACAACAAAATGTTGGGCGCTAAAAATTGTAAGCGCAGAAATTTATTTATTTTTATTATGATGATATTAACCTGCTTGTCTAAATTATTTGAGTATCAATGCTTAAAAGATTTCTAAATTTTTTTAACATAAATAATGTGCCTTCCCCTTTTTAGCAAAAAGCCTACTATTAACGCCATCACATCACGTTTTTTTTATTTCACGTAGATCATACTGATCACTACTGATCTTCGGCGTGAAATGTACTTTATGAAATATGTGCTTATCATTGGTAATTACATAATCATTTTTTTTCAACTAGTTCAGTAAACTTATTGAGATACGCTAAATTTAATATTCTATGGCTATATTAAAAAGGCTCATCATCGTTAAAATCCCCTATGGTTATAGTTATTCCATCAAAACCGCTAACTGCCTCCAAGTATTCGGAATAATACTCAACAAATTTAGCATTTTTTTACGGGTGGTCTAAGATGCAACAATAATATTTGTATTATCCATATTAAATTCCAGAGAAAGTGTCTAGACATTATTCTCATAGCATTTACTTCTGATTACCCCTTGTTAAATACTTGTTTCATTTAATGACCATCTATATTCAATTTTTGGCCAGAAACATCATCGGTTTTATATATAAGTTGGAAAAATAAAGGATGCTGTATTAAACTGTGTTATTTTTTATGTTAAATTTTTTATAAGATTAAACGTACAAATTTTAGACAACTCGAATAATTTTTTTATTGTTGGGCGCCAAGATGTCTATTATATTTTTTAAACCAATTAGGTAATATAAAACCTGAAATTTTATCTAAAAGATGAAAACATTAATTTAGTTCCCTGAAAACTGGAAAAATCATAAATTCTTTATTTATTTGAACTATTTGTCTCAAAAGAAAAAAAATTACTGCACTCAAAAAATCTTTAGATAATTAAAAGAATGAGCTTTACTACATCAAATGCCTAAAATAAATAAAAATGGCCACAACTACGTAGAAGTATTAAGAAATTATAGGCCTACAATAGAAA
Organism: Anthonomus grandis grandis; assembly: GCF_022605725.1. Classification (NCBI taxonomy): domain Eukaryota; kingdom Metazoa; phylum Arthropoda; class Insecta; order Coleoptera; family Curculionidae; genus Anthonomus; species Anthonomus grandis. The sequence goes on along the minus strand of NC_065548.1, from coordinate 13,072,165 downwards.
TTATTCCTGGATATTGCGTGAAAGAAATAAAATATGACTGTGGCTACTAGTACTTGTATAATTAAACTTCTTTCACAATATTTCGAAGGAATCATGTCTTCACTTCAATGAGACGAATCATTATACCGGCTTGGCAAACTCCTTTGTTAGGCTTTTTCCATCGATATTCGATTTTCGATCATTTTATTATCGAAAAATCTAATAATTTTCTCTATTGTTGGGCGCCAAAATATCTAATTATATTTTTAACTACTTGGAAGGAAGGAAACATGTCTTCACTTCAAAGACATGAATATACCGGCTTGGCATATATTTGTTTCATCATCAAAAAATCGAAAAGTTTTTTTTATTGTTGGGCGCCAAGATGTCTAATTATGTTTTTAACTACTTGGAACGAAGGAATCATGTCTTCATTTCAAATACATGAATTACTATACTGGCTTGGTAAACTTCTTTCTTGAGTGTATTCAATATACTCAAGGAAAAGTGAGATTTCTTGATTCCCCACCTGCGCTTGTTACCATTTTTTCGATCATTTCACCATCGAATAATTTTCTGTATTGTTGGGTGCCAAAATGTCTAATAATGTATTTAACTACTTGAAAGAAAGGAATCCTGTCTTCAATTCAAATTACTTATACTGGCCTAACTTACTTCTTTAGTGTATTCAATATACTCAAGAAAGAAGTGAGATTCCTCCATTTCTCACTTGTACTTGTTACCATTTTTTCGATCATTTTAACATCGAAAAATCGAATTTTGTTTTTTTTTATTGTTGGGCGCCAAAATGTATGTAATTATGTTTTTAAAAACCATTTAGAAAAAATAAAATTTTACATTATTTTTTAATATTAGGATGAATTTTAAAAGAAAACATTAATATTTCTAAATGACGTTTGAAGAAGACCTGAACTTTTAAAGATTTTGCAGTAAGAAAGTTATAAAACTCTACCAATAGAATAACGTGTTTTTCCAGATAAGGTTATGGAGAACTAAAACAAGATTTTCCATAATTGCAAATTGCTTGTTCAAGAAAATTCTTTAGAGAATTTCCTTTTAGAAACGCCGGCAACGTAGGAAAAAGCGCGCGCTCCGCACATTATATTCTCATGTCTTCGCGGGCCGGTTTCCTCGATGGAATCTCGACCTCCTCAGTCTCGCGTCACCCGATTGGTCGTACAGAGGTGCGATACGACGTTTCGGCTTTTGCTACGTACGTCATCGGAGACGACGTTCGCCGTCCCGACGCTCTATAGGGCTACAGAGACGCGTCGATGTAAACATTTACCGGCCCGATAACGTTTCTTCTTTTGGTGGATGTTTTGTGGTTTAATTTTTTTTTTGATAATTATACAAGTGGTGTTTTGTTTGCATTTTTTTTATTTTTTGGATTTAATTAGGGAGTTCGGCGATATCAGAGTTGCCGGTAAATATCATTGAGATTTATTTATTTTTCGTGTGAATTTATACACTTATGATATAGTACAAAATATCTACAGATTGATACAACTTTCAAATTGCTGTAGGTACGCCACAAAATTTCACAAAAAGATTATAAAGTCTAAGAATATAAAGGAAAACATGAAAAAATGTACTCAATTAATTGCAAAAATTTCAAAATCACTATTGAACCTGCATGACTCTTTATTGTCATGTCATTTTGCAATATTTGCTATTTCCTGGAAGAAAATGATTGCATTCATTAGAACTGCGGATTAAGATTACATGAACAATCCCAATTTTGCAAACTCTGCATTTTATCATTTATTTTTAATAATATATTAGGTCACTGATCCTTTAACACTTATTAAAAACTAATAGGTAAAATTATAGTTTTATTAGAATTAATTGACCTTTTTATTATCAGTATCTTAAATACAGGAATTTAATATACTAGTTATAGTTGATTCGTAGAAAAGAAAATAAAATAAAATATCTTATCATTATTATATTATCTAAAGATTTTGTATCAAGGATTTTTAATAATTTTTTCTGTAACTGAAATAAATCAATTTTTGCTTAAATTAATTGAAATTTTATGAGGGAAATTAATATTTTTGTTACCTAAAGACGAGGAAATATATTTTGAAGAAATTAAATAAAAAAATGAATTTAATTGTCTAAGTAAAAAATCATGGTTTAAACGTTTCAAAGAGAAAAGAAATTATTCTTATTACCTTAAATAGTTAACAAAAAACCTGGATAGAAAAAATAAAATATAACTCTGTTTAAAAGATGAAAAAAATTAATTTTAGTAGTTAGAAGAATTCGATAAAACAAAACAGAACTTACACCTGATATCTGAAAGAAGTGCCAAAAATATTATGAATGAAAATTGACTAACTGCTTGAAATCTAAACAGACGGGAAATGTCTGAAATATAGAAAAAAGTAATTTTTATTGTTTGAACAGAATTATCAGTTCCCTGAAAACAATGATATATATTCATTAACCACTTAAAAGATATAGAGAGTAGCTCAGATTATTTAAAAGAGGCGAAAAAATATTTCTATTATTTAAAATATTTACTAAAGGTTCAAAAGTCTAAATGATATAAAACGTCATTTTAACCTTAGAAAAGACAAAAATGGTTCTACAACAAAAAATCTTTCAATATATAAAATGGGTAGCTTATTTACATCAAAGACTGAAATAAATAAATGTGGTACTAATTGCGTATAAGAATTTAAAAATTCCAGGCCCAAAAGAGCAATTACTCCTGGAAACTACCTGGAAGGAATAAAACATGAATGTGTCTACTAGCACGATGATATTCCAAATTCTTTCCCAATACCTTAGGGAAAGAATTTGGAATATATTATAAAAAAGGAATCATGACTTTAGTTTAAAGAAACGAATTACTTTTATTATATTAGGCTCCTGTCCTTACTATACCGACCTGGCAAATTTCATTCTTGAGTGCATTCTATTCATAAACTCATAGACAAAGCATTATAATGAAGAGATAATGACCACGATTAATCGATTCCCCAATTTCTTACATATGCTTGTTAATACGATCAATTTGGGTCAAACGCTAGTTTGTAGTGAGGCAGTACAAGAAACGCTATCGTTCTGTTTTTAAATAATAATGAAATAAACTCTAAGTCACAGGTTTTAAATTTATTAAATTAAAGTCAAAGGATTATACGTGTTTCGCCCATACTACTAGTGTATTCACTAATAAAAAGAACGAAAAAAGAAGCAGAGACAAACAATACTACATGATACAAGTCAAGGGTAGAAATGAAGTTGAAATTGGTAAAATCGGACGGAGACTACATATTAAAATTATATAAACAAAAAAAAATTATTTTTTTTATTTAATAGATTAAAATCAATGCATTAAATTTGAAACCAGTAATTTAGAATTTATTTCATTACTATTTAATGTAAGCCGGTCTCTTTAAGAAAAGATGGACTATTTCTTGTTCTTTTTTTGACTTATGACTTGTTATTGCAAAGTAGTGCATGGATTTCCGCACCGATTACATTCGTTGCTGTACCGATATAAAAACTACTATTATTACAGTTCTCTAACTCACTTTAAATATTAATTATTTTTTGAGACAGTCAAAAGTAAAAATTCAACTACCTGGATGCAAAAATAAAATTTCAATTTCTTAAACGTAATTTTTTATTTTTTCAGGCACTTTTTTTAGAGCCTCTTTTCATACTAAATGTTTAACTGCTGGAAGTAATTTCTTATTTAAGGTAGTTAGTGAAAAAAAATACTTTTTTGCAGGCAGTCAAAATTAAAATTTTCACTATCTGGATATAATTTTTCATTTTTTCCAGGTAGTTAAGAGGCCCTTATTTAGGCCCTTAAAACTAAATCTTTCACTGCCCGGACGTAATTTTTTAATTATTTTAGGCAGTAGAAGAAACTTTTTATTTTTTCTAGTGTTTTTTAAAATTTTTTCCAGGCAGTTGAAAAAATCTTTTTAGGCCCTTCAAACTAGACATTTTGGCCTGGACGTAATTTCTTACTTATTCCAGGCAGTTGATGGAATTTCCAGCTTTTTTCCAGGCAATCAAATTTAAAATGTCAGCATCTTAAGCGTAATTTTTCATTTTTTCAATGCACATTAGAGAATTTTTTTCAGGCCCTTGAAACTAAATCTTTCACTTCCCGGGTGAGTGATTTCTTATTTATTTCCGGTAGTTAAATGAATTTCTATTTTTTTTCCACTAAATTAAAATTTAAATTTCAATTGCTTGGAGGTAATTTCTTAATTGTTTAAGTCAGTTAAAGGAATTTTCATTTATTTTCCAGGGAGTCCAAATTAGAATTTTTCTTATGTTCCAGACAGTTCAGCGATTTTTTTTAAGCATTAAAAAGTTACTCTTCCTGAAAGTAAAAACAAAAATGCATTATAATAGATAAAATAAATATGGCTCCAGTTGCCTTAAACAGGACTTAAAAAAAGAATTAATAAGAAAAAATACTTATTTTCTAGAATGCCTTAGGAAAATAGGAAAAAGTAATATCTTTTAAAAAAATATACCAAAGGATCAGTCTAATTAAGTCTCTGCAGGGTAGAAGACCAAATGCGAATAAAGAGCGAAATTAATATTAACTATTATTAATATATAACTATTTGCAGACATTATAATAGAAGCACCGTAAACTGGGGTTACTTGTATACCTTTTCAGCACACATCCCAATATACATTTTATATCTATGAAAAAATGTTCATACATTGCATTCTAAAGCCCCTTCTATTCTGTGTATGCTAGCCCTTAGTCATATAAAGAATAAAAAGAGAATCTATATTATAGCAAAGGCCATTAAAACCAATATTTAAAAAAAATAAATTTTTATTAAATACATAAAGCCAAAAAACAAATTCCTTATAAATGCTTTGAAATTCTATTAACAAGTTAAAAAAAAATAAACAAAGGTTTGGTAAAATAGGGCACATTCTTTGAAAAAAATCACAGTGTAAAAAAAACAACACTGACTAATTTTTGTCAACTTAAAAGTTCAATGTGTTCTGAATCTTTACACGATTCGCACTCAGAATAAGGGTGTTTGTTTTCTGTGACAGGGTTTCCAAATTCATGCGCTACATTTCGTACATTGCATCCAATCAATTGCGCCTTAAATCGAGAAATATTACATAAAGAGTTGCTTTTTCTTTCCTTCCTACTCCTCCTGGTAGGGAGTTGCTGTGTGCATGGCAAAACGCTAGGTGAAGAGGGTCTTGATTCTTTGGCTGTAGTTAACACTTTAGAGAACACTTAGGGAAATTTTAGAGACATTAGAATCTGTAACAGTGCAAGATGCATTACTTTCAAGTTCAAATTTCTCAACCCCTGTTCTGCAGTACTTTTTCAACAAATCAACCAAGGTGTTGTCTAAGACTCTTTCCGTATCTATATCTTCTAGTCCACTAGGAATGCGCTTTAAAACTTCGTCAGGACTTGTAGGATACAAACCGGTTCCTCTAAGTCCTAAATTGAGATTTTCTGCCAGATTTTAACCTACCCCTTTTTACAATCTGTCCAGTAGGTTTGAAATTTGTTCTTTCGGAATCCAGCCTTGGAATCGAGACATTTTTCTCCGGTGATCAAGAATCTTAGAATACAGTTTCATCGAGAACTACTTGATTGTTCCTCTCTCAGGTTCCGACGTAAAGCAGGAAGGCTGGAAGAACCACATTTGATATAAGTTAATGTCGAATCATTTACTCGCACTTCACGTATATTTTATTTCTCGCAGTTCACCTTGCGTCCAGCTATCATAAACATTCAAAGCTTTAAATGCAACCTTTGGTTGTAAAAGGTCTCCATTAGCATTTCTATAAACCAATAAACTGATGGTAACACAAAAATGCTCCTGAGCTTTTTCCACTTCTCTATTACTTCTCTTCTTCACTTCTCTAATTATTAAATCATTAAAGAAATTTAGATTTTCATCACGATCCACTGATTCTCTGGATCTCTGTATATTTAAAGCCATTCGTTTTAATTGTTTCGTTTTATAAATGATCGAAAATCGAGCCCTAAGAAGTTATTTTTGAATATTTGGAGACTTTTTCATTGTTTGTCCAATAATTTTTTATTACGTCACGAATATCAACCTTTCTGAGAGGAAATCCTCCATTTGCTAGAGCACCCAATTTCTTTAAAACGAGAGCCTCTTCTTGCCCATTTAAGGATCTTTAGACGACCAACTCAGTATAAGTGTGCACCAAAAAGTCTTCGACTTAACGTAGTCGGTTCTACTTTGAAAGTTTCCTCTGCTAATTTTCTGACGTCATGGACGTTAGCAACAGAACCACAAACAATAATATTTTTATAGTCGCCCAGATAAGTTCTATCCGCAATATATTTTTTTCTTATTTAAGGACTAAATCTGATTTAAAACTTGCAAAAACAACTTAAGGGAAAAACTATAATTAAACATAGATAAAAGGGCTGTAGATTTAATTTTTTTGCAGCATAAGAGATAAATGTTTGTAAAGTGATAAATGTCAATTGTGATACTGTGATAATTATCACAGTAATTGTTAAAAATTTGGTTACCCCTTTAAACTCGGTGTGTAAATAAAATACACCATAGACACACGAGAGACACATTTTTTTAAGGGATGAAGGGTTGTAAGCCACCTCTCAATAATTTAAAATCATTGTAATTGGTAAATTTGTAACAATTTTGTTTGTAAAACGTGTATCTCTGGGATCTATGGTGTATTTTATAATCTATTATTTACACACCGAGTTTGAAGGTGTATCAAAATTTTTAACAATTAATGTTATTTTTTAAATTATTTATTATTATACAAACAACTTTTAATGAAAGTATCAGTAGTACGCTGGGTTTGATTAATAAATGAAACACAGTACTTGCATTTAGCGTATAATAAATTAAAAATTGCTGCCTAGCGCTTTCGGCCGTAGGCCATCATCAGGGCTTAAGACAATGTCAAAGCAACGACCCTATTCAAAAAAACTGTACACAACATGTTGTGTATAGGCAGCAATTTTTAATTTATTATACGCTGAATACAAGTAGTGTGTTTTATTTATTTATCTCTTATGCTGCAAAAAAATAAATATACATCATTTTTCTCTATATGTAAATATATATTTTTTAAATTTAATTAAATTAAATTTATTTACCTGTGATAACAAAAATCCGGCGAAAAATCACAAGAAATCATAGCCTTAAATAAAAAATAAATTATAATAGACGTGACGTATAGGTTATTCCGGGGTGGGCAATAGTTGCCCCAATTTACACTATAATGCAGGATCATAATGATAAAAGAATAGTTTTTGTTTGTGAGCCAAGAAATAACTTTATTGGCTAACAATAAATCGACAGAGGTACATCGATCAATTGTGACTTTTAACTTATTGATTAAAAAAATAAAACATTCAATTCCAAAGTTCGTTGTCCCAAATTGTGCTGCTTATTATACCACTATGCATTCCATTATAATCTTAATCCAACTGCTAAAATACCAAATAATCCTGCAATAAAAAAAAATCTGAATACACTTCATTAAAAGTTTCCAATTTATAATTCATTGTTTTGCCCCAAAGTCGTACAGTCAAAAGTTAAGCAACAACCTTCATGGGCACCATCTCGGTAGTTCATTGATCCGCATCAGGTGTCTCAGCCGGCTAACGTCGTCCTTGCTTCGGTGATGCCTCATCGGTTTTACTTCATGTGTATCGCCACCAGATGAGGCGGTTTCTGGGAATCTATTTATATTAAAATAAGAAAAAATTATTCACTTTACATACCATTTATCACTTTTAACTATGTCCATATTAAAAATTGAATTTTCCTGTTTGTTAGTTTTTATTTTAAGTCATTTTGTTGTCTCTCAGTTACATGAATAATTAGGATTTTATTATTTCAGGTCTAAAAAACTCCTCCGTCTAAGTATTATTAAATCTGCTTGAAATGTCACTTTTTACCATTTCTTCAATTTTATTTTTTTGCAAAACAGTAAATCTTTTCGTCATTTTTCAGTTTTAATTTTATTTTGATAATAACAGAGGAAAACAGGCTTATCAGTATAAATATTATACGATTTTTTTTATACTTTACTATGCACAGCCGTCAAGGTGCTTCTCTGTTCGAACGATTGACATCGACTTTAATATCTTACACATTCTTTTTTTTTATAGCGTATCCCATCCTACCGACTGTCTCTACTGCCATGTGAACATTCACCCTCACACTCTATAAAAGTAAAACCAATTTAAAACGTCCAAAAAAATCCCCATGGCAACGAACATAGTCACCGAATGGCTAAAATCTCTTCGCTTGGGCCAGTACTCCGAAAGTTTCATAGACAACGGCTATGACGACCTGGAAATCTGCAAACAAATCGGCGATCCAGACTTAGATGCCATCGGGGTATTTAATCCCTCGCACAGGGGTCGGTTGTTGCAAAGTGTACGTACTTTACGCGAAGAGGGCGCTGCTAGCGTCTATTTTAGCCTTGAAGAAGCCGAGAAATCAGTTACGTTAGCTACGGAGGAAGCCTCCCTGTCGGATCAGGCATTTTTAGTATCTGCACAGCAGAATGACGCGGACAGGCACAGTACTGGATCCAGGACGTCGGGAAATGAGAAAATTAATCCCAGTGCGCCCATGGAGGAGGTTTCCAGGTATCTGGATGAGTACGAGGAGGGTAAGGCGGAACTTGTTAAGATACCGAGGATGCAGCTTAAAGGGTTATTGAAGGAGAAGCTGGGACAGGATGGGGTGAAGTTAAGTCTGCAACCATATTCGACACAGGTGAGTTTTCAAGTACTATTAAAATATTTTATACGACATGCTTCTAAGAGTAACTTGGCTTAAGGCCAATTATATCAAAGAAGTTGTTGATTTGTGGCAAGTTGAAAAATAAATTTATTTTAAAGGGAAACAATTTAATAAAGATGTGTAAACTATTCTGAAGAATTCATTTATTAAACATTTGGAAGCATAAATAAGTTTTTTAACTCTATCCCACTATAGCAGCAAGTTTTTTTTCCAGAAGTGTATCATAAACAAGATCTACAGTAATTCCTTTAAATCTTACTTCCATGTCCAAAGTAATACTTACATGTCCGAGAAAAAAATTATTTTAACAATTTTGAAGTAAACTGGTGACATCTTATCAAGCTCTATGAGGAGCATCTCAGAAATAGAGATATTGAATTTTAAATAAACAAGATATTTTTTTTTTAATATTAAATGGATGGATTTCACGAAATCTCTCAATCATTGAAATTTTATTTTAAGTAGTTGAGCTGCAGCTATTAAATTTCAAAAGTTAATTTAACTGCTTGTAAAATATCAAAATAATGTCTGGCAGATGTTTTTAGGTAGCTGATCAGATGCTTACGGTTTAGTTTCTTGGAATAACTCATAAATAGCTTCAATTGCCTGGAAAAATTCAGTAATTACACCTGAGTTTTGAAAGACATTTTCAGATAGTTTGTTATCGGACTCTTACATTTAAAGTTCTTAAAATACCTCACAAATGCTTAAAGCATATTTTATGAAGTTAACCGGTTCTTATATTTAGGGTTCTTGAACTAACTCAGAAATGGTTTTGGTTGCTTGGATAGGAATCAGAAATAACCTTAGATGTGTCGGAGGAACTTGCCGGCAGTCAGCTTCAGATTCTTGTATCTAAGGCTCTTGAAATTACTTATAAATGACTTAAACTGCCAGGAAAAAATAATAATCTTATAGCTCAAATAAGGTTAATTGAACTATAAGAGAAAATCAGAAATGACCCCAATACATTTTTAGAGCATAAAGAGATATTTTTAGGCAGAAGGCATCAAGTATATTTAAAGTTTTAAGTGCTTGAAAAAAAAAATAATGACGTCAAATGTACCTACGGTTCTTGAAATAACTCATAAATTAAAACCAATTAGAAATCACTTTGACAGATTTTGAACTATTTGAAGAAAAATAAAAATTAATTCCAAATTCAAAGGATACATTTTTAGGCAGTTGGCCTCGAAATCTTACATTGTTAGTGAAATAACTTGCAAACGAGTTCAAGTGCTTAAGAAAATTCAAATTCGAATGTTTTTAGATGTCTTGCGATGCACTTCTCTCACTTGGCTCTAGATATGTGTTATATAATTTTAATTATATATTAATTAACTGAATAATGTTCATGAGGATGCCTTCCTAGAAAGACGAAACGTGATTACAATAATTTTTTGATTTTTTAGGACTATAGGCAAAGAAGTAATGAGTTAATGAAAAAAGCTTTTAGGAAAAACATAATAAAGAAAGTAAACAATGCAAAAATTAAACAAAAAAAATTAGAAGGAATAAAAAATTCACACAAGCAACTTCAATAAATGTTAAAAAACTTATCGTAAAGAGGCGCTTTAATCACAAATGACCTAAGATACGTGACATTTTCAGCTCGCTTTAGGTTCTTGTAACTAAGGTTCTTGAAATACTTGAGAAATGGTTTCAACTGCCTGAAAAAAAATCAGAAAAAACCTCAAATGCGTGGAAGAAATTTTCTTTTACGTATTTCTTCAAGTCCTTGTATCTACAGTTTTTAAAATAACTCATAAATAACTTTAATTACCTGAAAGATATGAGGAATTACTTCAATAGTTATTACCAATATCCTTTATTAATTCTTTTAATTTATGTATTTAGTTACAATTTACATTTAAAAGAAACCTTAATGTGCTCGATGATCTCGTGATTCTTGATCCTAAAAAATAAAATAAAATAACTAAATGAATAAAATATTAGATTTACTGTCTCACTCTTTTTCTTGAGTTTAATAATTCGGATGGTGGATCAGTTCGTCTCTCTTTTTTACAATACAGTTTCTTTGGTCTTCTTTCTCCTTTTAGTCCTCAATAGAGGCGATTTGGTAGCAGGAATTTGTACTTGTACTTTGTGCCATGTTTGCCTGCAAAAGTTCTATTAATAAAAGTTGAGTAAGTGACTTCTCTTGTTATAAGGCTTTTAATCGTTATGGTATTCACAGCTGAAAGGAAGTTTTGGGCTTTTTCTAATGCAAGAAGGAAGTAAATCTGTTAAGTGGGAAGTTATTTCGCTTTGTACTGTCTTTAATAAATTCATAGATGAAGTAAGTTATGCTGAACTGCTTCGAATTACTTATGTCTATAAAATTTGCAGAATGTTCTTCGGAAGCATTCAAGACCAACCAAAATCAAGCAAATCCGATATTTACAAGGGAAGATATTTAATTGATTGATATGTGGGTCTCGGGAAGTTGGAACTGCCTTTAGGACAATGAAAGGCTAGAGGTATCATACTGTGGAACTATAGGCAGTTTGTTTGCTTGCAACATCTTTGATGCAATGATGCTAAATGGTTATGTGGATTTGTCAAAGAATGAATTGCCAAAGAACACTTTATAACATCATACAAATTTCTCACTTAATTTGACAGGCATAAAACAATACGACTGTTCCTTCTCAGTAAAATATTAAATTTTTTTGTAATAAACTATGATAAGATACTTTTTAATAAAGTTGATATTCAACGTTAAATTATTGTAGATAATGTATTTAAAAATAAAAGGTATTTTTAAAGGTAAATTTTAAAGCAACATGGCAACTTCGCTCGATCCCATTGTTGATGTCACAAGGAACTACGACCAGTGACGTCGTCAAAAAATATTTACATAATAATATTACCATTTATGAACTATTTATGTATTTTTTTAACCCAGTTAATTAGAGTAAAGATACCTACCTAATAAGAAGCATTTTAATGTTAATTAAGTAATAAATAAATTTCTTAATAATTCGTGTTTTTAAATGCAAAAAAAAGTTTTGTCAAATTTTATTCTATTAAACAAATATCAGTTTTACATCACTTATTTTTCGTATCATATCAAATAATATATACAGGGTGCTGACTTCTTCAAAGGACTGTATTGGTATATTGGAAACTCATTTACCTAATGTCTTTATTAAAAATATATAGTATACGAGATCGGTTAATTTAAGGCAAAGTTGCGCATTTTGGTGCTCATTAAAACGTTCTTTTGAAATTTCAAAAATTCCGAATAGTTCCGAAGATATTTGGAAAAAACCGAAAATAACCGACTCTATTTGAAAAGATATAACAAAATAAATGACTCATTCTCATTGTTACTTTCTCTATTTTACAAAATATTGTCGTCAGATTTTTAAACCGACGTTTTGTATTTGAGCTGTATATCAAAGTTTGTTTCATCATTAAGTTTGTTTTTTTAAATACGATTTTTACGATTTTTTATTACGGATTTTAAAAGCCCCTTACGTTCCTAAACCAATGATGTATTGCACTTATTCAAAAATTTTATATTAATGAATATTTCCATAAGGACTCATGTGTTAAGGAGAAAGACAAAAAATATATTTTTAATAGGATTAAAAACGTTTTCTTTACAGTGCTAGTATATTTAGTTTTAATCTTCTCCCGAAGATGCCATCATCGTTAGCGAAACACGCGTCGAGAGTAAAAATAAAGAGTTTTGGTTAGTGGTAAAACTGTCTTTTTGTCTGTAATTTTATAACAAACACTATTGGCCAATAAAAAACCCAAGGCAGAATCAAGAAGTAAGACCTCAGGGACAACAGTTATTAATATATGGGTTGGTATGTAGCACAATAAAATTATCGGACGGTTTTTTTCTTGAAAGAAATCTAACATCCGAAAGATATGCAGTTAATAAGGACCAATATAATGAATTCCTTTGAATATATTACGTCAACTATGGTGGCAACACCGTGAACAACAAATGAATTGTTCCCTAACAAATGGAGTGGAAACCAAGAACCCGTACGTTGGCCCGCTAGAAGCCCCGACCTATACCCTTTAGATTACTTTCTTTGGGGATTTCTTCAAAACCGTCTTTATCAAAATACGCCACAAAATCTTAAAGCCTTACGTCAAGACCTAACAAGGGAGATCAGTGCTATCCCCGCAAAGACTATTCAGTGTGCGATCTATAAAATTCACGAACTGACACGAAAATGCATCCAAGCAGGCGAATTACTATAATTATATTTGAATTTTTGTTTTAATTGTGTTATTTTTAAATCTCTGTTTATGTTAGTGTCCAAGCTTTTTTTATTAATGCTTTATTATATAAAAAAGGTGTTTGTTTTTAATCCCAATACATTTTTTGTCATTATTATAACATTTTTGCATAAGTGTTGGTTTAGGAACATTTGTTAAAAACGGGCTCTTAAAGTCTGTAATAAAAAATCCAGGGCCATATTTAAAAAAAAAAACTTGATGACAGCTGAAATATGAAACGTCGGTTTGAAAATCTGACGAAACCATTTTGTAACATAGAGAAAGTAGCAATGAGAATTTGTAATTTATTTCTTTGTATTTATTTAAGTAAAATTGTAAAAAAATAAAAATTGCCAATATTCGGTTTTTTCCAAATATCTTCGGAAGTGTTCGAAATTTTTAAAACTTCAAAAGGGCGTTTTAATGGGCACCAAATTGTGCAACTTTGTCTCAATTTAACCGACCTCGTATTTCTTCTAGTTTACAAGATCCCAATGGTGAGGCTCGAATTTGGGACACCCTGTACAGAGGTGTGTGAGATATATGATTATATCTGTATAGATAATATTATATTTGTGAATATTGTCACGTAGATAGGTTAAAAAATTTTTTTACTGATTGCAAATTAATGAACCCCTAAATCACTACTGAAATAAATATTTTATCCTTTATTTAGTTAATTCTTTTATTATTTGATTTTAAAAAATTATTTATTCGTCAAATTCTAAATAGTTTTTAGAATTTGAACTAATGTAACTCTTTTTAGTTCACTTTTATCCCTAGTTAACCAATAAACTTGACAATCATCATATCTGTTCAATGACCAGATATATATGTCAGCGATTATATTACTATCATTATTGGTCTTTCAACTATCCTATTGGTTAAATATATGTCGAAAATGAGATAGTTCACCTTTAGAATACAATCTTCGCAATAGCTCAAAAATACAAAATTTAAAGTGTCCATAAGTTTAACTGACAAATCGATCCATGCAGGCGCCTCATCTGATGGTGTCCAGCATAAAATGGACAAAATTAAATATTTGTCCAAGCAAATGCATTGTGTAGAGCAGGACGCTCAAACCGGCATGTCGCCTTGTGTAGCGGACGGGACACGTAAAATAATCAACGTCCGGTAAATGGTCGTCGGCAAATGGTCCGCACGTTCTGCAATATTAAAATATTTGAATAATGCTTTGCTTTTGTATCATGGCATCACATAAGATTACCTGCATATTAAACTTTTAAAGTTTAGTGTTTTTTTTAAGAAAACTAAATGCCGTTTAATGTAGGTACTCTGTAACTACTTGAGTGCTATCAACCAACAATCATTATTAAAAATGTTAATTAAATACTCCATGTAAAAATTTGATTTGAAAAATATATTCTATTGTGTCATATGGAGGTGAAAAAATTAAATTTCTTAATATATTAATTTTTCTTTGCTTATCAGCATGAAAGCATACTTACATGAAATTAAAATTTTAATCTCAGCGTTGATTTTAAGGATATATCAATGTAAAACTAATTTAAAAAATCCCTATCGATTTGGAACTAATAAAACATTATTATTTGTAATTTTTAGTTAAATTTCAACTATTAAGTTATTGCAATTTTCTTAATAAGTAGTGTAAGTTTATTCTTTTCTTATAGCCCAAAAACAATTCAAAAAATAAAAAAAATTGTTTAGCCACTATCTCTTTGGAAATAATTATAAAAAGTTTGGTAAAAATAAACAATTTGTTTTTATCAGCTTAAATGCTCTAATATATTTATCAGTGATTTTCAAGTTACTCTAAAGCGCAAAGGGTAGTTTTTTTAATAATTTTTTTTTTAAATACGACATATTAACATATAAATTTAATAACATATTAATTTCAGTGGTCATATGGTTAGAACCTTTGGTGTGACACTCAAATCACGAGTTTTACCACCAACCAAATTTCTTTATTTTACTCTCGTCACATGTTTCCCTACCGATGTTAGCACCTTTTTTTTCCCAAAGAAGCTAATATCGTTAATCGAAACACGTTTCTAGATTAAAATAAACATTATTTTCAACGATGGTTTTAAAATAAACTTTATTTTAAGAGCTTATTAATATTCATGAAATTAAAAAAAAATAACTGATTCAGATTCAAAGTTCTTAGATGATTTTTAAAATTTTATTTTTAATATTTCTTGAAATTACATATATCTTAATCGGACATTTACCCAAAAATTCCATTTAATGGCATACAAAATTAAATCTGAATTATTTCTCCTGACCCCAGCTTGTAAACCTGTTTTTTTGTTGAATATAAATAAAGACAAACTAATTCAGATGTTCGATTTATATATTTAAGTCAATGTTTCTAAATATTAAATAAAATTCGTATTACGATCTAATAAAAAACCGATATAAGTCATCATTGTAAGAATTTATAGAGTTATTAGTTTTTTATAATCAGTAACAATCTTCTAGTAAATAAATATTTAAGTCTCCAACTATAACTGTCTCGCAGGATATTTTTCACGAAAATTTTCTTAGTTTCTTATAAATTCAATATTCCTATATGAGGACGGCTTATATATAACGCTTACTTGTAAATCAGACGCTTCAATATAATTCCATAATACTTAAGGGTTTCTTTGATATCAACTGATGTTCCACCACCTCAGCCATCTCTGCTTGAATTTATAGCTGTTATAACAATATATCCTACAAAAATGCCTCATTCTCATTTAACCATGTCCCAAATAGAGCTAGAATATCACATGAATTGCTTATTAATAAAGATTCTATAACATTAACTTTGTTGCAAATAAATTAAATATTCATATAGGTAACACTTAATTGTCCTATAAGAGACCTCATCAATTTTCTAGTGCTTTCTCATAATTCACTGATATAACTTTTGAACTATCATCTTTCCTTAAAAATGTACTTTTTTAAATGCCCAAACCCTTGTGAATAATAAAAATATTTTGTTAATTTTTAAGGGTATAGCCGGATCAATGGTAAAATCCAAGCTTTTCAATTTTTTTTTCTTTAATTAACAACGTTTCGGCCTATGATAGGCCTTCTTCAGAACACTAGAAAATCTAAAAAAAAACAGTAAAAAACATTTATAGACAAGTTCTTTATACAATGGTCACAAAACAATCACTAACAATTAAAAAACGTTAAAAACTAATTAAATAAGTATATTAAAACTAAACTCTTACATTACTCAATGACTATTTCAATTATTTAAATATATCTTTAAAACATAAAGACAAAAAATCATCAATGAAATTTGAGAGTTATAATTAAAACTAAAAAATCAAAAATTTAATGGGAACATTTTAATTTATTTACAGCAGTAAAATGTTAGCTGTTCGTTAAATTGCGACAAATGGAATATCATAGCTGTTTCAAATGATTGCATTTGGTTTATTTGTTATTGAGAATATATACCTGTTAGTGTGTAGTTGACAATAATGAATAATATTTTAGCTCAAGGTTTTAATTTTTAAAGTGTTTAGATAATCCAAAGAAAACATGGGAAAACATAATTCGTATCTTTTTTTTTTCAATTTAAACATCTGTTCTTTTATTCTTACTAATTTTAAAAATAAATGTTTATTGGACTTAAATTAAAGAAAACTTAATTGAGCAATAATTATTACTTTTACTGTATACACGCGAAAATTTAAACTTTGTAACTATGTAACCAGATGTATGATCTTATTTGTGTTTTTGTGTATCTTTTATACTCCTGAGCATAATCTCATAAAGATCGTTACCTCGACCAAAATATATAAATTGATCTTGAAAAAAATTAACAATACAAAATTAAATCTAACTATAAATTTTCTAAGAATCTAAATAAAAAGTTTCGAAGAATATAAGATATTGTAAGATAAATACAAACACCTGACAACCAGTTAATTCGTAATCCTACACTTCTGTTGAATAACAACCAATCCTTCCCCATTACTTTCCATGTGATTTCCTATAAGTATAACGTCTAGCTCTATTCAAAAGATCATAAAACACAGTTACAATATGCTTCTAGAAACTGATAACGTATATAGCGCCGTTTCATCGCTTTTACGTGACAATGGCGCGAATGAGCGCTTTAAGCTTTATTCTTTCCCTACGTAAGCTTGTTGTCTAATAATAACTAATAGCTGTTTAATAGGGTCGTAATTTTCGTGGGGATTATCGTGGCGAAATTGAGCGGGAGTGTGTAATAAGAATTAATGAAGTATTTTTAATGAATTTTTCTTCGTGAGTAGTTTATACTTACTAAGGCGTTGATTTTTAATGTAGAAATTTACGTGTATGAGAATAGGGGGTCTTAAAAAATTGATTAGAAGTTTAAGAGTTTTAATATTAAAAGTATTTTAAAAAATGCAACTTACTTGTATTAAATTATGAAAAATAATTTTTAAAATCCAGCCAAGTGCCAAGAGGACTGCTATTAAGTGCTTAATGCCCAAGATTTTGCTAATTGCCCAAGAGGAGCTCTATTAATTGCTTTCAATAAAAACATATTTTTTAATTAAGTTGTGTGTTAAATTCCTAATAAAAAGTCCTGTTTAGGTAGTTTATATTATTATTTGATGAAAAGTACATACGCAGTTTTAAATGACATTTTTACTTTTGGTAAACTGAAAATCTAATTTACAATTTACCATTTTGAATAAAATATTTTTATTAAAGCTCAATTGTAGGCTTTGTGAATTAATTCATCTATAAAAAAACTGCAAAAGTAACGAAAAAGCAAACAAAAGTGAATAATAACGACGACAAATGAACAATCATGATTTCTTTTTTTTTTGGTGGAAAGTGTAATTTTTGTTGCTTTTTAATGTTTAGGCTTTTATATGCAAGAAATATTTTTAGAAATGCTGAATCTTTTACAAATCTTTCATTAAAAATACTTTATAATTATATTTCATAGTAAAATTTGAATTTAAATTGAAATTCCTCACTAAACTTTTTTGAATAAAAAAAATAAAATGTATGTTTAATTGCCTTAAATAATAAATCACAATTTCCTTTTTTATTCTAGGCAGTCGAATAGTTTTCTGAAATTTAAATTTTTTTATACCCACTAGTCGATTTTTCCATTTTTATAGGAACTAGGCAGTTATTTCTTTATTAATTAAAGTAGCTCATCACCTACGAATGATATTTTAATGTATAGCGATAAAAGGTTAAATACATTTTGAATATTACTTGATTTTAGCAAGGCTCTTGACACCCTTTAGCATCATATTCTTTGTAAAAAAAATAAGTTTGTTAGTTTAAGTGATGCTTCTGTATATATTTTTGTTAAGTATTTTTTTGTTTAAGTTGCTTCTTTAATTATTTTTAAAGTTTTTTGCTAATAACAAAGTATCATATTATATTATGATTAAACAGGCTATTCCACAAGGTAATGTTTTGCTCTTCTCTTTATATGCCTTTGATTTTTATTCTTCTATAAACCAATATTAAATACATCAATATGCTGACGACACACAAATTTACTATTTTTTTCTAAACTTAATAAAATTGCTGTTATGTCTGCTGCACACAACATAGTTTTAAATGAAAAAAAAACTGAAATTTGACTCAGCAGAGAACTATATCTTAGAAAGCGCCAATTTCCAAGTTTCCTTACATAAATTAAAGCTTAAACTTAGTAAATTTATAAAAATGTGGGTCTCATAATTGACCCCAACCTTAGATTTGCTTCCCGTGTAAATAACTTGGTCCAAACTTCATACTGCAAGCTGAAAAATTTACATTTAAGCAAAGATCTTCTTGTACTAACATTAAATTGAGATTGTATAATAGTCTTATTCTCTCCACTATTTCATATTGTGATGTTGTATATTGGCCTGCAATTATAAATCAAGCTATAGAAATATTACAAAAAATACAGAATGCCCGTGTTACTGTGCAGAATGTACTATATTTGTATTTCGAGATGGTTAAGGGCTTAGATGTTCATATCAGCCAAACTCGCTATATTTGCCTATCGAATAGTTTAACATAGAACCCGTTTATTCCAAAGGTCGTTTTCCTTTATTTCTCTGTCAATTTGCTGTTCCCATAATTCTGGCATTATTCAGAAAACGGATTAAATGCTAAGTGCTTAATGTTTATAAATAATGCAAAAAGTATTTTTTTAAAACCTTTAACCTCATATAATAAAATACAGTGCTATTATTTTCAATGAAACACTGATTAATAACTTCTTAAAAAAAAAACATCAATAGGTATAATATTTACATTTTTCATCACTATTCGCTGACGCATCAACCGATTCATTTTGAAATAATAATACTAATAATAATAATAGCAAAATTTAATAATAAGCACACATTTATAATAATATACACGGAAAATAGTAATAGAACATGAAAAATAAAAGGCCATGTCAATGCAGCCTTTAGGCGATGCCAGAATTAACAAATATAGCAAAATATAAGAATGACGCTTTAAGGTGAAAACAAAACTTATATAAAAATGATAATATAAGTTAAAAATGCAAGCAGCAGTATAAAGCAAGCACATATACACATATTTAATGCATTAAGGGATAAGGAACGGAAAAGGGGAGGAGAACGATTAATGTCGGGATAAATACATATATATTACGACTGAAAAAAAAAACTATATATATACATATATTGGTTTTTATTTTTTTTCTTTTTTACTGGCGAGAGAATAATAATTGTTTAATTTGTTTTTTAAAGGTAGCACAGGATAAGACAAATGTTGAAATGTTTAATGAGGTAACAGTATGTCGCGGAATACTTAGTAAATGTAATTGTCTAAAGCGTCGGTGGTGAGTATTTATCCAAAACTATACTTTACTGTATAAATAAAGAGAAGCAAAATATAATTACATACATGATATCATAATGGTTGAAATTGGATAAGACTAAAGAATCACGAAGATGCTTTTTTAAATCTTGACTTAAGACTTTTCTTTGGTTATGGATAAGTTTATTATAAAAGTTAAAATGAAAGCACGGTATAATAAGAGTAAAGAATAATATGATAGAGTTTTACGCCTGAGAAATTTGATTCAATTTTGGAATTTTTCTTTTCTAGTTTACGGTTTAGAAATGTCGGGCCTCATTTAATTATTATTATATAAAAATATTGAATTTTAAATAGATATTTATGTCTTTATATAAGATTTTATTATAATTCTGTACGAATGTAGGTCCTAGATATTTGTGTACAAAATTGAGTTTAATTTTATCTTCTTGTAATCTTTGAGTTTCTATCATAATAATTATTTTATGTATCTTCTGAATCCTCTTGAAATGTCATTTGTCTTAGGTATTTCTAAGTATTTTAATCTGGAGTCGAACAACATTTTGCTTTGATTCTCTACCACAAAAATTTATTATGGATATTTGCAACAATAAGTTCGCCTTAATTTATTGTGTTTTTGAAATTTGGCCTTATGGATCGAATGTGTTAATATAGACCTAATAAATTGATAATGCTATTAGAAAACGTTATAAAGAAATACAAAGACAAAAAATTTAAGGAAAAAAACCATAAAGAACTTGACAAATCAACCAACAAATAGAATATGAAAAAATATTTTATATTAAATTATAAAGTAAAGTTTTTTCTAAATTTCTAATATTTTTTATATTTCGGTAATTTCTAGAATTTTATAATTTTCCTAAGTACATTTGCTGCTTATAAGTTTCATGCTTCATTTATTATGATTATATAGGATTATTATATTAGGAATAGTAGCTTAAATATACAGTTCATGTCTTAAAACGCGATTTTACTGTGAGTCTGTATTTTTGTGTGAAATTAAATAATACGTCTAATTTTTTGTCCAATTTTTCAGTTTCTATAAATAATTATTAATTTATTATATGAGTTTTTTAAAAATTCAATTTTCATACATATTTCTAATTTTTTTAGTCTGCATATGTCAAAAAAATGTAATATCATTATTTACAATTAAAATTATATACTAGTATTGTCAAATTTTTGGTTTGCAATTTCTTAAAAAAAAATATAAAAAACTCCTGTAAATGTAGTAATATATACTCGAAAAAAACAAACAAGAAATATTCCTGGAATACCAAATCCTGGCTATAAGTTCACCTTAACTTATTCTATTTTTGGAATTTGACTCTATAGGTCGAATCAGTGTTAATATAGACCTAATAAATAATTAATGAGATGAAATAACCTTTTAAGATTCTATAAGATTGTAGGGTCTGAGTCTATATTATTTCTTGAAATTTTGAGGTTTCTACTATAATTAGTTTTTTATTTGTTTGTGAGTCATGTAATTTTTCTTAGGCATTTTTAAGACTTTAGTCCACAAATGAACAAAATTTCACTATGGTTCTCTACGACAGAAATTAGTTTTTGACATTTTTAAATTCTTGATTTGTCATCTTGTCTTAAAGTTTTATTAGCAAAACTTTGAAAAACTGCCTTAAAGGTACTTTATAAAAAACTTATACTTAACTAGAAATATTCTCAGAATACCAAAGCTCAGCAACAAGTTCGTTTTAGCTTATTCCTGTTTTTGAACTTTGGCCTAATGGATCAAATGAGTGGTAATATAGGTTTCATAAATTGATGATGCTATACAAGAAACTTAAAAAAAACATAGGTAGAAAAAATTAAAAAAAAATATGAAGAACTAGACAAATATACATTGACTAATAAGAATTTAAAAAACTATTTTATACCATCATAAATGGGAGTTTTTTCCTAGTTTTATGGATTTTATTAACATTAATTGTCATATTTAAATGTCATTTATTAAAATACGATTCTCTGACAATTTTGTACTATTATAGGGTCTAAGTACAAACGCTTGTACAAAATTAAGTTATATGCAGTTTTTGAGTTTTTATTATAATTAGTTTTTATTCTGTATCCTATCAAAATACCTCAAACACAATCTTATCATTATTCTTTACGACAGAAATTAATGACGAATATTTTCGAATTTTTGGTTTGTCATCTTTTTTGTAAATTTTATTAACAAGGCCTTCCCTTAAATCTGGTTATACTTCTTCATACCATGAGTATTGGTACTTAATTTAGAAGCTATTACATAAATCACTACAAGCCATACACTAATGCAAAATAAACGTTAAAGAACAATATACAGAAATAATTTGAGATTAATTATTGTAAAGTATATTAAATTGCAAATAAAAATGCTGTTTACCTAAAAGAAGAATTTCAAACACCAAACATTTGCATCTTAATTAACATAAGTAGCAAAATTTTCCTTTACATAAAAAAAACACATAATAAAAATATGTTAAAATGGAGTGAGAGAAGAAGTTAATTGAAAAGTTTTAAGCATTATAAGTTGACCACTGTGAAAGTTCTGTTGCTTTCTAGGTTGGTTTTTCAAAGGTATAATCGCAAATTTTACGACACAAAAGAAAATAGAATTGTTTTTTATTATATCAGACAACCTTCCAAATGATCAAATAATTGTAATTAGTGCCAATGACAAGGAGAAATGGTAACGCGTACATTGGTTTAAAGGGGGGTATGAGGGAGGGACACGATCGGCGATAATTAGCGTTTCTATGTCGGTTTAATTAATTGTGATTATATAGGCTAGAAGGGCCCCAACACCGCGATGGAAAGTCGCATTTCGCGGTGATAACGCCCGCCGCCCCGCATAATTTATCGCTTTTATAAAATCAGGGGGTGTAAAATTATCTGGAAAAGGAAACCTTGTATTAATCAAGGTTGAATTTGTCCTTGTAATCATGCGTGAATTATTGTTCTCGCAGTGCGTGCGTGCTATGATTAGACGATGTATTAAAAGTTATAAGGTAGAAGGGTAACTTTTTATGTTTGATTTATCTAAAGGGTTTTTTGAAAATAAAATATAATTGTTAAAGCAGCTTGAAAATGATATCTGAGTTCCACTTTAATTTATCCCTCTATACCATTAGTCACATAAAACTGTGAAGATTCAGTATTTGCTAATACTTTTTGTTTCCACTTCAATTTTTTTTAAATTTTTTCTTTAGTCAAATTTATAATCTTATTAGTTTTTTAGTGCGATTATTATATTTATTTTGTATTTTCTTAAATATATTAGTTACTTTAAAACTTGAGACGTAAACAATGTAATTATAAAGCTAAGCTATAATCTTGGTATTGAATTCAAGCTTTCAATTTTGGCGCCCAATAAACCCTTAACGATTTTCATATTTTTTCTTCAGATTCTTATTTCTTTAATATTTTTAATTTTATATTTTATAGCTGTTTTAAAGATTTGTTGTTTACCATTTAGTTTGTTAAATTACTTTAAAATTTAATCATATAGAGTTGAAGCCGATTAGGTAAAAAACTCTTCTCGCGTTTACATGTCAATTTTGGAGCCCAACAAAACTTTTTTTTATATTTATTTTTTGTTGTCGTTTGTCGTTATTTTTTTTCCTCGTATTGATACTTGACTACTGATGATATATTATGCTTTGAACGTGGCACTTTTCTAATTAATGTGAATAAAACAGTAAAAAGTAAAAAAAAAATTACAGTTTCTTAATCGAAAATTAAGAAAAGACATTACTAGTAGGAAGTAATTTTTTTGCATTGAAAATGAAAAATGCTTTAAATATTGATGGAATTAAGTAAAAAATAATACCATATTTTAAAAAAATAACAAAAAGTATATAAAATAAAACCACTAGTATTTTTAAAAATTTTATTAATTGTGAAAATTGAGGCAAATAAAATTGAATCAAGGTTTTTTTTAATATTTAAAAAAAATTAGCCAATCTTATAAGGAATTTTTTTTTTGATCAGTTTTAAAATTTCCAAGGAATAATAATAAAAGCAGACAAATAAGCCAGAAAAAAACTAGAAAACCGACAACATTAAAATTATAATAAATAAGAAATTGTATTTTTTGTTTATTTAAAATGACTCACCTATTATAAATAGTTTTTAATATATTTTTTTGAAAATAATATAAATGATTCTTAAGATGCATTTGCACCATTGTTATAACTGTTTTATGTGAATCTAATATATTACGTTTATTTTAGATCTTGTATTCTTTTAAAACTTGAAATAAAATAATATATTTTTTCGATTTAGCACATTTTATATGTTATAAAATCATATTGGAAGGCTTTACAATGTTTTGCTGATTTTTCTTAAAAAAATTGTAAATTTGTTGTGCTTTTGTGTAGTTTTTCTCAACGTGCTACGGTTACACGCTGTATTAAAAGCTATAAGGTAGAAGTGTAACTTTTTATGTTTGATTTATCTAAAGTTCTATTTTCAATAAAATATTATTTATATATTTATAAGTATGCTAGATCTGCATTTTTCATCTGCTTATTAAAGCAAATTGAAAATGATATCTCAATTTTTCTTTAAAACATTATTTTAAACCCTCAGTCCAATGATATTGTTATGATTCAATTTTTATGTCACTTTTTCTTAATTTTTGTTATCTATTCTCATTTTTTTTTTTAATAATTTTTAATTTCATATTTACATCTTTTTTAAAGGTTCTATGTCTACTATTTGGTTTGTTTAAATTATTTTTTTTAATAGTTTAAACAAACTTTCTTTAAAGAATTTTGTTAGAATTTCACTTCAATTTTGACGCCCAACAACTTTATCACATATAATTTTTTTGCCATTTTTTTAAAAATTTTGTCTTATCTTATTTGTGCTTTAAATGTGACACTTTTCTAAATATTGTGAACAAGCAATTTTAAACATTCGGTTAACTTAAACATTCGGTAAAAAAATATGTATTTTTTATTATATCATGGAAAGAACCTTATTAGGAATAAAAAATGTCTTACATAATCATACAGTAGAGTAAAAGTATGTAATAGAATTGTTAAATTAATAAAATTAAAAAAAAATAACAGATGAAAAAATATAAACATGAAAATATAATTTAAACAAAATCAATAATAATTTTTAAAATTGTAAAATATGTAAAAATTATTAACATTAATGAAATTCTCAAGATTTATTTTTTTAAATTTGATTAAAAAAAAGGCCAATCCATTAAGGAAATTTTATTTTGAGCAGTTCTTAAAACTTTTAAGAAAAAAAATTAAAAAAGAAATTTAGGGAAAAAAATAACACCGATAGCATTAAAACATTTACAAATAAGAGACCGTTTTTTTTGTTAAAAATATATTTTGTATTATCAATTAAAAACGTTTAGCAAGAATGTATGTTGTTCTACCAACAATTGGATTTTTGAATATTTTATATTGTGGGGAGAACGACAACCTTGCTTAACCTTTATACCTTTAGTAATATCAAAATATTAAAATAAATATTGAGGTTGAAATACTTGACAATTATATCTGGCGCCGTTTTTTTTTTAGAATTAAGTAAATATTCAAATTAAATATTTAATAAATATTCAGAAAACATTTCTTTCAAATAAAAAAATGAATACAATTTTTTAAACGGAAATTATATTTACAACAGTATCACCTGAAATTTAAAAATGTATA
This sequence comes from Anthonomus grandis grandis, assembly GCF_022605725.1. NCBI lineage: Eukaryota > Metazoa > Arthropoda > Insecta > Coleoptera > Curculionidae > Anthonomus > Anthonomus grandis. Next base: position 13,046,637 of record NC_065548.1, on the reverse strand, counting down.
CTTTAAGAAATGTGTATTTTGTTCGAAAACACCTTGTAAATATTCGTTATTTAACCAGTAAAGTAAATCAGTGTAGGACAACTTTTTGAAAAGTTCATGCAAAGAAAATATTCAACCCTTTATTTTATCGCACTATAAAATAAAGTGTTTATTTCAACTTGGGCATTTTATTAAACAATTCTTAAAAAATATGTTTAAAAAACTAAAATTTAAATAAAAAATTATACAGTGGTTAAGCGCCTGTACTAAAAAGCAAGATAAAATAAACAAATTGAAAATTTATTATTTTTATTTAATTCTTTTTGTACGCCAGATCTTTCATAAGAGTTTATTATTTAACATGGATTTGTGGGTGAAAAATTACTTTAACTGTCTAGAAAAAAAATGATTTATTGCAACTGCTTGGAAAAACATGAAAATTGACGTCAATTGCCTGGTAAGATTTAAATTTATTTTATCTCAAAAAGTTGAATTTTTGTAATTTTTTCCCGCAATTAAAGCTCAATTTCAAGTAAAAAAATTGCTTTTCTAGACCTCTCTATCTAAATTCATTTCCTCGTTTAAACTAAAATGCTTATAAATGTTAGTATTTACAGTAATATTGTACTGACTCTAACTCACTGCTAAAACTTAACCCAGTAAAGATCACGCTTAGAAATAAAAAAAATTCCAAATACTTTCACAAAAATGACAAAATAATAAAAGTTCGAAACATAACATTTAATATTAGATCCCTAATATTCATTTTCAATATTCATAAAATATTGGTCTTTCAAATATTAAGAAAATACGTATATTTTATAAATATATATTGCTACTAGGGTAGTTCCATTCTTCTGCTAAGTATGGACTTCTACACTATTATTGTTGATTTTTTTTTAATTGTTTTTAAGAAATTGGTTGCACCTTTGTGCATTTTTTACTTACATTTACATATCTAATAAAGAATAGTTAACTTCCAAAAAAACTAACAGAAATTGATGTTTCTTTACATTTTTTTAAGTAGAGTCACACAGCTTTTTTTGGGAAATTACTATGAAGAAACATGTATATAAATTAGAAACATTTTCATAATATTTATTTTGCAATAAATTATGAAGGATTTTCCGTTGGCTAATAATTCCCTGAAATTGATATTTCAATCAAAACAAGCTTCTCTCACGATACCCTGAGCTGCGCCTATAATAATTAAAAAAATACAAGAAAATAAAACGGAAAGAAAAAAAATTAAGCCCATCCAAATAATAAATTCATTTCCTGAAGACCGCATATCATAACGGCATACTTAGGTCTAAGTTACGAGCGGTGGTCACGCGAACTTCAAAAGATCACGTTCGTGATTCCTCGCCCCTTACTCTTTTGTATTTTTTCTTTTTTTTTTACATTATTACTGATTTAGTATTTATACCATCCCGTTTTGCATTCATATAACTAAATAAGTAAAAAGAAAATATTTAATAATTTTTATCTCGCGCACTGTGCCGGAGGTAGCAAAACGTTATCTATCAAAACGACGGTAAATAAATTACCGCGGCTTCAGACCAAGATTTATGCCCGAGTCTGTTTTATTACTATCCCCCGTAAATAAGTCCATAATTTAGTTTTACCACATCTAGGAGGAAATTTGGCTTAGGAACGGCCCCGGGTATCAAGAGAATATAAACGGGTGCGGATTCATGCTGTGTTTCTTCAAAAGGTTACTGTTTAGCTTTACTCGAGAATAGTAAATCTCTACTATAGCCACAGTGTTTAAGCTTTCGTTTGTTGAACCACAAATTACTTTAACGCTTGAAGTGTAAAAAATTTAGTATTAAAGTCTAGCCAAACAGTCTTTTTGGCGCCCAACAAAATTTAAGACAATTATTTTTTATTGTGTCAGTTTTCCTTGATTTTTTCTCTAAACTCTTATTTCTTTATTATTTTTAATTTTCCATATTAAATCTCTTTTAAATGTTCGGTGTTTACCATTCATTTTGCTAAATTAATTAAAAATGAAATAATTGTGAATCAAAATTAGATTAGAAATTTTTCACGTGATTTATTAATAAGTAATTTTGGCGCCCAACAAAACTTTTTTAAAATTAATGATTGGGTTAAAAGTTGCATTTTAAAGGTGAAAAGGCGCTTTAGCTCTTTTTATAACGTATCCTTTAAAAATTACATTAGGAATAAAGATTTTTATATTATAAAACTCGTTTCCAAATTATGGACTACCACTACACATTCGTCCGATCTCATTTTACTATTCCAGAACTTGAAAAAAGTCGTACTATGTCTGACATTTTAGCATTATTTAAGATTATTAATAAACCTAAACTTGTTGCTGCCCAAATATTCTTTCTAGAATTATATTTAATGTACCTGCAGGTAGACTAAGAAATCGTAATCTCTTTTGTATTCCATACTGAAGAACGAAATATTATCAAAACTCTCTTCTGATAAGAATAGTAAAAGCTTTTAATTTTCATCGTAATGATGCTAACAGATTTGCAACAAATTTGTAACAGTTTACAAATAGACTGAAACTTAAGTTCCTAGCACTAGATAAGCCGTAGGTTAGTGTTTTGTGATACTGTAGCCCAATACTTGATTAAGTATTCGTAAGTAATTAAGGATTACTATTACTTATTGGTCAACTTATAGTAAGTTTAAATTATTATTTTAAAATCAGTATACCATTTTGTTGATTCAGAATGTTTCTTCAAAATCTTACTGTTTAATTTTGCTCAAGAATAACACAATTACAGTGATTAAGGTTTCATTTGTTGAACCATACATTTGTGTTAAAGTTTAAAGGGTAAAAATTAAATCTTAAAGCCAAAGCACTTATTTCCTTTTTTAACTGCTTAGAATTTTGACGCCCAACAATATTTACCAAAATTAGTTTTTCCTGTGTCAAATTATGCTATCAAGTCTTATTACTTAAATATTTTTAATTTCACATATTAAATTCTTTTTATAGGTTCGATGTATGCCATTTAGTTTGTTGAATTTATTTAAATTGTAAATAACACAGAACGAACAATTTTGGTGCCCAACAAAACTTTCTCAAATACAATTATGTGTTAACATACAAGCTTTGATAGTTTCATTTTTACAGCAAAAAGTTATTTTATCTGGTTTAAAAAAAACCGTTGAAAAGAACACTTAGGATTCCCTTTAAAAATAAATATATAAATAGGTCACTAAAAGTCAACGATAATGACCGTAAAAAAACGCTTTTTATATAAATTAGTTTACGAAGATATTTGCGAGGAAATCTTGCCTAAGAGGTCCTAATTTAAAGAACGGAAAAACGAAAAAAACTTAAGTTAATAAAAAAATAATTTTTAAATGTCTTTAGAATACGCTGCAACAGAAAATAAAACAAAAAAAAATAATATGAAATATGTAATAATTGGAATATTGACAAAGAAAAATTTTAAACGACTGGAATCATTGGAAAAACTGGGTTAGAAATACAAAAATTAATAGCGTAAAAAACGCTGTTTATAAAAACTCAGTTGCAGAGATAATAATAACTCAATGATAAAATATTACTCAAGTGGTCCTAATTTAATAACAAATATGTGGTATAATAATACTCAGTGGTCCTAATTTAATAAAAAGTAGCAAAAATAATATAAGAGTATATATTAATTGGAAAATTAATGAAAAAAATCTAGACAGTGACAACAATTTAAAAAAAAAATAATAAAATGGATAAATCTTTTTGATTTCATTTATCAAATCTTTTTTGCAGATTCGACGTTTGTCATTTAATTTGTTGAATTTATTTAAGTAATAATTTCGAATTATACATTAGGTTACAAACTTTTCACGTGCATTTAATATTTAGTAATTTTGGCGCCCAACAAAAATTTTTTAAATATAATTATTGCTTTGAAAGTTGCATTTTTTAAATAAAAGGCTGTTTTAACTAGTTTTAATAAATATCTCATAGGAAAAACATTAAGGATAACAAATAACAAATAAAAAATTATATTTATAATAATAAGTATACACAAGGTAGAATTGTATGAGCTACAAACATCCCAAAATATGATAAAGTTAAGTGGTTATTAAAAAATAAACTTCCATAAATTTCCAAAACATTTATTTATAATTCCAGCAAATCGAATAATGCATAAAATAAAAATTATTGAAAATCATTTACCCTTAAGTCCCCACAAATAAATGACATGTTAAATACGGATTCTACATAAGAGTTAAAATGCTTAAACCGCTTCAGTTACATAATATAGCCTACATCCATATTCTCAATATTTCATTCCTCGAATAACCATTAGTTATTTCAATTTCGCCATACCCATTGAACATTGTTATTTCAGTACAGTTACACCAACTACGTACAAAAGAAGTAAATAAATAATAATGTTAAGAGCATGGTTGATAACAATGATTTGCTAAGAACATTTAAATGATAAATCATTACTAAAAGATTATGGGTTCTTAAACAGGTGAAGTGCTCATTGAGAAAATAGCTTCCTTTGTGAAGATGCTATCGGTTTACTTATAATTGTAGTACTTTGGGTAAATGGGGTCGAGTTGGTCGGTTGGTTGAGTGAAGCTTTTAAGGTAATTTGTGGTATTTTGAATATTGTTCCTTTGGGTGGGTTGAACATAAAAAATAATACTTAAACATTAAGCATTTAGCTCTTTTAGAAACAAATGAAAAGAGTATTTTATTTAAAAAGCTTAAAAATTAGTCTATAGGTTTCAAGAGAAAAAATGTTTCATTAATTATATTTTAGCGTTTTATCTACCTGGCAAAATATTGCTATTTGCATCAATTTGCTAGAAGTAGAATGTATAAGATCTACTATCTAAAAAAATTTTACAAAGATTTAAAAATGAAATTAGTTCCCATACTTGATTAATTTAAATACTTGGAAAAATGACTTAAACTGCTTGGATGAAACCAACAAAAATTTAAACTGTCTGCAAAGTTATTCTCGTCTGTGTAAATTATCAAAATGTAGAAAAAATGAATCACTGCTTAGAGGCATTAAATATAACTGTTTCAAAAATTAAATATGATCTAAACTATCTAAAAAGAAATTCTGGAATTACGCTATGGACTAATGATCTAAAGGAAACCCACTAATATATTAATTGCTTAAAATTAATTTTTTATTAACATTTTGTTTCTGAAAATATCGAATGATCAACCAGGAAATAACAAATAAAATTCAAAATGCCTGAAAACCTTTCTCGTACGTCAATTTCCTAATAAAAATAATTACTGAAGAATCTACTTGCAACATAATGCAAATAGCTTCAACTGCCAATGTTAATCAAAGAATTTGAATTTCCTGGAAAAAAATTGTAAACGTTGTTTCTCTGGAAATCGTACTTTCTTGGTACATCTTGGATTGCGACTTCCAGAAAGAAAAATGTTAACTGTTTAGATAACATTATTTTTAACATTAATGGTCTGAAAGTAAGCCAAAATATAAACTGCCTGAAAAAATTAAGCATCTAACGCCAAAAAATACGATTTATTACTTTTATCTATAACTTTTAAATCTAGGATAATAATTTTTGAAAATTTTTTAATTTTTGTTGGGTAAAAGGAATTTATTCTATACGTACTAATGCTATCTACAGACAAAATAATGATTATTCTCTATCTTTCCTATATAAAGAAGTATATCTCCAAAAGAGGCAAAACGTTCAGTTTACAAGAAAAACTGTTAACTGAAAATGTTGATTTAATGACAATTTCTTGGGCTGAAAATATATTTTTTTTGCTCTCTGAGTTGCTTAAAAATACGTTCATTTACGTGCAATTCTACAAGTACTGAATATTTAATTATCATAAAAACTAATTAAATGTCGTTTTTTGTTTAAAAATTCTTGGCTCTTTACAGGCAACAAGGTAATTTTATTTTCTCAATTGTTGTCTCTGTTTAGCTTATCATATTATTGAAAAATTCGCTGATTAACAGTCGCTTTATACCCGGAGCATGTCCCCATGCAAGGATGACATACGACAGATGTTCCTAAAAACCTCAAAGAATCAGCACTGACAGATATTCTAGTGTCATCGGCAAAAAGACTAAAATCAGCTTCAGGATTAACTGTTGGCAAGTCATTTATATATATATTAAGAATAATATTGGGCCTAGAACAGAGCCTCAATACTGACTCCACACTTCCCCGACAACACACTCCACATTAAAATGGTCTGAGATCTAATTTTCAAATATAATTTTATTATTCCAACAATTTTAAGGTAAATTTCATTATAAGCATTTAGTTTTCTTAGCAGAATCCCATGATTCACACAATTAAATGCCTTTCTAAGGTTGCAAAACAAGACCGAGTTATACTGGTGGCCATTAATTATGCTACAAAATAAGTTAAATATTCAACTTTTCATATTTTTTTTTAATTTTTCAGATTTTTGGGACAAGAAAGATCGGTTTCTTTTTTATAGATATGTATTATTCTACTACAGCTTTTTTTACTATAAATAGAAAAATAGCCTTTACTAATTTTGTTTTTAAGATTATTTATAATGTCTCACTTCATTAAATGAAACCCCAGAAAATTAAAAATTATTTAAAATATTTTTGTTTTTTATGAAATCCAGAGAATCAGTATTTGATATAGGAATATTTTTTGTAGATAAATGGAAAACATTTCTAGAGTATTAATTAAATGTATCAGCAGTAATATTGTATAGCTCATATGTTTTACTGTTATTTTAATTCCCTCTATGCCTTTTTATAATATCCCACACGCACTTAGAGAGACCGGACGAATTGGAGATGACTGGATTTGATTATCATTAGCAATAATTTTAAAAATTTTTATTGCTCTTCCATATTCTTTTTTAAGCTTTTTATAGATTAGTTTATTTTATGTATTGTTATATTTTCTGGAAATTTCACTAAGAAAAATGCTTCCTCATAGCCCTGAATGATCAATGTACTTTTTTTTCTAAAAAAAAAAGACTTTTTATAAGCTTTTTCAAGAATAGTCAGAAATTGTGTCAAGTCACTCTCCCTGTTTGATATTAAGATTATCATCCTCAACAAAATCCCATAAATTCCAATAAAAAAATTATAAAAATTAAATAACCTTTTCTGCGTTATAGTTTGAAAAACCCTGCTTTCCTGATTTAATATTTTTAAAGCCCTATTTACTAAAATTTCGACTACTTGCCCCTTGTGATCAAAAACATTTACTTCCAACACCTTGACAGAGTGCAAATGGTTATCGGCACGAACAAAAATATTGTTCAGACATGCAGTAAACATAGTTAAACAAAGAAAACATAAAGTCACGATCTTACAACATATAATCACAGACTACACGTTTTGCGCTCTAACTAGAGCATCATCAGGCCTTTAAAAGCCATACACAAACTTCACACTGAGTTCATACATTCATAATAACATCATTCGCATTCACAAGACATAGTTCCTTAAAGATAGCTTTCTGTAGGCCGAAACTTTAAAAAACATTACACAATCTAGTTGACGGCATCCCTTTTTATCCTTTAAATGAAGTAAGTGTGCTCTCGAGTAGGTCAAATTGGCCCACCGGAACTCTATAAATAGTTAAAACATTAACATTAAAATTACATAGAGTAACACAGGAACATTCGTCACATTTTTCTACATTATTGCTTTCAACATTTAGGACTTTTACAGGAATTTTTAAGATTATTACAAACAAAGATTGCTGTTTCCCCTTCTGATAAAGCTTTTCTACTGAGTGGCTTGCCAGAGTAAAGCTTTCGAGATGAAGAGTTAACGGCTTTCCCAATTTCATGTATCTTATTTCTTAATTTGTATACAGAATTTTTAAGAATGCTGCAATTATGGAGGGTTCCGTCTAGCTGGTGTTTTTCATGTGCTCCTCTTTCTAGCATTGAAGATTTCTAAAATGGTTAATTATGGTATCTTTCGGCCACAAATAAGTTTTCAAATACTTCTCCCGATTTTCATATGACGCTATATGAACTTTTTCTGGAGTGATTTCTGATGCAAGTTCTGTTAGAAATAAGGAAGATATTTTGGGCGCAGCTTTAAGTAATTGATCGTTTTCATTTGAGTCTTTAACTGGTTCTAAGCGAGTATTTTCAAAAGGTCGTGGACGGGAGCATTTTATGTAGGTTATTATTTGCAATTTTTCCACGTTCTTGGCGGCTTCGTCATCAACGTTAATGTCAACGTTGGTCATTAGCAGCATCTGCCAACGTCAATTGTGACGTTGAGTATGACAGAAGTGGCAGGATTAATGTCGTTGCTGTCGCTGATATCGTTCCTGCGTTTTTCGTATCAAAAATGATATGACTTATTTTTCTTATATTTCTTTGATCTCCCAGATAGTTAATAACAAAAAATATTTTTTCGAGAAGAAACTGCAAAGTACTGAAAAATAACATCAAATAATCAATTAACAATATTATATTTTGCAATGTAAAAGCAGGGATGTTTTACAAAGGATGTAATATAATATTACGTAATTTTTCCGGGGTAAAGCTCTATATTAATACTACATAGAATTCATGATTGGAAATTTGTCGAATACCAGACAATATCCGTATAAAGCATTTAGACTTTTTACAAATATTCAATGTATAGCTTGCGGTATATAAAGGCACAAAAATAAATATTCAATAATCCTAAAATTAAATAAAAAATGCGCAAAAAAGCTCAATCTGAAACATAATACATCCATAAAGACAGCAGAAAAAAAAGCAAGTAGAATCATTAGAGTTACAGGCGTTATTTTCTGTTGTCGTTTAAGCGTGTCTCTTTCATCATCTAATGTGACATTTGTACGGAGAAACCGCTCTGATCGGTCAAATTACAAAAATGATTGATGACATTCCCAGGCTCGGTGCAAAGATAAATTTAATACCATCACACTTGCTGAGTTAAACAGATCGTGTTTAGGTAGGATAGTGATAGCTATTCTTTTTTATTTTAATTGATCAATCCAAATTTTGAAATAGATTTATTTTACCATTTTTCTAAATGCATATAATAATAATAATAATAACGTTTATTATTTCCCAATACAATTAACAATTCAATATTGCAGTAAAAGAAATAATAATAATATAATTGTGCGGGATTAAATGGCCTAATTTTCAGCATCCTAACAGTTACGTAGGGGTTGCTGAAGCCACGAAGTAAACTGTTTATTTATTTATTTATTTTTTTATAATTATATATGTAGGAATATATTTACAAAATAAAGAGGGAGAAAGAGAGAGAGCAGCTCTATGTCACATATTGTATAACTAAATAGGTTACATATTAAACAAACATTTATTTTATATTATTATATTTTAAATGAGCGGACTGACAATGTTAAATCACTAATTTTATACTTATTTATCAGCTTGGCAGTATTATAGGAAAAAAATGATTTAAAAATTTGCTTATGATGTCTTGAAATGTCAACGATATCTTTGTTTTAGGTTTACATGATGTGCTGAAAGAAACTGAATGTAGCTCTCTACGTGTTACCATATCTAATCATTTTACATCTTTAAGCTTATAAGTAATGCTGTTGCGTCTTCTTATACCAAAAATAAATCTTAGACAAGAGTTCTGAACAACTTGAATTCGACGTTTTGTTTCATTATCAAGGTATGGGTTATAAATTGAGTCACAAAAGTTAAAGTGAGATAACACTAAGGATTCGCATAATGTTTTCTTTGTTGTTTGATTTAAATAATGTCTGTGTAGATAAATTATCATTTTTAGGGTTCAATAGGCTATTTTAAGTTTTGTAGTAAGGTGTTCTTTAAATCGTTATTTATGATCTATAATTAAACCCAAGTTTTTTGCACTATCTTTAATTGTTATCTTTTCATTTCCTATTTTTAAGTGAAGATTATTAACTATATTCGTTCGGTGAATGTCACTGGCAAACACAATTGCTACGCATTTGGCTGGATTAAGTTTAAGCTGCATATTTATTGATTTTTCGTATAACTACTGAAGATCACTATTTATTTTTAAATTGGCTTCCTCACTACCAGAAACAGTGAAGCTGTAAATCAATTGGGTATCATCAGCATACATATGGTGATCACAGTATTGAAGACATTTGAAGATGTTACACCAGCTGTTATTTTTACACTACTTGAAACAGAGTCACCGATGCAAACTCTTTGAAACCAATCTGTTAAATATGATTTAATTAGCCTTAATGCCATGTCAGACAACCCAATATACTGCAGTACTGCCAACAACAGTTCATGGTTTAAAGTGTCAAATGCTTTTGAGTAGTCTAGCATAATAAGAACACATGCATTTTTCAAATATTGAAAGTATTCTAAATACAATTCATTCAAATATATAAATAAAATAAAAATTAAATATACAAAATTGTGCCATCTGAAAAAACTAACTACCAGCATAATATTTTATGTCCAATGTACTTAATATATTAAAATGTAATATCAACGAGAATATTTCTAGCAAGAAATAAACAATGATAGCAAACGTTTTGCTTGCAGTAATAATAGCGAACCGTTGAAAATTTTGCTGAATCATTTTCCCGCTATTTAATAAGAGCCGTGTTGAAACACTGTTTATTAACAAACTTCTTGGTAATTGATAGTAGGTGGGTCAGTTTAAATAATATTGTCATACGAGAATTTTAATAAAAATTAAATTTCTTTTTTACTTTACCGATTTTATTTTATACTACTTAAAGATTCTTATGAAATTCACAGCATTTTTTAAACTGCATTAATATTAGGTAATCCTGACTCAATTAAGTCACAAATGCAAAAAAACAAATCCAGGTGTTTCCCGAGGGATTGTCTTTCCTATTTTAAGCACTGCATGTCTTTTTTATTGCCAGGCCCGCGAATAGCGGACCATTCGTCATTTTTCCAATTTGGCCATTCAGCACTTTTTCGCAACAAATAACGCCAACGTATAATGAAAGAGACATCCGGATACAGCTACGGAATAACTGCCGTTATTTATGACATTTGTCGTATTTTTCCCGGGAAAAAGAACAGCTTACGATGGTAATTATAGGTGAAAGGTTTATCTGGTTTTTAAGATAAATCATTGAAAATTATCATGTTCGTAGTGTTATGTTTGTCAGAAAGGAATTAATAGAAAATGACCTCTCTGGTAAAAAAATCGTATAAAAAAGCCACGATTTTTACCCCATCGACTTAAAAGTCAGTTTTTTAAATATCTTAGTACTGTCAGGCCAAAAATGTTAATTTCAAATCCGGTGGCGGTAAATAAATATTTTAATTTTAATATATGGGGCGTTTACCAATTTTTATTATAAAAACAATATTAATCAAATAAATCAAATACTAATCTTAGTATTTGATTTATTTGATTATTGATTTTTATTATTGATATTGATTATTGATAATTACTTACATTATATATTTAAAAACCACGATACTTAAATTACTTGTTGATTATGTTGATAATTATGTTGATACATGTAGTCAAGTGTAAGATGACATAACGTACGTACCTGAAAAAAATAAATGTGTTGAGCAACCAATTTCCTAATTATGTTATTTTATTTAGTATTTAGATATTTTGATTGAATAATCAAAATATCAAGATTTAAACATTTATAACTAGTTAAATTATTATTTAATAGCTATTTATTATATTTGGAATATTATTACGCATTGTGTCTGTCACCCACTAGCGCAATATAAATGTGCTATTAACTGCTTAAACAGATAGTAAAATAGGATATTTGGAAAGGTAGAGTTTCATACTATAAATAGTACAGGAAAACGTAGTTTGTAACATTCAAATCTGTAAGTGGCTCAAACAGTCCACAATACAGAAAGATTGCTCTGTGGCTCAATCACTCCACAATAAGCAACTTGTTGGTAAATAAATCTACGTTATATGGCCATTTTAGGTAAAAGGAAAAAGATGATATGCAGCTCTAGCGCTCTGCTTTTATTAAATGAATTATCTGTAAATATTTTATGTAGTTTAAACAGGTCTTAAATGTTTTATGTAAAATATTATTATTATCTTGTAAAACACATATATTTAAAATAAAATGTTAAAATGTAAATAGGAACAACAATAAAAATAGGAAATAAAAAATAATGGAAATTGGATATGCTCCGTGAGAAAACTCACCAGTATAAAAATAATCCAAAATAAGGCACAAGCACTTAAAACAAATAATATTCACGCACGCTACTTTCACTTCAAAAGTCGAGTATGTTTTAAAAAAGATCTTTTAAGCAAAGTTTGGATCTCAGGGCTCTTAGACTGGATGTTTACGAGATCGAACCTCTAGTATCGAATTACTCTTGTATGGCTTGTCCATAAATTCTTTCTTAATCTTAATAGTTATTGCGGCGTTAAAAGAAATGGGACGAAGTGTTTAGTCTAGTTAAATATTTTTTAAAGAAAAAAAAACTACATCTTACAGTACTGATTTATTAGGTTAATCGATAGTAAACTAGCAAAATTTATTTTTTTGCCTAAAAATTCATAAAAAAAAATTTAAACAGTAATTTTAAGAGTTGACCGATCCAGAGTATATTCAATTTATTTTTTATCGTTACTTTACTATATCAGCAGTGATTTAAAAGTTAAGGTTCCTAAATGGGAGCCAGTAAACATACTACTTTTTAAATAAATTATCAATAATAAAATTTCTTTAATATTACAAGTAAATAAAATTAATCTTAACCACAATTTTAAAGAACTTAAAATTAATTAAAATACCTATATATTTATAGGGCACATATACAGGGTGCGGCATAATTGTCTCCCTGTTTTTAAGGCTTAATAAAAGAAATGTTATTTGAAATACAAAGATTTAATTTTTTTATTTTAAAATTACAACTAAAACATTTTTGTCCTATGTGATTTTGAAGAGAATATCTGGCAAGTGCCGTCCACCATTATCGAAGCACTGGTGCAAGCGACTTCTGAAGTTTCGCATAACTCTTGCAAGCATTTCTTGGGGTATTCTGCGGATTTCCAGTCGGATTGCATCCTTTAGTTGTCTAATAGTCGTTGGACGATGTTTGAAGACTTCAGCTTTTAGGTAACCCCACAGAAAGAAGTCTCAGGGCGTTAGGTCGGGCGAGCGTGCAGGCCAAGGAGTATCGCCTCTCAGGGAGAGCAAACGTCCGGGGAACATTTCTCTCAATACTTGCATTAAAGCTCGAGATGTGTGAGCTGTTGCCCCATCTTGCTGAAACCACGCATCTTGCACATTGAGTCCTGCAAAGGCTGGGGCGAAAAAATTGTGAATCATCGCTATATGGCGTTCCGAATTGACAGTAACAGCGTTATTTTCTTCTTCAAAGAAGTAATAGCCGATTATCCCCATTTCAGACACGGCGCACCAAACTGTCACTTTCTCACTATGTAGAGACTTCTCGTGTGTCTCTCTCGGATTATCAGCGGCCCAATACCGAAAGTTTTGCTTGTTTACCCAGCCAGACAAGTAAAAATGTGCCTCGTCACTTAAAAAAACTGCGCCCTGAGGTAAATTTTGAAGCATAATTTCACATGCAGCACGTCGATTGTTCCAATCACGATCTGATAATTCCTGTGCCAGAACAATCTTGTATGGATGAAAACGAAGATCCTTGTGAAGCGTTCTTCGCACAGTGCGCTCAGATAAACGAAGGGCAGCTGCGTGTCTCCGTGCAGAACATCTAGGTGACGGTAAAAATGAGCGTCTCACAGTCTCGATGTTTTCGGGTGTTTGAGCTGTCTGTGGCCGTCCATCTTTTTTTGTGATAACAGATCCAGTTTCTCTGAAGTTGTTGACCCACAACACAATTGATTTTCGGTCCGGGACTCTTTTATTTCGCGGAATTTGGAACCTTATCCGGAAACGCTCGTTGCGCAGCAATAACTGACCGATTTTCGCGGACGTACACTTCCACGGAGAATGCGCGCTGTGCGTTGGTCCACATGATACTTCAGAATAAAACATGTTTAAACAAAACTGTTTCCCATACGGCTCTTAGTGGCGGTACCCCCACTATTCTGCGACGCCGCACGGCATTACGAGGGAAGGTTAAAAATAGGGAGACAGTTATGCCGCACCCTGTATAAAACAGAAAGTTATTTCCAAGATATTCAACTTCACAATATACTGTGCAATACAAAAGCAAGTAATTTAACATTATCCATTAGTAGGTAATTTTTTTTTGTAAAGTGGATAATTAAATTGTGACAAAATAAATTATTTCAAAACCTAGTCCCGCTCAGTATGAGACGCCAATACCTGTTTATGAATTCCTTCAATATATTATAGGGTTGATTTTTTACCCAATAAGAAGACCCTTAATATTATTTAGTGTCCTTTTGTCTTTAATTTGGAAAAAACCTTTCTTATTTCCAGTTTGTTATTTAAATAAAAATAATCGCATTATATATTTAAATTTCTTGATATTAAATGTTTTTAAATGATCAGGTATGAAATTTTATAGAGTGATTGCTTTATGTGACAAGGATTTTTTATACATAGATGTTTTATATAATGGAATGGAGAATCTATGTTTATATCTAATATACATAAACTCGAGGGGTTAGTGGTATCCAGACATTTATGCACAAAATTTAAGAGATGTAGTTTTCCATATTGAACCAGTTAGATTCTACTATTTTGTGAGTAACACGGTCTTGCTTTCTGATTATATACATTACATTAATCGACAGTATTGGTTCTGTGCCTTTTATATTTTCTGTTTATCTGACATGGTCCATATATAAAGTCGCCATAGTAAAAATAAGAGAGCACTAGAATTTGTCTCAACAAATAGTTAAAAATATGCCGATTATTATATAATAATTTTAGTGCAAAAAAGCATTTTCTTGTTATATTCTAAGCATGCGCACTAAACCTGAGATCTTGGTGTACAGTTAAGCCAAGATTTTTTGCGCTGCATATAAAATTTAATATAGAATCATTTATTTTTAATATATTTTGTTTTAATTTAACCTCTACCCGGACAGTATAGTTTTGTCAGAATTTAGGCTTAGGCTATATTCAGCACATTATTCTTTATCTTTTATCTGCTACCTCTTGCGATTTGTTATAATCAAAAGAAATATAGATCAGTGTATCATCTGCGTATGCTGTATTTTACAGTACTTAAGAGCAAAAGTTAAATCAATGGTATACATGATAGAGGAGAATTATAGGAAAAGTGAGTTTTTTCTTTTAATTTTACCACCCTGTAAAATCTAAGACGCTCAGGTTATATGTTCATAGGAACTTTTTGGCTTGATTTCGTCCTAGAAATACGCTCCTGAATTTTGTCGTAATATTAAAAAAAACCTGTATCTGTGTTGGGTGGTTGACAAAAAGCTCCAGTTATTATATTTTTATTTAGTAAGTGGTATTTTATTTAGTATTTTTAGTTATAAGTGGGATTAAAAAAAAAATTAATTATAAAATAAAATATTGAAAGTTGTGTGTTTTAGAATATATTTGACTATCAGGAAAACTCACTTAAACCACTGAAAAGCGATCTTACATTAAATTGTGCAACCTTTTATCTTAGTACAGGTTTATACAGGTATATTAATGATATTTCTTTTATTAGCAAACTAAGTTTATTTAACGTCAGAGAAAAAAAGTAATTAAAATAAAGTATATGCTATGAAAGAAAGAAGTGATATTATGTTATCAATATTATATATACTGAACCAGAGATAGACTTATAAAATTAGTAGCTGTCATTTTAATTATAAATTAAATGAACATTATATTAAACTTACAAACGTTGATCCTACCTTACTACTGTAAAAGATAAAAGCAAAATAAAAAAACCAGCCAAAGTTCTCTATAAATTTGTCTGTAAGGAAACAGCTCCATTTTTATATCAAATAAATCAAAAAGTTGTTATACCCTAATTTTAAAAAGAAAGAAAAATTATATGCATGTGAAAAAACTGAAAGTTTATTTAAGGGAAAATACAAAAAAATTCATAAAAAATCGCGTTGATGCAAACCTTCCTAAGTATGTTTAGGCACGACTCGGTAATACTACTTTACATGTGATGTTATTAAAAAATAAAATCAAGAAATTTAAGAAATGGCAAATTTAAAACAAAATAAATAATAATTTGGAGTATATGTATCAAATTAATGCCACAGACTAACTTTCTTAAAATAAATGTCTATAACTTTATATGTGGCATAATTTAAGCCCATGAAGCAAAGAATATAACTCTAAGAAGAAAAAAATAAAGAATATTAACTTCGCGACTAATAGAATCAGAAAAAAATATTATTAATAGGAATATGTTTCTATTCTATAGAGAAATGTCATTACGAGATCCTCTAAGTTTCTCTTAATGATTATTAAGATATATTATGATATGCGAGCATACTTAAAAAAATTTTTGGAGTGAGAACTTCTGTAACAATAATGTTAAATTTAAAAAAAATATGCAAAGCAAGATTTTTTATTTTTGTTTAAAAAAAAAAGACTAAAAACTTTATCAGTGATTTCAGTTTATCGATTATTAAAATCACTGCGAAAAGTACAATTAATGCATGCAATTATTTTATGCACTTATTAGTCTAAAGACCATACGACATTTATGTTGCGAGTGATTCCTAAGATTAGTGGTGCCGAACTAGTGAAAGATTTTTTTTACATTTTGTAAAATATATTTCAAAAGATTATTTATCAGCCGAAAATTGCAAAAAAATCCTTTAAGATAAAAAGATAAAGAAAATATAACACTGACCACGATTTATAATAGTTATATAAACTTTAATATTAGACCATAAATAAAATGTAAATAATACACTTTATTAATTAATCTTTATAAATCTTCATAATAATTTAATTTAGATTTTTTATAATAAATAATTTTATTTGCATTCCTCAGGTAATTTAGTCTTTTGCCATTTATTAAAATAACCTTGTTCTGCCAGTTAAGTTATTTCAAAGACTAGAATACCTGCTATCTATTCCCGCATTTGTCGGCAATATCAATATCGCCCAATATTCAACGTTATCAAAGGCCTTTTAAAAATCTACGAACGCCAAACACATATCTAAATAATTTTTAATTGTTTTTTCCCCTATGATCTACATTGTCAACAGATAAAGATACCTACTATGCTGTTCTTTAAAATCCTCTTTTTAATCTACCTAATATTGGACTAAATCATTGATCAGTCTGTTCGTGCAAATTTTTAGTGATTTGTTTTACATCCTATTTTATAATATTTATAAAATAGGATATATATTTAGGATTATATATAATTTTATAATACTTTATATTTTATACATTTGTTTTATATCCTTTCTTGCATAATATCATTACAATAGCATTTTTATCATTTTTGGATATATTTCTTTACACTGTAGATTCATTGAACAGTAAGCACAATCTTGACATCAATACATCTCCTTCTTCTTTTGGTATTTCTACCAGAATTTCATCTTCGCCCGATGCATTATTGGTTTTCATATGATTTAGGGCATATGTAATCTTGTCCTCACTCTTAAAGTGTATATATAAAGGTAAAATGTTCGATTGTTCATATTATTTCTTCTCTATCTCTTATTTCTTTTCTTGTTTCATCCTTCAGCGCTGTCATATGTTTTTTATAGTTGTTTTTTCTATGACTTAATTTTCCTTTAGTATTTTCGTTTTCATAGTGTTTATTTAGATCGTGCTATACCATCCTTATTTTCTCTTTTGCTAAAATTCTAAATTTTTAAATTTTTTCTCTTTTCTCAATGGTTGCTTTTTTTTTTCAAAACTTTTTTTTGTTTTATTCTTAAATTTGCATGTTTTTTTGTGCTATACTATATATCTTGCTACTTTTTTCGCTATCGATGTTCTTCTTTAACCTTTTTGGATTTATAACTTGTTTCTTCTCTCTGAGAATGTCGCTTTGTTTTAGCTTAGTATTAAGAGTTCCTTTAATTACTCTTATCATTGATCGGTGATCAATGTTAATATTGCACCAATTTCGAGCAGTAACATCCTTCACTACTAATTTATTACTGGAGAGAAAATAATCAATTTCGCTCTTTGTATTACGACCTGAATTTCCAACCTGAAGTCCAAACAAAGAACTAGGAAAAATGTTAACAGAACTAGAGGAGGAAATGACTACAATCGGATTCTAGATGAGCCTTTCAAAGACAAACGTGCTATGTAAAGGAGAATCTCAATTCAAAATTCCAGACTAAAAAATTTATCAAACTATACAGGGTGAATCTGAAGTGAAATGGAGAATCTAACAGTTGACTTCTTATAAAAAAATATTTATTACCTCGCAGGTCTGAGACAAAAAAGTCCCACCGTATGTTACGTCACTGGCATTTTCTTTTTAAATTGGCTTCATCAGTAATTGACCATTTACTACAATAACCTGCATGCGAAATTTAATTAAAATTGAGCTGGTTGTTTAAAAGTTATGATAAATAAATAAATAAATATTCTTAACTTTAACAGCCTGTATCTTTGATATTAAACATTTCTGAGAAAAATTCTATTATAAAACTATTTCTTTTTAAATTTTCTATCACGTATTAAAATTAATAACGTTTAAACTGGACCACCTTGTATATACCTGGGTCATGTACTGTGAACTGAAAAGAGTAAATCAAACCTAAGATATCAGCACATATATAGAAAACCCTGAAAGAAAAAAATAACTAACTTGAAAACCTGAAATGTAACGTAAAAGTTTTGATACCTCCCTATTATTATTTCTATTCATTCATATTTTCCAGGCATTGCAAGAAAATTTCGTCCTTTTGAGATATTTCGAATAATCCTTCTTGGAATATTTTTAATTATTATAATGTCTATGAAAAGAAAAGAAAAGATATAAAAATAAGAAAGAGACTGGCTTGATGAATTGTGAAAAACAGAAAAATTTCAATACATCTCTTAGTCAAAGTTCTACCAATAGAAACGTATGGCGCCCAAACATGGACTATCCCAAAAAAATCACTAAAAACACTCTGAATGCGTACGATGGAAATACAAATGCTTGGACTGACATTATCTGGTATAAGACGACATGAGCAGGACGTCTTATCAGCAACGATATCAGACTAACCCAAGTTAAAGATGTTGGTGAGAAGGAATACAGGAGGAATGATAGACAAAAGCTTGCTACAATGAAGACCCTATCAGAGCAAATGAAACCGGACGATGTAAAACTTACGACAAATTTGATATAGATGAGGCAAAATAGATGGAAAAATATGAAGGAGGCCCAACACAGGTCCAAACATAAAATACATAAGGCACAGACAAAGAGAATTTTACGATTAAATTATTATTTAATTATTAAATTATTATTATTAATACTTATTGAATTACTATTTTAATTACGAATCTTTTATCAGTGAAGTTTTTAGAGTATATTAAAGAAATGTTAATACCGGAAGTGATTTTTAAGGTATATCAATTGGAAACCAATAAAAATGATTTTTTTTTCTACTTACTTTGAATTATTAGCTTACATGTTTTTCCTATATAGGTTTAAAAATTTATAAAAACCATGATTTTAATAGTTCACCGATCTGCATTTTTTTTCTCTATCGGTTCAAAAAATTAACAAAATTTATACCAGCAGTGAAAACAAATGATGCCAAACTAGTAAAAAAGTTTTTGGAAGATGCTAAAATATTAATCTTAAGAGAGATTTTAAAAACTCATTTAGCAGCTTAAAATGTAAAAAATCTTTTCTCATTTGCGATAAATAAAATATAACATATGACCACCGTAAGGAATACCCATATAAACTTTAATATTAGACAATAAAAAAATATAAATAAACATACTAAAATATTTAATCAACTTCATAACGATTTAATTTAATATTTTTTAATATAAAATAATTTAACGGTAACGATAGTGAACTCCTTACCAATAAAGTTTTTACAGTATCCTATTACAAGCCGGCGCTCAAACATTGACAGGTCGAGAGAGAGAGAGATAGGGCCGATTCCGAACATGAATATTTCAATATTTGATATTAAAATGCAAATTGAATGCCGGTATATTGAAATTTTACACTGTGGAGCATCACGGGCAAGTTCGCCCTGATGCCGGGTTACCGGGATCGGGCCATCGCCTTATGCAGATGTGAGAATCCGATATTGTTTTTTAAATTAGACGTAGCCCTAAATTATGTGAGACGATATTACACTTTGGATAGGTTATCTTGAGACGGTAAAACGTTTTAAAGAAGTTGGAAATCTTTTATTGCACTTATCGACAATTTTGGAAACGTCTTTTAAAGGGCATTTGTTGATGGACCGTCATGTCGGTTCATGTCAATAAAAGTTTTCTTCTTCTCTTACTTTCTCATTTATCTTATCTATTACTGCCTTATTTATATTGAAATTATTTTCTTTAATTGGGTATGAAAAAGATCAATACCTATTTTCTTAGTATTAGAATATAGACTGTTACGTCCGAAATATATAAAAAAATTCAATTTTTTAACATAATATTTCCTACTTTGAAATGACAAAATTTATTTTTTTTTATTTTTTAGTTTTTAGAAAGCATTTTAAATTTATATTTTTAACTATAAATAAATAGATAGCTTTAATAAACAGTAACCCACTTACAGGACATACAAAAATTAATAAGAAGCGATAATGAAGCCAACGAACCTAGAGTTATTTTAACTACTAAACTAAAAAATTAAATTAAATAAAAAAAAAGAGAAGAAAGGCAGAATATAAGTGCATCTACCAAACACAAAATAATAAATCCATATATTGCCATAGCAGTTTCCGTTTAATAAGCTGTAAAGAATATGCAGATATATGGATATGTCAAAGAATATTATTAAAATGGTATTTTTAGACGTAGTGTTATATAGCATATTATAGTGTTGGGACGCTGTCAATAAAACAAATCCGGATTTATTTAATTTTGTCTTGGAATCTTAAAACTTACTTAATTTAGCTGATTAATTATATCATTTATATTATTATGTTAAAATGAAATGGCATTGCATTTTCTTAAATTGTTTAAGCTAATCATATTAAATCTGTTAAAAGAAGAGCATAAGTAGTTTTCCTCAATATATAGTCCATGTATAGTCAGCCCATGTTGTTTAAATGCTAAATACCTAACTGAGTTCTTTTGCATTAATTCCAGAGAACTTGTATAGGTTTAAAAAATTCCGTACCAAAGAATTATACAGCGTTCTGACTTTAACTTTATAAAATAATTAAATGTGTACAATTTTAATTTTCAAATGCCCTGCAGTTTTAACAAATCATAAGTTTGTTCTAACTAGTACCAAAATCTTCAACAGTACTGCTTCTTATTAGTTCTTGAGAATTAATTTGGTATGGATGGTGGTATTACTTCCTAGGGTACAAAACTATTGAACATTTAGAAACATTTAAATTTAGTTTACTTGTTTGGTACCACTCATCGAGCAAGTCTAGTTGACCCTGTACAGTAAATTTTTAAGTCATTAGCAAACAGTAGCATTCTGCTAGATCATTTATAAATAGCGAAAATAATAAAGGACCCAAATTTGGGCCCTGCGGAACCCTACATTTAGTAACGTATATATTTTATATATTCAAATCCCTCTACTTTAACAAATTAATATCAGTTATATAATATCCAAGAAGTTTCAAAAAATTTTCTGAACATTAACCTTTTGCCAACCTTTGTAGTAAAACATATAGTTTGAGCTGATCAAATGCCTTATAAAAATCGGTATTAATTACATCGACTTGTCCCTGATTATTTAGAGAGCATATAAACAGAAAAAGACATTCCAAATTAATAACGCATGCTCTATTCTCTATAAACCTATATTGGTGATAAAAACTAAATAGTTTGATTAGAAAATTAAGGTGATTGTAGATACACATTTTGAATAGCTAGAAAAATTACATAAAATGGGTGTAGTTCTATAATTAAGTAAATCACATTTTAGAAATTAGTGTGACGCATTCCAACAAAAAAACTCCCAGAAGTGATAGACGGGTTGAAAACAAAATACAGAGGTGCCATAAGAGACTTTATGCAGTCATTGACGATAAAGGTTTTCACTAGGCTTTCTACCAGAATTGTACTAAAGTATCTTCTTGTGGATTGCATTATTAGAGGCCATATTTTCCAATAACATTGTGCATTTCTCCCTCTCCTATGTTTGCATTAAAATCACCCATGATTATACGCACTTCACAAGACTTAGTATACCTGAAAAGTTCTTTCAATGAAAAAAAATTTCGCTGTAGCACTATAGTAATTTCTATCAGCTTTTGGAGCAAACACTTATATCATGTTAATGCCTACAAGATGCTATTTTAATTTACCAAGAATTGCTCTGATCATAGTGTGCAATGAACGTTACTATTGATTGATCAGTTGTTTGTAATAAAATTATAGGAGCTCCATTGTTGTGTTGTGGATTACCAATAATTGAATAGTACATTGCGTATGAGTTTTACTAGATTCTACTACTATTTGGCCATCTCACGTCAAGAATATGTATTGTTGGACTTTGCATCTCTTATGTCGCATTATTAGGTTTACCTGCCATGTATATCTAGGCTTTTTATATTTCGATTGTTATTTTACTCTCAGCACTTAGTATTAGTTTTGATTAGTTCTAGATATTTGATCACACCATCACCCATATCTGGGAGGTTTTTTTCTATTCGTCAGGTGCCCGATGGAGGACTAAACCGGTTTGTACTATTACTTCTAAAATATTAACCTCTTTTTGATATTAAATATGACGCAAATATTCATACAAATTAATTTTTCTTTTGTAAGTTCTGTAAATTTTTACCCTGAATATACTATTCATTGTAAATAGTGTATCATACCTATTTAAGTTATGATTAATTTAGCACAATATATCTACCAGGTACTTATTTTTCAGACCACACTGGATAAATTAAACATACTTTTCACATATTTCTTTACGATAATATTAACAATATACAACAGAATATTTATTTAGATATATTATGATTTTTTTATATAGAAAAAATACCTACTTAGAAAAGTTTATATATCTTATTTCTTATGGAATTAACAATCTAAATTTATTTAATTCAGTCAGTTTGTAATGCATTTATTTTAATTTTGTTATTGAAAAGTATACCCTACCCACTAAACTTATTTATAACTGTCTGTTTTTAAAACCAAATTTTGCAAATTTTATTTACATAATTGAAAATTGTATTAAATAGCCTTTTATTCAAAATAGGTGCAGGTTTTTACATAAATTTGGTTTAGCAGAATGGCTCCTTTTAAATAATTAAAGCATAACTTAAATGGATAGCATAGAGTTTTTATAGTATTATAAATTAATAGAATTAATAAAGAAACATTTATTTGTTTTGTGTTTTTTTTTAACGGAGTAGCAGAATTGATTTTAATATTAGACGTTTAATAAACCTGAAATTTCTAGATTCAGTTAAATCCACCGTATAGCAAAAAAAAATTAATAATATAAGTTATCTTAAATTTCTTTTTTAAAGAAGTCTGTAATAAATAATTTAATAATGATTTAAAATATAAAATCAAAAATATTTGAAAAGAAAACGCAAAAATCTCACATTCGTATCACAAATTAACCTAAAGGTAGAGGAATACTTAAAAAAGTATTAACTTAAAAAAAAAGAAATATTAAAAAAAATATAAAAAATAGTAACTTTTTTTTGTTTAAAAGTAATTTTTTTTTAACCTCAAGATTTCATAAAAGATTTTTCAGTATGTTTCCTAATATGAATTATCGGTTTAAGTATGTTTGTGCATTTCTTCATTTGACATATTTCTAAGCTGCCTATGCAAAGGTTCAAGAATATTTTCACGCTTAATGGAATCAACGTTTTCAAAACCATTAAAATGATTATTACCAAACGCAAAAAAATGCAAATGTTCGCGAAAAATATTGTTCATCATTAACAAAACATCCGTCAAAAATGAATTGCCAAACTACACTTTATAGGCTAATAACTAGTATTGATTTTCTTTGGCATTGTATCAAACGAAAAGCAGGCGTCATATCGAAAAACCAGCGCTTATCTGCATATGTCAACACATAACCGATATAACGCGTCCCGAAATATTTCCAATTTCGTGCTTTGTCGTTATACCTATAACCGGGCTCTATTCGGGAATATACAACAAAAAAAGCGTATTATCCCTGAAACCCGACGTCCTCGAGTGTTCTTCACTTGAAATTTGTCAGGGTTCACAAGTACCTGAGTGAATTATATGTCTGTCAAACGCACGCGAAGGTTTAATAACCCTGCTAGGCTATTCATAGTCAATTTAAAAAATTAATGTTCGGCTTGGAGTAATTGGAATATGTTTTTTATTTATTAGAAGCTCATAGGTTCAGTTTATTTTAAGCAGTCTAATTGCATATTCCTTGAAAACTATTAAGTATAATTATACTGAAACACACTATAATTTTTTACAACCATAAAGCTCAAAAAACAATACTACGGGAAATCCATTAGCTAGACAAAACGTAAATAAATAACTCGGGTTCGTGAAAGACAATGAAGGTAAGCACCTCGCGTCTTCACGCACACCGGGTCTAATTACACGGTACCACCCCGGGTACCATTCATCACTTAAGCCTGTCCCACATTGTCCGACAAAACAAATGCGGTTCTGCCACATTAAGCGCATAAATCAAATGGATCTCGCTGTTCGTGGGCTAAAAGAACACGCGAAATAGTAACAATTATGCATAACTTTAATAGGCACCATGCACCTTTCACATTAAAAATAAAAATAAGATGTATAGTAGAGTTAATTTATTATCAAAAAATTACTATAAGTTTGAAAAATCTATGCAGTCTTTGTTTTCTCAACTAACAGTTGTTAGTTGAGATTGAGTTGACTGTTTAAATTGGTGATGCTTCATTCGTCTTCTATTGCGTTTAGTGTGATCTTGATTGGTGGTTTTTTAAGTCAGAGGCGGTTGTGGTTAGCGTTCTCGATGTCTGTATAAATGGGCAGTTTTCTGTAGTCCAAAATCTCGTTAAATGTCTTGTACCAAGCGTTTATAAGATGCAGACTTGAGAATGGGAGGTGACTCAGTAGTGGAAACCATTCTCTAAAAATCGGTTTATTAACGCGAGCAATCATTCTCATTATATTTTTAAGCTGTGCATCTATTTTGTGGACTGTTGAGCTCTACCAGAGCACGGTATTGTGTAGCTGAGTAGACCAGGCGCATGGCTGATGAGCGTAGATTAAAAATTAAAACATTTAAGAATATATTCCTTGCAATTTTTGTATTATATTGTTTCTTGTTTTTAGTTTCTCTGCTGTTTTTGATAAGTGCTCTTTAAACGAATGTGCTTTATCGAGTATCACAGCTGTTTTTTAGGTTTTTGTTATGTCTAAGAGTTTTTTAAAACTTGACACTGACCTCCCTATTTGCGGTTGTTATTTTGGTGAAAGTAAGTTAGTTACTTTCGTTTTGCTAACGTTTTGGTTGGTGTCTCGAAATCCGAAAATGTTTTTCTAGCTTCTCTAGACCAGCCATTAACTGTTTCTCTGCTTCATTGAATGAGCTCTATCTAGTAAATCTGTAATCGTCGGCATTCATGTTTTTCACCTAATTTTGGGTATGACTAAGATGTATAAGTTGAATAAAACCAGTGCGAGTCCTATGGCTTGAGGTAGACCGTTTTTGATTTTCTTTAGAGGGTCTGTGTCAGATCTCAATTTGACTTGGAAAATTCTATCCTTCAGCATGTCGTCAAGCAGTCGGGCTGTTACGGAATTACTTGTAGAAACCGTATCGTAAGGTACCGACAGCTTTTTGTCTTCTTTGAAAAAGAGCGAGAGAACTTGGTCAACGTAGCTTTGTTTTGGTCTGAAACCAGTTTGTTCTATTGAGATTTCGTCGAAGATTTTATGTCCTATTCAATTATAAATAAGGCATTTAATCACTTTGTAGCTCATGGATGGATAGCAGTGCTATGGGTCTATAGCTTTTGGATAAATCCACCGGTTTGTCTGGTTTTAAAGTAGCTATGATTTTAGACATTTTAAATACCTTAATAGATTTTCTGTCATGTATGTCGGTAAGAAATTTGACCAGCCATTTCATAGCAAATGTTCCACACTGTATTAGAAGTTTAGGACTGATATTATCGAATCTTCCCATTCTGGGCTTAACATCTTGAATTGCTGTCAAGAGTTTGTCTGCTGGGAAAGGTCACAAATGTGTAGCTTTTTTGCTAAGGTTTTAAGATCTCTGAGGTTTCGTTTAACGAGGTGAATGAGTTTGACGAGTTTTTCGTGAGGTGACCGTTTCAAATTTTAGTCTGCGGCATTGATATATGTTTTCTTTCTTCTTCTTCATTTTTTTCGTACGTTAGCACTTACTCCTATTTTTATTTTCTGCTGCTTAGTCCTAGGATGCTGCTCTTCAGCTTTCTTACCATCATTTTGGTGTTCCTCCAGGAAGTCTAAAGGTGTTGGGTTTTTATTCTTTGGCGATTTGGTTGTCATCAATTTTCTCTATATAGTCTCCAAGCTCTTTATCTTGCTCTAGCCTATCTTACAACATCCGAAACTTTACAGATATCTCTAATTTACTTGACTTGTTCTTCTTCGTTTTCTTCGTATGTTATAACTTACTTCTGTTTTTTCCTTCCACTGCTTAGGCCTGGAATACTGATCTCCAGCTTTCTTACCATCATTTTGGTGTTCCTCCAGGGAGTCTAAAGGTGTTGGGTTTTTATTCTTTGGCGATTTGGTTGTCATCGATTCTCCCTATATAGTCTCCAAGCTCTTCGTCTTGCTCTAGCTCATCTTACAACATTCGAAACTTTACAGATATCTCTAATTTCCTCGCTTTTTTCCTATTGCAAAGTGTGTGTCCACTTTACGATACAGTCCACTGATCTTAGAACTCGCATTTCACACCTTGCGATCTTTCGAGGAGGCATGTAAGCTGTTTGAGGAGTTTAACACTAGACTAAATTGACTTTCAAGGTAAAATAATATACAAAATCTGATATTTATAATACGGTATCCAGTTATTCTGTATTTCATCTGTCAGAGTTGATTATATGTACTCCTGTAATAAATCTTCCAATTTTTCATGATATATTGTAAGAATATTAATGATTTCTTCAAGTGGAGTTTGCAGAATCATTCAAGGAATTCCACAATTCAAGAATCAAACCACTTTGACTACCAAATGCTTAAATATTAGCTGCTTTACAAGAGATCAATAATTTTATTGAGTGGAGGCACTCCTGTAATAAATCTTTCAATTACTTATCACGTACTATAAGACTTTAATGATTTTTTTAATTATAGTTGATAAATGATGCCAAAAATTCCAAGATTCAAGAGTCACACCATTTTGATTACTTGGCTTACCATCCGGACTAATTTACAAGAGATAAATGATTTTACTAAGCACGGGCACTACTGTGATTTGTGATTTTTTTATTACTGAAGCTATTGTTATGTCTGTCAAATCCGTCAGTATCTTAGCACTTAATAATCAAAATAAGGTCATTCTTAAGGTCTCTTGATGTCTGATTCAACTATAAACAAAGAAATCATTGAAATCCTTGAAGTAGAAGTTGAGATATTCGAAGTTTTATTATAGGAGCTCTTGTACTTAATACAATCAATCATCTTTGGCAGATCTATTTAAGTACACTTAACTGCCTGGAAGAATTAAGAACATTCGTCCAGATAGTTAAGTTAGGGCTAGTGCATTGTTTATCCCATAAAAATCTTGGAACATATAAAAATTAACTTCCAGGCAGTTGAGTTGAATCTTATTATTTTTTGGTGGATTTAACTGCCTAAAAAAATGATGATTGTAAAGATGGTTCATTCAAGTCTTCATGCTACAGACTTGGATGTGAAGCGGTCTTTTGCATCGAAGACGAGATTAAGGTTTTCATCTTCATTCCATTTTACTAAGCCTCACTGTTAGCATCACAGTTTCTGTATTTCTGCTGTGCTGTTTAAGTCATCCACGTAAAGTGCTGGGTAGGGTTGAGTTTGGAGAACTGAGTAGCTATAGTGTGATAGTAGTGATGGTTTATTGATACCGGATACTGTGATGCCTTCGATTTTCATTACGACATAAATTCTATTTTAAGCAGAGGTGTTTATTAAAGAAGCGTTTTCGATTTCGTTTAGACACGAAAGTTGCTGCGCCACAGGTTTAATGATTGTTGCCCCTTTTTGTAGTTGTTCTTGTAACTGGCTGTGTGTTTTACGAATAGCAACAATAACAATATTATTATTCGTTAAAAGCTTAGATAAGTATTGAGATTTACAGTTATTTATGCTCTCTATATTTATATAGCAAATTCGGATACAGGATCCAAAGTTTTTGGTCAGAAAGCTCTTAAAAGAGGTGTTTTTTAAGTTTTGGTAGCATTATGCTTTTATCTCTGATTTGACTGGTTGTTGAGCGTATCTTTTGGTCAGTAGAATCTGGTTCATTTAGTGTTACTCAGGGTGCACTACGAGGAGGCGAACTAGTTTTACACAGAAAATAAAATTTAAAAAAAAAACATAAGGGATTACGAACAGGAGCAAACAACCAATTTGTGTAATCAGCTCAATTTTGTCCTTCAATACTTCGCTGTAGAAATGATCTTACTGTCCCAAGTTTTTTGATCCTTTCTTTTAAGAAGTACTTTAGGAGTATCCCGATTATCCTATTCTTAATGAATTACTTATTTTATTGAGTATTACGTCACTTATAGCAAAAATCAAGTTAGAAATTACTATCTCACACGCTCAAAAATTGAAAAGAAGAAGAAAATAGACTTATTTACGTATTTAAAAGAAATATGAACTCAAATCTATAATAATACCGTTCGATATACTTGATTTAATTTAAGTTCAATAAGTTTTAAATACAGTAATTTACTTGAGGTATAATAGATTTTTTATATACCTAGGAGCTGAGGTTTAATCTAGTTACTCAAGCAACTTAAGTAACTCATTATGAATTCGTCACAACAATACAGATTTGACTTTAACCTATTCTTGCCATGTGACTGTCCATGCTAGCTCCCGTTCTTTGAAACAAAATTCAAAATGAACCAAAAAATAACGACAGCATATATTTTCCAAAATTTCAAATGCCAAATTAACTGAACTAAAAGGCACTATTAGTTAAAAATATATAAAGAAAAATTGGTATAACGAAAGTTTAAGTAAACAAAGGGCGAAATGCTGCTATATGTGGATAGATAAAGAGATCGTCTCCCGGTACATTGAACTAATATGATTAGAGCTCAATATTGATTCGTCGGATAAAATTATCTGTTTCCTAATGAATCCTCCCGTCTTCTCATATCCCTAATTGATCTGAAAACGGAATAAATCATCTCAAAGTTTGTGCCGGGGCCACATATGCGCCAATTATGATCGAAAAGCACGTCGGGCCAACGATAACTCCGCCGCGGAATTTTCGTGTATAATGGGATTGAATTAGAGAGATGCACCACGTAACAAGTATTAATTTACGTGACTTACGTACATTTTTATCTTATATCCAAGTTCCATTTCAGTCAGAAATGCCAGTTTTTAAATTCTTGCGTCAGACATAATCATTCAGCAATTCATATTGAAAAAACATATAGTCCGTAAGTAAGTAAGTCTTAAAGAAGATTCTGGACCTCCAAACACGAAAGTATATTGGCTCTTATGTGATTTTGTAAAGAGAGTGCTTCTTATAGGCATGGTTTTATTGGGATTGATCGATATGATGGGCTGGATGCTTGGAAATTGATATTTCTTTGAGATTTTACTTTCTATACAACAAGTGACATAATTAAATAAAAATACTATGTAAACATCATATTTTTTAAGCTGCTTCAAGAATATTTAATAAAATCAGAATTTTTAGGAAACTGTATAAATAAAAACTACTTACGTGGTACCCACATGTAAACAGAAAAAGAATAGTGAATAATGGCATCGGAAGCGCATCTGTTTATTTGTGAGCGTGTCTATTTTAAATGTTGTTACTTTCCAAGTAGACTCGGTATTATTTGGTTTGACGGGAATTTTTCCGATTGTAAATATTTGGACTGGCAAAGATTTATTGTTTTCGTTTACTTACCACTCGATTTTAAGTAATCGGTGAAAAATTCATTTCCTGATTTAAAAAATTCCGAGTTTTAAATGCTGTTTTATTATTTATATACTAAACAAGCAATTAAGACTGAGGCTAAAAGAGGTAGTAAAAAATAGAGAAACCCTTTCAATTTTTAATGACAATAAGATTATCTGGAATAGCTAACATCAAAACATAATTTCCCTTTGTTATTAAAACCCAGCTTTCACTCGACCTGATTTCAAGGGTGGATTAAACATCACAAGATGTCCGAATATTCAAAACATCCCTTTGCGACTAATTATTGGCCTTGTAGACCAAAATAATGGGTTTTACTCAGATGAAATGTCCCCTTTATAGTTTTCGTGTCACCCCTTCATTTTGAAAGACCAACGAGTTAAAAAATAAAGAGCTTCTAAGACTTAATATTACTTTATAATTATTTTGAAATATTAACACATTTAATGCAAGAGTAGTCGTAAAGCATGGATTCATATGTTGAAACCTATCTGGTTAAAAAAGTGGATACAATTTGTTGTTAATTCTTCTAACAACCCTAACAACCTACTCTTTTGCAAGACTTCGGGGCTTCGAAGAGTGGAACATTAACCTTTTATGCTTTGTGTGTAGTATTCCTTATAATTACTGATGAATATTCTTTATGAATTATTAAATTCTTCTTCTCTATCTGTCGCATCAAGAAAAATCAGTGAGTCAAGCAATCAATAAGTAAGCAGGCTGGAAAAGCATGTCATCCAGATCAAGTTATTCTGACTGTGGATACAAAAATGATTATTATTTAATATAGCGCCGTTGACTGTAAGTACATATTTTCAAAAAAAATAAGGGATTCATCTTCACTCTAAAAATGACAATTTGAATTTTGAGCGAAAAATGGGTTTTATTTGAGGGGATGACTCATTTACATTACAATAATCTTTTTAATATTGATTTTTTACCGTTTTTGTAGCTTTTCTAAAAAAAGGATACAATATCCATTTAAGTTAGGCCATTAGAGGCAATTAAAGTTAGATATAGTCCTATACAGTAAAAAAATTCCTTAGGAATAATTTATGACTTACGCGAAAAAGAAGACAAAATGTTATTCTTTCGTTTCAGTATAATACAATAATTTCTATACAAATAATGACTATATTTATTGATTTTAGCTTTATAGTTTCATAACAAATAAAAATTGTCCTTAAAAAACCTGCTATATAGTTTTTGACATCACATAAACCTATTATACTTGATAAGAATTTGATACTGAAAAATACTGGAATAAAAACGATAAAGTCATAGGAACTAATTTTTATCAGCCTAGCATTCTGTCCATAGAGAATTTCTGGACCAGAATCATTCTGTTCGATCCATAAGCGGAGCAAACTGAAGTAGTCGTAATTATCTCTATGGAGGTAACTTTAACATTAAAAATCACTTAAGATATTTCAAATGAATTTAAAAAATTAAATTGAAATCAATTCGGAATAATAGCTAAAGTTTTTAGTTATCGTATTTTCTTAACACTCATTGTATCCAAAACGCAAAACACGATCTGTTTTAGGTTAGTTCTATATGAGCTCTTAGCACTAAACTTTAATTACATAAAATTATATATTTAAATATATATATTTTAATATATTCTTAAAATTATATTTGAATAATAAGTAACCTTAATAAAATGAGATGTTCGTATTTTTTTAAAACACAATACATCAAAAAAATTGAAAAATCATTCATCAACATATATCAATTTAACTCAGAAAATTGAAATGAAATAAAGTCGGAACAATAGCTAAATAATTTGGTTGTACTTTCTTATTACTGATTATGTCCAAAACGCAAAACTAATCATTTGGCTTGTCCCAGATATACTCCTATTACTAAGTCTAAATTACATTCGAATAATATGTATCAGAGTTAGATGTTTGTATTTTTTACGAACTATCTTTAGAATTGTTGAACTAATTTTAGAATTGTTTAAATAATTTTTTAAATAAAAAAAAAGATCTTTTTTTTTATTTAAAAAAATCTTCTTTAAATAAAAAAAAAAGTCTTATAGCTATCAACAGTAAATAAGAATGATTTTAGTCAGATCTTTCATGACAATTTAATTAGAAATAAGAGAAGTAGTTTTCACATACAAGGTGGAAAAATTGTTTTATGAGTGACTCGTATTGTGTTAAAGAATACTAGATCTATCTTCTTGCTGCCTTAAATTTTGTTCCTTATACAAATAAAGTAACTAGACCAAAGGCACAAACATGTAGTGATCACTTTTTTATCAAATATCCTAGGGCTTCGAAGAATAGCATTCAAAAGTGATCTTAATTAAAAAATGTGGCTATATGTTTATATTAAGATAGGCAAAAATAAAGCTGTCTCTTTTTTGTTGAGAAAATTATTAATATAGTAAATAAAAATACAATTACAAATAAAAACTTTAACGGCAAGAATAAAAATAACTTTAAGAACAAAAGAATGGCCGAATGCCTTTTAAACTTATTACAAGAGAAACATTGGTTATATAGTCAACTGCAGACAATGACCTAAAAATAATTATAATAAAAATATACTGAACTTTAGACTCAATATGTCGAAAAAAGGCAAAACAGATTTTTTCATGTATAATGAATTTAATAGGGATTACGGTACTTCAGGAAAAACTTATGCAAATAGAATACATTTATTTAATACACAGGTTGAAGAAAGGGAAACTCTAGAAGGCATTATGTATTTGTTTGAAGTGGATGAAAGTCAATTTTTTTTTTGCTATAAACTCTTTGAAAAATAAAAAATCGTAGATTGGGACAAAAAGTGAGAGAAAGATAAAATATTAAGTTTCAAACCTGTATCTTTGCTTTTTCTGTTTTCAAAAGAATTTGAGAAAATATTTACAAAAAAACGAATTGTTCAGTTTTTCAATAAATTTGATGTTTTTGGTTTTACGGGAGGACAGTCAACTCAATATCATCTTATTAATCTTTCTACCCAGATCTATTCAATCTTCCAATAGATCTTTCAAATCTGTTCAATAGATATTTAAAGGTTTTTATCTTTTTTGAAATATGAATGTTCAGTGGACTTCTGCTTATTTTCTTAAAAAACCAAAGGTTGTTCAAAAGATTACATAAATATGATTAGAAATGTTTCCAGCCATAGTACCATTAAATAAAATCAAATGGATAGATAATTTAATGATGCAAAGGGATCTCTAAATTAGAAAACCCGATGGATAGTAACTTTTCCTCATCCATAATATATCTTAATAACTTTGAAACAAAAAAATTATGCAGGCCCAATGATAAATAAATTTTGTGCAAAAAGTCCATAAGACGTCCATACAGATGTGAAACAGGTCCATTAAACGATACTACTTTGTATCTCATTTTAAACACATCCATTGGAATTGTCCAATATCGAAATGCTATTTATTATTGTTTGTTCAATGACTTCTTATATTTTTGAAGCAGTAAGATTAAACATTTTGTAAATCCATAAGACATCCAATATTTTCATTCTAATAAAGGTACAGTATTCACCAAAAAATTGACGTCTAATGAATCTAGAAAAATAGGAGCCCCGTGGCTTTTTATTTCAGATAGTTTAATATTTTTACTTTGTTCAATCCATTGGCTTGTACAAAATTATTATCCAGATGATGTCCATAATTAATCCATGGACATTTCGACTATTTGGAAAAGTGGCTTGGCAAATTTGTGGAAATTAGTGAGTTAAACTAGTTAAGTTAAAGTGAGAAAAAGTACTGTATAGAGTGCCTTAGGGTAAGGTGTAAGGACCTTTATCATTTAGCATTTATATAAATCAATTTTTAAAATTAATACTCTAAAAAAATATGAAGTTTCGCTGATGATACTGCCATTTTCAACAGTGCAAATACATGGATTAACTTAAACAACTTGAAAATGACTTTCAAAAATTAGAACTTTGGTTTAAAATCAATAAACTTAATATATGGTAAAAGATGAACCTACCCCTTAAATTTTTAAAGAGAGGAAAATTCTGAATATTAGACAATTATATTGTTTGAAGATATTAAAAAATATTTACAAAAACAAAATGAAAGTATTGGTAAAAATAAAAAACTATAAAATAAGAATTAATTTATTTATAACAATTGTCAAATGGATTTTGTATATAAAATATTAACGCAACGTTCTCTGCCCTATTTTGCTCCGAGGATATTTAACTGGTTGCCCATACATTAAATAATCAAAGTTTATTTATGTTTAAAGAAAATGCCTGTCAATTTATTTTGTACAAAAGATGTAATATAAATCCTAACTTAAAGTATATAAGATAATTCTGATACTTCTGAAAATCAAGTGTCATGAGTCTTAAATCCTTTTAATTTTTTGATTCTTTTTGTTAATAGGTAAAACAAGTAATGAAACTAATAAATACCTTAAACCTTTCTTTTAACGTCAACGGGCAACGTTTTGCTCTTAAGACTTTTAGCAACGTTTATTTATCTTATTGTAATTAATTTAAAAATCTTAAGAATAATTATTGTAGTTTGTAATTTCAAATCAACAAATTATTATTACTATTCTTATTAAAAATATTAATATTATAGTTAGAGAATTAAATTAAAATTACAATGGAAAAATCTTCTGCTTTTCAGACATATATCCGCATTTTAGTCTGAAGTATTGCCAAGAATCTTACTACAATAATTTTTTTCCCTTATAGTTGGACCAATTATTTACGCAAAAGTCAAATATATGGGTTATCAAAAAAATTAAATAAATAAAAATAAATAAATAAGAATAAAAAGGCTTTTATATCATTCTTAGCGAAGGGCAGCACTGCTATTAACTTAACCGAGTACAAATAAAATTATTACAAATAATTAAATTAATAAAAAATGGACAAAATAAATACAGTTACTTAAAATTAAAGTTACCAGAAAGCAAAAATAACTAATTACTTAATATTATACTGTATATTATACTGTACACATAATATAGGAAATTCATTTGTAGAAACATTAATCAATACATTAATTTTACATTTCAATAAAATAGAATAAGAAATTGTCCAAAAAAAACAATAAATTAATTAATTGAACTAAAATTATCTGCTGCCCTGATAATATAGAATCTTTTTAAAGGAATATGTCTAGTGGATCCTGTATTAACTATACTACACAAGTGAGAAGGATAGTTATTTTTTAAAAATGAGAACAGGGAACTTCAGTGATAAAATTTTACCCCATTTTGCATATTGAGTCATTTCATTATTTTTTTTTACATAATCTCGTGTTCTTAAACCATAAATAAAGGAGTTCTGTATCTTTTATAATGTGTACATACAGGAAGCATGTTCCATAAACAAAGTTTTCTTCAATTTAGTATTTTTTTATCATTGAATACCATAGTTTATTTAAAACGATGATACCAAGAATCCAATATAAATCACAGCTGATTTTTTTGAGTTTAATACCAAACCATTCCTTATTAAATAATGATGTACTGAATTTAGACTTTGACCTAATGATTCTATTGCTACACTAACATTTTTTTCGTAAAATACTTATAAATATATACATCTCATATTACACAACATTGAATTAGACGACAGTTCCTAATTTTGTTTTAAGGCCATTCATATAAAGTATAAAAAATAAAGATGGATTCCTGGGAGACGCCATTTACCCAAGCCTTGTTATCTGTAACTGATTCGAATGATAATTATGACAACATTCGGTTAGAACTCTTACTGATTTATCACTTAGAACTTAATGAAAGGGGTTCGCTAAAAGTCGTTTATGGTGAAGAGTGTCGAAAGCTTTGTTGAAGTCTAATAGTACTAAACCTGTAGTTACATATTTATTACGAGCATTAATATTATCGTTCAATATCCTTAGAAGAGCTGAAATAGTATTTTAACTATGGCAGAAACCTGACTGCTTATCTGAAAGCAAATTGTTTTTGACAATATATTCAATGATCTGTTTATAGGTTGGTTTTGATACAACGATGGAATTTCACGTTGGTGATGCAAAGTATTAAACATATGAGTTAACACCGTTATGACAGTGGACAGTGAGCAGCACATCTTAACCATTTTCAACGATATACCGTTAAAGCCACTGGCACTTCAGATACGCCATTACTATCTGCAAGTTTTAAAGTAAAATTGCGCTTTGCTTCCATAGTGCTTTTTTATCCTCTTCTTTATGCAAAAGAAATCAGATACCTTCTTTTCGTATTTCTAACTGCGGTTGTAAATATTCTACCAATCGACTAAAAGTTAACCTATCCGAACTCCTAAAATTTATAAAAGTAGTAAACTTTGGGGGATCTCTTAGAATACTTATTTCAAGGGTGCAATAAGTAGGTTGGTGGTCAGAGAGAGATACATCTCTCTAATCAATTTTCATTTGACATCATTGATTTGATTGGGTTCACTACTATCTTTGAATCTAAAATTTAATTTCCAATGAGTGTTAAAAATACCCTAAAGATAATGGACATTTACTTGACAAAAAATAAAACCTGATTCTAACCGTGCAAACTCGACAACAAACAAAAAAATCAA
This sequence comes from Anthonomus grandis grandis, assembly GCF_022605725.1. Classification (NCBI taxonomy): domain Eukaryota; kingdom Metazoa; phylum Arthropoda; class Insecta; order Coleoptera; family Curculionidae; genus Anthonomus; species Anthonomus grandis. The sequence continues at coordinate 13,009,999 of NC_065548.1, read as the reverse complement.
GCCAGTGACACGTCCGGGTCCGCGAACGACGGTGGTAGTTGGTGTGTGCGTTTCCCCCCCCCCCCCCCCACGTTATCGATTGCGACTCGTCTAGCCCTTTGAAAAGGGTGTTTTTGGTTACCCTTCGTGCCCTTTAAGGTCCGCCGTTCTTGTCATGCCTATACCCTATTAATTGCACTACTACCACTCTTAATGCTGCATTGAGGGTGTCATCACGTTCCAGACGTGGTCAGCGATAAAACAAGAAAAATGTCTCTTTTAGCGACTAGACCCTCCTTTTTGTTCATTATATCTGAATATATATAGTCGTTTATGAGTTTGATGTCGGATATAAAATTAAGGGAGGATTTATATGTAAAAAAAGGGATTGAGGGTTGAATTAAAATAAAATAATTAGAAATTTTTTATGGTTTATAAGGGGTCAAATAAGCGTACGTTACTTAGATGGTTTTTTGTAAGCGCTGCTTTCCTTACAGACCTTTTTCGAATTAAAATTCAAAACGTTTATTTGCCAATATTAAAAATTGCAAAACAATTATACGTATGATGTAAATAAAGTTAGCAAATAGAAATGCATCCCGATTATAAAAACCGTTTATTAAAAGTGCCTCTTGTAAGTGATACATCCTAAAGAAAAAGCAATAAAAAAAGGGAAACGAAATAAAAAGAAAACAAAAAAAACCTTACGAAAAATATTTTTTTCGATTCATTTTGATAATGAGAGCTTGACAAAAAAAAACAATTTATTTATATTTATGTACGTAGGGCAAAGGTAGGCAACGACTGAATCAGGGAAGCGCAAGAGAGGAAACACATCTAATATATATAATATGATACAGGTATATCTTGTTAAATGCAAAAGGAAAATGTAAGTGTAGGCTTGACCCAGTACAGCTACATGAATATGACACAACCTGAATGAAAAGAGCCTCGAAAAAATTCAATTCACATTTATCTCAATACATATTTATTTATTAGGCTGTGACGGCATAAGCATATTTTTTATGTATTTCTTATACTTATAAAAAGAATAATCTTTAACAAAATGAGGCAAATTGTTCCATAAATGAACTACAACGTAACTAAATAATTTTTGAAAATCCTAAAAATATTAAACCGTCTGGTATTATGGTTGTGTTCATGCACATTGAAAAGTTTTCTTAGATATGGTGAGTTTTCCGACTTTAAAATTCTATATATGAAAGAGTACATATTGTGATATTTCGTCTATTTGATATTGAAAGAATAAAATGATTATTAAGATATGGGTAACATGACTTCTGTAGCAAAAATTAGAGGAAAAACGCATACAAGCATTTTGCACTTTTTGAATAGAAGATGAAACTATGTTTGTGAGTAAAGTAAGGAGTTTAATAAGAACGATGTATAAATCTGAGAATCATCTGCGTATTTTTGTAGTTTTGAATAAGATATAATATTTTTCGTATCAGCTACGTATAATAAAAATAATAAGGGTACTAATAGAGATCCCTGAGGTACACCAGTGGTAACAGAAATAAATTCAGATTTTAAGTATAGGGGGTGATAATTAATCTCCACGCATTGAAACCTGCTGGTCAGGTAGGATCTTAGTAAGGCAATTGAAGTATTAGAAAAACCAAAGAAATTTAATTTAGCTATCAGCATATCATGATTTAAAGTGTCAAATGCCTTACTAAAGTCCAGCAAACATAAGGTTGTTAATTGTTTTTGTTCTTCATAGTGCCTGATGTCAGTCATAAGATTTTCAAGACAAGTGGTTGTACTAAATTGTTTCCTAAATCCGGAATGACGTTCAGGTATAATTTTATGGGAATTTGAAAATGCAATAATTTGATAATAGATGTGTCTCTCTAGAACCTTGGATAAAACCGGTAAAATACTAATAGGGCATAGATTATTAGCTTCTTTGGAGTTTGAGACTTTTGCAAATGACAAAAGTCTGGAAATTGATTTTCTAAGATACAAGAATTAGATACAAAATGGAAAACAAGTTATAACATCTCTTATTGATAACCAATCATTTGTCCAAGATGCAAGGTGCTTTAGTGGATTTTTTAATTTTATTCTTTACCAAAAATACATTTTATTAAATTTTTTAATATAAATTTAAATTGTCAGAAACTATTACCTCAACATAAAAAACATTCAGTTTAATATTTATCAAAAAATGTATTTTTGATAAATATTAAATTATTGGTTTTTTTTTAACTGAATTGTTTAATTATGTGCCAAGATCTATAAAACATTCCACATTAGCAAAAAAATAATAATTTTTTTTCATAGTTAAAAATTAAATGAATAATTTTATAATAAAAAAAGGAATAATAAAAAAATACAAAATATACATATTACTCCGCATTTATTTCATTGGTACTATGAAGATAACAATTCTTTTGCAAACCTCTTAATGAATAAAAAAAGATTCGAAATATTTTGTCTCTAAATATTTACTTTTTTTTTAAATACAAACTTTAACCAAATAATAATTTCACTATATTTCTGGAAATGTCTATATACATCTAGGCTTAAAAATTGAAAGAATCTAAATGGCACATCCTACGAGTTATTAGGATTAGAAACCTACTGTGTTATTAGGATTACGCCCTATAAAGAAAAAATGCTTTTTTTGTGTACAGGTACTTGTATTAACTTTTCGAGCTCAAAACGAATTATTTCGGTATTATTTGTACTTGATATTGATTTTTTTAGATTCAGGATACATTACAGACTAAATACAAATGTAAAAAAAACGTGAAAAATATGCTGAAAAAATTTAAAGATGTCAAAAGGCCTTATTTTTTTGAAAATCCTGAAAATAACACAAAATCAATGATATAAAAAAACCCGAGACTTTTAGAATACAAGTTTATTAAGAAAATATCTTCTTTTTGAGCCTATCTATATGCCCACCAAGTTTGGCTAACCCTTCGCCAAACACCCTGTATAACAGTTTGGACTTTTTTTCAAAAATACGCAAAAAAAATACAATTTTCTTAATTTAAATGAGCAAATTCATATTTTAATGGGAGGCCATGACTATTTTTCAAAAATTTTAAAAATGCCCGGTATCTTAAAAAATAAAAGGGCTATGAAAATTTTGTTAACAGCACCTTTAGTTTTATGAAAAAGTCGCACAGTGCCGCGAAAACCGCAACTCTCTGTCTCTTAAAATAACAGAGATATCCCGCAAAAGTACTCAAAATGGGACACCCTGTACATATTTCATCTGAAGGAAAATATAACCTTACAAAAAACATCCTGTATACTGACCCCAAAACCTTTAGCTTATACCAACCTTCCAAGGGTAATTATAAGACTCATAAAACTCAATTGATTCCCATAGTAATAAAAAAGTAAAATTATAAAAATAAATTCCGCAGTACCGGAGGTCGAACTTATTAACTTCTTATCGCCTTAACGGCCGTATCAATATTTTTATGCCTCAACGATCATTTGAAATGATTTACGGTTTTGTTTTGATCATGACTCTCACCATCCGTTGATTCATATAAAGGCGAGCAGTGGAAGTGCTTGTATTATTTATTGACTGCTTACCATCAAGATCGTTTAAGATTAAATTATTGAAAAATTGTCGATAGGATTATTCGTATTTAATAATATTGTTGTATTTGCAGATGATATATGGTTAGTAAAAATTTAGATCAAACCGTTAGATAGATATTAATAATGAACTTGCAACTTATTTTTTTGGTTCTGCTATGATAAACCAAAGCAATTAAATTAAAATTTTGTTTCTTTATTATTTTTAACTGAAAAATTTTGAGTTGTAGAAATAAAAATTTTAAATTAGTATTATTTAGCTTAAAAAGATCAGAATGAAAATATGTCCTAAATATAGGAACACTGCTAAAATAATAAACTACTAAAATAATGTTATCACAGACTCACTCTGGTGAGAATATTTAGTATATCCAAAGAATTGAAAAAAATATTTTTTTAATGTAATTTTGTCTAACAAGGTCCAAGACCAACCCAATTCTAAATTTTTGAAACACTTATTGGAAATTAAAGACTTTTGGTTTTTAGCCGACATTTTGGGTCAGAACAATGAAACCAATTAAAGTACTTTCGATTTATTTACACGCTAACCTAAAGGGTTTCCTAAGGATGAATTTAATCGTAGAGACGTGAATCTGAGTTAACGATTTCGGCCTTTAGGGCAGTTTTGTTTGAGGCAATTTTTTGATAGAATTCTAAGCAAATTTTTAGTTTTCTTGATAATATTTTGATAAATAATAAGAATATTGTTAAAAGGTTTTTAAGCAAAGAAAGTCTATTGATGTCTCAACAATTTTAAATACAAACGCTTCTTGTACCTCAAAAATGTATGAGTTAGGGGCAATTTTATCCAACAAGATCCAAGACCAACTAAATTATTTATTGTTGAAACACTTATTAGAAAATAAATATTGTCATTGGCTGACATTTTGGGTCATAATTTTGGAACCACTTAAAGTACTTTTAATTTGTTTACGTGAAAATACAGCGATTCCTTTTGAGAGTAGAAATGTGATTCTGGGTTAACGATTTTGGAGTTTAAAGCAAATTTAGTTCGGGATATTTTTTTGATAAATTGCAAAGTAAATTTTTAATTTTTTTGACAATGTTTCTATAAAATAATTGGAATACTATTAAAAGGTTTCTAAGAAAAGAAAGTCTATTAATTTCCCAAAAATTTCATATACGAACGTTTCTTCTAATTATTCATTACCTCAAAAAGATTGTGAGTTAGAGGCAATTTTGTCCAACAAGGTCCAAGACAAACCGACTTTAAAATTTTTAAAAGACCAGATTTGAAGATACAGACTTTTGGTCATTGGTCAGCATTTTGGAACATAACTTTGAAACCACTTGAGGTACTTTCAGTTTTTTACATTTCTATATAATAAAGTGAGTAAAAATATCTATATAATAAAATGATCTAAAATAAAGTGACTCTTGCAGATGAATTTAAGGGTAAAAACGTGATTTTCTATTAAGGATTTTGACCTGCAGAGCAGTTTTGGTTAGGGCTTTTTTTTGGGCCTGTATTCCTAAGCAAATTTTCAACTTTTTGATAATATTTTTATAAGATAATTGAAATATTGGTTAAAGGTTTCTGAGGAAAGAAAGTCCATAAATTTTTCAACAGTTTTATATAAAAACGTTTATCGTACCCAAAAAGTTTTCCAGTTAGAGGCAATATCGTCCAACAAAGTCGAAGACAAGAAGAATAAAAAAAAAAGATTTTTGGTCATTAGCCGACATCTTGGGTCATAACTTTGAAACTACTTTCAATTTCTTTAGACGCCAAAATACAGAAGGTCTTGTAGATGAATTTGAGTATAGAAACGTGCTTTTTGGTTAAGGACCTTTAAGGGTAGCAAATTTTCAGTTTTCCTAACTATATTTTCATAATTAATTTAAATATTGCTAAGAGGTTTCTATACAAAGAAAGTCTATTAAAGTGTCTAGTACTTCAAAAAGTTGTTAAGGACAATTTTGTCAAACAAGGACCGAAACCAACCAAATTTGAAATTTTTGAAACACTTATTAGAAAATAAAAATTTTAGGTCATTTTGGCGTTTAAAGTGGTCATGGTTGGGACTATTTTTTTTTGGTAAAATCTTAAGCAAATTTATACTTTTTTGACAATATTTTCATAAGGTAAATAGAATATTGTTAAAAGGTTTCAAGACAAAAAGGTCCATTCATTTTTGAATCATTTCATATACAAAAGATTCTTATAACTCAAAAAATGTTCGGGTTATAGACAATTTTATCCAACAAGATCCAAGGTCATTGAAATTTTTAAAACACTTTTTGGAAAATTATTTTAGGTCATAACTTGGGAATCACTTGAAGTACTTTTATTTTGTTTTTACGTCAAAATAAACGGATTCCTGGTGTTGAATTTGAGGGTAAAAACGTAATTCTCGGTTCAGGATTTTGGCGTTTAAGGTAGTTTTGGTTGAGGCTATATTTTGAGAAAATTTTTAGAAAACTTTTACTTTTCTTGACAAAATTTTTTATAAAAAATTTGACATAATGTTAAATAATTTATGAGCCAAGAATGTTCATTGATTTCTTAATAACTTAATAATTAATTTCTTGTAGCTCAAAAAGTTTTTGAGTTAGAAACGATTTTGCCCAATCAGGTCCAAGATCAATAGCGTTTAAAATGTTTGAAACATTTATTGAAAAATAAATGTTTTAACCAAAAATTACAAAAACTCTTTTTGGTCATAATTTTTAACCACTTGTAATACTATCAATCTTTTTTAGACCAAATTACAAGGATGCCTGTGGATGAATTTGAGGGTAGAAATGTGGTTTCTACGCTTAAAAGTGTAGATTAAGGCACCTTTTTGGATAATTTTGCAAGCAAATTTAATCTTTCTTTAAAGTGTCTTCCTAAATAATTGAAATTTTACTAAACATTTTCTGCTCAAAGAAAGTCCATTAATTTTCCAATAAACTCATACACTTTAATTTAATTTACAGGGATGTCTGAAGATGAATTTGAAAGTAGAAACCTGGTTATGATTTAAGGTTTTTGGCATTTAGGGCATCTTTGATTTAGGCTATATCTTTGAAAAGTTCCCAATTTTAGTGTTTAGAGCAGATTTGGTTAGGGCTATTTTTTTGATAAATTCCTAAGCAAATATTTAATTTTCTTGACAATATTTTTATAAAGTAATTGGAATATTGTTGAAAGTTTTCTAAGGAAAGAAAGTTTATTATTTTGTCTCAAAAATTTCATATACGAACATTTCTTGTATCTCTAAAAATTTTAGAAGTATAGGCACTTTAGACCAACAAGGTCCAAGACCAACCGAGTTTGAAATTTTAAACACTGATTGAGAAATAAAATGTTTTGGTCACTGGTCAACATTTTGGGTCATAGCTTTGAAATTACTTAAAGTACTTTTAAATTCTGTACACACTAAAGTAAAGAGATTCCTGAATATGAATTTGAAGATAGAAACGTGATTCTGGGTTAAGGAACATTTAGGGCAGTTTTGATTGGGGCTATTTTCTTGGTAAATTTTAACTCAAAGACCAACCTAGTTATAAATTTTAGAAACACTTCTTGGAAAAGAAAGAGTTTTGGTCATTAGCCGACATTTTTGGTCATAACTTTTTTTTTTTAGCTTGAAATACTTTTTACTGTTTTTTAAGTAATATTACAAGGATGCCTGAAGAAAAATTTGAGGGTAGAAACGTGGTCCTGAGTTGAGGACTTTGGTGTTTAGGAAAGTTTTATTTGACGTTATTTTTTTTTGTAAATTTCTAAGCAAATTTTAATTTTTTTACATTATTTACATAAAATAATTGGAATATTGTTAAATGGTTTCTGAACAAAGAAAGTCCATTAACTTTTGACCAATTTCATGTACAAATGTTTTTTGTACCTCAAAAAATGCTTGACTTATAAGTCTTTTTACGCTACAAGGCGTAAGACCAACCGAATTTAAAATTTTTGAAACACTTATTAAAAAATAAAAATTTTAGGTCATTAGCCAACATTTTTTGTCATAAGTTTGAATCCACTTAAAATAATTTTATTTTTTTTGTACGACACAATTTAGAGATTCTTGAGGATGAATTTGAGTGTAGAAACGTGAATGTTTTTAATAAGGGCTTTTGACTTTTAAAGGCAGTATTGGTTGGGGCTATTTTTTTTTTGGTAAATTCATAACAAAAATTTTAATTTTTTGACAATAAATAATTTGAATATTGTTAAAAAGTTTCTAATCAAAGATGTATTGATTTTTCAACAATTTCTTATACGAAGGTTTTTTTACCTTAAAAAGTTTTTGAGTTAGAGGCAATTTTGCCCAACCAGGTCCAAGACTAACTAAATTTATTGCTTTTAAAACACTAATTTATTAAAGATTTTTATTTATTAGCTGACATTTTAGGTCATAACCTTAAAACCACTTGAAGTAATTTTATTTTTTGTTTACGCCAGAATCTAAGGTTTCCTGAGGATGAATTTGAGAGTCAAAACGTGTGGCTTGATTAAGAATTTTGGCTTTTAGGGCTGTCTTCCTTGGGTCAATCTTTTTTCTAAATTCCTAAGTAAATTTCTAATTTTCTTCATAATATTTTAATAAAATAGGTCGATAAAGTTTGTATCGTCTTCGGGGTTATAAAACATATAAATATACGTGAGTTTTCTTAAAAAAAATAATAAGTTTACTTGAAAACATAGATCCCAAAAAGACTTCATTTATTTATTAAGCCGATAAATAAAAAAACTTCTTTAAATTTTTATAAGCTGTTGATTAATAAAATGCGAATAAATTAAAAGTTAGGAGAGTATTGTATATAAAATTTCCAAAAAAAAAATAAGTTTTCTTTTATATCCCTTCCGAACAATAAACCCCCTCAAGTTTAATTAAAGAACAAAAGACCCCCAAAGTCCTCCAGACATGTACGCAAATTTCTTCTCCAATTACGGGCGGCGTTAACCAAACATCGGCCGTCCGTCTCTCTTCGACTTTTTTTTTTGCTCTTCTTCTTGTTCACAAAGGCCCCCCCGGTTCCGGGCGGTTTCGTCAGGTGTACCGTTGCGGTGGATTCTTCTTTTCTCCATATACCCTTTTTTATGTCATTTTTTTTCGTCGTTTTTAACGTTCACATCCTCTTTTGGTTATATTGGTGCACTTGAATGTCTTTTACGGTGTTGCCACTATTGTAGGAAAAAAACAGATTTTTCTATTAACCCAAACAAACGAGTAAAAAAAGCGATTCCGAGAACGCGGTAAATGATGACAATCATAATATACAAGTGCTAAACACAGTTATGGACTATTTTGAAAAAAGTGTCAACCTCCAGAGAACGCCTACAAAGGATTGTGTAGCAATTCGAACACAAGATGACGGGTAAGGAAATAGATTAGAGTCGAGACCAGAAACTTAAGTAAACAAGAAAATACACTTCAATGAAAACCAAAAACAAGATTACAACATGGAACCTAAAGAGCACGTTATTCTAGAGATGTTTAACAATTTAGATACAATAAAGAACATTACAAATAACTTGAAGTTACCCCAAAGTAAACAAATTTCCTTCAGAGAAACACATAATAACTTACACGTACGGTTAGCACAAGTGGTTTTTCACTACATCTCATTAGAAAAAAGTTACATTGTGTTAAAAATTCAGGTACAGAAGAATAACATTAATACAGAAGGGAAACCTATTTCTGAAACTTTCTATGCATATATGGTAAAAATAAACAATAAGGAAGAAAAAATAAATGGCTTTTATTTAATTACCAAGGAAAATGTACAATGCAAAACCCCATATTCTGTAAAAAAACATGAAACAATAATTAAAATATAAGACATTGATAAATAATTAGGATAAAAGATAATGATACGCTAAAAAGGGAAAAACAGGAATGTTGAAAAATGTTTCAAAAATATACACCAATATATAAAAAATGGGACTATTATAGTACAAATTTTCGAAAAGGTACAAAAAAACTATTTTACAAAAAAACCAAAGAATAAAAATCAGATGAAATAAATTCAATGTTCGTGTTTACTGGCATAAACAAGAATTTTTCGAATAAAGAGTTCTGGGAAGAATTGCTAAATTTAAACAGCGAAATATCTGAATAACTATTAACCAAGGAAAACTGGATCCTTGAAGCTAAGATAACAAAGTGGTTTCTAAAGAGAGAGGAACATTTTTTTTGATTTGGCTAGAATTTATGTTCAGGAATATTTCAATCTATCAATATGTTTTAAGTCCTATGGTCACGTAATTAAATATTTTTCTGAATAATCTAAAACCCGAAGACCTAAATCACTCGGCAAAAAGTAAATTATGTCCTGTTTAATTAAAGAAGCCTTTCAGATTTAAAAAAAAATTAATTATCGCCATTCTTTATAAAAATAGATTAAGATTGTACTAGTTACAAATGCTTAAAAAATGTTGGGAAAGGGAAAAGTCACGGCAAATGCGTGTAATACACCAAAATATATAATTGATGAAAATTGCTGTTGATAGCCCAAGTGTTAATATGCTAAACATTAATCCACATTGTAAAGTTTTGTGCATAGAGATTATTGGAAAATAGTGGATAAACCTAGAGTTTTAGCATTAGAGCTTCTCAGTTTAGGTGCAAGATTCTGTTAGAGGAAGAGAAAACATAGAGTTCTGTTTATATATATAAAAGCATAGACCTAAGATTAAGATAAATAAATCATCAATTATAAATAATGTTGAATATGCTGCTGCAGAACCTAAAGTAAATGACATTGTTTTATTAATTATTGCTAAAGTCGAAATTATACCCATTTGTAATGCCGTCATTTTTGTTTATCTTTGTTTAGCATATTCCAAACAGCGGCGACAACAAACTTTTGAAAAAATTTGGTGTCTGATGATTATTCATCTTTTATATACTAGGTTATGTGAAATATCCGTCACTGTCAATCAAAAATATTGGTTTGTCAACTTGTTCTTGAAAGTTATTTCGAAAAGTGTTAGGTAATGCCTAAAAAAAGATATAATAGGTATAATGAACAATCGCAGCTGATGATTTTAAATATATTGGCTTTTTTTCAACTGGAAAAGGAACAAGTCCGAAACGGAATTGCACTTCAAATTGAGAATGTGATACAGCGAGCCGCAGATGCAACAAAATTGAGCACAAGAACGATGGCAAATATAAAGAAGAATGGGATAAAATCAGATCAGGATTACGTAGCCCGTATATCTTCCAAGGAAAAGAGAGCAAAATCCAAAATAACAACATATTTAAAACATAGAATTCGGGACACAATTTATTCTATGTACGCCAAAAAAGAATATGTAATATTGGCAACAATAAGAGAAAAGTTCAGGGAAGAAATTGAATATTTTGAGTTTTCCATTGACTCCTTAAGAAGATGGATCAATAGTATAGGCTTGAAGTGGAAAAAATCAAATAACAGAAAATATTTGATGAACTTGCCAAATATTGTTCATAAAAGAAACAATTTTTTAAGGGAGTATATCAGAAATAGAAATGTAGGTCCGGAAGGTTTTACTCCAGTTTTCATTGACGAGACGTGGATTTTTAGCGAGGGATCAGTTCGTAGTAGCTGGCAAGAGCACACGGATTCAAGGAAAAACAGTGAAGGTAAAAATTATCTGGTTATCTTTTTACATTTTTTTTGAATAAAAACTATTGCCCTTGTAAAGGCCCTCTAACTTCATAATTTCATCTGTTTCATAGTTTTATATAATTTCTCTCTAAGACAATATTAGGGAATTTAACTCCATACACTACTCGTATTTGCATGGAACATTACTTATTAATTATATTAAATTTATGTTCTGGAAGAATGATTTCTAAAAGAAGAGAATTGAATTATCTTTTATTTTTAAGGTCATCGTTATATCGTGGTCCACGCCGGAACCAAAGATGGCTTCATCAAGGGTGCAAATTTAATATTCAAGAATGGATTAAAGACGGGAGATTATCATGACAATATGAACAGGAAAAACTTCGAAAACTGGTTTAAAACTCAGCTGGTTCCAAATCTTCCCCCAAAGTCATTTATAATCATGGACAATGCAAGTTACCATTCTGGTTTATTAGAAGAAATCCCGAGAAAATCTTGGACAAAGCAGAGACTGACCGAATGGTTGAAGAAAAAGAATATTGGCTTTCCAGAAAAAGCCATGAAAGATAAAATATGGAGTATTGCACGCAGAAACTGCTCTAGTGAAAAAAAGTACTTCCTTGATGAATATGTTAAACCTTTAGGACACAAAATTTTGCGACTGCCACCATATCATTGCCAGTCTAATGCAATTGAAATGGTATGGTCAGAATGTAAACGAAAACATGATCAATATATTTTCAATTTTAAGGGGTCACCTTCAGAAGTTCTGACTACATGGGAAAGGGTAATAAACGAAATTTCTATAGATCATTGGCAAAAATATGTTTTTCATATAGAAAAGATAATTGAAAGGCTTGGGAGGCAATACAAATGTGTGATGCCTATGACATTCTGCCACTTGTGATTACGACTGACGAAGACGACGATGACGAAGACAATATCTCTGATTTTAGTTCTGACTCTGACAATACTGACGAGATTGATTAAGCTTTTTTTGTTCTAGCAAATTTTATTTTATGATCGTTTAAGTATTCAATCATATCGTTGCAATTTCATTAACTTGATAATGCAATATGGCATGTTTTTTTTTTGAGTTTGTATGCTTTTTTTTTTGGATGGTATTTTCATTTTAATGTGTTAACATATTCCTTCAAGCAGCATTTTTTTCATGAACAAGTAAATTATTGTCAGTATTTAAATTTTTTTCAGTGAGTTAAAATAATTTTATACCATTATTCACAATTTTTGTAAGCTCGGTTTTGCTGCTCGTGCCGAATTCTACTTCTCAAATATGTTGTAGATTTGGTTTTTGTGGTCTTTTGCTTGGAAAATATATGAGCAGCGTAATCCTGATCTGATTTTATCCCATTCTTCTTTATAATTGCGATCGTTGTTGTGCTCAATTTTGTTGCATCTGCGGCTCGCTCTATCACATTCTCAATTTGAAGTGCAATTCCCTTTCGGACTTGTTGTTTATGTCCCATTATTTATGATTAATTATAATAATATTTGTTAATAATACAGTAAATACTACAAGATTTTTTTAATTTTTTTTGGGAATGAAAGTATATACACGAATACAAAAATATAATAATATGCTGATAAAATAAATCATTTGTTAATTTCTGAACGTATAAAAATACATAGCAGACTATTAATTTCTGAAGGCGATGGTAAAGTTTCTAACCTAATATTGATTGGCAAAAATATCTACGCCATACGTTTTTCCTCACCTGGATGACATAACTACAAATGGGTATAATTTCGACTTTATACAGTGCTTTTATTTTAAAACGTACCACCCTTATTAATTTAAAAAAAAACACGTTAATCTAGATATATAGGGAGACGTTCAAGTTTATATTTGACAAAGTTCTGTCAATCAACTTCCTTATCTGCACTTAAAATAAAACGACTGTATATAGACCGCCAATAGTAAATATGAAAATATTCCTAAAATACCTAAGGTAACATTATTGACGAAGGCAAAAAAATATTGATAACCGGTGATTTTAATATTGAATTTTTAACATATAATTAGACAGGGATAAACTGTTGTCACTTTTAACTCAATCTTCACAAACACTAGAATGACCACACTTTTTGTAAATTTTGGATATGTAAAAAGTTTTTTTTTAAGGCGGTTTTTTAATTTAAGAATTCTTTCTGTAATTAATTATTTTGTTTTTTTTTTCTTATAAAGGTAATTTTTTGGCTCAAAACGTTTAAATATTTTAATATTTTTAGACTTTCTGAACCTAACTGATCCAATAAAATAAATTATTTAATATTTTTCTAAATTTTGACAAAAATTTAAAAAAAGCTCCAATTAGGAAAAATGTTAAGATTTGTAGAAAATACTTAAAATTTATAATCAAAAATTTTGCTTTGTAAATATTAAAAGATTTTTTTTTGAAAACTAAAAATTATGTTAAAATTGTTTTTTATAAACAAATATTAAAACAAAATTATATTTTTAAAATTTGACACTTGCTACTAAATAATTTGAAAAATCTGATAGAAAATAAAGTGCTAGTAACTGGGTTGATGTTTATTTAAATACGGAACATAAATTTTAGGAAAATTAAGTTTTGACTAAAAAGATGTAAAATATCTGTTACGTATAAAAAATACATATGTACAATTTATATATAATTTTCTTTTAAAACTGAATAAAAAGGTCCAAATTAAAATATTTATATTTTAAGTATTACAATCTAAAATTTACTTTGTTTGCCTTTAGAATATATAATTGTTAAATTTTTTGTTTATTTTGTAACAATTTGTTTAAATTAAATTAAAAGAAAAAAAAACTTTCAAAACTAAAATTGAAATATTTAAAATATATTGTAATAAACATAAATCATTTTAAAATTTAGTCTATATACATTCTTTTATATTATGTTATTTTTTTCCACTTGTTTTTACCTTTAGTATTTTTTCTTTGTTTAATTAAAATATAAATTTTTTTTGATAAACCTTAATATCTTAACCAAAAGGTTTAAATATTTTTGGACATTGTCTTTTTACTAAAGTCAAAATTAAAGAAAAATCAATAGAAAAAAGTTATAGTTTGTAATAAAAAAATTTTTGAATTTGTTTTATGAAATTCAAAAATTAATATTAAAAGAATACAGCTTGGTCTCTGTTATTAAATTTTTTATTATTTAAGTAAAAATTTATAAAAGCTGCAATTAACAAAAAAATAAAATCTGTCGTAAAAAAATTAAATTTATAATTACAGATGTTTAAAAGCTTTAAAATGTATTTTTTTTTTGGAAATCAGAAGTATACATTGAGAAGAATATATTAATTAAAACAAATTTTAAAAAATAATTTAATTTTTAAAATTTGACACCTGTAAAAAATCTGATGATAAAATGCTGGTAACTGAATTATAAGTAATTTAAATATAAAACATAAATTCCAGGGAATTTAGTTTTTACCAAAATGTGCAAAAGCCTGTTACCTATAAATAAATTTACATATAACGAAAGGCTAGTGGAAGAGTTATATGTATCAAAATTTTTTGCTTAGTTGTTTAAAATTTATCACTTTAAACATTATTAAATAATAAAAATACAAAATTTCACATGTGTTAAAGGGTACTATGTTTTCGACAATCTCATCTTAAATAGCCCAAGAATGTTTTAATTTGGTTAAAAAAGTCGGAAATATAAGCTTCTCGACTTCATCAACCAATCTTTAAAATTAATCCAATAATAAATAAACAACAATAAAATACATGAGAAAAAGGCAAAACAAATTTTTATTTTAATAATTAAATAGTTTTAGTAAATAAGATGCAGCAGATGCCATTACGACCATCTAAGGATTTTTTTTTAGTAGTTTTAAGTACCGGCTGATATTTGGTGAATATGATTATGTGCACTTTTAATATTTAAATTTCCCTGTTTCGCACCTGTTAGAAGCCCACATATCTTCAGCTGTTGCTAAGTTAGATTTTTATTAAATAAAAAATAAATGTTTTTATATACATTATACTCTACTTTCTTATACTTCTACTTGCTCAACTCTAAATTCTAAAATGCTATTTATCACAGTGAAAATCTCTTAAATTTACTTATTCTCTATGGTATTTTCAACGGACTTCCATCGGACGGGATCCCACAGTCTCTTTTGCCGCAAAGCCCAAAACTAAATAACTTTCGGAATCCCCCCAAGATTAGTTGCTCCACTAGCTGGAAAATTTACTGCCTAAACTTTCTATAGTTTCTAATTGCTTTTGCTATTTCTCCCGAGATATTATCTAAAATGTAAAACCAGAAAAAAGTTTCGCGCTTAAAAATGTTACTCCATCCACTGGTTTTTATGAAGATATCGTATTGATTATGAGCTTCTACCTGGACTAACCATTCTCCCCCCCGATCGAGAAACATCGATTGCTTCCTAATAAGGGTCAAGACGAGGCGAATCCCATTTACCGAAGGGCCGATAACACCCCCCTTTCAAAGGGCCGATCAGTACACAAATTCGCTTTGCCCCCTTACAATTCCTTACGTCTTGTAGGGAGTGGAATTCGACGAGGATTACTGCTGATCAACAGAATTGCTGTCAAGAGGATTTACCTGAACCAATTTGCTTATTTTTCTAAAATTTAAATTGCGCTTTCTGTTAATGTAATTTTTAAAATACTAACTTCGGAAATTACAGAGAAGGAGCTTTTTCCAGCTATAACCGTGCAAAATAAGCCCTCGCGTGCGTAAATTATGTAAGGTGACACGTTTCATGTTTGATTGATCATTGTAATTTCCACACTAGGGGATGTCAGAAAAACCCCCGTCCTCGGATTATACCCTGTTTATCATACCATAAAGGGCTGTCAAGGAAATGTCGTATTGTGATTTTCGTTATTTAGGATTTTGTTTTCATAAGAAACGGTATTTTTCACTGTTGACTTTAGACGTTTGAACATGGAAAAAGTGCCATTTCTCTTCAATCCAAGTTGAGAAACTAAAGTTTAGTTTAATCTCGTCACCTGCTCGATTCAACTCGCACTTACTGTCATTTGAGGCAAGAAATTACGTCCCCGGGGATGTTTTGGGGGGCGGATAAATTGCTCTTGTGGGCTACGTTACTCGCTGTGACAATTTTAACTGAGAAAAGATAGAGCAGGGGTCCTCGCCCGTTATCAAAACCGCAGGGAAATTATTTTGTTGATAGGAAAATAAATGGCGGCTCGTAAGTTTTTCTTTTAAATAGATCTTTTTAGTATAGCAGCATCATAGTTTTAGTATAAGTTGTATTATTACAAAATTAAAACACATTATAAATATTTATTTGTAACAAGTGATAATATATATCCTGTATCTTTGTTTGAGTGCAACATGTACTCGGGGGAACCGTCTTCATAAACGTAGTATAGGGGGTCTTATAAATTAGCCTAAATAAGAACTTGAATATGAATCTGTGTGTGAAATACGCGTATAAGTGAAATAAGCATATATTTTTAAATCTAAATATTTTTTTGAAAATACTTAACTATTAATTGGCCAGAAAAAAAAAAGAAAACTGGACTTTTGTCTACGGTTTTACTAACAGGACAGGATTTCATGTTTTGTTGTCTAGGAAGAAAAGTGGCATAATACCTATGTACATCTTTCTAGTATTTATGTATTTTTAATAAAGACATTAGGTAGATTAGTTTCCGATATAGCAATACTATCCCATTGAAGCACCCTGTATATATTATCTAATGTGATATAAAATAAGTGATGTAAAACTGATATTTGTTTACTACAATAAAATTATTTAATAATGAAGAAATAGTCTATACTTACAGTGGAGTCGTAGGTTTGGAAAAAAGTGGAGGGAGACTGCAGGATTTTCATTTTTCCTTAAAATTATTTAAGTTACATACAAATTTATTAAGTATTCAGTTTACAGAAAAATTCTTCTTATTAGGTAGGTACCTGTACTCTAACGAAATGCGTTAAAAAAACACATAATAGTTTATAAACGGTAATGTTACTTATATTTAAAACATACTCTATTATTAATAAATATTTATTATGTAAATATATTTGACGACGTCACTGGTTCCTTGTGTCGGTGGCATCAATAATGAGATCAAGCGGCGTTGCCATGTCATTACCTTTTTCTTTAAAATAAAATATTATTTAATTTATTTAACGTTGAACATCGACTTCATTCAAGAGTACCTTATTTAAAAACAAGTTTCATGTTTTATTGAGGAGGAACAGTAGTATTGTTTGGTATCGTATCAAATTAAGTGACAAATTTTTATGATATTATAAAGTGTTTTTTTGCAATTTCTATATAAGCACTTGGCATCAATGCATCAAAGATGTTGCAAACAAACAAACTTTCCATAGCTCCACGGCATGCTACTTCTAGCTTTTCAATATTCTAAGGTCAAGAACCTGAAAATAATAATCAAAGGCGTATTACACAGAACTGGGTAAGTGGTTGAGCACAACATTGCAAAAATATGGTAGCAAGGATCCCACCAAGAGACCTTGGATTCCGACTCAGAAAACATCAAGAAAATGTGCAATAATTGTAGACACCTTGAACACCAAAATATAACCAGATAAGCTAGATATTGCGATCTTCATAAAGCTTTGCTATCTCATTTATTGCGCAGCTTTTACAGCAACAGTTGGTAATGGAGCAAAAATCGATGAAGAAAGGACCAGGTTTTATATAAATATTTTAATGTTACCATTTTAAGTAACTACGAAGCCACTTTATTTATTTACCTCACTTTAATATATTTGTGAGGCTAAAATTAATATCATCAATAGGAATTAAATTATACAATGCCTTACCATTTTCAATTTTATTTTTTTAATTTTCAGTCGTATTTATATTCTGCTTGGTAAGAGTCGAAAATTTACTTGGTCATTTAACCTTAGACTTTGGATTTAAGAGTGACAAAAGGTGAAAATTTTAGTTATAAAATGCGCCACAAAAAGCCTTTTCTAGTCACAGTAAAAAAAATTCAATTTTAGCAATGAGCAATTGAACGTAAATTACTGTAACTAAATTATTAAATAGAAATATGGTAGACATTTTGAACTGCCTTATTTTGAAGTATTTTAAATGGATTTCAGTATCAATGCTTCTGCAGTTATAAGCCCCAAAGAGATAAGTAAATATAAATGACTATATACATATGTGAGCATAATATAGTTACGGTTAATTAGATGCCCGATCCTATATAAAACGTCAATAAAACGTGAATTGTCTCCTTTAAATCTTCAATGTCCGACAAATTTAACATTAACGCTGGAGTCCCTCAAGGATGCATTCTATCCCCCACCCTTTTCTTGATATATATCAATGATTTGCTAGAAACCACGGTCAATCCAATCTACAGCTTTGCGGACGATAGCACACTTATTTCCACATTTAAGTCCGCCAAACCAAGGACAGCCGCAACTTCTCAGAATCTTAGGCAGCAACAAGTAGCTTCAACCAACAACGATATTGGAGCAATCTTGGAGTGGGGCGATAAAATCTGGTCAATTTTAACGCTAAAAAAACGCAGGCTGCAGTATTTACGATGAAGACTAACCTTGGTGGCCCGGAGCTGGTTATGGCAGGGAAAACATTGCCAATGAAATCATCTTTACATCTTCTAGGAGCCGAAGTCACCAACAGTGTGTCCTGGCATGACCAAAACGAAAAAACTGTATACACCAGAACAGCTGCTGACTCTTTATAAGGCTCAAATACGCCCTTTCCTCGAGTATTGCTCGCATGTCTGGAGCTCGGCACCCAAGCATAGTTTAAAGCTGCTAGATTCTATACAGAAGAGAGCTATTCGTCTTATCGACAAACCAGAACTGACAAATAGTCTGCATAGTCTGGAGCACAGGAGAAAGGTGGCTGATCTCTGTTTATTTTACCGTTATTATCACGGTAAGGGCTCTTCTGAGCTGGCAGGCCTGATCCCACCCAGGGCTGTTCCGGCAAGAAGGACGCGTCTAGCAGTTGCGGCTCATCAACATCGAGTCCACCTGCCTACCCCAAGGACGTCGCTGTATCGGGACTCATTCATCTGGAGAACATCTTCTTTGTGGAACGGGCTTCCACCTCACATATTTCCCGACGCATACAACCTGCAGCGATTTAAGATAAATGCCCACAAATATCTTTGCGCAAGCACCACTCCAAGAGTGGCATAGGACTTTCCTCTTGTGCTTGTGTTTACCATTAAAAAAAAAAAAAAAAATGTGTACAGAGCATGGTAATCTGCTGTCAACTTAAAGTCCCAAATACTTAACAATGTTAACATTTTTGCTCCAATACTAAGAAGAATATCACGGTTTACAGTATGGAATGACTTTTTTTAAGTCAAGGTATACTAGAGCGCAGACGTCGCTTTTGTCGATATTTAGCTGTAGGTCAGAATCTATGACTGCTATCTCTGTTTGCTAAAACCATACTAAGTATCTAATGCTCATGCAAATACTTTATCAAGCGATCATTAACACTAATTTCTATAATCTTAAAAACATCGTCTGCATTAATACTGGTCTATAGTTTGATGCTAAGCAAGTATCACCGCTCTTAAAAATAGAGCGTACTCGAGCTACCTTGATTTATCTAGTACAGATCCAGTTAAAAAAAAGATTTATGATTTTGACGTTAAATTGTTTTACATTAGCAACTATGATGCCTTTCACTCCACGTGCTTTTTTGTATCTGAAGATGCAATCATTTTCTTTACTTCTTCTATGGTAACTAAACTAAAAAAAATTGATTCCATTAGTGAATCTGGCACCAAATTTAGTGGTACATAAGGGATGATGCTAGATGTCTTCGGCCAATACTTACAAAGAAGTTGTTAAAAGCATCTGCTATAGCCTTGTCGTTATTAATTACTTTATTGGACTCTTTTAAATCTTTAAAATTTTTCTTTCCTGGGTATGAATTTATTTAGAAAAAATCCTTTATTGTATTTTTTTCTGTTTGACAACCTTAATGAATATTCTTGATTATAACAAACAATGCTTCTGTAAAATGCATTGGTTGTATGAATTTTTTGTTTTTTTTTTTAATCGTAATAATCTGTTTTGTCTATAAAAGATAATATCTTTTCAGTTCCTTATTTTTAACCTAAGGAATTGTATTCATCTTAATGACAGTGTTAGTTTTAAAAGCATTTTCCATTACATCATATAATTCTAAATAATTAGTATATTCTGGCGTATTTTGGCTAATTTGATGTTGTTCATTTCTCTTTTTCTCAGTTTAAGGTGCTTTATAAACTAGATACTTGATATTAGCTTTGCTGTATGATTTTTTTGGCTAGGAAAGCTGGAGAACTTATGAAAGGTTTATGATCACTCATACTATGGTCAATTAGAAAAAGATGTAGGTTAATAGGAGTGGATTATTAGAAATTCAAGTAGCAGTTACTTCATTGACGCCACAGTTCCCATACCTAGTCAAGGGTCTCTATAGGAGGAAGTAATGTTATTATTTTTTAATAAGTGCCGGTTAAACTTCCCATTCACAATATTCTAGGATTAAGATGTCATCATTAAAAATGTATTAAATGCCTAAAGTACAAATTTCAGTTGTCATGAATTTTTGGTATTATTTGTCTAAGAATTAGCTTCAGATGGTCATCTTGTTTCTTATAGATTGAGCATTGATATATGCTATATTGAGTTGATAATCATAATATCTGTGAAAATTAGATTCTGGTATAAAAGTGTGAACTAAGTTAATTGATTATGTGGATTCTCAAGCAATTTCGGAATTTTCTGATTTTTTAGCATATATTTTAGAATTTTTTGACCACAAAAATTTATAACCCTTAAGTTTTAATTCTCGGGCCTGTTAATTTATACAAAGTTCTAACTTCATTTGGAATTTATGAAAAGCTTTTTACTTGTACAGATTACAATAATAATAATGATTATTATTTTTATTAATATAATAATAATAATAATAATAATAATTATTATTATTAATTTTATTATTATTATTATTATTATTATTATTATTATTATTATTATTATTATTATTATTATTATTATTATTATTATTATTATTATTATTATTATTATTGTCATTTTTATTATTATTAGTTTTTCTGGTGTTTAGAGCGAGGTACTGGTGTAATACGAAGCACTTTCGCCTATTCCTGACTCAAGAATCTCAAGGCTTCTGTGCAGATCTTTGAGTATGATTCCCGTAGCTGATCATGGAATAAGTAAAATTGTTACATTTTCAAGTCTCTATTCAGCAGATTTGGTATTGCTATGTCTATAATGTCTATAACTGCCTCCTTTATTTATTCTCGAACTATGACGTCTGCTTTGTGGAAAGGAATATTCTGATCGGCTATAATTAATCGATTATAAAAGATGGTATACTGCGTCGTTTCAATAATAGCTGGTGGATCGTAGTAGGTGCTTGTTGACATAGCTCTAACCTGAGGCAATGTAGGTAATCGTTTTGACAGAGTAGGCTATTTGCTATTGTAATGTGTTGGATGGTTTCTGGCTTCTTCCTGCACTTTCTACACCTCTCGTACCTGGGGATCTTTGACGATGTATTTCAAGTAGTTCCTAGTGGTTACCACTTGGTCCTGAATATCTATCAAGAAGCCTCCGTTTCTGAGAAGAGTTCCCCTCTTGTCCACATGTGGTTGACCATAGTACCTTCCATGGAGGGTTTTGATTGGCCATTTCTGCTGTTTCTCCTGCATACTGAGTATCAACTTGTTTGTTAGTTGAGTATCACTGGTCAGGTTTAAGGACGTGTATGCGGAGTGGGCTAGCAAGCATTTCTATGTATGGGCGAGATTGGTTTTATTTGGTAAAAGCAGTTGAGTTGGATGACTGTCCTCCAGGTCAGCATCAGGTAGTATAGGTGTTTTATAAGAGTTCGATGTACTTTATATATCTTTAACAGTTTGATTACCAGAGGAACAGAGTCATAGGCCTTTGGGTAATCGGCATAGAAACATGATAATTTCCTGGTTTTCCCCTTCACCTCGCTCAACATAATGGAGTCTATGATGAGCTACTCCCTGCATCCCTTGGTTCCCTTTCGGCACCCTTTTTGCTCCTTGGTCATAATCTTTTATTCTTTTACATGCACATTGAGAAGTCTTGTGATACAGGAAGTGATAATTTTGTACACCGTTTGCAAGCCCCTAATCGGTCGGTACCTGGATGGTTCTTTGCTTGGATTGGCCTTGGGTAATAAGTAGGTTTTCCCTTTAATAATAAATTTTAGTATCTTCTCTGGGTGTTAATAAAGTCATTTATATACTTCGTCAATTTTATGTGAGTGCTGGGTAGCTTCTTGTACCAAAAATTATGTATGTTATCACTTCTTCGACTCATCTAACTACGGGTTTTTGATGATGACTGTTACTATATGACATTTGGTTCTGTCACGCAAAAGTAGCATATTCCTCTTCTTTTTGTTGTATCCAATTAGCTCCAACATGATATGATTTATTTATGTTTCATATTAATTATCAGTAGGCATGTTTTTTGATTGTGATTTCATATTGTCCGACGTATTGGATTTCAATCTTTTCTCACGTGCATTAAATTCCTTGATTTGTTGTTTTTTTTTGTTGCACTTCTAAGCCTCATACTAAATGCTGCTAACTCGTGTTGCAGAGTATTTAAAAAATCCTGATTCCTGAGGAACGATGTTAGGTCCATCTCTGGGACTGTGAATAAATACAGATTTTCCGCATATTTCTTGTACATTTTCCTCAATTTATTACTAGGGTTTCCTCCTGCGTACTGTCTTAATCTGGCGATTTCAGCTTTTTTACCTCAATCTTCTCTTTCAAGGTGATGTGTAATCCTAGTTATTCATAAATTATTTTAATTTTTTATATATTTTCAATATGAAGGAATTGGGTAGCTTCTGGGAAGGAACTGCTCAGTATACATCATTAACATAATCAGTTCGCTTTGGACTTTATTAATAAATATGCCTTACAAAATGCTTATATCGTAGTTAAATTAGGCTTCATTGGCTACAAGGAACAAAATTTAGACTATGGCTAGAGAAAATCCAGAGAGTGGTTAAAATATACTAGTCAAAATCAAATTTTATGTAAATTTTCATTTTTTATTATTAATATATTATATTTTTCTTATATTTATACCTTTTTGGAAACATTTTATCTTATATCAACTTTGATGAAGAAAAAATACATAGAACACTAATGATGAAGACCCATTAGACAAAACAACTATAATTAATTGTGATATAATAAATTATTAATTTTTTATCAATATTTTAAATTAAATGGAAATTTAAAGAAAAAATATTGTAATAAAACAAAATTTTTTAAGACTTTAAATCGGCCCAAAAAAATAGCTTAACCACCAAAACAATAGTTTGTCATAAAGTCATATAATCTTAATATTCGCCAAAAAGATTACTATGAAATGAAATAATACATTGAGAATAGTGACCAAAGTTATTTAAAAAAAAACATTTTGCTAGAAAACCACAAATATTGTATCCTTTAATTTTTTTTTTGACTCTTTATATAGAACTCTTTAACTTTTAATAAGCCAGGACAAGCTGCACTTGGTAAAACAACATAGCCAACATCACCGGAAGTATACAATTACAGTGCCAATTATCCAAATTTTAAGTAGGAGGTTTTCTGGAAAATAAGTTGTAAATTTTAGGTGAACTTGATAAAATGCCCATTTGCACGTAGATGATTACGGAATTAAAATGGAATATAAACCTGTGTTAAGTGTAATGGTTATTTTGGCATAAATCAAATTAGTCAAATAATGATAAATCATCTGCAGTAGTAAATCATCATTAATGATTTACCACCGGTGAACTTTCCTACCGTCGTAACGAGACCAAAATAAATTAATTGTCGTCGTTCTAAAACTGTTGACATCCAGTTAAGAGCCGTAAAAACTAAACTAAATCAAAGTAAAAATTCCAAACCGCGTACATTTAACACTTCGTTAATGAGGTCGGACTGGCGCTGTAAAAATTTATGGCCGTGGAAGTAGTAAAAATAAAATTATCGCTGAAAATAATAGCACACATGAAAACACTTTTTCAATATTAGAATTCACCAGGATATTTCATTTGTCATTGATTTTTTAGTCGAAAATTGCGTGTTATGCTGACTTTTATGCCTTGGAAATATTATTTTCATGCAACTAAAACATTTTGTTCAAAATGAACTTTACAAATCCAAAATTGCATATCTTATGTATGAAAAAAGTAAAAGTAGTTCGTCAAAGTTATTATCAGGTCTCTATATAAAACTAATAGTAATTGTCCAAATCCAGTAAAAAGGAGTATTATGTCTTAGAGGTCTGATAATGCTTTGAGGTAAATCACGTGTAACTTCTAGATACTTTTTTCATTATATACTACGATCAAATTTTCTTATTTTTTTTTATTGGATAGACTATACTATATTTCAAGCATAATTTTTTCTTAAATAAAAATAACTTTAAACTTAAATTCGTAGTCAATTGGTGGATGCTCTCTAGGAACAAATTATAGTAAACTTTATTTAGCATCCCAAATCCCAGTTCTAAACTACGATGTTTCCTCAACGATGATTAAGGCTAAAACCAACGTTGGTTTAAAAGTTTCAGTTGGATATAAGTTTTGTGTCAACATTGGGAAAACGTTGGTTAGATTCTAAGTGTACTACTAGACTTGCTTCAGCAACCTTCAACCTTTGGTTAAAAGTTCAAGTAAGTGTATTATAAAACAATTGAAGTAGATATTGTTGATAATATCTTAGGCCAATTTTAAATTATGCCTACTTTCTGACCTCAAAGTGACTTAAGTAAATACCCGAAAAAAAATCAGGGTTAGCTTATTAGGATGTATTAAATAAAACTAATATCAAAAAGTAATTTATCTATATTCGATATCTTGCTATTAATTATATTTTTATCCCGTTATTGTTATTTTAAGTTAATTTTCCTGCTCTTCTTGTTAGTATTTATCACATTCTGCTTACTTCTTTTCATGTTTCTTCATAGTTTTTAACAGAAGCTCTAACAAAACTTGTCTCCGTATTAAGGAAGTATTATACACGCTGATTTTCTCTAAACCAAAGAAGAAAAATTACCTCTTTTTTCAGGATCAAATCTAATTATTGTTCTTTCATTTCCTTATCTTATTCTTGGTTTCCATAACAACCTCGTGCTCTTCTCGATGTTTCATATCTCTATTTTTTGGTTTTTTTTTCTTTATTTTATTCTTTTTTCCCTTTTAAACTTCTTTAACAACAGCTTCATTTCTAACAACTAAATAACTAATTTTCACTTTTGGTTAAAAGCTACAACTTTCAAAAGAATATAATTAGTTTGTTACTAAATATTTTCTATATATCAGTCCGAACATAAACCCGCTCCTTTCAGGTCTTTTTTCAGGCTCGATCAGCTATTTTTTCGGTTTCTTTTATAGTATGAAGTTTTTGGGTCTTTTATAGTATGAAAGAAGTTAGTTTTTCTGCAGAAAATCTTTAGTTACATTATAGCCTAGATATATAGGGGCCAAATTTATAATCAGTTGATTTCTTGTAATATTTTAAATTAAACCGTTAATCACTAAACCATTGTTTCTCTTATTGCACACTCAAAGACATGGCTATCCATGCTGTGACACAATGACTAATATCTCACTATCCTAACTAAGAATATTCACTAAGAATCTAGTTATTAAACCTCAAATGAGTTTTTAACTTAAAAAATAAAAATTTAATTTCCCAATAACTCGGTTTCATTTACTAACTATAAGGGATCCTCGTATTTCCTGGACATGGAGAAAGAGTATCCCGTTGTCGAAATCTCATTTTCGAGTAAAGACTCGCCTCCGAACGGTCGCCGTCTTCAAAGGAATCGCTTACTACTGCAGGATTTTTGGGTCTAAGTGTTATTAAAGAAAGTGTCCGTTAGTCGAGGGCCCTCATTGTTTCGAGATTCCCGGATCTCTCGAACTGTCGATTGATATTTTATTTCCGATAAAATCTGCTCGTGATAGGTACTTTGAGATTCTTGGTTTCGTTTATCTATTAGCTTTAAATAGATTAGTAACATTAGCATTTTCTTTTGAGACGCAATTGATAGCTTATTACGTAAAAGAAGTTTTTAAATATTCATTAATTCGTACTAAATATTTCAACTTACTTTTAGTAAACAATTATTTTATAAAGAGAGTATTGTAAGCAGAAATTCATTCTAAGAAGATTAAGCGAAAATCTTAGCTATTATTACTTACTTTACTATCTTACCACTACTTTCGCACTTAAGCATGCTTTGCCAAACCAAACCTACCTCATAACCACTATCACAATCAATATTGCAAGCAAGCAGAAGAAAAGAAATAAAGAAAAAACCAAAAGAATGTTTTCTGAAATAAAAGTTTTTCTTTAACATCACTAACGAGCAAAATTCCATAAGATTCCTAATATATCTATTTGGCAATAAAGCAAATCTGATTCTTTTTTCTCACCTTATTCTAGTTTTTTGAGAAGATCTTTAAACTCTTCTCTCTGTTTATTATCTCATTGTGCTTCTAATTTGTTACAAACTTGTTTAGGAGCGATTCTATTAACTTGTCTATTCGATTTTTGATAAAAGGCTATAGCTATTGTTAAAGATATGACTTACTGAACATTCAACTTTCTATTTCTTATTTTACACTTATTTTTTATATTAAATTTCTTGTTTTTATGCTCTTTCTCTTATTTCTTCTCGCCTTTCTCTAACTTCTAGGCCTCTTGTTGTTTCTATGACCATTAAAAAAATCATATATAATTTCTTTTTTAATCTTCTATCATGATCTTAATATAAACTTCTTATTTCTCCTTCTATAATCTGTTCTTCTTTTATAGCAAATCTTTCAACTTTAATTAATCAATCTAAAGGCTCTAGTTTCCTTTTTCTTTTCTGTGTCTTGCTTTATTCCTATTTTTGAGTCTTCAGCAGCAGTCATAATAGCAACTTTCCTAGCTTACCCCTATTTACTCTTGAAGGCGACCCCTATGCGATGACTTACTCAACGTTTTCTCTACGTCCACATTAATTGGAAGATCTCTCAGCTTTGTTTAGGTCTTCTTTAAATCTGTTAATTGCATTTTTGTTTTCCTTTCTATTTCTTTTCATAGGTAAATTTTCTTGCATTTCTTATTTTTGTATATCTCATCCTATTTGTTATTTTACTTGTCCTATTCCTATTCTTGCATTCTCCCAGTTTCTTGTCTTTTTTTTTAGGTCTTCTGCAGGCTCTTAATCCGACGTTCCTGTTTCCTTTCCTGTACTTTGAACTTCTTTTATAGCAATTTTTTAACTTGTGTATCCCTATCTTAGCAGAGATTTTGGTCTGTGAAATAAATCAGTCCCTATTTGAGCCATTTAATCTAGTTTGCTTGATTTTCTGTCAGTCTTATCTTACTCTTATTCTTGCATTTATTTTTTTTTTACTTATTTATTTGACTTATTTAGCATTTTCTCTGTCAACATCAACAACTGTTTAGATCTGCTTTCAATGTGTTTATCAGACTCATTTGATTTTCTTGCGTTTTCTAATGTTTGCTGTTATATTCTCTTTGATTATTCTTATTTTCTACAAGATTTTGCAACCGTAATTCCATCAACTCCTCTGTACCTTACTGCCTCTATGAACAACAATGGAAATGATAAATAATTTCTTTTTAGATCTTTTGTGACGATAATCTGACTTTCTTCTCTTTCTTTCTCACCTGTACCTTAAATATTTTTTATAGCCACTCCTTTAGTTTGTGTATGTCTATCATGTTATGGATTCTGATCTGTAAAATAAATGAATCCACTTTTGAGGCGTTTGATATACTTTTCTTATTTTTCTGTCTGTATCTTGTTTAATTCTTATACTTGCATCTATTTTTTTTAATTTTTATCATGATTAGTTATATTATTCTTCTTATTTTTTCTAAATTTCTTAAATAGCAATTTTCCAACTTACCCTTATCTTTTTTTGAAGGTATGCGGACGACTTACTTAACATATTCTCTATATCAACATTATTCGTAAGATCACTGTTTAAGTCTTTTTTCAGTGTGTTTATGAGGCATTCTTGTTTTCCTTTTTATTTGCTTTCTCATATGATTCTCCTGCATTTTCCATTATTTCCTGTAACATTTTTTCAGATCCCATCTTTCCTACAAAATTATTTAATTGCAAGTCCTTGTTTTATTCCTGTTCTTGCATTTCTCGCGATTTTTTGTCTTATTTTTCTTGTTTTTTCTCCTCTTCCTCAAGTCTCCTTTAATTGTTTTATGAGGGTTTCCCATAATATTTTAACATATTCTCGTCTGCAAAATAAATCAATTCCTGTTTCACGCGTTTCATCTAATTTTTGTATTCTTCTGAGTTTGTGTTGTTCTTATTATTCATAATATTCCTAAATTGTTTCTCTTATTATTATTATTAACAATAATCATACCACTATCAGTACTGTTTAGGTCTTTTTTAAGTGTATTGATCAAGCATACTTCTTTCTCTTTTTATTTCTTAGCTCATTACATTCTCTTGTATTTCCTATTATATTCTTTTTCTTTGGCTATTCTCCTTTTCTAGAAAATTCTTTAATTATAACGCATAATGTATTTTTTGCTTTATTTTTCTCATGTTTCTCATACGTCTAGTTATTTTCTCTATGTCAGACAATCTCAATCCGATTGCCTCCTTTCATTTTCCTTAATTATTGAACTACTAAAGACGACTGTCTTAGAGAAGGAGTATTTTAATCAGAAATTTATTCTTAAGAGATATACTTAAAGAGAATATAAATTAAAATATATAAGAAATAAAGGTATTATAAGAAAAAATCTAGATTCAATACATATCACTTCACAAATAGACGTGATTTAATAAAAGCGCGTAGAAAGACAAAAGATAATTTTTAAAATAGATAAAGTTTAATAGGAAAGTTTTTAAATAGATTTTGCTGCAGGTCTTCTCATTCTTTCTATATTTCTTACTTTATTCTAGTTTTTTTGAGTAGATGTTTTGGCTCCTCTCACTATTTTTTGTCTTATTCTGGTTACTCCTTCTCACTTTTTTCGGAATTCGTGTTACCTTAGCTTTTGCTTGAGTACTGCCGCGCTCTATTATTAAAGAATTTTTTTTAATAATAAAATCAATTGTATGATAAACCGGCACATTTTCAAGTCGTCTTTTAGGGTATTGATTATGTCTCTTAGTTTATTATTACATTATTGTTTTCTCACTGTTTTTTGTCTCATCCTACTTCTATTTTTTGACAAACTGCAGCACCAATTTCATTGACTTGCTTTAGCGTGACTGTTGGATTTTTGCTTAAAAATTACAACTCTATTGTTGAAGATACGACTTACTGACCACTCAAGTTTCTTGTCTCACTTTTCGTAATAAGTTTCTTGCTTTTTTCATTTTTTCTTTTCCTATTTTTGCTGTTTCTTCTTACGTTCTTCAAACTTCGAGGTCTCTTGTTGTCTTTATCAGCAATAATAGAATAATAAATATTTTTTTCTAGGTCTTCTATCAAGATCCTAATCTAGCCTCCTTGTATTCTCTCATGAGCCTTCAGCTTCCTTTATAGCAACTCCTTTACCTAGTATACCTATCTTGTCAAGGATTCTATTTTGTTTAATCTAGTTTTTTTCTTTTTTTTATTTATGCCTTGTCTTATTCTCTGTTTTTTTTGTTTTTCTCTAATATTATTTTTTCCAAATGGTTTCTGATTTATTGTTGAAAGAGGTAATTTACACAACATTTTCTTTATGTCTACATCAATCGTAAAATCTGTTTAGATACTGTTTAGATCTTCTTTTAGTCTGTTGATCAGACATTCATGTTTTTTATTCGATTTGTTTTCTTATTTGATTCGCCAGCATTTTTTTCATTTCTTATCTCTTGATTATTTTAATTTTTTTAAAAATTCTTTAAGAGCAAGTCCATGAACATCGCTGTTTCTTATCTTACTTCTATTTCTGCATTTCTCGCGGTTTCTGGACTTATTCTTTTGTTGTCTCAATAGAAATCAATAGAATAATAAATATTTTCTTTTTAGGTCTTAAATCAGGACCTTAATCTGGCCTTGTTGCTTTTTCTTCTTTACCTTTAACTCCTTTAACTTGTTTATCTTTAAGCTGGCATAGATTCTGATTTGTAAAGTAAATCAAACGTTTTTTAAAGCTCTTAATCTAGTTTTCTCATTCATCTGCTAGTGTCTTGTTTAATTCCTATACTTGCATCTATTTTTTTATTTTTCTATCTAACATAACTTATATGCGATGACTTACTTAACTGTTTAGATTTTCTTTCAGTGTATTGATCAGGAATTTTTGTTTTTCATGTTTTCTTGCCTTATTTGATTTTCTTGCATTTATTATTATCTTCTATCACATCCTCTTCCTCATTGTATCTATTTACCTATTAAATTCTTTAACAGCAACTCAATAAACTACTCTGTTTATACTTGTCTTATTTTTCTCATCTCTTCTTATATCTCCCATATGTCTAGGCATTGTTTCTATATCAGAAAGTCTCGATCTGATTGTTTACTTTCCTTCTTTTTCAATTATTGAACAATTGAAAATCCCACTCCTGAGCTAACAAAAAAGTTCAAGAAACAGGAGATATAAAAAGGAGACCTTTAAAATTGCATCCCTTTCTTAGATGCATCTGATAGAGAAGAGATTAGTAAAGATGAAGTACATGTTATTGGTAAAATATTGATGTAATTTTTGCGCCAATAAAATAGACAAAATAGTTAAACTTGATTTTAAAAGAATGATTTGATGTCTAGAATCTATGAGTTAAGTATGTCAATCTGATATTTTTTGTTACACTTGGGAAAGTCCATCAAAGCCGCTTTTTTTAGTCAATATTAACTAAAAACAATCTTCTTTTTTCAATTTCTTGTAACTCGTCTAGGCAGAACAAAGAGTTTTAACCCAGACAGTCGGTCATTTTATTAAAATAAAAAACAGCTCTGGTGTGGTTTTCCTATTTATGCAGACGCTGTATATCGCATTAAAACGTAACTAATACGTCTGAGTTGCTGCAGTTGAAGGGATTCAGAATTAACGCCTTTTTGCCAGTTTTTTTTTGATACAATATCACATACCACGTATGAATAATCGATATCCTTATTAAACAGTAATTAACACTGACTTAACATTGTTTCGGTTACAACACTGTTACCGAATTGAATGGCTTTTTTTACGTTATGAGTTCATTTTAAAAAAAGTTCATTAAAATTTTACAACTATGCACACAACTCGGTTGGCATCGTAACAGTCGTTATTGCCCGAAATTCTAAAAACTTTATTTTGTCACTCCGACCCAGGATTTATGGGGAAACTTTTAAATTGTAGTATTTTCTGTGCTTTATACCTGAGGAATAAAATTCAACGTTTCGATCATAAATCTAAAGGCAGAACGAGGGAATTTTAAAGTTTTCACTCGTTCTGACACAATTGTTTCCACTGCCATTTTGGACAAGAACAAACTGGTTAAGTGTAAAGTACTTTTCAGGGGTTTTACGTGATTAATTATTAATTTTTTTGAGAATAGCTTATAATTGAGATTTTCCCTCTTTATTTATAATGTAGGTATAAAAAGGAAAATGCGACCTGACCTTTGGTATAGTCGTGTTGTGCATTTGACACTCTTCAGATTACAAAAGGCGATACGTCGTTTTAATTCTACGCTATACCTTTTATAGAGTATATTCTTTAAAGTTTTCTTAATTCCTGGTTCGTGATTTACTTTGTTTATCAGTTTATCGTGAAAGTTATTTTTTATTTATTATAAATGCTTTTGTATAAAGATTGCTTAAATTAATAATTTTTTTTAAAAAAAGAAATGCAACTATTAGAAAAGTTGAATTTAAGTTGAAATGTTGAAAAAAATAGAAGAACGAGATAAGACACAAAGAGTAAAACAAACAAAAATAAGACAAGAAACATTAAACAAAGCTATGAAAGACAACCTAAAAAGGAAAATACAGCACGAGATAGAACATCAAAGCCAACAAAAGGAACGAGACTGATAATAAGAAGAACGAGATTCACAATTTCTCTCACTTTAAAGCAACAGTTGAAGAAGAATTTAAAGAAGTACATAAAAAATACGAGAACCAGAAATAAAAGTAAAGTATGGCCCAATTTATTTCAATCTTGGAGTACAAATTATGACAGTTAACCCATCAAAATTCGACAATAATAAATTGCATGCTCTAAGAATAGACTGGAGTATGAAGCAGCTTTTAAGCAACTAGAAAGCAAACCGGAACAAGACAAATCAGAACTTCAGAGTGGGACCTTAAAGAACACCTGAAGAAGCTTAAGTCATTTTTGACTAGAAAACCTAAAAGGTCATTCCAATTCCGTTTCATTTCAAGTGAATACAAGATTTAGCCATACCATCGTGAAACCGAACGTTGTAGCTCACTGTAGAATTTTACCACCATCATATTTAATCCTGGAGTCCGCGGATGAGAAAAGGATCCCAATTATTGGACTATATGAAGCTAAAGTCTAGCCAGTAGTTGCAGAAATCATGGATGATGTCATATTAAGATTAGATGTTATGAATGCCCAGCAGTTTACAATAAATGTATATAATCGCATATTAATGACGAGAACTGAAAAGATCTTTATGTACCACCTACATAAAGGACTATACCAGCAAATTCAGAGGTGGTGGTTAATGTCATAACTTGAGCAAAAGAGGAATAAACTATTTTGATTGAGACCATGGAGGGCTGTTAAGTAATTTTTCGTAACGTTTTAATATAAAGTAAAAGAAATCTACTATTTTCGTTTGAATGGTAAACGTGAAAGGAGATAATCAACACTTAAAACAAAAAGAGAACATTGACGTATGCTCTAAAGTAGTCTTCCCATATGTTTACAAAAGCTTTTTGCAGAATCCTCTATCAATTTGACTAAAACCAGATTATTAAATTGTGACGTCTTGTTAAAGAAAATCAAGATGTGGTTTCCTTGCACATGCAATGTCCTGGGAAGATCATTATCGTTACACTGATTTAGTGCAGCATTGAATTAATACTGGAGACAATGATCCGATAAAACAAGCACCTCGGAGAATTCCGATAGCTAAACAGGGTGAAGTTTCCTTAATACCTGGAATGATGACGCAAGAGAACGCAATGAGAACCATCTCTTGGTCATCTCCAGTTCTCCTAGCAAAGAAAAAGGACATGCCTGTCAGAATTTGTGTGGACTATCAGTGACTGAGTTATATTACTAGGAAAGATAGTTATTTTCTATCAAGAATTGACGTCATTTTACTGGAATAGACAGTTATCCTCTACCATGAATTGACGACACCCCGGATACACTATCATGTTCACAATGGTTTTCAACGTTGGATCTAAAGAGTGGATAGTGGCAGGTAAAAAATCATAATAAGAAAAAGACTGCTGCTGCGGGGTATTCGAAATTTTATCATTGATGATAGTTATGCAGAATCAACAAGATTACGAATTATTTTATAGAAGAGATTTAGAGAGATTGGGATACTTCTTAATTTTAGTAACTCCAAATTCTAAATTGCGATAGCAAAACACCAATATTAAACCTTCCTTCTAGATAGAAACCACACTCTTTAAGATACAAACATTGTAGAAATCTCCTTTGAAAACTCTTCAGTGCATTAGTGTGAATCTGATAGATAGGATACCAATTTAAATAAAAATACTCAAGCTTTGAGCGAATTAAAGAATTATACAGTAACTTTAGAGATGCAATGCTATTAAATAGCTTACAGTTGCGTATTATGATGGACTGATTGGGTGATACAAAACGTAGTTGATAATCAAAGGTAATACTAAGTTAGCTATACTTTTAATACGACTCAATAATTTAAGATTAATGTATTAATTAGAATTTAATATTACGCGTTTTTGAGCTTATGTCATGACTTTACATTTAGAGGTATTTAGTTCTAGTTTATACTTGTCACACCAACTGTGCAGAATATTATTGATTTTGTAGAAAGGTGCAATCAGCCATCGAAGTAAACTGGGCATAAAGTTTTAGGTTGTCAGCAAACAGTAAGTTGTAACATTCAAGAGCACTAGTGGGACCATTAAGAAAAAAAGAACAGTACTAGTCCTGGATTCAACCCTTGGAAATACCAGATGAAACCTTGTATAACTCTGACTTAAAACCACTGTTAAATACAAATTCAAGCCTTATTGTAAGATAAGATTTCAAAAACAATATAAATGGTGTGCTAAAACCGAAAAAGCATAATTCTTTTAGTACAATCCAGTGACTTTAAATAATTCGGTGTACATCATATCTATCTGACTAAAATTATCTATGGCATCTGACTAGAAAAAAGAAAAACTGAGTAGAAATAAGACTCTGGACCACTGGAAAGACCCGGTTATATTACGCCCTCTTAAAGACCTTATCAAAGCTGTTTAAAATCAGTCCCTTATTCGTAACATTATCTATGTTAACTTTAACTCTAGATACACTATTTCCAATTTTCAACAGTAAGGATATGAACATGATTTTAAGCATAAATTAAATAGATAGTAATAGTAACAAGCAAAGTACAAAATTATGCTTTGAAGTGTATTTATTTTTAATACCCTTCAGCACACTTATTTTCAAATACAGAAAACTCCATAATATTCAAGCACAAATTTAATAACCTTAAATGAGATTCTTTTGGATTAAATAAGACGAGATCACTATCACTAGCTGTATAAATGCTTTTAAAATAAGACGCACATGCATTAACTACCATAAGACCAGAAAGTTTTAGGGTCAGTAGAAATACTTGTTACCTATGTATAACTTGTAGCAGGTATCTATTTGAGACTTTATGAGTGACCTTAGCCTTTTAAACTCTGTTAGATGATACTTAAGCCCTATTTTTTTAAAAAGCTTTATAACATTTTTCTTTAAGTTTGATATTAATTTTAAGTTCAGAAGAATACTAGGTTGGAAACCGGGAGTTTTTACTACTCCCATTATTTAACAGGTACATAGAAATTACGTAGCTGATTATAGATTGTTCAACAAGCTAGGCCTATGCTATTAAAATCATCTAAGAATGCCTACTTTATATTACACAAAGACGAATAAAGATCACTTAACTAGCCTTTTTAAAGTTATAAGTTTTACTTACATTTACTTACATTGTCACCTGAAAAAATTGCTAAATTTTGAAATTTTATAATTAAGGCACATAGATAGTGCAGGATGGTGATTATCTTTGAGTAATAATGGTAAACTGTCATAGGATACCAATCCCTTAGTGTTGCTAGAAATAAGGTCTTACATGCGATTGTTAATATTAAGTATTGAAAGAATATATCAAAAGACAACAACACAAAGTCTCGGTCTCAAAAAAAATTATTTTATTAGTCAAAGTGGAGACATGTAATTCGCTCCCAAGAGCATCATCAGACCTCAAAAAGTTAAAACACGACCGACTGGGTCAATTATATACAAGCACTATTTTAGTATGTTATTTAATTGTTTAAGATCTGTAAAGTCTAAAATTGCTTTAGGTTTAAAGCTTTATTATTGACCTGATCACTTTCATAAAAACGTACATTAATATTGCCCATAAATAAGATGCTTGTAGCCATTCAGCAATTTAGAAAAAAAATCTAAAAACTCTTTGAAAATTATAATTAGATAAATGATAAATATATCAACAATTAGGTGAGTATTCGGATTACACTTTCACACAAAAATATCAATTAGACTAAATATTAAGAAAAGCCTAATAATGTCGATAGTTTCAGTTTTTTAAATGAGTAAATCCGACATCACACAAAATCAATGACATCGAGCTCAGGCATATCTTTAGAATAAAGTTTACTAATGTTACTATGTAGTCATCGAACATTTTGAGAGTAACAAGTAATATTATATTAAGGTTATCACTAGCACTGGTTTAATGGCACAATTCTAGAGACACCTTTTATATATTTAATGCCAAGATCTTTTTCTCTGCTTTACTGTCATTCATTATACTGTTTTTTTTAAGCCATTATAGTATCAGATTTGCTAACTTAAGGTTCTATCCAGGGTAATTTTTATATTTCTGATAGAATTCTTAAGCGCTAAGTTATTAGCTTTCCAAATAATATCATGGACGTCACTTTCGTCGGATATAGTAACTTTTAGGAGCCGCTGACTTAGTTACGGTTACTTTACTTAGTCTCTGTATTTTTGTTATTCTACAATTAATAGGTAACACTGCAAGTACTTCCGAAACTTTCCCGGTCGTAGGCCGTCCAAGCAGAAGCATTTTCAGTGTTTTCGACATGACACGATATTAGGTTAATGCCTATTCCATTCGTGAAACTCCCAAATTATTTTTAGAAAACCTCATTATTTGCCATTGCGTATTGCTTTTTGCAACTAATTTAGTAGAAATTACTAAAATTTTAGATATTATGCATTTTCAACATACAATTTACAAAAAAAAAAGAATATTCTTTATTGACTAATATCTGAAACTATGTGAAAAGAAATCATTCTTTCCTCAATCTCCTTTGATTCAGTCAGATTAGAATTAGTTTTCTGATCTTCCGATTTTTTATTAACATACTCCTTCAGTAGTTCCACGGCATGAATAGAACATCCTCTAATTTCTTGCTCCTCGTGATTTTAATTTTATAGCAAAATATTACTTTTGAGTTTATTATTTAAGTCAAATAATAAACTCAAGGGGCTGTAGAATTCTATAGTTGGCAAACATAGTTATATTATCTATTTCTTTAACCCATTGTTTGGCCTTTAAAGCAAGCCCATATGTCACCCACAAGGATCCCTTTTGTAAAAATATATTCATTTTCCCTTAAATTCCGCTTCATCCCTAAAGCACTTTAAGTTCAACAATAATATCCACAATAAGATGGAGCAAAGTTTTGGCATTGTTATCAGCTTTTTTTACTACTGTTTAAAATAAACCTTCGAAATTATTTTCTAATAGCGCCGCTCCTACTTCATGCAAGCATTTTACCCTCTCAGGGATTAAAGGCACATCTACCTTTGTGTCACTACACAAGATTCTTATAAGTTGGTTTTCCGTTATTGTGGAATAGTGGATTTTGGATTACGAATGTCAATTTTTTATTTTGTTGCACGATTGATCGCAGCACACAAAGCAAAGTAGCTAGAACATCCGTCCACTTTCCAGCCTTCTGCCTAATCAATATGCCAAAAACAAAAATTTAAAGTGTCAACAACAAACAGCTGTTCTACGGCTTTGGCTCATAAAACAGATGATATTTAGAGGGCCACGGAAATGTGAAAAAGTACAATTTTAACACTTTTAGATTACCCCCAAGCCTTCGATACTATACATCATAGTTTATTATTAACAATTTTATTTTATGTAGGATTTAAAAGGGATGCGATTCAATTTTTTAAACATTATTTAACAGGAAGAAGTCAGCGTGTTAGGATTTATGGAATGTTATCTAGCTCAAGTCCATTATTATATGGCATATATACATCAAATATTAAAAAAATAATAAAAACATGTAAAGTTCACTACTACGCAGATGATACGCCACTATATTCTTTGTTTTTTAAACAGCAAGCTCGTGAGTCGCTTTAATGTTTTAATACAGAATTAGAAAACTTAAGATCTATTTCCCTACAGCATTTCCTTTATCTAAATCCAAGCAAGTGTTGTTTGTTAATATTTGGTCCTAAAAATGATGTGCAAATTATTAAAAATCAAATTAATGTTAATGTACGTGACGTGGCTTTAGAAATAAAGGAAAATATAAAAAATCTTGGTATTACTTTTGACAGTCAAATGCGATTTAACCAACACGTATCTCATTGCATCCAAAAAGCTTATCTTAGACTTAAATTATTATACAGCAATCGATACATATTATCGCAAACAGATTTAAACAATTTTATGTAACGCTCTCCTTCTATCTGTGTTTGACTATAGAGATGTCGTTTATGGAAACTGCTTGACACAAATTAAAAAAAAAAAAACGTGTACAAGGAGTGCGAAATTCTCGTTTGCAGTATATCTTTGGAATTCGTAAATATCAAAGAAATTCTTATAAACTCTTTGAAACAAACTGGCTTAAAATGGAAACCAGGCGTACAGTGCATTGTGCATCATTTTTATAATAGGTTATTATTTTATAAGACACCTATATATCTTTACAATAAAATTATCTATCGATCTATACTATTTAAAGGTATGATAACACCTCCTCTACATCGAACATCTATTTATGAACAGAGTTTTTCCTATAAAATTACAAAGCTCTACAACTCTATGCCCAATTGTTTCAAAATTTTAGAACCACGAATCTTTAAACATAAAATCTTTAATTATTATTTTCAGCAGGAGAGTTGAGTAAAAAAAATAATAAAACTTCAAACATTTTTTTCTTTAAAATTTTTAAATCTGTCTCCTTTCTATTTGCTATTTTAAAATATATACCCTATTGATCATTAATAATGTATATTTATTTATGTTTTGTAAGATTTTTCTCTTGAATTAAGGTACTATGGATATCTAAGGTTTGAGTAGAGCAGTTTATTATTATTATTATTATCATTATTATAGATTTTTGCCTTGCGGCAATCACACTCCCGTTTTACGGGGAACATTCACTTATTCCAGATATCTAAGATATCAAAAGGATTAAGCTTTGAGGGGACCCTTTCCAGGTTGTCGGGCCCTGGATGGTGTTCGGTCTTCTGTACCCATGAACTTTCTGACGACCCGTGCTGTCCCCAGTAGCACCGCTTTTTGCATGTTTTTCTAGTGGTGCTCACTTAGTCCCAGTTGTTTGAGGTTCTCTACAAGGGTTTTTTGGTATAAGTCCAGTTGGCAAGATTATTATCGGAATTGTTTGAACATGCTCTATCTCCCATTGCCGTCTGATTTGCCCTTCAAGATCTCGATATTTGATGATCTTTTCGTTGTATTTTCCTTGGAGGTTATTGTTATTAGGTATAGCAACGTCAATCAGCGTGGTTCTCCTTAGTCGCTTATCCACCAGGATAAGATCTGGTCTATTGTTGTCAGTTCTTTGGTCGGTGAGAACAGTTCAGTCCCAGTACAATTTATACTCGCCATTTTCAAGAACCGGCTCTAGAGTATAATTGTAATATGGAACTTTGTCCGTCCTCAAGAGGTTCAGTTTAACTATAAGTTCTTGGTGCAGTATTTTTCCCACGCAGTCATGACGTGCCTTATACTCAGTTTGGGCAAACGTTTGACATCCTTCCGTTATGTGTTGGATGGATTCTGTCACTTGGCATCCATATCGACATTTGTCACTCTGTACTGAAGGATCCGAAATAATGCACTTCAAGTAGTTTCTAGTTGGAATAACTTGGTCTTGTATGGCCAAAAGGAAACCTTCTGTTTCGGGAAACAGTTGTCCTGAAGTTAACCAGTAGTTCGACGCATTGGTGTCGACATGTCCCTGGCTAACCTCGTTGACGTGTCTCCCGTTGCACCGTGCACCGTGCTATATGCGATCGACCTCGCATATAGCACGGTGCAGAGCGGACGATCCAGCCTTTTCATGAAAGAAAAATCTCAGAACTGAAATTTGTCGGTCTAACTGTTTGCCAATGTCTGCCAATCCTCTACCTCCCTGATGTCTTGGTAGCGTAGTTCTTTCTGTAGCACTTCGAGGGTGATGTTTTTGAGCCTTAGTCAATAATGTTCGTGCCTTCCGTTGCAAGTTCTGGATGTCAGTCTTGCTCCATCCCACAATTCCAAAGGAATATGTTAGTGCTGTACAGGCATACGTATTCAACGCCTTAAATAGATTCTTACTGTTGAGGCTCGTTTTCACTATGTGCTTTACTCTTGTTGTAAACTCAGCAGTGAGTTTATCTTTCATTGTTCGGTGGTCTATTCGCGCTGCCTGTACCATTCCCAGGTATTTGTATGTATCACCCTCTTCCATGGCATCTATAGTTTGGCCATCCTGCATCTCGAAGGATCCCGGCTGCATCTTTCCTCGTACAATGTTGTTAATACGACACTTATCCAGCCCAAACCTCATTCCGATATCAGCAGAGAATTCCTCCACGATGTTCAACATCTGATCCAGTTGATTACTAGTGGCACCCATTAGCTTTAGATCGTCCATACAGAGCAAATGATTGACTCTTGCGATTTCCCTACTATTCTTTTTAATAGCAAAGCCGTAAGAGGTGGAATTGAGTCGAGATGATAGAGGATTCATGGCTAGACAGAACCAAAGTGGACTCAGAGAGTCGCCCTGGAATATACCCTTACGGATCGGTATTGTGTTTGTCTCAATACTCTCTCCAGTAGGAAGTTGTAGATGCATAGTTGTTCCCCATATCGCCATTGTACTCTCCAGTAGAGTCACAATGCGTTCATTTATTTTATATATCCTAAGGACATCATTATTATTATTATTATTATTATTATTATTATTATTATTATTATTATTATTATTATTATTTTTATTATTATTATTATTATTATTATTATTATTATTATTATTAATATTATTATTATTATTATTATTAATATTTTGATTACATAAGGATCTTGTGGTTTTGGTTG
This sequence comes from Anthonomus grandis grandis, assembly GCF_022605725.1. Taxonomy (NCBI): domain Eukaryota; kingdom Metazoa; phylum Arthropoda; class Insecta; order Coleoptera; family Curculionidae; genus Anthonomus; species Anthonomus grandis. Next base: position 12,969,266 of record NC_065548.1, on the reverse strand, counting down.
AATTTTTGCCTGGCTAAAGTTTTGCATGGCTAAAGTTGCCTAGTTTTAATTTTCCTAAATTTATTTCCTCAATAAGAATATCTCCCAACTTAATAACATTTTCAGGTTTAAGCTTTACAAAATCCTCATTTTCTGCTATGTACTTTCCAGATTCTTTTGGTGATAGAGCCATAGTATATAACAAAAATATGATATTATCAAAATTTGATATCTTTTCTTTCTTTTAAAGATCTTTTACTATTTTAACCCACTCATATTTTTTATGATATCTGAAAGACAATATAGAGCAATCCGTGCCAGACCTTTACCAATACGAACCTCCAATACCCGATAATGCATAATAAAATCTCTCCAAGAAAATCAAAATCATAAAAGATGCAACAAAAAGATACGAATCCCCCCAATATAAAGATCTTAAGGTTGAGGAGTCGTCGGGATCGCGAAATCGCAAGCAAAGCTCATGCTCGGCAATTTCAATCGTTCCGAAAGAATGAAGGAAATTGCCAGAATTATCCGGCTTTTTATCCGAGAATTTTCTTCGAAATTTCGGATCGTTTAAGACATGTGTGTGCCTTTTACGAGACTCCGGCACGTTATTAGGCGATTGTCTCTTTTCGAGCTGTTATTGTTATGTTTTCTTTTGGCAGGGTAGCTTTTTACTGTCGTTCGTGTGCATTGACAGGTAAAATTACCACCGGTTTTACTTCAAATTTAATATGAATCCTTTAATATATAAGGAGTTTTCACTTAGCAAGGAATAATCCAGGAGGCTTATCATCACACTCTGTATATTGTCAAATAAGTTTTTTTTCAGGGAAATATAAATGATATGCCGAACCCTTTCTAAAGACCCAAATTTAAACCTAAACGGACGGATCTTTGTCTAAAATTTTCAAACATCATTAGTTTTGAATGGCTTAAGCCCACAACCGTTCTAGGACTATACATACATGGTCGATAAAACATATGATAAATGACCAGAGCGTGAGGGATGAAAAGCACATTTTCTCTAAACAATATTATAAAGTAATTTGTGCATGGATTGTTTGGCTCGCATTGCTTGAATAGCGAGTATGAAGTCGTTTTGTTTTAAAACTTAATATGAAGCAGATGTTTTAAGCTTTTAGCTTGTCAGTTATTAAGTTTTAAGCTAAAAATAATGATTTCTAAATAAAGTGTAAGCTAATAAATTCCAGACATTCCTGTCGAATTACATCACTCTCAGTTGATCTGAAACCGAATTCCAGTACATGACGTCAACATTAGCATAACTCTTTTCTTCAATAAAATTCCTGAAACACGTACACATATTCTTAAGAATCGCACAGAGAAAGACAGAGAGAGAGAGGGAGATCTGATAACCCAGTCATGGTAAAAACTTGTCCAACGGAAGAACGACCATGCATACCCAATCAACTCTTGTCGCGAGTAACCACTGTTCTCTTTGTCCCTTTTGGTTGAAATTTGTGTTGGTAGCTGACGGATTAAAGAAGCAACGTTGTCAGGTTATATATATTTTCTCTGGTGTTAGTAAAAAGTTAAAAACTTGATTAATAAAGATCAGCTATTTTAACCTATCTCAAACCTAAGTAATATGAAGGAAAATAGTTTTTAATAAGTCAAGTTGCGTTAAAAATGATAATTTTAGGATGACAGATTTTTTTTCTAACGCTGCTTTAAGAAAGTTGTAGCATATACCATCACAGTGGTCAAAATGAGATAAAATGAGCGTTTCAACTAATAAATATTTAATATGTTGGGAAAGTATATTTTTAAACGGATAAATGAATTTTAGTTTAAGATATACAGAGGTCAATTTCTTCAAGACACGCGCTTCGAATTTTAAACTAATATTAAAATAGGTTTAAAATGACTATCTTCGATCTTGTTTTACAGCTGGAATAATATCTCCATTTATATAAAGGCGGGAAAATTTAAAAAGATTAAACTTGGTCTTAATAAATTCAGATCCAATCATCAAGTAAATACTCTTTCTTTTATTGAGTAACAAGCCATGCTCAGATCACCAATCTGAAATAGCTGCTAGTTCTCTATCTTAGTCCTAGGCCAAACAGAACATAAGTGTCATCAGCATAAAGGTGAATAGGCTCAGAGCGAACGTGTGATGGCAGATCTGACTTAAAAATAATAAAAGGAAGTAAACCAAGAATGGAATTCTCTGAAATTTCATGAAGAAGTAACCGAAAATCTAACTGCAATCCATCCACCTCCATAACCTGTTTCCCAAATCTTAGATATGCCGAAAACAACTTAGAGACACGAGCAAAGAATCCAAAATAAGCTGCAGCTTAGCCAACAGCATCTCTTGATTAATAAGATTAAATTTATAGTCTAGCAATACAAGACAGGAGATAATTGAGGCATCCATATTCTTGAAGATATCACTGATAACCTTGCTAAGGGCTGTTAATTTATTATGACAAGCCCTGAAACTGGACTGAATTATAGGCAATATATATCTAGATACAACAAAGTCATTGATCATGTCAGATACTAACAACGCTATCATTTTTTCCAGGATTGCTTGTTGGTCTATGCTCCTCGAATGAGATAATGGGAAGAGGTCTCAACATTGAATTTTTCTATATGCTGGATATTCCCGTGTTTCCAGTCAAAGATGAAGAATGAAAAAATAAATGAATCTATATCATTTTAAAGTGATTAAGGCACTAAAGAAATGAAAAGATTTCTCATTTTCTATCTATCTATATCTATCATTTATGTACGAGTATCTTCAGAAAATCAGTTTCTCTGTTGTAGTTTATTTAATTATATAAAAACTTTGTTACTATTTTAGATTGCACAGCAGACTTAGATAATTATATTGGTTTGAAAACTGAACTTTTTCACCTTTTTCTAAATTAATATTTCTATCTATTCTTCTGGCGTCGTTTATGAAGTTACAACATCTGTTAAAATATAAATTACAATAGAAAAACATGATTTTGTTACCATTCTTTGGGATATTACACACTTAGATAAGGATACCAAGATGAAAATTGAACCTTTTATTTTTTTTCTATTATAATTTCATTTTCATTATGTAATCTGAATCTTCTAAAAATTAAATTTTTTTCACGTAGTTTGACCAACTACAATAAAAAAACGCTACATCAAATAGAGATTCAATAAAATAGATCATCTTCAAATTTAAATTTTTTGAATTTTATTAGAAAACACTGCATCCAATAAACTTATTTGAGAAATATGTCCACATATTTTAAACCTGAAATACGCGTTTATTTAATTTAATTAGGAAGTCTGTGTACAAAATTTCAAAAGTATATGTTTTGTGGTTTTTAAATAATGGCAATTTTGTAATTAAGAAAAATTATCTCTCTTGAAAGACCTTCTGGAAATTATATTTTTCTGGAGATAGCGATACAAAAAATAAACATAAAACTTATTTACTTTTTTATAGCTTTAATTCATTTCTATAGTACTGTCTGGATCTCCCAGAAATTGTATTTTTTGGCGTAGGTTGTCTAGTTGCAATGAATAACAAATTTCACCTTTATTTCATATAAATACGAGTGATGTTTTAATGGCAAATATGCTTTCACAATAAAATAATATTATTGATCTTGTAAATCCTAAAAATAAAATTCAAAATCTATAAACTAATAAAATATGGAATATCTGGCTTATCTAGTTAGCTAAGAGTAGTAAGTTCTTCATAATATTTTATAAAACAGCATATATGTATATACAATATATTTATTTATGTAAAATTTTAAGTTCTTCTTGCTCTGGCATATACATACATATAACCGGCTTCTTTTACCGAATGCTATTTTCTAGAAGAACGAAAAAGAACTTTGAATTAAAAAAAAAGCAATTTGGTATCCATTTAAGTAATGCCCAAGAAGCATAACTGTAATATTAATAAAAACGTCATAAAATTTGTTGTAAAAACTTTTATTCTCATTGTGTGATATGACAAAATATGTATAATAATTTAAAATTACTGTATAAAGTGAGTTCTTCTTATATCTTAAAAGTTTATAGGTGCATAGTGGCTAAAATTGCACTGATATTTTTCATGCACTGTAACAAATCATCAAAGATTATTTTTCTATATTATCATATAATTTCTATACTACTACCTAAAGCTGGTGGAATAATTGTTCTTTTGGCATTATATGTTAAATTACAGCGACTATCAAAATATAAATCACAATTAAAAAACATTACCATCCTTTGGGATATTCCAGATTTTCACTTATTTTCCAGAACTCCAAAAGGGGATACAAAAATAAAAATTTAACCTTTAATTTTTTTCCTTCATTATAATTTCATTTTTTTATTACGATCTAAATGTTTTGAAAATTATATATTTTCTACGTAGTTTGTCCAATTTAATTAAAAAATTTATCATTTTACTACCATCATTTTTGATATATACGATCAATTAAAAATAATTCTCAAAAAAAAATTTCTTTTTAGTAATATTTATTTTTTTAATGCTGCTTTTAGAATTAAATCAATTTAATTTAGGGATGTATGTGGAAATTTTCAAAAGCATGCAAGATTTAACAGAACTATACGTAATAAGCGTTTGAAGTTTTGATCTTCAACTTCGTTATTTTAATTAAAATAAAAAGTGCTAGTTATGTTAACTAGACGCGAATTTCCGAGTAACTAAATATTTAATACCCCCTAACGAAGCCGTATAAGCTGCAAATAATTTTAATACGTTCATTATATAATCCGACACCACTAAAAGTACCATACTACATCATCTAAAATTTCGCCCCGGCGACTGTTTTACATATTTATAATTTCTGGAAAAGCCCGAATCTACCTTTGCTCGGCAACTTTATTAAACTTCCAGTTCTTTAATCCCCACGGCTTTCGCCTTATTTAATTGTTTCCAAAAGTTCTGCCACGTTATAGAGCGTACCATTTTGGAAAAATAATAATTCAGTTTCGAAAACTTATGAAATGTGCCGACTGGCTAGCGGCCAGACAAGCTTAGAGAAACTTTGTTTTACTTTATTGCGCAGCTTAGTAATAATAACAATAATAATTCTAATAAACTGAATTTTTTATTTGTCAATTATTTACAGAAAATATTTAAAATGCACAATTTAATCCTAATAGTGGGCGAAGTCTAGCCTAAGGCTACACAAACTCTAACTTAACAAAAATAAATAAATATGCGCTTATAGCATAAAATAACTTTAAAACAAAAATGATTAATTTTTAAAAAAAGCTATATCTAAAAAAACATCAATTTTCCTACTTAGGTCTAATCATTTTATACCCTGGGTCACTGGCAAAAGATCAGCGATGGGTTACGATAATAAGTTAAGATCATACTCATCCACTTGTTTAGTATAAATTATGATGATTTAAATTTCAATTTGAATTTTTTTGTTGTAAACTGCTTCACGTCATCTGGTATGAAATTACCGTTATATATGTGTTATATATCTGTGTGGAATATACCCTTATATAAAAGCTCTTTTTAAAGAATGCGGTTTTGTGATTGGGGATAACAAGTTTTTTCTTATTTCTAGTATTTACAGAGTGAACAGCAGAATTAATTTTGATTTTTGTTTTGCATGTAGAGGAGATATTTTTTCCTAAATTTATTATTTCGTGAAAAAAAATGCCATAAGATGGAGAAGCCGTCTATTTGACATGTTTAACCACTCAATTTCATTTATTTTATGTGAAATATTATTAAATTTTCTTAAATTAAAAATTAATCGGCAACACATATTTTGAATTTTTTGTATTCTATAGCTGTCACTCTGTCTAAGGCAAGGTCCGTAGATAAAGTTTGCATAATTAAATTGGGACAGAACAAGAGTCTCACATAATTTATTTGATAATTTAATTGACATGTAGAATATGGCGGCTAATATACAACTGTTTTAAAGGAATGTAACCTTTTTGTATAAGATTTTTTACATGCGATTTGAAGTGAAGATCAGTGTCCACTAAAATACCCAAATTACGAGCAGAATTGCATATCTCAAGTTCGACACCCTGTATGTGTATATTGCTCACATATGTAAATACGCTTTTACTTTTATTTCTACCAAAAAAACATAAGCTTGGATTTTGCAGAATTTAATTGTAAAGAATGCTTATCAGAAATTTTTGTTAATTATTCTAAGTTTAAAGTATTAAGTCTCTATTTATAATATTTAATGTACCAATAAAATCATTTAAATAAAAAAAGGGTAATATAGCTGTGTGTCATCAGCGAAAGCTTGTACTTTGCAAAATTGTGGGAGATTTAATACATTAGCTGTATACACTATAAACAGAACGGGGCCGAAAATTGACCCTGCGGAATATTGATTTTTATATTTTAAATATGCATTTTTCTTTGTTTCAGGTAATTATCCATTCATATAGATCAGACTCTCAGGAATTGTGAGTATAAAATTTAAATTCAAATTTATTAATCGACTTGCTTCTGTTACAATATTTATTGATTTACAAATTCTTACTAGCTATTAAAAGTCATACCCTGTTTGTGCATAAAGTAAATTACAGCAATTTTTTTAATATGAAAACTAACCAAAATCTGTAACTAAATCTTTATTTAAAAAAAATTAACTATCTATAGCCTTTCCTAATTTAAACTATAAACAACTCTCAAACTACTTGGGAGAATGTTATAAAATTTTATTGTTTTTTTAATATTTGGCATTTTTAAGTGCCTGTTTATATAATTCCTGGTGGCGTAAGAATGATTAGCATAATCTTTAAGATTAGTTGATTTATGTGAGTAGATGCATGTTAATAATATATCTATATTACGTATATTATAAATCTCTACAGGATATAGCTGTTGAATGAAAATTTTTTTAAATTTTTTGTATATAACCTTCAAAATTAAGTTTTCTATTATATTAAGTTTTCAAAGAATTTCCATATAGGATTCCCCAGACTCTCGCACATATATTTGCAGTTACTCCACCAATGATGGGTTAATTAAAATCCTTAGAACATTGAAAGGCTAGAATTAGTAAACAACAACTTTGTTTGAGTTTAACATGTGCACAGGGGTAAGAGCGGTGTTTTGTTTACAAACAGATTCATTGATTCTCTGTTGTTAAGTTTACACGCATTTTCAAAAGAGGAAATTTTCAACTTTATATCAACGCATATATAATAATGTTAATTTAACTTATTGATGTTAGATTTTGGATTAAAAATAAAAAATAATAATAGATATATGTTATTCCAAGTGCAAAAATAACCTCTTCAACGCAAAAAAAGTTAATGTTCTTATTCCTAAAACCGCTTCTAAAATATTTGAAATGGCAACACCGCAGGCAATAGCTGATGTCATTTTAGTAAACGGCTTTGTATTTATATTCGGCATTTGTGAAAATCGGTGGTTTTTCTTTAGTTTTCGGTTAAAAAAGGAAAAAGATTGAGTCATTTTAGTGTTTTTATAAACTGCTTCGATAGTAAAAAAGTGTGCCGTTTGTGCCGCATGGAAAAAAAGCCATTTAAACCGACCTTTTCACAAGTAAATACCAAAATTGTCATAACATCATATCAAGGGACAATCGTCGTCATAAACGTAGAATTATAAAAACTTATTAAGAAATCTATAATAATTATAAAATGCTTAATTTCCATAAACATGCTTTTTATTCGATAAGTACCTTAACTCTAATTAAGTTCGTTAAAAAAACACACAAAGAGTTCATAAACATTAATTTTGTTTATAATTTAAAGTATAATTTATTATTAATAAATATTTATCAGGTAAATATTTTTTTACGACGTCACTGGTAAAGATTACTTGTGTCGGTGGATTCAATAATGCGGCGTTGCGATGTTGTTGCCTTTTTCTCTAATATACGCTATCTACATTAATTTAACTCTTAATGTTGACTTCTTTATAGAGTATCTTATAACATTTTATGGAAAAAAATGCTTCATACTTTATTAAAGAGAAATAGTATTGTTTTTCGCCTGTTAAAATACGTGAATAATTTTTATGATATTATAAAGTGTGTTTTTTGCCACTTCTACGTAGGCATTTGACATCATAAAAATAGCAAAATAGACTTAAAATAGCAATTAGACTCTAATATTGTTTTAAATTCTGGTATAATATATTGAAATTGTCAGGGATATCTTAACAACAAGGATAACATTCTAGTTTTAATTAATGATTGGAGGCCTAGAATAGTATTTTTAAGCGAGACACATGTTAGTCCAGAAATTGAATTATGTGAATTGCATGTAGATAGGTACAAATTAGAGTAATGTACCACTAACAACAACAGAACAGGATGTGTTATGGCTCTGGTTAGGTGTAATATTAGATATAAGATTAAAACCGTTCAGTATGTTGATAATTATGTTTGGTTATTGTCTCATGAAATGTCTTCGTCTGGTGTTAAATATTTGTGTACTGTTTTATATCACCCTCCCCAAAATAGGATGGTCAATTCTTAAAATACTTTAATGACTATCTTGATCTTGTGTGAGTGATTTTATCGGCATTAATATTATAGTTGAAATCTTTTAAAAGAAACATTTTACGGAAATAAAATAGGTAATATTATTTACATGGGCGGGTTTTACCAGATTGTTAAAACAGCTACCAGAATTGCCCCTAATAGCCAAATTCTTATAGATTATATAATAACCAATCATAAACAGCTCCCACACAGAGTCCATTTACCACCCAAAGTTGGCGATCACTCTATTTTGTCCATAGATTTAATTAAAGAAAAAGAGCAAGATGCAGATATAATATGTTATAAAAGGTCTTTTAAAAATTACAAAAATGATCAATTACAGCAAGAGCTCTTAAGCATTGAGTGGAACAGGGATATATCTGATGTAAATGATTTGGCTGATTCTTTTATCACTGAAATAAAAAATATTATAAATCGCATGTGTCCTAAAATTAAATTTGCCCAAAAACAGAAATATTTAGATAAAAAGTGGATTAGTGTTGAGATCAGGGAACTAATACAGGATAGAGATATATTATACAAAAGGGCAGTTATCGATAAAAGTGAAAGAAGTGAAGGTGAGTATAAAGCTAAAAGAAATTTCATTGTAAATAAAATTCGGGCTGAGAAAGAAAAATATTACGCTGAAGCTATTGATTTACATAGAAAAAATCCAAAAGAACTGTGGAAAAACCTTAAAACTCTACTACCAGGAAAAAAGCACTTACTGCCACATAATATAAGATTTAAAGCCGAAATAATTACTACAGAGGAAGATACCACAGCCCGCCAACATACCGCCCTTTAAATGGAACATTTAAATGGAACATACAACTTTAAATTGTAATAGTAATCTTAAAAACTTATTTAATTGGCTCTGTGTATATATAAATTATGTTAATTAAATATAAACATAAACAAATGTAAATTTTGTGTTTTCACAAAAAAACAAAAATGGCACAGTTGGACATTCAGAGTTTGCATATTATGGTAAATGGGGAAAAATGTTATACGATAAAGAAATAAAGTATTTGGGTACAATATTGGATTGTAATCTAAGTTTTTATGTGCATTTTGATTACATATTAAGAAAATTTTCTAAAAAAGTTGGGTTTATTAGCCGAATAGGCAAAGAATTATCCATAAACACAAAATTGTCCCTGTATAATGCAATAGCACTACCCCATTTGCAGTTCTGCTAAACTTTATTGTCCAATTTGCCAACATTTAAAATAAAACAATTGGAAGTACAAAACAGAGCTTTAAGAGTAATTTTGCGTTGTAATCGTTATACCCTTATAAAAACCATGTTAACCATCCTAAATGTGTTGTCAGTTAAGCAAAGAATCGCGTATAATGTTCATGTATTTGTATCTTAATCGAAATATAACATGCACCCAAAATATATATGTGATAAAGTTTAAGTTAAGTTAAAGTTTTTAGTGATGTCCACACATATAACACCAGAAATCGTAATGATTTTTTATTACTCGACAGATGCCAGACAGGCCAAATGTATAATTCGGTGTTGCATAAGGGTATTATTGAATGTAACAAGTTACCAGTAAAAATTAAAAACTGTGATAACTTAAACCAGTTCAAATGGTTCTTGAGGCACTATGTTCAAAATAACTGTTAACTGTTTGTATTTCTTTTTTAGCTTTATTTTTTAGGTTTAAGTTTTATGTTCTTTATCATGCGGTGATTTTTTTTTACATTTTATTTATTGATATGACTACCTTTTTCTGATTTTTATTAAAATTTTATTTTAGAATTATGTTTTTATCTTATTTTTATGTTTAATGTTAAGGATATTTAATTTAATTTTTTAGGTTTTATTTTTACAATCTTTTATTTATTTAAGTTTAGGTCTAAGGTTTGTGTACTGTTTATACAATGCAACTTTATCGTATAATATTTATTTTTATTTTGATCTGTGTCCACGTTAGCTAGGCCTCCTTTTCGATTCGACATTTGTACATACGTAGATTGATTTTTATAGTTATCAATTATTAATCAAACATCTTTGTATATTTTTATATTTTTTTTGTATGTAGCACTCTTTGCTAAATAAAGAAAGATTATTATTATTATTATCATTGCATCAGAGATGTTGCAAGCAAACAAACTGCCCATAGTTCCACGGCAATGCTAATTCTAGCCTTTCAATATTCTAAGTTAAAATCAGTAATTCCTCACTTAAAATATTTTTTTTAAATATAAAATCGATAGATAAGTTTACGGATGATTTCTGTTAATTTTATAATATGGAGAGCTTACTTTAAATGTTTATCAATTATTATACCCAGATATTTGGTGAAAATCTGTCAATGTCAATTGACTAAAGTTTAATTCTATGAAAAATGGGGCGATTAGCAGCGGTAATTAAAAGTGCGATACAGTTGGTTCTTTCAATGTTTAGACTTAATTTAAAGGAATTTAACTAGTTTTTAAGTACCTCTAATCCAAGCTCTGCAGTTTTTTTGCGTAATTCCAGGAAGTGCCATAAAACACCGCAGCCGTATCATCTGCTATCAGTGATCCATTATGAATGTTAGGATTAGTCAGAGCATAAATGCATGTTATGAAAAATATCGGGCCAATAACTGTTCTTTTTAAAAATTGTCCCCTCAAGTAACTAGCAAAGACCCTTAGCACTGGACCCTTAATGCCATAGAATTCTAAAGTTTCTAGCAAAAGCCCATGCGGTACCGTGTCAAAAGCCTTTGCCATGTCCAAAAGCCTCATTTTCTTAGTTTGCAGACAGCATCAGATGTACTATCGTGCCGAAAGAAACCTGGGACAGCAAAATCTCCTAAATCTCTTGGTCTATTAGAATAATATATTTTGATGTTGTTAAAGTTAATTTAATTTTGTGACAGCCGCGTCAACAGAATCGTTCTTTCAAAATGCCTGCATTATCTCCTCAACAAAAAGCGATAATATACACTCGTCTGATGGATGGAGTTCCTATAAGAAGAATCGCAGAAGAATTGGGCATTAATAAAAATACCGTTTCCTTGGCTAAGGCAAAAAATACAGAATATGGAGCTATTGTAAGAAATATGGGTTCTGGTCGACAAAAAATTTCAAATGACATTCAAGATAGAGAGCTATTTGGCTTTCTAAGAAATAATCCGTTTGAAACAGCAATAAAGGCGAAAGAAAACATGCATTTTCCTGGTTCTGCTAATACAGCTCGTAGTAGGATAAGAAATTCGGAAATTAAAAGTTGCTGTGAGCAAATAAAATATTTTTGACTGAAGCAAACAAACAAAAAAGATTTGAATTTGCCCATCAATATGCACATCAAAACAACATATAGGAAACAGTAATATTTTCGAATGAAAAAACCTTTGAACCGTGCAATAATGGCAAAATTCGCGTTTACAGGCCTTCTAATACCAGATATGATGAAAGATATACATATTAGACTAATCGAAGTAGACGTTTTAGTATAAACGTTTGGGCCTGGATTAGTTTTATAGGATCAGGCGTTTGTCAAATAGTGCAGGGGAAGGCTTAGTGCCTTAGGATATTGCAATATCCTGAACAATGTTATGATGCCATCGGTTGGTGTAGTCTGTGGGCAAGATTTTATCTTCCAACATGATAATGCTCCTATACATACAGCCCGTATAGTTTAAAACTATCTAGACGAAAGACGAATTCAAGTTTTACCGTGGCCCTCGAAAAGCCCTGATATCAACCCAATTGAAAACGTTTGGGGTAAAATGTCAAAATATATGTATAAAGATAACTTTAGGCCTAGAAATCAGAATGAATTACGCCTAAAGATAGATGACGCATTGGACCAAATAACCGAAGAATATATCAGAAACTTAATTTTAATTATACCACGATGTTTGCAAGCTGTAATTGATAACGCCGGTGCGCTTACTAAGTATTAATAATTTTTTATTCCATATTATTAAAAAAGATATTAGTTAGTTTTGGTTTATTTATAAAATGTGTTCCAAATAAAAATGTTTTGTATCAATATTATTATTAAATATAATAAAATTATTACAAAATATAAATTAAATATGTCATTATTAAGACTACAAAAATTCATAATGCGTAAGTATGCATACCATACCCAAGGAATGCGATTTACTATAATAGACTATAACTGTATATATAACTATATAATATGACTTATAGGAGACAATTCCCTACCTAAATTTTAATGTCCCAGTTTTTTTTCGGCACGATGGTACTTAGCCCCTCAATAAAACCAAACTGATTTTGTGTTAATAAATTAGTCATTTGTAAATAGTCGACAAGTCTATCCTTTCTACATCCTAAATATTTCTCGATGATAGTTACTTATTTCATACTTGTCATCTGATTTGTAGATTTTGCATTTGTAGAGGGAGTAATTATTGATATTTTAAAATAAGTAGGTACAATTCCTGTTTAAATATTTAATTTATCATTTGTACCAGTGGTTCATTAAGATAATTATAAAAATCTTTTATAAATTTCGACCCAATAATATCTATTCCAGGGGCGTAGTTGTTTCTCAAAGAAAATATGTGTTTAATTATTTAATTTTACTAGTTGGTTTTAGGAACACAACAACTTTTAATTGTTTATTAGGTTTTTAATTTGATTTAGCATATTGACTCCAACATTTATGAGATCTTGATTACAATCATTTGCAATGTTTTTGTGATTTAAAAAGTCTATTATTAATAACTAAAAAGTTATTATTAATATTGTTTTTACCTTTCTTTAATTTATTTGATTTATTTTTCTTTTATTAATTTGAGTTGTAGCTTCATTTATGTAAGTTTATACATCAGTCATTTTTATATTTTTTTAATATTTTATTCAAAGAATTTCTGTATATTTTCATTCTTATACTTTCGTTAAACTATATGTTTAAAATTTTGTTTTTTATTTTGTCCCTATGTTTTATTGCACAAATAATAGCAGAAGTTATCGACGGCTTAATTTTTTTTTTTGTAATTTCTTCTTTTACTATTTTAGTTTTTCAGTAGCAATTTCGACATCATTAATATTTAAAACATTATTTTTCCAATTTGGATAGCTAAGTAAGTTTCTTGCTTTCTCATTAATTAGTTTTTTTTATAGTTTTAAAATTAATAATATTTGAAATCTTACCTAGTTCAACATCTTCCTTACTATAATTATGTAAAACAGAAAGACGATATGTGAGGTCAGTATCCAGAATAAAAGAGGAATTTCCGTACTAGTTTGCTATTAATTTTTTTTTAAGAAAGATGTAATCAGTATAAGACCATTAATAAAGGAGTAGAATCCAGGAGACATTAAAAGAGGCAAGTAGCTATTTGTTTTAGCTGAACTTTCAGATAAAATATTTATGTTTATATCTCCCAAGAGTATTTCTGTTTACGTACGGTTCTCAGATAATTTTCTAGATCATCAAGAAATGAAGAGACTGTTGTCAGGGAGGTCTATATATACATGTAATACCATATTGTAGATAAAGTAACCCTAACTAAAGTAATATTTAAATCACTTGTTACAAAACAATAAAACAAGCCTTCTATGTTGAAATCATTACTATCTAATGGCCATGTTTCACTTAAAACAACAATGTTGTAAGATAGCAATTTATATGTTTAAACAAAAACTATTATCTGATCAATATTTTTCTTCAAACTTCTTATACTGACATGAATTATATTTAAAAGTTTAGTAGTTTTTTCCGTATATAAATTTAATCCGTAATTTTTTTGCTTACATATTTACAGTCCGTGCTTTGTTGATCTAAAATATCCAAGACATTCAGCTCTTGTAATATTTCTACTTCTTGCGCACTATCCTCCATAGCTACTGTTATAGTCAATTTTGATTTTCAATATCAGGTTTTGTCGTATGCAGTATGATTTATTTATATTCAGCTTCAAATTAAACCAAAAAAAAATTAAACTGTTTATTAAACATAAATTTGGAAGACTTATATGATTTATCGAAGCGATTTTCTATGAAGTCCTACAATTCGAGAAAAGCATCAGTATGTATTTCCAGGGGATCCGGAAACGGTAATATATGTAGCAATAAAAATACAAATTTAAGGACAACTGGAAAATGGGTTTCTCGGAAATTTTACAAGATTATGGGCGATAAATTATATTTTATGGCTATTATTGAACATTAATATACGTACTGAGCAGATATGATGGCACGATTACGGTCTGTGACGATTTCCACGAAAATCCTCAAAAGAAAATTCGATTAAAAAGTTCGATAGACGCTTTTCCGCTTTTGAACTTAAAATATTAAAAACCGATATTAAACAAAGTCGGCGGGCCGGAGTTGGCCTTTTTGCAACCGGGGAAAGTTTTATTCCGCGCATTTCTCGACGTTTCGATTTTCGAACAATGCCACCGGGGGAGTAAAGAATTGTTTTTCGAAAATACGGTACTTTCGGGTTAAAGTCGATTTTAAGTTTCCCGATGGTCTATTTTCATTTTACGAATATTTGAATGGGGATCTCGGGCGGATGCTGCAGTGCAGAATGGAAAATCAAACATTCACTCGCAAAAGACCCTTTTAATGCCCACTTTGAAAATAGAAAAATGGTATAAGAAATACATTACATAATTCATAAGTAATACTTTATGTAAATTAATCATCCTTTACACACGGAAAGTAAATAGGAATTTAAGGTGAAAAAATTATACATGATTCGCCTGTTCTAGGCATTATCAGATCTACTCTAAGAAAGAAGCAGCTTTACGAAGACTTATTATTTAAACCTAGTTTACATAAGAATTAAAAACTAATAAATTTGTACCTTGTGCGTTTATTAACAAAAAAAAAAAAAGCAAAAAAACAACACTGCATGATACAAATCAAGGGTAGAAATTAAAAGTGAAAATTGGAAAAATAGACCGGAGACTAGTTACCATGTATTAAAAATAGAAATAAAATAAAATGAGATTAGGTTTAAAGGCAAATAATAAAATAAAGAATATATGAAAAATTAATAAATCTAATTACGTAGTACCTCTATGTAATAAGTAGGTAGCGTTAAGCCTTGTGTTAAATTGGTGTAGTGCACTTGCTTTATTTAAAAAGAATCTGCAGTCAGGGTCAAATTGTTGTTCAAAATCAAATAGGGCTGAAAATTTAAAATATCGTCCATACAATTAAGCACTTTTCTTGGCTTTAGTTATTTCCAATTTTACTAGAAGGTTTAACTTTTTACCTTAACTTAAGTGTTTCAATACCCTAGTGTAATTTTTTGAATACTTCCGAATTAGTTAAGTTGTCTTTATTGTTTTTATTTAGTCAAGTTAATCAAAAGTTTAAATTAGTTGAATATAAATAGTGTTGGAAATTTTAAACGACATGGATAAATGATGATTTAAAAAAAAATTGCTTATTGTAGGGAAACGTTTTCAAATTAACTTTAAACAATGGAAGTTTAAATTGTATATATCTGGTTTATTTTTAACTATATTGTAAGACAATTTATGTTTATTGTAAAATTTAAGAAATATATAAAAATTAAATTAATTCGAAATCCAATAATAACTGCAATTTGTTTTATTATGTCTAGTATTTCTGAAATGCTGTTTTTTAACGTGGAATTTTTGAAAGCCTATAGAAGAAACTATTGAAAGTAGCAAATTTATGTGAATATAATGAAACTGATGAGAATAGTATTACATGGTCTGTGCTTGAAGGTTTTCTGTGAATTTCGAAAGAAATTTTTTAATTTACTCTAAGTCTAATAAGTCTAGAAAAGGTAAGGATAGTTTTTTCTAGTTTTATTTCTTTAAGGGGAACCTATTTCTTCATGTAGTTAGCTTTTCTTTTGAAATCTTGAACCTCATTAAGCCATGACTAAGTATTTTCTGCTTTTTTTCTAATCTGGTTAAATACAATCAACTGTCTCGAATTAAATTTATCCAAGCAGTTGAATTAAATCTTGATTCCTTTGTAAGCAAGTCTCAAAGAGCATTATATTAAAAATTATTTTGGAGTAAAACAATCTATGTAAAAGACGACTTTTCGACCTAAATTAGAGCATCCTCAGAACAACACAAATAGGTTTGCTAACTAAGGTCAAGTTGTTTATTTCTTTTATTCTTCCAGGTACTTAAAGGCAAAAAATTCTTCTAGACAATCGAGTGCATTTATCCAGATCAAGTTTTGATTCAGCTACATGGAAAAAATTGTTTTAATATTCTAGGCAGTATATAATAATCTGGTATTTGACCAGGTTACCTAAAGAAACAAAAAAACCAAGAGACAAAATCAGTAGAAATAATAAATCAAAAGTTTCAAAACTATCACTATATCTACATTGACAGCTCTCTCATCTCAAATAAGAGCGTTGGAGCAAGGATTTATAACCAAAAATAAAGATATATAATCAGGTTTTTTGACTCTAAAAATTATTTCCGAACTTCAAGGATAAAATTTGTTACAGAGAAAGGAAAATTCTTATTATGGAATGGATTCAGGCTAACATCAGAGCAGACAAGATAACTAATACAGCGAAGGACCTTCCCTAGGTTCCCATCAGGCTTAACAGAAAGGAAATCACCATTCTCATGGAACGATGAAATGGGAAAATTGGACCAAGAAGAGTGTTCAAAAACCAAAGGTATAATGTATCCAGAAATGGAAAAAACTCCAAAGAAGAAACCATGGTAAGCCGACTGAATTTACCCCGGAAGGCTTAAGTAATCATGATAAGAATGAGTTCAAAATTCTGATTAAGGCCCTATCTGCTGTTAAGGATTCAAAGACATAAAACTGATGATTGCAGTTGTGTTCAAGAGGAGACTATACATCACGTATTTTTTGCTTGCAGCTTTAGTAAACAAAAGATACAGAAACTTTTCAGTAAATTTACTAGAAACATATTGCTTTCATTTGTTAGATAAGGACATTAATATATTTTTAGAAAAATAAAACATAAAAGTTTAGATCCATCATCACCTCTATGACTTGAATAATAGACTAGAGTAAACGGTACGAAGTTAAGACTCAAGGAATACTTACAACACTTTAAGTAAATCTCAAATTGTTAAATTTAATTATACCCTTGATGGTAATATTTTGAGAAACGCCTATGTGCACCAGACTTGGGTGTTCTATTTCACTCCAATTTGTTCTTTAACTTCCATATTGATACACTAATTAACTAATGCAAATGAATGCATGGGGTTGAGTAAGTTCCTAAGATTGGTTTCAGGTTGTGTCTTTTGTAACCTTTTCTGTTTGATATTTTGTTAAGTAAGTGCAAAAATAGGTATTACATTTCTCGTATTTAATATTTTAATTAAAATGAAGTTGTAGTATTGAGATACTATTTTTTGGATTTAGTCAATTTGTTTGTGTCCCAAAGCTGAATATGAAAAAAGAAAGATTGATTTATGCGTTTTTAGCAATTCACGTCTTCTAAATGGTTTATTAAGGTATATCTTATAAAAAATGATATTGTTGGTAAAGGAACTGTTCATAACTTTAAGTTCCAAGTCGTACATGAGAAATTCGCTAAGGAACGGAGAAATACAAGACCCCATAAACAATACAGCAATCTGTCTGAAACATCGTCCTTTAATTAAATAAAAAAAATTCTAGTACTAGCTATCAAGGCTATCAGATTATCTATCACGATTTTAGATTAGTTCATTATATCAAAAAGGTCAACGACAAGCAATATGCAATCTTTAGGTTAGATACTCGGCAAATGGTTTTTGAAATCTAAGGAAATCAAGGTCAAGAATCGTCAAAGAGATGGAAAGACTAAACATTAATATACTAGAAGTCAGTGGCAATAATAATATAATGGGCAACATTAATGCAAAGGTCGGCAGAGGCAAGAGGAACAACATTGACACATGGAAATATGAACTTGCTGGATGATTTGTGGTGAAGAGGGGTTGACTGCCTGTTGGAGATTTCGACCTGTTAATTTAATATTGTAAAATGGCCTTTTATTCGGTTTAACAAATACACAAATTACAACTCATATCTTATAAATCCAAAATTTAAAATACATAAATTAATACGTCTCGCCATAATCGACTCAGGTCATCATCTCTACTTGTCAATCACTTCTGCCAACCTAACAAAACGTAATAACTATTAACACATATGACGTTATATCTAAAGGCGCGAAATTTAAATTTTAAAATGAAATACTACAATATCGTTGGTCATTTTAATCTTACTTTTCTTTGTTACCTTAGAACAGCAATATATACCCAGGAACTGGCAAAATGGTGGGTATCTTATTAAAATAATATTCATGTCATATGATTTTTTGTATGTGGATAGCTTTTACAGAAATGGGTTAATGGTCATAATTTATAAACTCATGTAGAATATAATATGGTTAAGTGAGAATAGCACAATTTGCTAGACCTTGCCTATCAAAGGCACACAAATATTAATAACTTATCATTATTTTGTTTTTTTTTAATTTTTTAAATAAATAATAAAAGTCTCTTATTATTATTATTATTTTTTTTCCAGCCAGTTAAGGCTCGCACTCCCTCTAAGGGGGGGGGAGGATTTATTTATCCCAGATACCTCCGATATCAAAAGGATTAAGCTCTGTGGTCTGTGGGGGCCTTTTGGTTGCCCTTAAGTGACCTGAAATGTAGAGTTATCTCCTAGGAATTTTTGGGTGCTGCGAGCAGTTGCCAGTAGTACTGCCTTTTGCATGTGCTTATATAGATGTTCGCCAGTTCCTAGTTGTTTAAGGTATTCCAGTAGACTCTTTGGTATTACACCCGTTGTCGATATAATAATTGGGATGGTCTGAACATTATCCATTCTCCATTGCCTTCCGATTTGAATTTCTAGATCTTTGTATTTGGCGATTTTCTCAGTGTGTTTCTCTTGCAGATTATTGTTGTTTGGTATGGCTACGTCAATTAGAGTTGTTTTCCTGGAAATTTTATCTATTAAAATAAGATCTGGTCTATTATGCCTTACATGTTAATTGGTAAGTACACTGCGGTCCCAATATAACTTATATCGGTCATTTTCCACTACGGGTTCTGAAGTATATTTATAATACGGAACCTTCTCTGTTGTAATAAGTTCCAACTTCATTGCCAGCTCTTGATGTAAAATTTTCCCAGCTGAGTCGTGCCGTTATTATTATTATTATTATTATTATTATTATTATTATTATTATTATTATTATTATTATTATTATTATTATTATTATTATTATTATTATTATTATTATTATTATTATTATTATTTTTACGACGATAGACTGGATCCGGAATGCTAAGGTCTGAAGTGGAAACGAGCAATTAATCGCTTAAAAACGATAAAACACCAAGTTCCGACAACATACAGGGCGAGATTATAAGACTCGTATGCAACCAATTCCTTGATTTTCTAATAGAGTGTTTCTATGACAAAGGGGAGATTCTGGAGGAAAAGTTACGATCAACCTTTCTAGCCGTGCCTAAAACACCAAGCGCAAAACGCTATGAGCAATACCGATTAATAAGCTTGATAAATCACTTTACCAAAGTGTCCATCAAAATTATACACAATTGAATAAATAACTAATGCGAAGCAAATATATCGGAGTCACAAATTGGATTCTAAAATGCATCGGGCACAAGAGAAGCGATTTTCAGTCTTAATTTAGATATGCAGAGACATGTAAAAAGGTTTCCCGTTATACTTCATCGAATTTCTCAAGGTGTTTGATAGTGTCAAACATAATAAACCTAAATGGAAATGCTCAGGCAGAAACGTAAAATGCATATTATGCGATATTCAATAACAGTGGATATGCTGATGATACTATGATTAACGCAAATAACTGCAACGAGCTTCAAAAAACCATACAAAGCATACGCACAGCAAGTCAAGTATATGGCTTAGAACTTACTCAGTATTTTTTCGCCGGCGAATTTGGGGAGTTAAATATTAGAATTTGAATTCCAAGATTGGAACGAACAGGGGCACTCCTTACTTTAATTTATTATTCTCGTACTCTTTTACATACTTCTCCAAATTCTTCTTAAACTATTCGGAGTGGGTCATTAATAAACTATTTTGTCTTTAGACTTTTTTGAAGTTGTAAATTTTATTCTTCCTGCTTCTTTTTAAGATCTGCCTTTAGGAACAAAAAATATTTATTCCTGGTTTTCATAAGATTTTCTTATTTTTTTGTCTTACTTTTAATTTTCTTTCTTTATGTTTTCTTCATCGTGTTTTCGTTTTGATTACTCTCAATGTTTATTTTTTTTCCTCCTGTTCTTCTCTCAGTTTTTGATTTTGTTCCTCTTGTTCTACTCTTTGCTTGTCAAGCTTCTTTAATAGCAGCTCCATCTTAGCCAAAGTTCTAGTAAAGGAATCCTCTAAATTAAGCTTCAAGATATTCTTTATTTGTTACACCAGTTGTGATGCAAATCAGGTACATACTCCTTACTCCAGGAATACACTATTATTATTTTAGGAACACACTCTTTATATTACCAACATTAAAACTTTTACGTCACTCGCATTGACAGTTACTTAATTTTTTCCAAGGTAATCAATAAAATTAATTAAAATATTAAAAAAGCGATGCCTTTTGAAGACCATGAAATAATTTGGAATTACGTAGAATTTTCTACATTGTTTTTACCGATGAAGATTATTAATACTTTTAGTCAAAGCAAGAAATTATACAAATTCTAGAAAAATTAAATTACCAGAATTTACAATTAAATAACCCATATAAGTTAAAAATGGGGCCGAAATGAGGTCCTCAAACAAGATGAACTTCTAAAGACTACACACTACAGGCGAAAATAATAAACTAAACGTAAGTAGGACCATAAATAAACATAACTAACCAACTTAAATCAAAGAAAAGCAGAACAATACAAAAACTATAAGAATAATTAACGAATTTACATTTTATTACCATCATATCCATTTAAGTTATGCATAAAATAATAGAAACTCTTTTTAAAACTCAGCTAATGTAAGCTCATAAAAATATTCGTTTAGAAGAACTTGATCATTACATCGTGTGATATGTAATTCTACCTATAATATTATACATACTTCTTCTATTTTACCATAATGTTAAGTTATACTAGAATAGAAGAAAGATACATAAGATCATATTTTAACACACTTTTAGTCCTAAACTAAAAAGATATGTGAATATTCGTCTAATATTTTAAGCATTTTGCGCAAATATTTTAATTTTAAAATTTAATTAAGAAGATATTTAATTTCTTTTACATAAAATTAGGAAACTATCACCGTGTTTAATTCAGCAATGTACAAATTATAAAATAACAGGGATTTTAGGTGTTAAATGATCTTAAATCACATTTTAGTCCATTAATATTAAAAAATATAGAATTAATGTAATAATTTGAAAATTCTCAAAGAAAGATTAGGCATTAAATAGAAGGTCATGTTCTCATATAGGGGGAAAACGCGTTGGTTAATTATTTACCGTGCACTCTATAGTACTTCCTCTCGTCTCCATTATATCCATGGAATAGCGGGCAGCTCTCTCCATTAATGAACGCCGCGCCGTGTAATGGATAAAATTGGCAACTTATTTCCGGCGTATTGTTGCCTATACATTAACCGTCTAATATGGTTGCTTAATTATGTAGACGTAATTCAATTTCTACCTGGAGGGCTTATGCAGAAAATAACCACTTAAAAATGGGAAATTTAATTCGGGTCAGGTAGGAAAAACTGCAAAAAAGAACTGATTAGAAAAAGCTTAAATGGGTCTGAATGTAAATAGGCTGTAATTAAATAAAAAACGCACTTCGAAATGCGGATGATTGATAAAACGTCCGTCAATTTTCCACGCATTTTCCCATAATAAAAGTCTATTAAAACTCCGGCGAAAATCCACTTTTTGGGCGTATTGTCGTGCCGAAATGTAAAGAAAAAAGTCGATCAGAAAATCAGTCGATTTTGCGCCCAACACCGCGCTTTTAAATCATTTTCTCCCCGAAATCGAATGGATGATTGAAACCGATATGACGCGTTCCGTCGCATAATCGTATCATTTGCTCCTGTTAAATTGTTTTCTATAGGGATGAACTAATATCGATATATTTGTGTGTTTAATACTAAAGCTTAAAAAAAAATGCACCGAGATTTATTGCTTTAATATAAGCATGTTTTCCTATTTGGAAACGAATCCGGTATAAAGGCGGTTATACTTTTGTTTCTCTATTCACACCTTACCTCATTTAATGCCAGGCTAAATAAATGGGTTAAAACTTGTATATTGTGCCATGTTTCTTACTTAAAACTTTTGCTTTTGGGTAACACTTATTTACGCGAATGTTCCTACGGCTTTTGTAAAAGTTTCAAAAAGGTAAATGGGTTTTATTTAGAAGGAACATTCCAATCTCATAATATATGCATATCAGCGTATTTTTTCTTAACCCTTTATTCAGATTTTAAATTAAACAGTTTGATTAAACAGTAAGAAAGACTAAAAACAATACTATTTCTACAACTAAGTACTATAAACACTTTTACATATGTAAATTTTTTTCTCAATTTGCTGTTTTTTTTTGCTTAAAATATTAATTTAAACTATATTAAAATAAACAACGTATTAGTAAATTAAGTAATCGTTCAATTATTTAATCAATATTATAAAATACAAAAGACCGCATAATAACCGACCGTATTTTACGTAAAATACAGCCACAATATATAAAACTTAAAACGCAACGCGTAATTAATTTTATGTAATTTATTAGTTCGAATTGTGAACGAAAAACAAAATTAATAATATTATTCCATTGGGGCAAATAAATTATTAGGATATGGTGAAACGTCGACTCACCTAGTAGCATGCTCAGTTTAATAATCGTAAAATATCATTACCGGCGATCGGTAATTAAAAACAAATATGGCCGCCGACAATTCAGCTAATAAATTATAATATGTTTGAATTATTTTTTAATTATAATTAATTTTAAATACGTGTATAAATATCATATAAATAGGAGTTTTATTTCATTTTACATTAATATTAGGCAGTTAATAATTATGTATCTACTGTGTCCTTAAATTTAAGACTTGAATTTGAATTTGTTTTTTAGTTTTTCGATTTTTTTTGTTTACATTTTCAACGTCATCAATTAAATATTAAAGAAAAAAAAGTCAAAAATTAAAACTAAAATATAATTTGAAAATAATATATAGGTTTATATATGCGTTATATAAGTCCTATTAGATTTCATATGTTCATTACACTTCATTAAGTAAAGTGGTGTTCTACATAGCACACAAGCCATAATGTCGATGCTAAAACAGCTGTTTGAACATGCAAATTGGATTTGACTTCATTGGGGCATACTTAACGAATCTACGATATTAATGTTAACTAACTAAAAAGGGCAAACATAAAGTATTCAAATCTTCTTTGGCCTGATTTCGATTCACGAAATGGAATAGAGCGAACTATTACCATAAATAAAACAATCCAATCACGAATAGAGCCAAGGCACTATTTTACTATTTTGTTGCCGGCCCATAAAATTTTATATGTTAGGTAAAGAGAAAAAAGTAATAAAATCATTGCTATACCGCGAGGAAGGGCATACATCATGACGTTCCGTTGGACGGAAACGAGCGCTTAGTTTCTTTTTTTTATGTATTAAAAATCATTTTGAAAATTGTCCAAGAACTAGTTTTTCACTGTTTAAGAAAATATACGTCCAATGTCTGGTAAAAAGTTGCTTTTACAAAAAAACTCTCCTTTAGAAGACCCTGTATTTTTGACAATTTTTACCAAAATGTCATATGAAAAAAAATATGTATTACGTAGTGTGTGCAATTTTTCACACACACAAATTATATGATAAATATAAGCACACACTTATAAACACTTTAAGTTATAAACGGCGTATCATGTTCATTCAAGTTTTAATTACAATTTACTGGAAATGTTATGTTAGAAGACTTGGCCCAGGGGAATTCAGGTGAAGCGATTTCGCTTTCGCAAAACACGATTTAATAATTAAAGATAATAAGCACATAACCAATTCAAGTAAGAGATAAATAAATAAACAAATAGATTAACTTAAGATTATCCTGGAAAATCCTAGTTTCCTTATCATTCCTGAACATCGGTTAAATAGTCAAGAGTTGTGCTACATACACTTAAATTCGTGTGGTGTATTTGTGGATATGTTTTATAAGGCCTCAATTAGTGATGATCATGTGAAACATTGTTTAATAACATAAGTTAGGGAAATGTAAACTCACCTGGGCGGAACATAATGTTCATACTAACACTCATTAAAAAAAATGCGTTTTTTTTGCCTTAAAGTGTAATATATATCCAAATATTTATATTGTTTTAAAAAATAGTAAAATTATAACAAGCAGCTTCTAAAAATTTTAATTTGAGAATAAATATAGACAAATAAATAGCAATAAAACAAATGAAACGAATGAAAAACATAGAAGCTGAAATTGTGAAGTGTTGGATGATCAAGGAATAGCTTATATTACCATAATCTATAATTCTGGAAAAATCCTGGAAAAATTGCAGCAATCAGAATTTATAGCGTTCCCCAAAAAATCTGGAACAAAGAAGTGCAAGGATTATCGGACCATCAGAAGAACATACAGAAGAACTGAAACAAATGCAAACAACAAATATCTAAAACAAATTTGATTTTATAAATGCAGTCGAAACCCTGGAGGCACTCTTAGTCTACCTCAATTGCTTGGACTAATCAATGTATTTATTAATAAAGTTCAAATTAAATTATTTTATAATTCCAAGTGGTTAAACCACTAAGTTTTTAATATTTATGGATCATTATTAATTAAAATTGTACGTCAACTGCCTTGACTAATTAATTAACTTATTAATGACATTAAAATTAGAATCATTTAATAGTTCTCGCAACTGAACGGAAATTTTTTTTAGAAACTTGAGTTACAGCAATTAAAATGTTACCTCAACTTTAAAGTTCAAATTAAATAATTTTACAATTCCAGGCAGTTGAGCCATAGAGTCTTTAATGGTTCCTTAAATATAAGTGTCTTCACTTTAATAATTAAAATGGTACTTCAACTGCCCCGAATGATTAAATAACTTGCTAATGACATTAAAATTGGAATCATTATTAAATGATTCTTGCTATTGAACGAGAGATTTTTTAAAATTTGAAACATTTTAATTGATATGTTACCTCAACTGCATGCGTTAATCAATGTGTTTAAAGTAATTAAACTTGAAATTAAAAAAAATTACAATTTCCGACAGTTGAGCCATAGTCTTTATTGTTTATGGCACTCTAATAATTAAAATTGTACCTCAACTGTTTTGAATAATTAATGAACTTCTTTGAAATTAAAGCCATTTTAATTAAAATGTTAAATTAAATAATTTTACAATTCCAGACAGTTGAGCCATAGAGTCTTTAATATTTAAATTGAAAGAACTCGTCCATTATCTCAAAGAAACCTACGTAACTAGAGAAAAAAAATGAAAACTCTAAGTCTCAGTCTCAAAATATCTTTTTAATTAATCAGATGACATGTTTCGCTAATAAAGCATCATCAGACCTTATAGCAAGATGACCTGCTAAGTACTCACTTTTTTTTTCTTTAATATTTAAGACATGTGTTAGTAATTAAATTTCAAATTAAATAATTTTACAATTCCCGACAGTTTAGCCATAGTTTTTATTATTTTAGGCACACTATTATTTCAAAATATACCTCAACTGTTTTGAATAATTAATTAACTTTTTTGAAATTTAAGCCATTTTAATTAAAATGTTAACTTAACTACTTGGTCCAATTAATGTACTTGTAACTAAAATTTCAAATTAAATAATTTTACAATTCCAGGCAGTTGAGCCATAGAGTTTTTAATATTTAAGACACTTTAATGATTAAAATTATGCCTCAACTGCCTCGACTAATTAAATAACTTACTAATGACATTAAAATTAGAATCATTTAATAATTCTTGCTATTGAATGAGTGACTTCTTAAAATTTGAGACATTTTAATTAATATATTACCTTAACTGCTTGGGCCAATCAATGTATTTGTAATTAAAATTTAAAATAAATAATATTACAATTCCAGACAGTTGAGCCATAGAGTCTTTAATATTTTAAATACTTTAGTAATTAAAGTTATGCCTCGACTAAATAATTAACTTATTAGTGACATTAAAATTTGCATTATTTACCAATTCTCATCACTGAACGAGAGTTTTTTTTAAATTTCAGGCTTTCTATTAAAATAATTACCTCAACTAGTTGGGCCAATCAATGTATTTGTAATTAAAGTTCAAATTAAATAATTTTACAATTCTAGGCAGTTGAGACATAGTGTCTTTAATATTTAAGGCACTTTAATAATTAAAATAGTACCTCAACTGCCTCGACTAATTAAATAACTTACTAATGACATTAAAATTAGAATCATTTAATAATTCTTGCCATTGAACGAGAGATTTTTTTAAAATTTGAGGCATTTTAATTAATATGTTACCTTAACTGCTTGGGCCAATCAATGTATTTGTAAATAAAATTCAAATTAAATAATTTTACAATTTTAGGTAGTTGAGCCATAGATTTTTTAATATTTAGGGCAATTTAATAATCAAAATTGTGTTTCAACTGCCTTGATTAATTAACAAGTTTATAAGTGACATTAAAATTATAATTGTTTAATAGTTTCCGCAATTGAACTAGATTTTTTAGAATTTGAGTCATTTCAGTTAAAGTGTAACCTCAACTGCTTGATCCAATGAATGTATTTGTAATTAAAGTTTAAAATAAATAATCTTGATACTTTAGTATTTAAAATTGTGCCTCGACTAATTAATTAACTTAATAGTGACATTAAAATTAGAATTATTTACCAATTCCCACCATTGAACGAGAGTTTTTTTTTAAATTTCAGACTTTCAATTAAAATGTTACCTCAATCAATGTATTTGTAATTAAAATTTAAAATAAATTATCTTAGAATTCCAAACAGTTGAGCCATAAAGTATACAATATTTAAGTCACTTTAAAAATTAAAGTTGTGACTAATTAATTAACTTATTAGTGACATTAAAATTAGAATTATTGACCAATTTCCACCACTAAACGAGCTTTTTTAAATTTCAGGCTTTTAATTACAATTTTAACTTAACTGCTTGGTCCGATCAATGTTTTTGTAACTAAAATTTAAATTAAATAATTTTACAATTTCAAGCAGTTGAGCCATAGAGTTTTTAATATTTAGGGCAATTTAATAATCCAAATTGTATGACAGCTGCCTTGACTAATTAATTGATAAACTTATAAGTGACATTAAAATTTGAATTGTTTAATTGTTCCCGCAATTGAACAAGATGTTTTAAAATCTAAATAATTTCAATTTAAATGTTACCTCAACTACTTGAAGCAATCAATGTATTTGTAATTAAAATTAGAATTAAATTATTTTATAATTCCAGGCAGTTGAGCAATAGAGTCTTTAATATTTAAAGCACGCTAATAAACCAAATTGTACCTCATATGTCTTTAATAATTAATTAGCTTATTAATGACATTAAAATTAGAATCGTTTAAAAACTCCCACAATGGAACGGGATTTTTTAAAATTTGAGTCATTTCAATTAAAATTTTACCTGAACTGCTTGGTCCAATTGCTTGAAGCAATCAATGTATTTGTAATTAAAATTAGAATTAAATTATTTTACAATTCTGGGCACTTGAGCCATAAATTTTTTAACATTTAAGGAACTTTGATAATTAAAGTTTTGCCTCAACTGCCTCGACTAATTAATTAAGTTAATAGTGATATTAAAATTAGAATCATTTACCAATTCCCGCCATTAAACAAATGTTTTTTTTCAAATTTAAAACTTTCAAATAAAATGTTACCTTAACTGTTTGGGCCAATCAATGTATTTGTAATTAAAGTTAAAATTAAATAATTCTACAATTCCACGCAAATTAGCCATAGAGTCTTTAATATTAAAGGCACTTTAATAATTAAAATAGTACCTTAACTTACTAATGATGTTAAAATTAAAATCATTTAATAATTCTTGCTATTGAACAAGAGATTTTTTAAAATTTGAGCCGTTTTAATAAAAATGTTATCTTAACTACTTACACCAAATAATGTATATGTAATTAAAATTCAAATTAAACAATTTTACAATTTTAGGCAGTTGAGCCACAGAGTTTTTAATACTTAGGGCAATTTAATAATCAAAATTAGATCTCAACTGCCTTGACTAATTAATAAACTTATAAGTGACATTAAAATTAGAATTGCTTAATTGTTCCGGCAATTGAACGAGATTTTTTAAAATTTGTGTCATTTCAATTAAAATGTTATCTTAACTGCTCGGGCCAATGAATGTATTTGTAATAAAAGTTTAAATTAAAGTCTGGGCAGTTGAGCTATAAAGTCTTTAATATTTAAGGAACTTTAGTAATTAAAATTGTGCCTCGACTAATTAATTAACTTAATAGTGACATTAAAATTAGAATTATTTACCAATTCCCACCATTGAACGAGTTTTTTTTTTAATTTCAGACTTTCAATTAAAACCTTACCTCAACTGCTTGGGCCAATCAATATATTTGTAATTAAAGTTTAAATTAAATAATTTTATAATTCCAGGCAGTTGAGCCATAGAGTCTTTAATATTTAAGGTGCTTTAATAATTAAAATAGTACCTCAACAGCCTCGACTAATTAAATAACTTCCTAATGACGTTAAAATTAGAATCACTTAATAATTTTTGCTATTGGACGAGAGATTTTTAACCATTTGAGGCATTTTAATTAATATATTACCTTAACTAGTTAGGCCAATTAATCTATTTCTAATTAAAGTTTAAATTAAATAATTTTACAATTCCAGGCACTTTAATAAATCAAATTTTACCTTAATTATCTTTAATAATTAATTAACTTATTAATGACATTAAAATTAGAATCGTTTATTAACTCCCGCAATTAAACGAGATTTTTTAAAAGTTAAGTCATTTCAATTAAAATGTTACCTTCACGGCTTGGTCCAATTAATAAATTTGTAATTAAAATCCAAATTTGTTGTTGAGCCATAGAGTCTTTAACATTTAAGGCACTCTAATAATCCAAATTGTACCTCAACTGCCTTTACTAATTAATTAACTAATTAATGACAATAAAATTAGAAATTTTTAACAACTCCCGAAATTGAATGAGATTTTTTAAAAATATCAAATTTTATTATTAAATTTTATATTTCAATTAAATTGTTACCTGAATTGCTTAGGTCAATTAGTATGTTTATCAATAAAGTTCAAACTGAATTACTTTTGAAGTTAATAAGTCCTAATGCAGATATCTAGAGATGCCAACTGCGATGTATACGTATGTGTAATCGATAATGACAATGAAGTATTTGGTCGTCAAACAAAGATATCAGATTAATTTAAGATCTCTACTGGAATCAGACAGAATGTTTAACGTTTCCTCATAGTTCCGAGATAAGTAATACTGCTCACTTGTTCTATCTGTGTTTAGTTAATTGTAATTCCTCTATGCGGTTAACAGAAACGACCGTTTCGTCTGCATAACAAATATTACTGACTCTTTCTTCTTTCATATAAATTCCTGAATCTGTGTGTTCTAAGGCTTTTTTAAATATGATGATTCTGATAAAAGCTAATTGATTTTAAAACAAGTTGATGATTATGTTGATTGCCCTTTCCATCCGAGCCTACATTTTTCAGAATTTCTACAATATTTTGATGTTTTCCTCTATGATAAGCCTTCTGATAGTCAATAAAATAAGCAAATACCTTGCCTGCATCGCTGAAATAAAACTTAAATGCGATATAGGGCCTCTCGTGTTCCTATTAGATCTCCAAAACCAAACTGTGTAGGTATAATTTGCTCTTCATAGATCCAGTAGATTCTTCTGTGTATAATTTTTTTAAAATAGTTTCAGTAGGTGGCTGATCAGACTTATTGTTATAAAGCCTTTACTTTTTTTTAATTCTTGAATTTTTAGGAAAAGTGATAAACTCCGATGTGAGCCACTCTTGCGGAGTTTTACTAGAACTGTCATTTCATTTAATTATACTTTTTATTTATTTATGAAATTATTTTATTTTTTTTTAATAATTCATAGGAACTTTTCTACTTGATTTATCCCACAGAATTAACCAGCATCTCTAACTTTCTTTGCAATAATAAAAAAACATCCTGTATATAATCAAATTATTTATTAAAACCTTTTCAAGTTGATTGCATTTATACAAAAATCATACTGTACTTAACATCTATATTTGTTTAAATAGTATGTTCTAGTATAAACATATGCCAGAAGAGTTTTAATTCAGAGTGTTCATTCACTTCAAGGCACCAAATCCCCAAATCTAGCTTTTAGCACAGGTATAGTGCGGGGCAAGATGAAATAACAAAATGACAGACATTGAGGACCACTTGAGGTTACCAGGGATTTAATTTCCCAAGGGATACAGCGAGAAGTGACAACCGAAAGGGGATAAATCGCACCTACGGTATTGATTTGTTCTGGTTTCGTTGAAATAACCCGACCTCACGGATTTACTACCACAACAAAATAAATTAATTTAGCATTTTATCAAAATCTTTACTGTGAAACTAATAATTTTCGCGACACAAGCCGCGCTCGTATGTAAATTGGGCACTTTGTACCTGAAGGAGGCAATTAGTATGCCGACGCCTCACGACCAAACTTTGTGTAAACATTCCCTCAAAATTGACGCCCGCCTTAGATGCACCTTGGCTTTTAGTTCCTCGCCTTATAACCTTAATTAAGTTATCGTTGTGCATTAGGATTTCACGCAGAGCTAAGGATTTACGTCTTACGGATTGTTTATAAAGTCAGGTTTGACGGAATGTCATGGAGTGAAAATTTTAAGTTAGTTCTGATTTATATGGACAGTTAAACGAGCTTTAATAAAAAGGTTAAATAAACAAAAGTGGATCAAAGACCGTTATTTTTGGTAAGCAATAGATGTGAAACTAGCAGCCCATTATCGCAGCCAATATGTAAAATTGGAAGCCAGCTTTAACAGTCTACACAATGTTACAAGTGTAATTGACATAATTATTCTTACTTTTAAATAAATATAATTAGAAAATAGTAAATGGAGCCAATAGCTTTTTCTTAGTAATTAAAGTGCCTTAAATGTAAATGTCTTAACATCTATAGAAAAATCGATGTAATTTTGGGCTGGTATTTGTCCAAAAAATACTCTTAGATGTATCGGAAATGGATTTAAAATTAGAAATTTTTAAAGAATCTGAAAACATCTTTGAAAGCAAGGTAACTCAATCGAAGTAGTTAAAATATCATCGAACTGGAGAAAAAGCCATTTAACATACAAAAAAAGGAAAAAACTTCAATCTATAAAATAAAATCCAGGAAACTCCCTTATTATCAGAGTTATAGGGTGCTAAAAATGGTTTCTAACTGTACATCTTGACTGTGGTAATAGTCTGTATAATTTTTCTTTCTCAGGTTAGTTTACTTTTTCTATTTTAAAACTAATTTTCGGAGAAATAAGAAAACAATATTTGTTTTAAATAAAAAATGTGACCGTAATTCACCGTGATCATATAAAAATTTATAAAATTTTAAAAATTATCTTCTTAAATCTTTTTTTTTAACTTTTGAATTACTTTATAATTTGTAGTTTTTATTTTTTTTATTCTTTTTTCCATTTCTCTTATCGAAAAGGGTAATTTAATACATATTTTTATAGGACTTCGAAATTTGTTAAAATAATAAATTAAAAAAAAAATGTGATTTAGAAAAGAAACTATTAATTATAAAGGGTAGTTTTTAACCAATTTGATAAAAAATACTTCATAATTAAATAAATATTCTGTATACTAATAAATATTTTCCTTTTACTAGCTCCGAATATTTCTTTCATTTAAATAATTAAAATTAACTTTAAAACTTTTTTTTTTTTGCCAAATCAGTAAAAAGTAAAGAAAAACGAAGGAAAGGCACTAAGTAAAGAAAAAAATAGAAATAAAACATTTTTAAAATTTTCACATTAAATTTAACATTTGTTAAATCAGTCTTCTACATTCCTATTTATTTCTTTTACCTGTAGTTTATTTCTATTTAAGTGTTTGTAACTTTTTGAGCTTTCACCGCATCACTATGAGAGTTTTCTTTTAATTTACAAAAAAGTTTTTGTTTCATAAATCTACTTTTCCTGACAATTCAAATAAAATATATAAACAATAAAAATAAACATAAAATTCAGGGCTAAAAATCGATGGATATAATTTTGGAAAGTCAAGGCTAAAAGCCAATTGGTCTAAATTGAAATTATAAATATATATAATATAATTGAATTTATAAATAAATAGAATTGGTTCTAACTTTAATTCAACATAATTATTAATTGGCTAAAATTGACCATATTGACTTTTCTACAATATTTTTAAATAACCTAAATATAATACTGCGCAAAATGTAGGAATTTATTTTGACCGAATGTCGTGCGCTAAAAATTTTATTTTAATTTATTTCATGTTTATGGACCAATATATATTTCCAACCACACAAAAAATCAATTTAATGTCGGACTATTTTTAGTATAAAAAACACTCTTGGAGGTATCAGACATGGAAAAATGGAAATTAAAAATCCTTGAGAAAAAACAACTTTGGCGACGGAGATACTCAATCAGAGTATTTTAGGAGTTACAAAATCACCAAACTGATATATACGCCAGCAGTCTGTCATCTGTAGATGTTGATATGGATAGAGCAATTGCTCTTTTAAATTGCAAAACTAGTATGTTTTCTGAGCTTTAGTTCTGTTTTGACCGTAAAACCTAAATTTTTAGCACAGAGTGAAACTGGCACAACATTCTTGTAAATCGTTAAATTATTCATCCTTCTGTTAAGCTCCGATTTGTACTTAAATTATGTTTTTTAGAAGTCTTCACTAAACGCTCCAGATCATCTTTAATGATCAAACTCGAAAGACGTGTCAATAATTAAATAAAGAATTTTGGTTAGTGCTAGAACTATTTTGTATATACTTATATGAGTATTATATCAAAGATTCTAACTATGAAACAAATATATCCACATCCCATTGCGGAGAAAAACAAAAATTAAAATCTTGATAAGATATTACTAAAGTATAGACTATAGGTATCAAAAAAATGGTAAATTGACATATTGGTTGCGATAATAGGCTTCTAATTTTACACTTTGGCTGTCGGTAATCGGCTGATGAGAATGAGTTTTACATCTGCAGTTAGGCACTGTAAGTTCTAAATATGCGCTTGGTGCTAAGTACTAGAATCAAGCGCAGTTTATAATATTATACTATACATGTTGGAGACCTGATCACTACGAATAAAAAAGCGCCTAAAGGCAAAATATGGCGATAACCACATGAATTTCGTGCGCTATGCTACTCACCAGCTATGTTGTTTTATTTTTCAGTACGACGTGACATCGACGTTGATAGGGGTACTGTATTATTTATAATAAAATTTCGCTAAATTATACGTAAAAGTTCGGGTATGGATGGTAACATATGTATATCCTACACAGAATCGTAATCTTAAAATATAAAATAAAGGGTTATTCTTATCAAAATAAAATATATAAACTCTTAAAAAAGTAAAAAAAAAATGAAACAACACAGAAAAATAAAATTAAAACTCTTCAATATAAACTTAACAAAGCTTAATTCTTTAAATATGAAGATCAAACGGACCTCCTTGTTTGGCAAAATAATCTTAAGTTATCCTATCATAAAACCCATTTCGCACTTTCAAAAAATTTTTTGGTGAAATAAAATTGGCACATTCAACAATTTTCTCTCGGAACGCCTCTAATATCGCCATTATTCGCTATATAAGTGGGAGAATAAGAAAAAGAATATGTTAAAAATTCTTGTACCATAACTGCGTAATAGGCAGGACAGCCATTTTGATGAAAATAGACTGATCCTAGGTTTATATCAGGAAGCAGGAAAAGCTTGGTTTTTCAGTAACTTAAGGTATTTTTGGGCATGTTAAGTCATTATTTCAAGCATTATTTTCTTAAAAATAACTATAAATTTAAAGTTGGATATCTTTGAGAAGGGATATCAAGTAGATACAATATACACAGATTCCTCCAAGGCATTCGAAAAGGTACTTCACAATATTTAGTTGCATAAACTAAAAATGATTGGTATTGATGAACCTTTATTATCCTGGTTCAAGAGCTATATATCTCATCGTAGACTGATTGTTAAAATTGGTAATTGTCTTTCTAAACCTATTCAGGTTCCATCTAGAGTGCCCCAAGGCTCTCATCTCGGGCCACTTCTTTTTAATATTTTTATCAATGATATAGATGAATGCTTCACTAGCTGCCTATTTTGGTTTTTTGCCGATGATCCGAAATTGAGTTGTTTAATCGAGTCCCCTGATGATTGTGACAAATTACAATATGATCTAAATAATTTGGTAGTTTGGTGTAAAGGAAATGGTATGGAACCTAATCCAGCTAAATGTAAAATAATGACCTTTTGTTGTTCTAGAAATACTACTAATTTCGACTACAAGATCGGTCGTTTATCGGTCGTTTATTTAAAGGATTTGTGTGTCACTTTCGATACAAGCTTACAATTTTTTCATCACTTAGATAGTGTGATCAATAAAGCTTTCCGGATGCTTGGTTTTGTTAGGAGATGTACTCAAGACTTCACAAGTATTGCCGCTTTGAAAACACTCTACTGTGCCCTGGTCCGTCCTAAACTGGACTATGCCTCCTGTGTTTGGTCTTTACAACTAGTTGAACCCAAAGTTTTAAAACAAATTGTATATAAATTAAATATCTTGGATAATTACAATGATGGAGATATACTTGATATGCTACATATGGCTCCCATCACTATCCGCCATAAGAGGAAGGGTCTTATTACTTTTTACAATATCCTGCATGGGAAATCTGGAGCTTTAGAGCTACTTCAGAAAATCAATATTCATGCTTCACTAAGAACAACTAGATCTACTGATAGCTTTCATTACTTAATCCACGGTACTAGCTATGGTCTTAATAACTTTCTCACTAGAACAATGACATTAGCAAACCAACATCATGATATTGACCTTTTTGAAACTTATAACAAATTCCTGCGTCAAGTTTAAATAAGCTTAGGTTAGATATTATTAATTATTATTACTTAGTGAATTTTTGTATATTACCTACATCATCTATATTATCTTATTATTATGTATTACAATTGTGAATTTAAAAGTTTAACAGAATTGTAATTGGGCTTTGCCCGTTTATAAATAAATATAAAAATAAATAAATAAAAATATTTTGTAAAAAAAAATAAATTCCATTGTTCGGTACTGATCTTCAGAAAATATTGCCCGAGTTTTTGGAATTTAAAAAATTTGCATCCATGTTTTTTTAAAATACTGGGGTCAGTTTCATGGTTCATACCCAGTTCCTCTCCAAAACTTCTACTTGATCGTGATAAATCCCCTTTTGGAGCACTACAAACCATTTCTTTCAGTTGTTCTTACTTTTCGTTTGATCCTTTCGATAGAAGGCACTTTAGTGTGGTATTTGTGACAATTTTAAAAATAAAAGGATATCTCAGAGTTTGTCGTATTTCTCAATGGACAAAGGTTATAGAAACCTTAGTGTCTTTTTGGACATAGCAACCGTTTTTGATACTATTGTTTATACCATACTTCTAAATATTTAGGGCAAAAATAGAAAAAGAGGATTTTTTTTTTATTTTTAGATAAAGTTTTTTATTAAATAGGACTCAAGGCTGGTGGAAGTGTAACTTCTAAGGTACTAGTCAATATTGGCAATTGCCAAGGAATGCTTTGAAGTTTATTCTCTTTAATTTTTATATTATTAATATCTTTAGTAATATAAAAATTTATTTGTCTTCTGGTTTCTGAAAGAAATCGTCGAGTTAGACTTTATAAACATATATCTAATACTAATTCTCATATTTATAGCGAAGTAATCACATTAATATAATAGAACAAGATCATGCTCTAAGAAATTTAAGGTACAGAAAAAGTATTTCTATATTGCTTAATTAAAATCGTTATAAATGAAAATTATCCAACCTCACTTAACATATGAGATTCTGCTTTTATAGAGTGGTCCTAAATTGTCTAATAAGAATACTTTTAAATGCATTTAAGAAAGTGGTGTATTTGCTATAAGCGATTTCTTTTGTATCCTATATTTTAAAATTTTATAACCCAATAAAAATTACTTTTGACATATTGTTATTTTTTTATTTAAACTGCTCTCAATTTGTAAATTAATACAATATTCCAGGACTTTTTGAAATATAGCTGGATAAATCCATTCAGTTTAGGGCAGATGTCGTAAAAGAAATCACTTGGTCTAACACGACCTACTCGGAGATTGCTTTATTTAAAAACCAGAAGGGTGGCTCATGTAAAAGCTAATTTTTCCTTTGAAATCGCGCGGGTACAATGGAGTGTTTAAAAGCTTTCCATCGGCGACGGCTAATAAAAAAACGATAGAGCCTATAAACCTCTTTTGTTTCTTTACCGTTAATAGACATTACTTGTTACTTACCTTAAGCGATAACGTTATTTCTAAGGTTACTAAAGTATTTAGCGTTTAACGTAACGCGTTAACGTGACGTGCCTCCCTAACCGTATATACTATTCTCAAGCCTTCTCCCCGATAGCTAATATAAAAATGATAAAGGCAATAAAGGCATTGTTTCGGGGGGCAATGGAGGTTCTAATACAACTCCATCTCTCCACATACACATAATAAAGTCCTATTGATGCAGCCGGCGAGTGATTTAAACCCTTTCCAAGTGGAAATCCGTAGTGGAGAGGGAGGCCCAATTCAGGGAAATACGTCATTAAGTGTTTAGGTAGTGCGTGAACTACGTTTAACGTTAGACGTGATTAAGTTGAATTTTTGGAATTGTTACATAACAAGTATTTGCTGATCTGAATTTATATAGAAAGAGATTTTTTTGATTCAATGAAAAGGAGAATTTTTTTTCTTGATTTATTTACTATTAGTTTACAAAATTCTAGTAAAAATCAGTAAAATTTGATAAGTAAAAATCTTTGAAATAGTTTTTTATCTTCTCACTTACTTCTTCTAGCTGTTCTATCTGCCTGGCCGAGTCCAGGGACTGGTGTTCTCCAGAATTCAGTTTCTTCTTTATGTCAACGACCTCTCCTAAATTTTATTTAAAAAGTTTACTGTATTTGCAGACTATACAACTATTTTGTGGTATGATGCAGATCCGTCTAAATTAAGCAAAAAATAACTGCCGGTCTTTATAAAGTTAAAACCTGATGTGACTCAAATTTTTTAAGGTTTAGTGTTTCTAAAACTAATATTATTAGTTTTAAATGTTTCATTAATAATATTCTTATGGACCCTGTTCTTCTATCCAACAGTATAATAAATTTTTGGGCCTAGCGATTGATATTACTTTAAAATTCGTAGTACAGATCCTCCTGTGTTTGCAGTAAAGCCTCTTGCCTGGATGTAGAGTGATAATAGAGATAGTGCAAATAATTTTAAATTATAATTGTTTTTAATATGTTTGCTAGTATTTTATTTGTCAAATTTTTTATATTTCTTTGTTCCTATTGCTTATATTTTATATTTACATTTAAATTTTTATGTTACCTAATGGCTTTGTTAGTAAGTATGTTATGATAATAGAGCTATCTTTGACTTTGTCTTTAACTACCCTTAATTAATTTTTTCTATATTTATATGTCAATTACAAATATTGTCAATAATAATTTAATATAAATAAAATTAAAGGATTTTTTAGATTTTTGCAATTTATTTTTTGTTTATCCCGTGTATGTATTATTTTACACTTATAAATTTTATCTAAGTATTAACATTTCAAGCAGGGCTTAATAAATGCGTAGTTTAATGTTTTAAGTTATTTAACTTTGTTTTATTCTTACAATTTTATAATTTTGTTTTACATTATTCGTGCAGTATAAGTTTTATTCTTTATAGGATTTAGTTTTAGGATTTTATATAATTTTCTTCTAACTATGCATAGTTTTTTTTTAAATTATGTTTTTTTACTGTTTTACATTCTCGTGTTTTCAGATTTCAGTGACTTGCGTAAATTAAAAAAAAAAAAAAATTTTACAAATATTTTTTTAATAATTCTTAATTATTTTTTAATCCTTTTTTTCTTTTGTTTAGTCTTTTTCACCATTATTCTACCTTTTCTTTTTTGAAACTAATTCTCAGATAATATTTTGAAAATATTTTTTTTGAGGGTTGAAATTTGTTGAAATAATTATTTATTTAAAATTAAAAAAGTTGCTGTAATTCTAATTTAAAAATTCAATAAAATTAATAAAACTAATTTTTTTTACAAATAATTTTTGAATAACCCTTTTATATCTGGAATCTTTTTTTTCATTTCTCTCAGCCGTTTTTACCATTAATTTACCTCTTTATTTTTTAATTAATTTTTGGAGAATTTTTGAAAATATGTTTTACTGAAGAGCTTTGAATTTTTGTTAAAATATTAAATTAAAAACATTAAATATAGAAAAAGTTGCCAATAATTCTACATAACAAAATTAATAAATTTTAAGAGCTTATTTCTAATTAGAAAAACCTTACAAATCATTTCCGATTAACTTTTTAATACTTTTTACTTCTGCATTTTTAAGTATTTTTTACTTTTCTTTTTTTAAGTTAATTTTTGAAGGGTTCATAAAAATTATTTTAATAGGACAACTTTTTAATATTTTCTATTTCTTCTTGAATTTCTCTTTTTCTTTAATTTTTTTTCTTTACCTTTTTGTTTTTAAACTAATTTTTGAAGGATACTTTAAAAATATTTTTTATAGGACAGCTTTAAAGTTTGTTAAAATAATAAATATAAAAAAAATAATTATTTAAAGGAAAAACTGTTATTTATAGAGAGTAATTTTTATTGAAATTAGCAACAAGCACGTCATTATTAACTTGTTTTTGATGCTTTCTATACCGTAATTAATATTTTCTTTTTTACTAGCTTTGAATTTTTCTTTTACTTAGTTATTTTTTTAAACTTTTGCTTTCCTTTCAAATAAATTTAACTCAGCAGAATTAAATTAAAAAAAAAGATAAATTTGTAAGAAGTAAAGAATTAAAAAGTTATTGAGTAATTATTTGCAAGTTTAAAAAAAATTTACAGTAATTTTTTTTTAATTTTTAATTAAGCTAGTACCTGCATGCAGAAATATTAGCAGGGCATTTAAAATCCTAAAACAAAAGAATATAAAACAGTAGAAACAATCGTAACTTTAATAAAAAATTATAAATAATTAGAAAAAAAATATACACAAAAAAAAACCTTATACTAGTTCCGCATAAAGCCTACGAGTATGTTTGAGGTTTTCATCACAACATATAAGTATAATCAGCTGTCGTGCTACTGGCAAGGTCAAAATGTTGGTATATGTTGTGACGAAAACCCTCATTGTATGTAAGTTAATTTTAATACCTTTTATTTCAACACTTTTTATCCTTAGCTTATAAGTTTCCTCGGTTCTTTATAGATCCCTGAAGATGGACATCTTATATGTCCGAAACATGTAGGATAGATGATTTTTAAATAAATTTAGCGGAGGATGACAGAAACAATTTTAGTTACCCTTTGACTTATTAACTCCACTGCAAGTATGGACTACTTCTTCAACTTTATAAAATTGTAAGAATAAAACTTTAAAAAAGATGTATAAAACGAGGTTAAAGAAATTAAAACATAAAACATATAATTAAACCCTGCTTAAAAAGCTAAATTCCGATAAAAATTATAAGTATAAAAAATCATATAAACGGGTAAAAACAAATAAGAAACTGCAAAATTGCTAAAAAACCTATTATTTTTTTAATAGGAAATTTTTAATTGACATACAAATATGGAATAAATTAATTGAAAATAGAAGTAAGCATATAAGTAAGTAAAAGAATAAAAGAAACTATATCAAAACTATGTTATTCTTTTACTTATTTTCGCTAAGTTTTTCAAAAATAATCTTGTAAAAAATTATGTAAAGAACAAAATTATATTTTATTTTTTACTAGCTTTGTATTTTTCTTTTACTATGTTATTTTTTTAAACGTTCACTTTTTTTTCAAATAAATTCAACTAAACAAATTTAAATTAATGAAAAAGAGGAAATTAAAACTTTGAAACTAAAAATAAAATATTTAGAGAACTTATTATTTTTACATAAAATTAAACATTTTTTAAATCAAGTCTCCTAACTTCAATTCTTATTTTAGATTACTTAGATTTATTACTCGAGTTTTTAATTTGTTAAAGTTTAGTTTAATTTAATTAAGTTTTATTCGTAAAGTTATTTTTTGAAAATTAAGAAAATATGCTTTAAACACTATAGCAGTGACTTTACGATGCATAACTAACATGGATATGGTAAACCTTTTAAAATGATAATCTTTTAAAAGGTTGAACATAATTTCAAGAAATTAAAAACTGAAATACAATTAAATTATACTGTCAAATAAACTATTTACTTTTAAGGATTATTCGTTATAATTCCTAATAACATAAACGATATAAATTTAATTTTATGATAAAAACTCAACTGCCCCTTTAAAATAACTTATGCACAAAAATCCCTTAAAACGCCCCTTAAACGGTTGCAAAAGTTAAAAAGAGCTCAAAAATTTCATAAATTACTCTAACAAAAGGCCAAACTGGCAAAGAATACAGATACGTTTTTTGTTGATGTTCGCTTTGATCCCTCGAGTTTATAAATACTTTCGCATCTTGACGTGAAAATAAAAAAAAGGAAATCAAGCACTCGCCTTTATTTTATTTAAAAATATTTTTGATGCGTTCAATTTAAGGTCGCTCATTTTAAATGAATAATACCAAATAAAAATATGATTAAAACGATTTAATTAGTAATTGAAATATTCTCAAGCAAAAATAATTAACAAAGTCCTACTGGAAATTTTCCTAATACCAAAAATGGCTTTTATAGACATATGAACCAATAAAACTCCGAACAAGCAATATAAAAGCTTTCAGACGTCTAAGCTTCCAATATGGCCATCTAGAAGAAGCGACAGCCCGGCATAGGAAGGGATAAACTTTAACGGACCTATAAAAACGTTTAGTAAAGGCCTCCGACCTGTAGGATATAATAGATACACCCTAAAACACCTCTCG
The DNA here is from genome assembly GCF_022605725.1 of Anthonomus grandis grandis. Classification (NCBI taxonomy): domain Eukaryota; kingdom Metazoa; phylum Arthropoda; class Insecta; order Coleoptera; family Curculionidae; genus Anthonomus; species Anthonomus grandis. Next base: position 12,927,570 of record NC_065548.1, on the reverse strand, counting down.
TATATCTCGGTTGCGCGGGGTAAAAAAAAGGAAAAATGGAGAAAAATCACCGGTAAACCGAGTGTGTAGCGAGACTGACAGATGACTCTGTCTACGTGAAATAGTGACACATCAGCTGCTATTTGGCTACGAGGAATCTCCTCATCTGATTTATTATGAGGGCTTTTGACGCTTTAAAATGGTTTGTTATCATAGCTGGTATTTTAAAGGGATGGAAAAAAAATTGATTTATTCGTTTGACCTATATATTTTAGAGCTTCCAGAGTATTTTTTTTAAATGTTGAACTAACTTGGATTAAGTTCGGATGTAAAAACAGCTTCTTAAGTAGGTGCCGAAATGATGGCCTTTGTTACCATGAGTGGTAGCAATATTTGCATTAAATATACTAACTTTAGTCTCTAGATTATATAAAAATATGTAAAGTATCCATTTTGGTTATGCATTATACAAACCTTATTTAGAAACTGAAAATAAAAGGTTAACCAAGTCAAAGAGATATTGTTAGACAATATTAGTGTTTTTGTCTTTTATTTTGTCTACTTACAACTACTTGTCAATTTCTATGTGAAACATTAAAAGTTTATCAGGAATTTATGTGCTTTTTGTTTCGTATGAAAACAGTCATAATTGATCTTGTGATGGTTCTTAACTAATTTATTTTTTTAAAACCAATCCTATGCTGTTTTTCTTCTCTCCGAAGAGATACCAAGCAGTTCTAAGAGAGAAGCTGCTATTGTCAAAAGGTTGGAGTTGTCAGCAAAATGTACAAGGTACGAAAATCATTTAATATCTCACTAGCTAAGTTACTTACCACTGCCCTGGGTAGTGCCTTGATAAAAAAAAGTGAATTATTAACATTCACTTATTAGTTTTATAATGTAGAAATACTATAGAAGCCTTGTTCATACACCAATGTTAAATACTTTAGAAAACATTGGTAGTGTTTTTATTCAAAGCTAATTTTACCCAATGAGGAAAAGTGCCGGCAGTTTTCCTTTGTTTGTACATCAATCAGTTCATGTCATGTATTTTGCGTTTTTTGTTATGTAGTGTATTTTTATGGTAACCTTTTGGCAAAGTGGCCCTGAAGATGGTCCAACAAAGCGCTTAACTGATTTTAATTAAAAATTATTACACCGATATACAAAACGTTGTCGTATGTTATCTAATTTTAATGTAAGTCATTCAAAATAACTATCAAAAATTTAATTAAAAAAAATCAAATTAAAATTAAGGCACTTCCACTATTTTTTATAGACAATTTTTAATAAAATTTGAAAAAAAGAGAGGTCAAATGCTTAAGATTCTATAACTCCAAGGATAAATTGTGGGAAAAAGATATATTAAAAATGCCTTGACTTAAAAACTTAAAGGATATAAATCCGCGATAGGTATCTGATCTTTTAAAATTAAAATGAATGAGGTATATGGAAAAGAAAAACAATTTTGGAATTAAACAATAACAGTTCTTTAAATTTCCATCTTAGTTTTTTCCTTTAATATAAATAAAATCTTGAAGACCTGAATAAATAATAACACTCTAGCTTGGATAAAGTTTTACGAACTCAATAATAAAAAAGTTATCACATTCATTTATATTTATTTAACATATTATAAATGTGTTTTTGCTTTTATATTAATTTATTCAAATTTTAAAAATGCTTAATCATTAATAAATATGTTTAGGATTTAATAAATATTTGCTCATTAAAAATCTCCTTAGCTTTATACATATATCCTTCACACAATTGCTTTTGAAGTTTCTTATTTCAATTTTTAGGTAGATATTAGCAGTAAATTTGCTCCATGCTCCTTGAAAATGATTAAAGTATTTAAGATAAAATTTTCAATATAAAATGATGGACTTAATATTGATTAAGTCGTTCAATTGTGGTTTGTGCAGTCCTCGGATTGGTTGTTTTATTAATTTATAAAAAGATTAATTAATCAGGTGCTCTGTATATATTTAAGAGTTAAGAAAAAGATACATAACCTATATCTTATTCTGTAGCTTCCCATGTAATTTTTCTAAAAATTTTGAAAAATGTTATATATATAGATAATAAATTAAATTTGGAATTAAAGCTAGCTTTGTAGCTACGTGCCAAAGTTAATATATATTCACTATTTACCATTGTTACTGAGTAGCAGCAACATTTCTATGAAAAATATTAGTTAGTCTCTCTTAATTATATAAATTCTGTGTCATACCCATTTTAGTTATGCATTATACAAAAGAAAAACCTATTTAAAAACTGAATATATAATGTTAACAAGTCGCAGAGGTATTGGTAGATAATATTAAAGTATTTTTTATGTTGTCTAGCAGGTAACCACTTGTAACTTGTTAACGTCCGTCTTATTTTTAGATTTAAATTGATTTTAAATATGTGTGTTAGTTTTTTTTTTGTTTTGAACCATTGTTTATACATTGGTCTATGTTAAGCATTTTATATTTCTTGTTAATTAGTGTCTTTTTCTGTTAACTATTTAATAGAGCGGCTCTGAAGATGGTCCAACAGAGCGAAAGCGCTTAGCTGATTTTAATTAAAAATTATTACACTGACATACAAAACGTTGTCTTATTTTCTCGAATTTTAATGTGGGGTATTTAAAATACCTCAATATCAAAAATTCAATTTTGATTTAAAATTAAAACATGTACATTATTTTCCAAAGTCAGTTTTTAATAAAATAAAAGAGGTCCAATGTATGAAGTTTTAAAACGTTAAGAATAAATTGTGAGAAAAAACTCTATTAGGAATTTTTAGCTTTAGAAACTGGAAGAAAATAATTCCACTTTAGATCATTTAAGGCTTCTGATCTTTTCAAGCAGTTTCCAAAAGCAAAATGAGTATGAAAGAAGCACATGAATAAGAAGAAAAAAGGAAAAATTTTGGTAAAAGCAATAACAGCCCATTGACTCTCCATATTAGATTCGCATCTACTATAAATAAAAGCTAACAAAAAGGCCTGTTTACCCAGCAAAATCCTAATTTGGATATAAATTTAAAAAATTTATAATAAAAGAATTATCATGTTCATTTTGGTTATGCATTAAATGGTATTTGTTAGGATTATGATTTAAAGCATTTCAATTCCACCTAAATACCCTCACTGTCTTGAAAAATGTAATTTCATCCTCTCAATTAACTATACTTAAATTTCAGTTTTCAGCTTTGACTTAGTATTTAAGTCTCACATAGCATGAAATCCACGAATGCAACTAATAGACCAAGTAAGCATAATGCTGTCTGACGAGTTAGCTTTATTGAAACATAACTATCATAGATTAGATTATGCTCTGCTAAGTGGGAGTATTGATACCTTTCCCTCAGTACTGAGGAAACAAAGTTCAAGTAAAAGTAGCACAGGAAGCAACAAAGACTAAGAATAATAAATGTAGACACTGAGGTGTGGAGACTGAGCCAAAGAAATCAGAAAAAAAAATATTGAGGCAAATATAGAATTTGCTATGGAATATGATCCTGAGTGTTGTGTAACAGAGGTTATACTTTATATTAACTGCAAAGTAAACGGGTTTTGTGTCAAAACCTTTATTCATTCTGGTACACAAAAAGCTATTATTAGATAGGCTGGAAAGGTAAAAGGTGTGGAAGTACAAAGGAATATTGAAAGGAATCTAGGTGAAAAAAGTTTATTTAACCACCAGTTTCTTAGTTTTGGAAGAACAACCATTGGATCTGTTACTAGATTTTGATATTCTAAACAAGACCTCAATCTTTGCATGTAAACGTTTTAAGAATAGGTACGATAAGCACTGAGACTTTTTTCTTACCAAAGAGCGAACTTCTTGATTATGCTAGACTAAGTACTTTATCTGAGGAGGCCATCATTTAGAATTTTAGAAAAAAAGCTGAAGATAGAAATCTACAAGCTGCTTTAAATAACAGTATACAAGGTTTAAAAAAAATGAGAACCTATTTCCTAGATACGTCAAAACACAATAACAAACAAACAAGAACACAATAAGTTGTAGAAAATAATTTGGATAAAATTTGATTGTTCGATGATTTGATTACATCACCTTTTCAATGCTTGCTTAACATCAGGCAGATTTTCTGGATATTGGTAAGTAAGTTTGTCAACAATAGTTCATAAAAATGACGATAGAATAATTGTTGCAGATATTTGCAACCATCGAGGTGCGTGTATTTAGTATTTAATTTCTGAGCTATTTGACAAGTTGTTTTTTGTAAAATTTCGATAGTACTGTAAGCGATTGCTTAGTGATCATCAAAATGCTTTTTCTCCGGATAGATCTACGGTTACTAACTTGTTGACTTACTAGTATTATTTGATCATTGCTTTTGAAAGGTCTATACAGATTGATAGTGTGTATACAGACTTCTCAAAGGCCTTTGATAGGGTAGGTCATAATCATGTAGTTATCAAGTATGGAGCTATGATTGCACTTTGTGATAGTTTTATGACTGGTCGCACATAGTTAGTTAGGATAAATACCTATATTTCTAATGGTATTAAGTACCTTTAGGTAGGCCTCAGTTGCCCCATTTATTTTAATTTGTTCATAAGACATTTGTATAATATTTTTGGTTATTTAAGGCACCTTGCTTTTGCTAATGATTTTAAACTCTACAAATACATTGAGTAATATCTTGATGATGAGCTACTTCATTCGGATTTAAATAATATTGATTAGTGGTGAAATTGCAATAATGTGGAACTGAATAAAAAGAAGTTTGTACGTATGCCGTTTAGACGTTCTAATAAAATTATTAATTGTTATTACACAATCAACAATAGTATAACTAAGTCAAATGCGACATTAAAATTATTTTTATATAAACAAGTAAATAAATGAAATTTAATCCACGTTATAAAACATGCATAGCCATTTTGGTTATGCGTCATAAAATGTTTTCTTTCCAAAAACCCTATATTTTTACATACGATAATATCAATCTGATAAGTTCATTACACATTTCATTATAATTGAAACTACATATGACCATTTAGGCACAATATTACATAACTCGTAATGTTTATTAATAACCCCCTATTTATTGATACTGCTATATCATTAACCCAAATAACCTTAAGCAGTTAATATTGTCTTTTCGGGTTCAATGCGTTTCTATAAGGTTTAATATCCGCCCAAAATCGGTCCAATTTGGCATTATTGTCAAAATTAATACGTCTATTAAGCTCGTACCCATTGGCGTTAATTCTGGGAAAATTGGTTTGCGCATTCCCTGTTATTATATTACCTATTAAATTAGTAATTGTACCCCGATAATATTAGGCGTATATTAGGACTGACGTAAGGTTTTTCACCAATAATTATTGCAAAACTCTGTTAACATCTAAAGAAGTCAATACAGTAACTAATTCTGGAGTAACATTAAGGCATTTACCCATTAAGAAAACGGAAATAAAGTTAAACAAGAAAATAGAAGTCCTAATAAGATGTGGTTAACGAACTTCCGTTACTTCGAGTTCGGAATAGAGTGGTAACTTTGTTATAAAACTGCTAAGGTCGAATGTAGGTGGAAACAAAGTAAGTTGGAAAACGAGGGTGACCCAATCTAAAAGTTGACAATTTTATTAAGGGTACGATGTGATTTTATTAAAGATCGTATGTAAGAACTATTGTATTACGTCTTTTAATCAAACTTTTTTATATACAGAAAGCTTCCTTAAACATATGCAGTTTAAATTTTCATATTCTAAACTTTATATTGGAGAGTTTTCTTCTTACTTCAGCTTTTAAAGTATATATTCAGAAAGTTGTTTGTGCTGGTGGGAACATTTAAACCTTTTTTTGATGGCAAATGTGTATGAAAATTAACTATTTAGTTATAATAATCTAAATAAAAAATGAAGTTGCTATATACTGTATAGATTTATATTTTACTATTTGATCAGTATTGGCGAATAAATCTTATATATGTTTACTCACTATTACATAAAAGGTCCCACATATTTTATTTTTCAAAACATCAGACAAGTATGGATTAATTTTTCTACTATTTGAGTAGTTCTGGCCATTAAACCTTAATTATTTTTGCTTACTTTTAAATATTACTAAAATTTAAGTAAGTTACCTAAAAAATAAGCCCTTTTTAGTAATATATCATATAAATAGAAATTTTTCTTTTTCAGTGCATAACTAAACTGAATATGATTAACTTTTTATAACTAAAAGATAAGGATTCTAAAAAAATTTTGCATATAAATATGAGTTTGTTGAAAAAAAAGTATTTTAGATAGCGTTTATTTATAATAGAGGAGAAACTAAGACAAAAAATTAATGAACTAACAATTTTTTTGCCACAGCTTGATTTTTCAAAAATTACCAGAGAATTTTCATATAAAATTAAAAAAATACGTATCTAATGCATTTTCTGTTTTAATACAAGTAAATATGTATTTCATGCCTATTATGCATAACCAAAATGGATATGATACACTTTTTTAGAATCAGATCAACTTAAAAAAAATCCTTAGTTATTTTAATTGGATAATAAAGATATTGATAGGGTTTTAAAGGTTAACTTAATTTATTTAATCTCAAATAAAATCGAGAAATTTTAATTTAAATCCAACTAAATTTAACCCAAATGATTTCTGACCTCAGAATTATAAAATGGTTAGTTTACGATTTAAAATTAAATATTTTTTATGCACAATTAGGAGTGCTTGTTCCTTTTAAAGAAATAACTTCCATGAATAAAAATAACAGTATAAAAAAATCGATAATAAAATTTTTCAAAATTTTGTAATATTTAGGATTTATTAGTGAAATCATTTGAAATTTCTTTAACAATTTTAACATTTTAGGGGAACAAATAAAATACTCGTAATAAGCAATAAATATTTTAATGTTGTGGTATCTTCTTAACATTTTTTAAATCAAGATTTTTCAGTGAAGTAATTAATGTCTTTGTGATTTGTGGGATTAAGATCTAAGTCACCTAAATTATTAAAAAAAATCCAACAATTTTATTAAAGGTAAGATGTGATTTTATTAAAGGCAGTAGTAAGGATAAATATGTAACTTTTTTATATACCAACAGCTTTCTTATACTTATGAGGAATACATTTTTGTGTTTTAAACTTTTTATTAAATTTTTTTTTTCTTACGCCCGCTTTTAAAGTATATTCAGAAAGTTGTTATGATGGTGATGAAAATTTTTAAAACATTGTTGATGATAAATTTGTATGAAAAAAAATATTTGTTTTTAGGTTAATATAAACTGTAGAGAGTAAAATTGTACTATTTATTTGGACTGGCGATTAAATTTTGAATATTTTTGCTTTCTATTACGTAATACCTCATGTCCATATACTTTTTTTTTCTTAAAGCATAATCAAAATGAATATGGCATAGTTGTTCTGATTGTCATATAAAATATTTTTCTCTTTCCTTTATAATTCTTTCTTTTGACTTTGCCAAGGCTACTGTATTGCACCTATACTCTTTAAGATTTTCTTGGAGGAGGAGGTTTTGAAAAACCTAGAAAAACAATGTGGAGATCATAAGCTATACACCTTGCAGGAAAAGACCAAGCAATACTTGCAGAATATCAGGATAATATCCATTAAATGTTTCGGAAAATAGACGAAAAATACAACAAGTCATTAAATATCAAACCATCAAAACGAGAGTATGTATTGGTGGAAAGTGAAGGAAGGTATTTAGAACTAATAGACACACAAATCGAAAATATGGACAGCTATAAATATCTCGGTATAAGCATTACAAATGAGTCGGAAAACAAAGGAAATTGCAATTAGAATTGTACAAGGTTTTTCAGCAAAAATCAACTAAATACTATACTCTGGCATAACCACATTAGTCGGAACACCAAAAATTAGAAAATATCATAAAAAGTATTGCTACATATGGCTCAGAGCTTTGGGTAATAAATAAAAAAAGCCCGCAAAATAAAAGGATGTTTTATGAAATAATGTTTTGTGTACGTTTAGTAATTAGGGTGTTACCAAAGATTTTAACAAATAAAAAGTTCTTTTAGATAACGTTGATTTGTGGTAAAGGAGAAACTAAGAAAAAAAATCAAAGAACTAATAATCATTTTACCAGAACTACCCTTGTTCTTCTTTTCCTTCTTTCTCTTTTAACCATAAATATGTATCTTATGCTTATAATGCATAACTAAAATGAATATGGTACATTTTTTATTAATCAAAACGTAAAAAAATCTCTTAAACATTTTAATTGGATAATTAAGCTCCTATAATCGGTTTTTTTATGTCAATTTTGTTGCCGCTCCTGGTGCGGTTAGTAATGAAACATCTACCGATACATCAAGTATTTTATCTAGATTAAACTAAGATAGATAAAGTAAATTCTTACACTAAGATTCGATGAAATTATACAAAAATAATTCAGTATGTCCTTATTTTTATCCTTTCAACTTCAACGTTAAATTATTTAAATTCAAAAGAAATCGAACAATTTTAATTTATGCCAACTAAATTTAACCGAAATTAATTTTTGACCTCGGAATATTAAATAGATTAATTTCTTATTTAAAATTATATAATTTTTTTGGGCAAAATTCAAAGTACTATGCTTCTTTTAAAGGAAAGAAGGAAAATAATATTTAAAAAATATATAATTCAAATTTTCAAAATTTGAAAATCTCTTTTTATAAATCTGTATTAAGTTTTCTTAATATTCAAGATTTATTAGTGAAGCCCTTTAAAATGGCTTGAAAAATTTCAACTTCAAAATAAAATAAGTGATATACCTACTTGTAAAAAGTGAAAAATATTTTAATGTGCCCCTATCTAAAAGTTGCTAATTTTATTAAGGGTAAGATGTGATTTTATAAAAGATCGTATGTAAGAATTTTCGTGTAAGGTCTTTTAACCCAACTTTTTTATAAACTAAAAGCTTTCTAAAACATACGTGGTCTATTTTTTTATGTTTTGAACTTTATATTAAATATTTTTCTTCATACGCCCGCTTTTAAAATATATTCAGAAAGTTGTTCGTGCTGGTGAAAACTTTTAAAATTTAAATTTTTTGTCAAAAGTGTTCAAAAAAAGATTATTTGGTGAAAAAATTAACTTTGAATATACTATACAGACCAAATTATGCTATTTGATCAGTCCTAACGATTATATCTGGAATTCATTCATCCTCAAATCTTCATCCAGCATCATCAAATATTAAGGTATCATTAACAATTTTAGGTTGTACTATTAATTTCCATGCATTACTTTCAACTTCCTGGAACAAACAAATAATTCCTAATTTTTTACTAAATTGATTAAAAAAACACTTTGCGAGTAGCCTTTGGATACTAAGCAAATTGAGCTAGTAGGCTTTATTCAGTTCATTGACAACGATCACGTGATCGCTTATGCATACAAAAATTAACTGTCACGTGACTATTTTGTCAATACTGTCGTTTTGCGATCCAAGATGGCTGCCCGATGTGATATATATACCTCATAAAAATTTTATTGATCAGTTTCTTGGTATAAAACTGTGACTTTTGTCTAAAGTCTGAAGAAAGCACTCTTTAAGTAAAAATATTATTTTTGTGTTTAGTGCCTGGTATCAATCTAATAAAGTGAAAGTCATACTGAATACAAGTCAAAATGTATGAGAAAATGTAAAGTTAGTGTCTTGTTCAACTGCCATTGAGGACTTGATTCACCCTTAAATTGAAGACTTTGTTTATCAAACATCATCAAATATTGCGATAAGAATAATATTTTCATAGTTGTAATAACCCATTTTCGTGTATTGCCTTCAACTGCCTGGAAGAAACAAATAATTCCTATAATTTAACTAAATTAAATAAAAAGACATCAAAAAACCTTTTTTGAGCAGCCCTGGTATACTAAGCAAGTTGAACTAACTTTGCTCAGTTTATGAACACCGATCATGTGATCGCTTATGCATTATAAATGAACTGTCACGTGACAGTTTCGTCAATTTTGACTTTGAACTTTTTTACGAAATTTTTTAGCATAATAATAATAATAGTAATGATTATTTATTTAGCATATTACTACATACAAATACAATAATATAAAAAATTTAATTTCATAAAACATACCTACAACATCTTTGAATATAGATTAGGGTTTCTTAAAAACCTACCTATACCTGCTCGAGCAACGGCTACTGCATTGACGAGCCCTTCGATGACATAGGTCCAGTTCAATAAATTACACAGTTGTGATTTACTATTACATAAGGGTTTATTGTACCTTTTGGTTAGTAATAATTAACAGGTATAGACTAATGAACGATTTACAATGTTGAAGTTAGTTATTTACCAGGGTTTACAATATTAGTTGACGTTACCAGCCTTCCAGAATCACAAGATCAATAGCAGGAACTTAGCAGGAACCAGGAACGGCATTAGCACTAACGTCACCTTGGTTTGTGCAGCTATTGACAACCACTGTTGCACTCACTTTCAGTTCAATTTTCCACCTTTACGCACACTTATTCACTATAGACCTTTTTACATAACTTAAACTACTTTATCGTAACAATTAGGTATACATATATGAACTTTAGACAAATACTTAAACGGAAGAGAGTGAGAGAGAGAGGAATTGCTTGCGCCAACTTGCTCTTGACTAACTTATTTTCTCGGTACTTTAAGCTTTGTGAATTCCTTCACTGGTGAAAGAAACCTTGTGTTTCGGGGGCGCGAGAGTAGGTACTTCTTTTTGCGGCGACGGAGTGAATACTGATTTTTTCTCGTGGGACTCGGGGTGAAATGTTGGGTAAAAAATGTGGGATGCACGTGTGTCATGGGGCCAACACTTAAGTGAACTTGAGGAGAAAAATGGATTTTTAAGTGCACTTAAGCTAAACTGGTAACAAAGGCATTTCTTAAAAAGTAGGTAAAAACACATGTTGGGATTTGGGAGAAAGTTCAGGCAAAAATTATTTACTTGAGAAAAAAGGTATTATTCGTTTGACAACCATAAACTTCGATTCCATAAAATCATAAAATAAAATAAATTGTTAAAATTAACTTTTAACATACTCCCCGCTTTTGAAGGCTTTGCCTTCAACAAACATTATACATTATAACTTATAGACAAAACTTATCAAGAAATACTATGGTTAAACTAAGTTACTATCAGATTTGGGCAACGGGCATAATTTGGTTATATTTCTAGTAAATATTCCATTTTTAGTCCTAATTTTTACCAAGCGTATTTTACCATCTTTATTAGGTAAAGTGTCTACTACTCTGGCCAACGGCCAATCAAGAGGTTTGGTGTTCTCATCTTTAAGAAGAACAAGGTCATTTGTTTCAATATTGGGGACTGGGGACATCCATTTAGGCCTATTCTGAAGATTGTTGAGATACTCTTTGGTCCATCTAGTCCAAAAGAATTGTTGAATCTGACTTAACCTTTGCCAACGATCTAAGCGGTTTTCAGGAATTGACGAGACATTGGGCTCAGGGTACGAAACGAGAGGACTTCCAACTAAAAAATGTCCAGGGGTAAGATAAGTTAAGTCCAGTGGATCAGCTGATAGGGGAAGAAGTGGCCTGGAGTTTAAAATAGCCTCAATTTGTGCTAAAATAGTGGAAAAATCTTCAAAGGTTAAATTCTGGTTTCCAATTAATCTTCGTAAGTGATGTTTAGTACTTTTTATAGCTGCCTCCCAAAGACCACCCCAGTGAGGAGAGAAAGGAGGTATAAATTGCCACTGTATTTCATGGCATGAGAAAAATGCAGTCAATTGCTCTTGTGTCTGTTGTGACTTAAGCGTGTCATAAACTTCTTTAATTTGATTGCTGGCACCAGAGAAATTTGTACCATTGTCACTAAAAATTGTTGCCGGGCATCCACGTCTTGAAATAAAACGTTTAAAGCATGCTAAAAATGCTTGTGAAGAGAGACTTGATACCAGCTCCAAATGAACAGCTTTAGTGACCATGCATACAAATAAAGCGATATACGCCTTTTCAATTTTGGCGCGTCGAAGAGATGACGATTTAATAATAAATGGTCCTCCAAAATCGACACCTGTTGTTAAAAACGGTCTAGAAGGGACAACTCTGGATTTAGGGAGATCTGCCATAATTTGTTCTCCTGTTTTAAGCTTAAATTTATAGCATTGTAAACAGTTTATAGAGATCTTTTTTATTTCTCTTAATCCATTTAGCGGCCAGTATTTAAGACGAATATTTGACAATATCGTTTGAGGACCAGCATGTCCTAACCTAATGTGTTCCTTTTTTAGCAAGAGTCCAACAACATGGTTTTTTGAGGGCAATAAAATTGGAAATTTTTGATCAAATGATATGGGTGCTTGGGATAATCTGCCTCCAACCCTTATGAGATTGGAGGTATCGATAAAGGGGTTTAACCTAAGGACTTGCTTATTTGAAATTTTTCTTTCTTCTGACTTTAGTTCACTGATTTCCTTTGAAAACGTTTGGTGTTGAACTTGCTTTACTATAAAAATTTCTGCAGCCTTTAATTCAGTTACAGCTAAAGCACCATAAAATTTTTTACCATTACCTTTACAATTATTTACAAATCTATGTATAAATGCAATAGTTCGTTGCAATCGCGAGAAGTTAGAAAACCGATTAAAAAGTGTTATCCAGAAATCTTCGGAGTTAACAAGCAAGACCGTTTTTGCTTTTCTTGCTTCTTCTTCAGTGGAGCAAGGTCCCTTTTCATACATTTTTAAATTTAAATTCGGGTCCAGTAAGAACTTTGGGCCGTTCCACCAAAGCGTAGAGGTGAGAATCTGGTCTGCGGTAAATCCGCGAGAAAGATGATCAGCTGGATTATCCGCAGTTGGAATATGACGCCATTTGCAGTCTTGAGATAAAACCTGAATTTGAGAAATGCGGTTTGCTACAAACACATTGAAACGAGAAGGGTGGGCATTTAACCAAGCAAGTACAATCTCAGAGTCAGTCCAAAGATTAATGTTGTCAACTGAAAATCTTTCTTTTAATATGGAACACACACGAGTGACTAAATTGGAAAGTAAAAGTGCTCCACAGAGTTCCATGCGGGGAATTGTAATTTCTCTTATCGGGGCTACTCTACTTTTGGCAGTAATAAGTTGACAAGAGACATTTTTGTTAGGATAAAGGGCTCTTATATACACACACGCACCATATGCCTTCCTGCTGGCATCTGAAAATCCATGAATTTGAAGTGAACTGGGATTATTATTAGCTAGGAAAAAACGTGGAATTTTTAAACACATTAGTTGGGGAAGATCTTTAATAAAGGTGGTCCATTGGGTTAAAATGGGTTCTTTCAGGGGTTCATCCCAATTAATTTTTTCTTTCCAAATGTTTTGCATAATTAATTTAGCATTTACAACAATGGGAGCTATGAATCCTAAGGGGTCGTACATTTGCGCAATTTTAGATAAAACTATACGTTTAGTAATTATGCTTTCGGACCTAGTGTCAGGTAAAGAGATAAAAAACTCATCTGAGTCGGGATTCCAGCCTACACCAAGGACTTTATTTGAAATTCCCTCGGTTTCTATGGTGAAACTTTCTTGGGACCCATTATCACAAGTTTTAGACAAAAATAAATTGCTATTTGAACACCATTTATGTAAGTGAAAATTTCCAATCTTGCAAAGTTCCAATAGCTGCCTATGTAATTCTACCAAATTTTCATATGTATCTTGCCCACAGAGAACATCGTCCACGTAACATTGAGATAAAATAGCTTGAGACGCAAGAGGATAATCGTCTTTATGAATAATGGCAAGTTCATTCAGGGTGCGTGTAGCCAAATAGGGGGCACAGTTCGTGCCATAAGTGACGGTGAGTAATTCAATGCATTGCATTGGCTGAGAGGGATGGTCGCGCCATAAAATATTTTGCAGGTAAGTTTGATTTGGGTTAACGCGCACCTGTCTATACATTTTTTCGATATCAGAAGTGAGAGCGAATTTAAAACTTCGAAACCTAAGTAAAATATCAAACAGTTCAGGTTGAACTGTATATCCTTTATGCATTACGTCATTGAGTGATAGCCCAGAAGACGTTTTCATAGATCCGTCAAACACTACACGAAGTTTAGTGCTTGTACTGTCCTCACGAATTACACAGTGGTGAGGCAGAAAGTATCGATTGTTGTGATTTTCAGTTTTAAGGGAAAGGGGAATAATTCGTGCATGATTGAGTGAGATATATTCACCGATAAATTTTTTGTATTCAAGAAAAAGGTCAGGAGATTTTTGAAAACGCTTTTCTAAGTGGTGAAACCTTTTCTTGGCTAATGAATATGACTCTCCTAGCGGATGTGACTCTTGGGGCCTTTTAAGGGGTAAGTCGACTTGAAAATGACCATCTTTAAATACCGTGGTATTTTGAAAATTCTGTTCAACCATAGAATCTTCAGGGGATAGGGGTTTTTCGTGAGTGGGCGAGACATCTTCTAGTAACCAAAATTTCTCAATTAATGAGTCCAGTGAGCAATCTGAATTTAATGATTGCACTAAAAAGCAATTCTTAGAATTTGCCAAAGGGGTTTTGTGAACGAGAGCTTGGGAGGGGATTAATCCTGAAAGAATGTGGCCAAAGTAGGTACCTACCAACGTTAAAGAGTCCTTGTTAACCTTGGTGTATTCGCCTGAAAGAATGTGGTAGTATACATCTGCTCCCAACAATAAATCTATTGTAGAAGGCGTATCAAAGTAGGGGTCTGCAAGCGGTGTATTATTGGGAAGGTTCAACATAAATTTGTTGACTTTAAAGTGAGGGGATTTTTCTGTGATTTTGTCTAATACACAGCAGTTAACATTCAGGAAGTAATCGTGATTGTGACAGGAATGAATTCTCAGGGAAATTGCGTGATTAGAGTGCTTAATTTTGCCGCCAATACCAGAGATTTGTATTGGCTGCGTCTTAGGAGAGAGATCAAGTCTTTGAACCAGCGATTGGGTTACTATTGATATAGTACTCCCGGGATCTAATATTGCCTTTGCAATAATAAAATGACCATTCTTGTCGGGTATTTGAATCAATGAAGTACCTAATAAAACTTCATTATCTTCAGTGGCGAAAACTGACAAAGTCACAGGTTTATTAGCGTGAGGGCGATTCGAGTTCATTTCATTGCTTGTGCTTGGGATTTGTGGTTCTTGAGTCTGAGAGGAGCTTTGGCTTGAACCTTGATTCCGAGAATGGGAGCTATTTATGAGAAGCGAATTTCTGTTAAAATTTTGAGATCGTTCATTTTGGGTTTGAGGATTTGGCCTCCAATGTGAATTTCTGCTTTGCAAGGGCTGTGCTGCATCATCCATTGGATGCAAAAGAGAATGGTGTTTCATATGACAAATCTGGCACCTCTGAGATGTACAGTTTTTTACTTGATGCCTTGAACCGAGACAATTAAAACATAGATTCTTATGATTAACAAAATCCTGTTTCTGTTTTAAACTAAGATCTTTAAATTTAAAACAAGTATAAATTTTGTGATCAGGGTGCTCACAAAAGGGACACTTTTGTCCTGCAACAAAATGTGAGCGAGAGTTTTGAGGAGACTTTTGAGGTATGACTTGGTTGCCTTGGCGTTGCCCACCATGAGCATAGTGTGAAATTTTTTTAACAAAGGGAGTGTTGTGTTGAGAAGAACGTCCATGGGAATAATTTCTAGTTGAAGGGCTTTCAGAGAGATCTTCTAACACCGAACAACGCTTTTCTAAAAAGCTTAGAAATTCTTCAAGCTTAGGGACCACATGTGAGGAAGAGCGCATTTGAGAACCTCTCTCGGATATATATGCCTTTCTTGTGCCAAAGTCTAATTTTTGAGAAAAAATATAAATTAAAATTAAATCCCAGTGGTCTACTGGAATGTTTTGATTTTTCAGTGAATCAAAGTTCTGTTTTATGCAAACTATAAATTCCCTAAGTGTGTGTGAGGATACCTTATTTAGGATAGGAATGTCAACTAAATTTTTAATATGGGCAAAAATAATTGATAATTGATTATCATATCTTTGTCTAAGGGTATTTAGGGCAATTTGGAGGTTGTCAGTGGTCAATTGTAAATTATCGACCAAATTTAGGGGTTCATCTCTTAAATAAGATTTTAAATAAATTAATCTTTGAATATCAGAGAGAGATTGATTATCTAGAATAAGGGTAGAGAAAAGTTGAAAAAAGGCATTCCATTTAGTGATGTCTCCGTTAAATGGAGGTATGCTAATTTGGGGCAAACTAACATTTGGGGAATGAGAGTGTTGGGGAACTATATGTCTTACTTGAGTTGGCGCTTGCGGGGAAAGTTCTAAAATTTTACGTTGCATTTTAGCAACACACGTTAAGTATTTGTCTTCTACATCATCCTTGTCTACTTTACTTATATCTAAAACTACAATTTGTTTTTCTACCTCTTCAAAATCTTTAAAAGCGTGGGTTAACATACTTTCACGTACCTGAATTTCTAAAAAGTCATGTATACTATCATTATTTTCTAAAAACCAATTAACAATTCGTGTTACTTTAGCCTTTAAATATCCGCGATTTTTAACCAACGCTTCTACTGATATTTCTATTCCTTCAGCCATTTAATTTTTTTGTTTTAGGCTTACAGAATAAACACAAAAAATGACGAGACAACCAGATGCTTATTTTTTGGGAATAGATTTTCTTTAAATTTAAACAATAATTGTTAAGAGAAAATAAACTAATTACCAAGAAACAATTTAAAAGAAAAAGTAAAAAGTGAGTTGCTACTTATTTCCAAATAACAATTATAACAAGTAAAAATAACAAAATAACAAGGGACAAATAACTAAAAGGTTTGTTAGTAAGTAATTAACTAAAATACTGTTTACTCGAAGGACCACCGACACATATGTCGGAACCAATTATATACTTTTTACACAAGAAGTATGTTTTGTTTTTGCTTAGATGAATCGTAAAATCACAACTTGGGAAGATCCGGCTCGAAGGACCATGAATATAGATTAGGGTTTCTTAAAAACCTACCTATACCTGCTCGAGCAACGGCTACTGCATTGACGAGCCCTTCGATGACATAGGTCCAGTTCAATAAATTACACAGTTGTGATTTACTATTACATAAGGGTTTATTGTACCTTTTGGTTAGTAATAATTAACAGGTATAGACTAATGAACGATTTACAATGTTGAAGTTAGTTATTTACCAGGGTTTACAATATTAGTTGACGTTACCAGCCTTCCAGAATCACAAGATCAATAGCAGGAACTTAGCAGGAACCAGGAACGGCATTAGCACTAACGTCACCTTGGTTTGTGCAGCTATTGACAACCACTGTTGCACTCACTTTCAGTTCAATTTTCCACCTTTACGCACACTTATTCACTATAGACCTTTTTACATAACTTAAACTACTTTATCGTAACAATTAGGTATACATATATGAACTTTAGACAAATACTTAAACGGAAGAGAGTGAGAGAGAGAGGAATTGCTTGCGCCAACTTGCTCTTGACTAACTTATTTTCTCGGTACTTTAAGCTTTGTGAATTCCTTCACTGGTGAAAGAAACCTTGTGTTTCGGGGGCGCGAGAGTAGGTACTTCTTTTTGCGGCGACGGAGTGAATACTGATTTTTTCTCGTGGGACTCGGGGTGAAATGTTGGGTAAAAAATGTGGGATGCACGTGTGTCATGGGGCCAACACTTAAGTGAACTTGAGGAGAAAAATGGATTTTTAAGTGCACTTAAGCTAAACTGGTAACAAAGGCATTTCTTAAAAAGTAGGTAAAAACACATGTTGGGATTTGGGAGAAAGTTCAGGCAAAAATTATTTACTTGAGAAAAAAGGTATTATTCGTTTGACAACCATAAACTTCGATTCCATAAAATCATAAAATAAAATAAATTGTTAAAATTAACTTTTAACAATCTTAATATAAAACCAATAAATACAAAAAAGTGAAAATAAGAGTTAAATAAAATAAAAAACAGACAATAAAAGATTAAAATACAACGTTAAAATATGTATATACATTGATATTAAAAATAGATATAAACTCTTAACAATCTTTTAAATTATCTTATACCAGCATATTGATTGATATAAGTTGATAACTTATTAACCCCTTGAATTGTCGAAATAGTGGGTTGCCAAGGCAGTTGTGCATATAGGTCTCTTGATAGACCCGTCATGCCCCACCGGGGGTTACCAGAGCCCAACGGCCTTAGAAAAACCGATAAGGCTCTCTGGTCTAAAGGACTTAAAGTCACTCGGTACACTGAAAGTGTTACCCAAGTATTTGAACCTGGCGCACGTGAGTGCTGGGCACTCCCCGATTACATGGTCAACGATTTCATCCTCCTCACAGCACCATAGGCATTCAGGATCGTCCGCAATACCGATAGTATGGAGACGGCTTCTTAAGTGCCAGTGACTGGTTAAAAGACCTGTCACTAGCCGAATTTCGCGTCTTTTTAGGCGTAGTAGATTTTTGGTGAGACAGGCAGAGGGCCCACCTATGTGCGCTTTGGCCTGTCTCATACCAGGGGACTCAGTCTATCTTCGGTGGGTCCACTTGTCCAGCAGACCTTTTATTGACGTGATCGCGACGCATTTGGCGATACCAACTATGGGTTCCAGCCCCATCGGCACATTCGCGGATCCCAGTCTGGCAAGAGAGTCCGCTTCCTCATTACATGGCTTGCGTGGCCAGTTATCCAAACGAGCTGGACCCTGCAACCAACCTGCACCGGTCTTTTCAGGACTTTTATGCACTCTAGTGCAAGCTTGGAGCTTACCTTTGCGACCGTGATAGCCTTAATGGCAGCTCTGCTGTCCGAGTATATTGATACGACTGTATTGCGGTGTCCGCAGCTTAGGATTTTCTGTCCGCATTTTAATACAGCGAATACTTCTGCCTAGAAGACAGTGGCGTGCTCCCTCAGCGAATATGCCCTACTGGTATGTGGGATCCCACCACAAAGCCCTGATCCAGCTCTGTTATTCATTCTGGAGCCATCTGTGTACCAGATGGTCCCCCTATTTAGCAATGCAGGTCTGTTAGAATGCTGCCACTCTTCTCTACCTGCCTTGTGCGTCACGATTCCCTCGCAGTCCACAGTCACTGGAGCCATGCAGTTACTGCCCATCAGAAGGAGAGGACTTTCCTGTATGGCCCGTGACCAAATTTTTGCGTGACCGGTCTCGCCAGCACGTAGTTCGCCGAGGACGTATAGCCTGTACGCAGTCCTCATTGCCTCAAATTGCACAACGAGGTCCAGAGGCGGAAGGCTCAGCAGAGTTTCAAGCGTTCTAGTTGGCGTTATTAACTCCTTATAAAGAATAGAATTCATCATTTGGCTAGAATAGCACCTATCTATTAAAATAAAATCATTTTGCTTTCTAGTCTGATAGCTATGAACATTTTTAAATTATTGTGTTTTATCTCAGATATAGGGCAGTAACGTTTTGTGCTTAATCTTAAATAAGAACACAGACGACTTAATAAAATTTTTTTAATAGACAACGTATTTAAAATATTAGGCAATAATATTTAATGTTTATAAGAATTGCTCGGCTTTGAATTAATTGTAATTGTTTAATCTTAAAATTAGGCAAATTATATAAGGAATTCTAGATAAGGAGCTGGTAGACTATTATATAATATTTGTCGAGTATTTACGGACAGATGCTTACCCTTGTAAGACATGTATATGAAGCAAAACCAAAATGGACAGGACATACTTTTTATGATTAAAATATAAAATGTCTTTAAAATTGCTTTCAATTTAGGATGTTAAATAAATTTTGTTTTCTTTTAGTATTTAGGTTATTATAAAAGGTTTTGTTAACCAAAAAATTCCTTAAGGTAACATTTTATAGTAGAGGACAAACTAAAATCATAAATGAAGAAAGTGACAATCCTTTTACCAGAACTATCCTTCCTCTTCTTTTTCATTCTTTAAAGATAAATATCTAATGACCGCTTCTAAGGCATAACTAAAATTGATATAATACACTTTTTTACAATTAAGACCTAAAAAAAATATTAATTTTAATAAGTTTACTGTGATCAGTAACTTATGCAAATTTTGTTGTCATCATGCTGTGTGCGGTTAGTAATGAAACACCCATGATTCAACTACAATTTTTTAATTAAATTCTTGAACTAAGCTTTGATAAGATTATTTAAAAATAATTCAGTGCTTTCCTATTTTGATCCTTTCAATTCCAACTGAAGAGTTGGGTTTACAGCCCAACTTAATTTATTTAAATTGAAAAGAAATCGAACAATTTTAAAAGGGTTAGTTTGTGATTTAAAACTAAATAATTTTTTTGGGCACAATTAGAAGTGCTATGAATCTTTTAATGGAAAAACTTCTATAATATTGGATTCAATGTTGTGGTAATTTCTTTAAATTTCTAAAATCTAAGAGTCTGCTTTCATAACTTTACCTTTAAGTTTAATATATAATATATAATAAGGTTTTTTCAGTGAAATAATCTACGGGATCTATCTTATTCTGTGTGGTTACCTAATTTTAGAAAATAAAAATTTACATATGTCAAATTTTAAAAATCCAAAATTTTACAAGAAATTTGTGAGTGAACTATGGAACATATATTAATTATTTTTATCATTTTAAAGACTGAGGCAATTTGGAAAATGCGGTACGGGTTTTTAAATTTCTGATTTTTTATTCTAGAGAAAACTGTTTTTGCTCAGAATTTTTTCATGATAAATAAAATGCTTTTTATTGTAAAAATTAATTATTGTAGAGTTTTCTTACATGTTGCGGCTTTTGCCTGAAAACTCCACATTCTCGTAAGGCGGATAATTGGAGAACGAACCCGTTATCACAAGTAAAACATAAAATTTTACTACGCATATTAATTTCACTTTTATTAAAATATAAATATTAATAATGTGCCTTAAGAAACAGGCCGCTGAAGCGTAAACACTAGATAAAGAAAATGTGTAAAGTATGCAACATATTAAACAAGTTTTCACACAGGATGCATATTAAATCGTAACGGGCAAAATGTCAGTTTAATCGGCCATACATCAAAAAAAACTTGCAAAATGTCTGTAGGCAAATCAGGTTACTGCACGGCTACCATACAGTGAAATTATTTAAAATTTACTTATTTGCATTTTCTATTACCGGTCTTGCGCGTAAAGGGTATTATTAACTTGCGGTTTAATGTCAACGCGTTTTTGTTATGGGTTCTTCATGGTAAAGAACTATTACTTCGTAAGGAATTTATCATTAAAATTTATATAAAAGATAAAACACAATATTAAGAAGTTAAATTACTTCTGGAAACTAACAAAAAAATCAGCTTTTAGCAGATAAGATCTCTTACCCTTACTGCGTCAACAGGCCCCCCGAAGCCCTAAAACTAATTTTAAATGGAAAATTCGAGTCAATATTTGCCACGAAGATTTCCTTCGACTTTCCCAATTCCTTTTGTAAGCTCTCCTATGCAAATATTTTGGTTAATTCAGAAGTTTCTTTGACATTGGCGCATTTAATTTTAACTTAAAATTTCACTCTATGAATGAAATTATTTGTTTAGATTTAAAAAAAAATATTACTTTTCAAAGATTCAAAATTTCAATCAAACTTTTAAATTTAATCGCGATTAAAACTTAAACCCTCATCTACGTTTCTACCAAGCTGCTAAAGAAAAAACTAGAAATAATAAAGGGAAAAGAGCTTTTCACGCTAAACTACAATAGTGAGCCGACCCCTTTGTGCCAAAAGAAAAATAGGTTAACTTCCGGAAAACGGGGAGATTTCCCTTGTTTGGATTTCCAAGTTGATGAAAGGAAAATGTTTGCATTTTTCTGATTAAAATGTAAAAAATTTATCTTTGCGATGAGTAGTTTTATTCTAACGCCCGCTTTAAAAAAGTGCCCTTAGTGAAATTTATGAAAAATTCAATGTAATGAAGTGACTAATTTAATGTAAGTTTTATTATCTTAGGAACACTTTTTTGATATTTGGCTATTGTAAAATAAAATTTAGGTTTTAAAGATATTTTTACTATTTCCACGCAATTAACTTACTTTTTTTTTAGCTAAGCGTGTTTTTAATACTGCAGATCTAAATAGTTGGCCGTTGCTGCAATTGCACCATTCTCCTTCAAAGTTCTTTAACCATGCATTTCTTCTTCTCCCTATGGATCCTAAGCCTCTTATTTTTCCTTAGATAATAGTTTGATGTAACTGGTATTTTTGTCTCTTCTTATAACATATCCCAAGTATTACAGTTTGCACCTATTAATAGTAAGTATCAAATCTTTCGCTTTCTGCTATCTTGGCAAACCTCCACATTTATCACTCTCTCTGTCCATGATATTCTACAATAAATCCACATTTGAAATGCTTCTATCCTCTTGATATCGATCTTTTTCATGATCGATATCCACGCTTCCAGTCTGTACTGACAGCACGTAATACTTCATAAGGTGAATTTTAAGCTTAAGGCTTAGATCATGTCGGAAGAACACGCTCTTCATTTTAGTAAATATGCATATATAACTAGTCTAATATTGAGTTGGGAACTTTATTTTAAATGGAAAAGCTTTCACCGAGTAATTACCGTAATAAGCAATCTGCGTTATTTATATGCGTTATATGTTACCCTATTTGCCTTAGTTATAAAAATTGATGTTACCCTTCGCCTTCTACCATATGGAGGTGCAGATTCAGATTTTTCCTTCATTTAATCTCGATGACCTTTTATCATTTCCTAATCTCTCTAGAGCTTTAGAAGACAATTACTGCATTCAGGTAACCTAAAAGAAGAAAATATAAATTAAAATATAAATATAAATTGTCGAAAGAAATTTTAATTAAGAAAAAATTCTTAACGGTGAAGTTTTGAAATAAAAAAAATGCATAATTTCAAACTATTTTTCATACATTGCAACTACCCAATTATTTAAAAAAAAATGTTAGGTAAATTATTGGCAGGATAAAAGTGAAAAAAATATTTTCCACATATTTTCATCTAATTCTCTTAGATTTTAAAAAGAATTTCTAAGGATTTAATTAAAGAATCCTGATGATTCAAAAATTTTAGAGTTTTAGATACATGAAATTTAAATAAGTAATAGAAAATTGAAGACCATATTGAAAATTTTCAAAAACTCAACAAAAACCCTATTTTTACAATCCTTTCTATCCTACCAAATCACAATACAATAACGAACATGATAACCCAAATGACAAAAAACAAAATAATTTTCATCCAATTCCGACTCAGCAGAGTACGAAAACTCTCCATATCCATCGCATTGCGGCCTCATAATGGTGGGCAGCAGTAGTAGCATTTCATCATATTATAGTTTCTGTCAAATTTATCATTTACAATGCGAGCCCATTGTTAGCAGATTTAGATTAACCCGCCCCAAAACGGACTTGAGATTTAAACGAAGATTTATTAGGTCGTGTACGACCGTTTTATATTGGCAGACGATAGACCTCGTCTGCATGCTTAGCTACTGACTGATTTAATTCTCCATAAAATCATTTTGTTGCTTTATGGGTAACTGAAAGGTTCCTCATAAGTTCAACTGGATATAATGGTTAAAATATTTTTAAATTATAAATGTTTATTGATTGGAGTTAAAGGGTCTACTTCATTAGTTAGTCGAGTCATATTGTCCAGAAGTGGTAAGAAATTTTGTAGCGTTTATACTTTTGTGGATTGCTTATTGAAATAATAGGCTTTAGATTCTCAATATTTATTTAATTTTTTAGTGTAAATGTAAAACAAATCATAGCCTAATTTTCCAATCCTTCTCTAGGCTTACTGTATTACTGGTTGTCAGCATACACTATCGGACAAAAGTAGAGAAACTTCTAAAAATTCTTTGATTTACGGAAACCATGTATTTAAATTAAATATTTACTACAAATATTGTAGTTCTCAACAACTGCGTTTTTTTACCGCATTTTACATGCCTCTTATCAGTTGTTTATTTACAATAAAAGAATTCAAATATTTTCGGATGGACATAAGTAGAGAAACCTAAATATCAATCGTCCAAATTTAGTATTTAGTTCGCTTTACGTGAGTTCTGTTGATAGTTTTGCATAGTTTTTTTAATCAACATGCCTCGCGGAAGATATTTGTCTGAAGACCTTCGTAGAAAAATAGTTGATGCACACAAGAGTGGTATACGACAAGTGGACATTAGTAAAACGCTTAATTTGCAAGTCCGTTGTTTAGCCCGACAATTTCTAATTTTAAAACACGAAATTCAACAAAAAGCATTAAAAAAAGTGGCCGCCCAAGAAAAACAACCAAACACATGGAAATGATGATAAAAAGAATTGCCCAGTCTGATCCTCACAAATCAGCAAATAAAATTTTAAGTGAATTACCTGGTGTTAATGTTAGTTCTAAGACCATACAAAGACGACTGAGGGAAGGACGATTATTTAGTAGAAGAGCCGCTAAAAAGCCGTTTATTAGCAAGAAGAATCAGAAGGCCCGACTCAACTTTGCACAAAAATATTTGCATTGGACAACCAACGACTGGAAAAAAGTTCTTTTTACTGATGAAAGTAAGTTCAATTTGTTTGGGTCCGATGGAATCTCATGGGTACATCGACCACAAGGCAAAAGATTCGATCCAAGATATACACAGCCTACGGTAAAGCATGGTGGTGGCTCCTGCATGGTATGGGGTTGCTTCTCTGGGTTCGGTACAGGACCATTACACATCATTGAGGGTATCATGGATCGATTTGTGTATTTAGACATCCTACAAAATGTAATGCTACCCTTTGCTGAGGATAATTTACCTTTGACTTGGATATTCCTACAAGATAACGACCCCAAACATAAATCAAAGGTTGTCAAAGATTGGTTTTTATCGGAAAATATTAGGGTTATGGACTTTCCTGCGCAAAGTCCCGATCTTAACCCGATTGAAAACCTCTGGGAGGAACTAGACCGGCGTGTAAGGCAACATCAGATCAGTAATAAAAATGATCTTATAAAAGTTTTACAAGATTCCTGGAATTCTATTGGAGAGGAAACCATTATGAAACTGTTGGAATCCATGCCAAATCGATGCCGCGAGGTGATTGCCAATAAGGGATACTCTACTTACTATTAATTTTTCTAAGATAGAAATAAGAAATAACTTGTACTTTTGGAATAAAATTTAGTTTCTCTACTTTTGTCTCATAAATATTTTGTTTAATTAAATTAAATCTTAGGATTTTCTTCTACAATTTATTTTACTTTATACAAATTAAGTCTTAACAATTATTGTTGATTTTCATTATGTGTAGAACTGCATTAGTTTTGAAGTATTCAAATAAAACGCAAATTTAAAAAGTTTCTCTACTTTTGTCCGATAGTGTATACAATAAAGCTGAAGTGATTTTCTTCCATGATTGAGGGGTTTTGGAAATAGGTTACCACTTTTGTTGCGAGTTGGCTCTCGATCGAGCTGACACTAAGTCATAATTCCAGACAATGAACAACATCTTTTTTTTGCATTTAGTGGGTTAACATATTATTTTTTCTTAATTTATAGTGACTCTGCTTTGTTTTCGCTGTTTTTCCTAATGTTTACCATCTACTTGGAACTAAAATCTTTTGGTAATGTATAACTCTAGTTCTTCTTGGCATCATTGTTAAAGATGAGTGAGGATTGTCTCCTGAAATTGTCCTCTAGAACAACATTCATAGGGTTTTTTTCTGAGGAACTCTGTTGAGTGGGACACTGTCCTAAAAAGCCAAAAGTCAACCATAGTTTCCTTTCCTTCTTCTTTAAGACGTTGAGTCTGCCATGTGGACACTAACAAATGCTTAGATCTTCCTAAGATCTTGAGGACTCCTACGATTTCCTACGGATGTTTCCCATTCCATATAATTACCTTCCAAGTGCCACATGTGCTTAGTAAAGCCAGTTAATTGAAGATAAAGACTTGGAGAATGTTTCTTGTTGCTATCGACTTCTTGTGTGATTTGATCTGGGTGTAAACTTCTAAGAGCTAATTTAAAGCATTCAGTGGAGCACATCAAATTAATTTGCCTATGTCTATATTGCATTGTTAGAACCACTTGCATATGCAGACCAGTGTCAACTAATGTACCTGATTTTCTTCCTGATGTTGAGGTTTATTTCTCCAAAAATAGAGAGTCAGTTTTAGTCAATATCCTTGTGGGAAATATAAGTCTAGACTTACTTGACAAGAATAATAGTTAAGTTATGATTCATCAGGCAATCTTAAAGTTTTAACTTTTCTACGAGTATTACTAGCACATATTTATAAAGAAAAAAATGTAATGCTTATTCTGTGAATAAGATTTATAATGATTCAGTTCAGTCAGACTTTAAGTCAAGTATGGGAATACGTGAGGCGCTTTTCGGACATTAAGTACTGATACAAAAATATTGAGACGTTAACAATGACATACTTCTATGACTCGTAGATTATGAGAAAACGTCCGTAACCTTTATTACTCAAAACTCATGCAGATTCTAAGATAAACTGATATACAGGGTGATTCATTAAAAATGGGAAATGACAGGAAATGACATGAATATTTGAAGTTGGAATTGAAATTTCTTAATAATTTTATAATTTTAAGCAGTATCGTCTTGAAAATTGGCGACTTTATGTGTTTTGACATGAAAATTACGAAATTTGTAGTGAAGCATTATTTATACAGGGCGTTAGTTACACTCTGTTACTTAGGTAAATTACAACATTTTTTTTTTGCCTAATCAGTTATGGCTAAAACTACTAGAAAATCTGAAAGGCAATTCATTTTTGAATTAAAAAATATTCTTGTTTATTTCATGTAACACTATCAGTTTTTAAAATATTTGCATTTTAAACATTTAGCGTAAAGAATCCTAAGCCACTATTATTACATTGACTTTTTTTCAAGTAGGCTTGTGTCTGAACTTATCAGTTTTTAAAAATAAATAGACGCCACTTAGTTTTGTTAAAACTAATAAAACTTCTAAACTTGAAATTTTAAATCCTGTAAAGACAATTTGGACTAGGCTATGACAAGAAGAGGCAACAGTTCCCAACAATAACCCATTTTATTTACATAACCCTATTTACATGTTATACAGTATAAACATGAAATTACTCTTTTTTAGAGGCAAAATCCACAACATGTAATCATTAATTTTTTTTATAAAAATTAAAATGTTAAATATGACTACATCTTAAGTTCAATTATAACTTATGAGAGTACTTGAGCAAATTAAGACCCAACGAATTTGCAAAAAATTTTTTGCTTGGAAGATACGGTCATATAAAATGAGCACCATCTATAGAATATTTCTAAACAAAAAGAATTTGGATGAACCATATTTTGTCTCTAAAAATTAAAAAAACTTCTTACTAAATAACGTCATTTTCAAAATATTGCTATGTGAGAACTCTCCAATATGTCAATTTTGCAGGAGAAATTGGGCCCTGTTATGCAAAAAGTAACCAACCCACAATTTGAAAAAAACTAGATAATGTTACAAACTGATTTCAAAATGTCCAAACTACATTCTGCAAAAAGCTACCAAGCCATTCTACACATTTTTGACCTTGAAAAGTGCGTCCCCACTTATACTCTGCTCACTAATCGGAATTCTCACATTTCGCATAAAGCAACCATTCCACTTGGATTGTGTTTGTTCTCAAGAATTTCCAACCAAGTGGGTTGGTTTTATTATGCTAAATAAAGTATTTTCAATATTGTTTAGCAACTAAGCGCATTGGTATACTTGTGCGGAATACGATACGACAACGTGGTCTGGATGGTTGTGAAACGACTGGTAAAACGACGTGGTCTGGTGCTTAAACTAGTACTTATTTTTAATATGATTTACCTTATTCCATCTGATGCTTTACAGTTCTATACTAATCTTAAGGGTAACACAAAAATCATTGAGAATGTAGATGGTTTTGACATAGAAGCTCTTGATTTTGAAATGGAAAGAGTAAAATGCATCAATAACAAAATCCACGTGTTCTACTATCTATATAAGTTGATTTTGATTTTGTTTTATTTTTAAATCCCTAAAAACAAAAAAGTTTAAATTTATAAATAAAAATAAGTTGGAAATTTGACCGTTTTTTTGTAATTAGTCGATCAGCAAAAACAAACCAACCGATATTATATCTAATTTTTTTTTGGTAAAAAATTATATGATTATTTCGATGTTATAATATAAAACTTAGTTGTAATTTATATATTGAATACTGAATTAATAGTTATGGACTGATTTATCGAAAATTAATTAATTGAAAAAAACATATAAAAGCTAATAACTCCTAATTAATTCCATGTGGCTTGGTTGCTTTTTGCATAACAGGGCCCAATTGTATGACAATTTTACTGTCACTAACTAAGAATGTATTATTTGTAGTAAAAATTCTGAAAAAAGAAAATGCCAAGTCAAAATGAATATTCCAACAGTGAAATGCGTGATATGATTTGAGTTTTTGCTCAGTCAAATTATTGTGGATTTGGTGCAGTCAGAAGATATTTAGAATCATACCCAAATCGTACGACGTATTTATACCCGCCTAGGCGAAACAGGGTGTATTTGTCCTAAATCCTTAAATGGTGCTCCAAAAAATATCAACGTCGATGATGAAGAAGAGGTTAGGAGTTCGTATTTAGGAAAATCCAGATCTTAGTACCCGTCGGTTAAGTACGGCAACAGGAATAAGCCAATCGTCTATTTGGAGAATTTTAAAGAAAGAGAATCTCCATCCATATCACTATACTCCTTTCCAAAATTTGCTACCTTAAGAATTACCAGTTCGACTACAATTTGCTCAATTTATGCTAGATAAACAATCCGCAAACCAGGAATTTCTTAATGACCTTCTTTTCACCGATGAGGCGACGTTTACTAGACGAGGTGTTTTTAATTGGAAAAACAAAGTCTCACAAACAACATTTGTTGGACTCCGAAAATCAACTTGCTTTAAAGAAACGACATTTTCAGAATGAATATATCTGGTTTTTTAATTGGTCCTTTTGAACTTCCTCTTAATCTGAACGGGCCCCTCTATTTAAACTTCCTTGAACAACAGTTAAACCCCCTAGAAGATGTACCACTAGCCATAAGGCGGAACTCTTCTCTGCCAGTACGGCGATACCTGAATGAACATTTTCCTCACCGGTGAATTGGGCGTGGCAGTGACTTTGTTTGGCCACCTAGAAGTCCAGACTTAAACTCTCTAGACTTCTCAATATGGTCAAACATGAAGGACATGGTTTATAAAGATACAATTAATTCCATCAAAGAATTACGACAGAAAATTCAAGAAGCTGCTAATATTATCAAAAATAATCGGCAAATGTTATTTAATATTTAAAGATCTTTAAGAAGACGCCTTGCAAAGTGTATTGAAGTGGCAGGCGGGCATTTTGAGCATATTTTATTTTGAAGTTTTCTTTTAATATTGTTACTGATTATTATTTATTGTCTTTACTGTTGTTACCCAGTATAGTAGTAATTTAAAAGAATAAATTCATATTAAGCCAATGTAATAACAGTAGCCTAGGATTTTTTACGCTCAATGTTTAAAATGCAAATAACTTAAGAACTGAGAGAGTTACATGAAATAAATAAGAGTCCTTTATTATTCAAAATTGAACTGTCTTTTAGATTTTCTAGTTGTTTTAGCCATTACTGATTAGGCAAAAAAGATATGTTGTAATTTACATAAGTAACAGGGTGTAACTAACGCCTTATATACATAATGCTAAATTAACCACAAAATTCGTAATTTTTATGTTAAAACACATAAAGTCGCCAATTTTCAAGACGATACTGTTTAAAATCATAAAATTATTAAGAAATTTCAAATTAAAATTCCAACTTTAAATACCCTGTATCTCGTAAACCTGGAACATTTGTATAAGACATTTGATGTATAGTATCTCCAATTCAGAGATTGCCCATTCTTATTGAATCACCCTGTATAGATCACAGTGATATAAGATGCATCGAAAACTTATACTGATGGTGGCAGTCAACAAGTATTACAACGCAACGTATTACTAGTATAGAATATTGAATATCATAGAGCAGTCAGAAAGAATGTGTCTTATCTCTTCTACTTTTTAAGCTATACTTCGAAGCTACATAAAAACAACAATAAATTTTTAAAAAGAATTAAACGCAAAAGCCTAACTTTTAAAGAAAAATTATTTGCATTACATTTAGAGAAACTAAATCAACAAAATAAATATTTGGAGGAGAAGTTTGAGCTAATAAAGAAAAAAAGGAGAAGTTGATGGTTTCTGAATAAAAAACAACTAAGGAGGCTAAAAATAGGTTAGAAATAAAAACCAATAAGTTAGCTGAGTTAAAAGAAAGGAATATACTGACAATTACGACTTTTGAAAAAGATGATAACACATGGTTTGTTAACTGCTATTAAGGTTTTAGAAACCGATATTGCTCAAAAATTAAGAAACTACAGAATTAAATCTGACTGCCTTCGTGACTTAAGTTTAGATGCAATTAATATTAACACATCTTATTGGTCAGTTGCGTCTAAGTTCGCCAGGGATATTCGATCCTCTGGTATTTCGCAAAATAAGACAGTTTTAAGAACATTTTATTTTACCTCAATAACAGTTGATAAAATTATAAATACCTCAATTAAAATACAAAAACAAAAATTTTTTTTGATTGGGATGGTATTTTTATTAAAATATTTTAAAACGTCCTTCGTTCTTAAACTGTATTAATGATTCCATTTTAACGGCCAATTAATAAATTTCTTCAGAAAACCATTGTAATTAATATTTTCAAGTAAGGAGAGAATGTTGCATATCACTAGAGAAATTGTTTGAGGAGATTTCTGGAATCCAACAATTTCCTAAACGATTCCCAGTTTGGTTTTCATTCATTCAAAAATAAGACTAATGCTATTTTTTATATGTTGGAAAAGCTCTATCTAAAAATGAACAGTAGAGAGGTTGCAGCGGTAGTATTTTGTGACTTGGAATAAGCCTTTGACTGCGTGTATATATTTATTTGCTGCCTGATATACTGTTACAAAAACTCTAAATTTGGGAGTTTTCAATCAACTTAGTATCACAGCGGAGGTAGCGCAAGGGTACATTCCGAGTCCTCTTTTTTTTTAATATATGAGCCGTTCAGCGGAAAAGTGGTCTAACTCCCTTAAAGTAGAAATTTAGAAAATTGATATTTTGCATCTGGATGAATTAAAGAATCACAGTAACATATTCTTTACTTTTTTGTACATATTTATAATAACCCTGTACTAAAATTTCATATGGTAAACATTTTTACTGATTGCGCCCATTAATTACATTTTTGCCGCCCAATGTCATTCTTCGAGTAAGTTTTTTTCAAAAACATAGCGGAAAAGTGGTATAAATTGGAGAGTTATATCACTTTTCCTCGTAAAAGTTAACCAAATTTCACAAAACTGATGAACCAAAGAAAAATAATAGCTGTAGTATCTTTACTATGATATCTATTACTGATAAAAGTGTTCAAAAAATATAGAGCTTGAAGAGCAAAACATTACTACTACTTATCTTACATACTAAACTTACAGTAAGGAAAGTAAGAATAAGTTATTAAACAAATTAGTCTTCATCAGAATCGGATAATGGACCACTGTCAGCAGCATTCACACAACAGCATTTTCTTTTGTCAGTAAGTTCAGGAAGAACTGATGCTGAATCGGGGGAATCCAGTGAAGAAGTTCTATCATATCTTTTTTCTTAGCTACAGTAACTGATCTACACACTACATACCATAATACTAAAAAAACCTGACTAAACAAGAAAAGGTGAGTTTAATGGGATCTGGCGCGACATCGGAACAGCGTGGTGCCTTGACTTATACCACTATTCCAGCGAACGAATCTATTATGTTGAGAGAAATAACGTTAGGAAGCTCTTATCTTAGCTAAGTTAAAATTTTGACTCATACCAGTTTTCGACTGAATATATTAGACCAGTAGAAACATAATTAATGGTATAACTCAAAAATTAAAAAATTCTGACATATACCACTTTTCCTCTGAGCGGCTCATATATGCATCATGATCTACTGTTAATCGACCAATGCAACTCCCTTGCCGATAATACTCTCTTGCTGTAGCATGGTAGAAATGGAAATATTCTTCATTTACAGTTAATCGAAGATTTGGCAAACCTAAAGATGTGGTGTGATACTATTTTTTTTAATGTATCTTGAACAAAAATTTTATACTTTAAAAGTATGATTGATTTAATGTTGAATATAGAGCTTATTTTGCCAACCGAGTTTAATATATTTCTAAGTCTAATAATAGGTAAAAACTTAAAATCACCGTAAAAAACTTAAATGTTTTTTAACACGTTGACGGACACTTAAAAAACGGGTTTCAAGGTAAAAAAAAGCACCTGTACTTTTAATCATTTTTGAAACAGTGATTATAAATACGTTTGAAAAAATTTATTTTTTATTTTTTTTTAAACTTTTGTTTTTGAAAAAAAGGGCCGACGGGCATAGACGTCATGCCTCATGACATATGACTTTTGTTTCATATGGGCATTGACGGCTATTGCCGTCCGCCATAAAAAACACAACGGTTTGAAAATATTTATTGAAAACATAGTAGAACAGTACATAATCGGTTAATTCAATTTTAAAACGTAAAAATGAAATGTGAAAAAGAAAATTTATTTATGCCACATCTCAAAACATGTCCCTGGACAGAGTGGAGTCTTGTCTGTACAAATTTTGCAACGCAATGAGGTCTCCTTTCTGATTTTATTCTTGCTGCGGTTTTTGCTACGTAGATAGTACTTTCCTTTTTTCTTAAAATTTTCCGGAATGGGAATATCTTCCAAAAAATGTTCTGTTTCTCTGCCTGATTTTGACACCCGTTTTCTTTTTCTAAAAGGTTTCGATGTCACAAAATCTCTTCCGTCTAAAGCGTCAGTTGTTGATAATCCCAGAAGACTTTTTATTATCGAGTGTCGGTAGTTCAATAGATCCAAATTGGAATTGACATATTTTTTATGAAGAAAATAGGCATTCCAAATGCACAAATCCAAAATATGAAAAATAACTTTTTTTGGCCATCTTATTGTTTTTCGCGGACAAGAATAGTAGCTGATCATTTGATAAAGTCCCTTCGAGTCCAATATGCGAAGTGGTGCCAGGCCTGGTTGGTTATTCTATATGAAGTGGATTCTTGAACTATGAACCCAAACATGAATAATAATTTTTTTTATAAGAATAGAGAATTGGTACAAAATATTAACCAAAAAAAAACATGCGTTACTACAACTGATTCTAGAGAATTACGAGTAGGAGA
The DNA here is from genome assembly GCF_022605725.1 of Anthonomus grandis grandis. NCBI lineage: Eukaryota > Metazoa > Arthropoda > Insecta > Coleoptera > Curculionidae > Anthonomus > Anthonomus grandis. The sequence goes on along the minus strand of NC_065548.1, from coordinate 12,894,257 downwards.
AAACAGTGATTTAAATGAACAAGGAACAACATAAAGTGGACCGGTCTACAGATGATAGAAGTCCTTATACTCGCCACCATCCATTAAATAGATAGACAACTTCATCGATTGATTGTTATTATATTGATATAGAATTCTTAAAAAAACAAGATTCTGCTTTACGAAATCTTATATCTATATATCTTAGAATTATTTCAAAACTAAAACATATGCTTTTAAATAGCTTCAATAGCTCCAAAAAAAAACAGAAGAGAAAGACAAACGTTGCTAATTGCCGAATGCGGTCGTGGGGTCGTTTATTTTCCTTCGGCATTTCCCGGGCCTCCGGCCCAGTGATAAATGACATTTAGACCGAATTGAGACTGCACTCTTAAGGGATGAACTAAATAATTACCCTCTGGCTCCATAAACGACCGGGCAGTTCACATTTTTTCTCTAATTACCCGTCAGTTATTGAAATGGATGAAAAAACGCTCTCTGATGGATTGGAAGGTCTAGTTTTCTTATCCCCTTTTTGTCACTTCAGCTTTTTTTTTGTGGGAAAAACCCCTTTTAACCCTTAATGTGTTTTGTAACTTGAGTTTTCAATTAAAAAATGTGTTTAAAATCCATGATCATGAAATCTATTACAATAAAATTGAAATTAATAAGTGTGATGGTACTTTTATTTGCACAAAATATGATGTAGCTACTAATTCAACTGTTATCACTATAGCCTACTGTCTATCTAAACAGAAACCCTCTTAATCTAGAACTTAGGTAATTTACTTAATAGCAAATTTGAAAGATATCCTGTAGAAATCTGGGTGGGTAACACTAATTTAAATATCTTAGATACTAATTCCAAAATTTTAATTTATTATATTTTTCTCCTTGGTTGACATAGTTAACATAAAGGAGAAAGAGTTGACCAAGTAAAAGCTTTCAAATGTTGGACAATTTAAAGCTAAGTGAGAATTTACAAAAACGAATGTTGGTTTGGCTGTAAATTATATTGGTAATTGGTTCATCGTTCCCGGTTAAAAACTTTCATAAAAACCAAACTAACTATTTTTAATGGGCCTAATTGTTGGAAACGGTTTCTTGGGAATAACCTGCGTTTGTTTTATTAAATCATGGATATTTTAACTTAATTTTATCTACAATGAATATTTCCCTGGAAAGAACGAGCTGTAACTCAGTAATCTCAAATCAGTAAAATATCTCAACTGCTTAGAATATTTAAATTTCTTAACCGTTTTAAATTTATGTAACAAATGACTCGTCAATAATATACCAGAGAGACACGCTACTTTGCTATTATGCTTTATCAATTCAGTCGCTAAAGTTATTATAATAAAATCATTAGGTACTTATTTCAGCATTTTTTCTAAAAATTAAAAAAAAAAATTAAAAATCAGTCCTGGAAGTTGATTGTTGATCTGTTGCTCTTAAAAGAGTGAATTTATAAGGATTAATTGCTCATATCTCTAAAACTATAGAATATAGAGATCTCCAAGTTTGAACGTAAGTTCTTCTGATAAAATCATTGGACTCCTATTTCAGCATTTTTTCCAAAAATTAGAAAAAAAAAGGAATCAATTTGGGAAATTGAAAAAATTCGCTTAAAAAAAAGTGAATTTATAAAGATTAATTGCCGATATCTCTAAAACTACAAAAGTTAGAGACCTGAAAATTGGAACGCAAGTTCTTATAATAAAATCATTGGATACCTATTTTAGCATTTTTTCTAAAAATTAAAAAAAAAAATGAGAAATTAGTCCTGGAATTTGATTGTTGATCTGTTGCTCTCAAAAGAGTGAATTTATAAGGATTAATTACTCATATCTCTAAAACTATAGAATTTAGAGATCTGCAAATTGAAACGTAAGTTCTTCTGATAAAATCATTAGACACATATTTCAGCATTTTTTCCAAAAATTAGAAAAAAATTGAGAAATCAATCTGGAAAGTTGCAAAAATTCTGTCAAAAAAGAGTAAATTTATAAGGATTAATTGCTCATATCCCTAAAATTACAGAAGTTAGGGATCTAAAAATTGAAACACAAGTTATCATAATAAAGTTATTGGACACCTCTTTTTGCATTTTTTCTAAAGCTTTAAAAAAAACGAGAAATCAGTCTCAAAAGTTAAAAAAAATTTCAAAAAAAGAGTGAATTTATAAAGATTAATTACTCATATCTCGTAAACTACAGAAGTTAGAAATCTGAAAATTGGAATGCAAGTTCTTATAATAAAATCATTGGATACTTATTTCAGCATTTTATCTAAAAATTAAAAAAAAATAAAATTTAATCTTGGAAGTTAAAAAAAAATTTTTAAAAAAAGAGTGAATGAAAATTTAAAAATATACATCTATAATAACAATAAAAATTTAAATTTGACTATATTCAGCCATGGATGACTATAGACTTGGTATTATTAATTCGACAAAGGGACAGACTTAAAAATTGCATTACTGCATGTAGCAAAAAAAAAAAATCCAGATACTTTAAAAAATTTCAAAGAATATCGCACTAAACTTACAAAATTATTTAAAAAAACAAAAAATAATTATTATAAAAATATGATTGACAACCGAGATCCTAAATAATTAAAACCATAAAACAAGTTACTAATTAAAGTAGTGAAAAAAAATATTATTAAATGCATAAAAGAATTTCTTAGTTTAGTAGCCTTAAAATGGCAAAAAATATTGTTGCTTCAAAACATAGAATTCGGAAAGACACAGTAACCCAATTTTTTTAACCTCGATCAATTAAATAATTAAACAAACAACCTCTATTAATAATGGTAGCTGGAGGTAAGGATGAAACTTGATAGAAAAGAAATCATCTTTATCTAACAAATCCTCCTAAGCATTTGTTTAATTACGGTTTTAGAACTGGCATCTATCCAGTTATTTGCAAATAATCTATAATTATTCCCATCCATAAAGCAGGGGATAAACAAGAGAAAGATAATTACTTAACAAAATTGTAGCATGTGCATATCTTAAGAAAGAAAATAATATGAGAAAATCATTTTGGTTTCCAAGCAGGGTGCAGTACTGACGATGCCTAGATTTATTACCAGCAATTTTAATAATAACTTCAAGTTACTAGCTGTCTTGCGCGAATTGCCAAAGTCCCTTGACACTGTGGAGCACCATATTGTGTTAAAAAAAAACGAAATTTTTGGTATTTAAGGCTTGGCCTTAGATCTCTTTAAATTGGATTTAAGCAACAGAACCCAATTAGCAAAAATGGACAAAATCAACAGTGATTTAAGGCCAGTCACATTTAGTGTTCCTTAGGGTACAGTGTTATGTCCGATCCTCTTTTTAATTTATGTCAATGGCTTATCTAATGTACTATGAGAGAGCATACTTGTCGGTTTGCTGATGATACTGTGATTTTGGTTAGAAATCAGACTAGACTCTAATTTATTAACGTCAAAACACTTAAGTTCCCCTTAACGAATATGACTCTTACATCTAAAATATACTGAATTAATTGGAAGGAAGGAAAGTATCAAATATTTCAGAATATACTTTGATCGTTGCATGTCATGGTATAGCCACTTACAATATATAAACACAAAATTGAAAAATCTATTCTACAAGTTTTATAAGCTTACGAAAAACTATTACTACTGTGTAGAGAACGTTGGTTGAGTCAGTGTTGTCATATGGTATAATAGCGTGAGGAGAGACGTGTAACAATACTCTGGCAATTGTACAAAAATATAGTTATGCTTTCTAAAAATAAGAGTTTTCCATCCGAGAAGTAATTTAAAGCCTCTGGACTGTTTAACATTAGACAGCTGTACACAAAAAGCAGCAGAAATCTTAGTTTTCGTAGTCATGTTAGTCACCCCTCTGGTACAAGGTCAAAAACAAACAACTTTTATATTTTGCCACCAGCATTTTACTTTTATATTCAAAAACATGTTTCTTTTACCATCCCTAGGGTAGTTAATTTCCACTCATCTTAAAAATAGAACTTTTGTTAAAATTAAGGAATATATTGATTGGGATAAAGTTATACAGATATATGTACAAAAATTCCATGGATTAAAGTAATTTTTATCATTGGCATTCTTACAAGCCAATTTTTCTCTTTCAGTCGGTTCTAAATATTATTGTAATATATTAATTTAATTAAAATAATATTAAGTTTAAATGAGGTACACATACAAATATTATGATTCATTGTGTCCCTGAATGACATTTTTTAAATTATAATCCTGTAATTTTTTTTCTTGAAAATAATATGGATAAGAATAATTCAATTTCAAATTTTCTTAAAATGCAGTGCATCATCTATTTTTACATTTTTTTATAACTAACTATCACAAGCTTATATTGCTTTCCTTGAGAATTTTCTTAAGTAGTAATTAGTTGTTATTAAAAAAGCCATAATTGATCTTTCTCTCTCATTTACATAATAAACTTTATATGGTTTTGCATATTTTCACATGAGTCTGTTAAGTTTGCATTATAATTAAAATATTTCAGCTGAGCAACCAAATGTTAATAAACTCTTATTATGGTTTACGAGCAGACAGTTATGATATGCTTATTCACTTTTTTATGTTGATAACACCACTTTATAACTTAAGAATAGAAATGGAGGAAAAATACATATATTTCTTTTTTTAAGTACTTAAATCTCATTAAACACTATCTAGCATAATCCTTCATATAAATTTCAAGATTCATCAGAAAATCAACACAATGATCAAACATCAGCACCCAATAATTTTACTTTACGACATTTTAATGGCTCGCCTAAATGCACATCCGGATATCCGGTATGGTCCCGTCCTAATCCCAAAATTAATACCCCAACTCTGTCCCTTTCGCACTCGGTATTTTTTCGACTAAGACGTGAGCGAGAGGGCAACACGACGTCCTAGTCGCGTTGGAAACTTTATACGATTTTAATGTGTTTAAAGTGGTTAGTTTTGCTATTTCGAAACCATTGAAGTTAGATGTTACTTTTGGGGATTAAGGGGGGACTCGCGGTGCAGTTTTATGAGTTCCAAACCACGAAGCGGATTCGGTTGTATTGGATTTGCGCTTTGGGGGCGGTTTGATCTCATAGAATGTGTGCGGGTGGATATGCAAAATTAGTTTGTAACTTTAAAATTGGGTTTATATTTTGCTTTTTACATTTATATTAGCAATAAAGTCGTTCAATTTAAAGTAAGAAATGTAAGTCTTGCATAACACTACGTTTTTAGTTAGGAAATTATGCCTTTATCTTGGTTAAAACTCAAAATAAAAATATGCGAAAGAGGTAGAAGAGAGAGAGGCAGAAGTGAGTTCCTTAATATAAGAAAATTTGTATTTTCAAAGAAGTGCAAAAATAATATTATTTTATTTTAAATAAAACACTTCTTCCGATTTTTAATAGTATTAAATTATGCTAATTAAGATTTTTTAAGGCTGGCCTACACAGACCCTACCTGATAGCCACGACATTTTTAAAGCGTTAATATACTGAATATACCGGGTGACACAGAAAAAGGGAACACTTTTTTAATTTTCGAGATAAACAAATGAAATTTGGTATATCGATAGAATAGTGATGTGAGCATCTTTTGACATACTCTATTATTTTCCATCCCTTCCGTTTTATCAGGAAATGACACTAACTTTCTTATTTTAAATGGGATAAATGGTATATTAATAAGTATTTTCATAAAAAAATATATTCTGAGAATAATGATACCGCATTTGCTACTTTTTGTTTTATACTCATAGAAAAAAATTTATTATTTAAATTTCAAAATAGGGTGCTATGAATGCGTTAAAAGTTTTAATTTTTAATCAAGTAATCACGGAAAAATAATATTTATTGTCTTTTATTACTTGAATCTTTTACACGTTTTTTTTTAAATTTCCAAACCAGTATTTTTGGCCTTTACGTTTTATTTTTTATTAGCACGTTATTGGAAAATGACTTTTGAAATGCAGATTTTTTCACAATAATTTTATATGCTTAAATGGGTTAATAAATAAGTCCATTCTAATAGTACACATTTTATTTAACATTTACCTAATATAACGTAAGTACACACAAACGGTAAACAAACTGAAAAAAATATTAGACTACAACAGATACAACAAATACAATCCACTATGTTCTATTCGTCACAACTAAAGAGTTTGATGTTTCTATTGTAAGTATATTTAAATGTTCCCATTTAATTCTTAATTTTTAAAATTTTTTCTATAAATCTCAATTTTTTTTTGTTGATTTTTTATCTCTGTGTTTTGAAGATGTATTTAAACAAGTATAGTCACTTTGCTCCTATACTTATGGTCCGTGGGGACTAGTTTGGAACCTTTAGGTCTTGTCTGTAAAGAGTCATAAAGGAATTCTTAAAAAAAAACCGTAAGCTATTAAAAAATTATATATTTGCAGCCTGTACTTACGTCAAATTGATAACAAAAGGTCGACAAATCTTCTTTAAAGTAATGTGCCAGTATCCTCAGTGACTGCAGCACGATTTCGTCCTGATCTTCGTCAAAAATGGTAAACTTCTTATACTTAGCTTTTTGGGTCAGCTTTGCAAAATGCCAAAATATAGCTTTTTTAGTAAAAAGCACATTCTTTTTTAATACTCTCAATTATAGGCGGATCAGTATTTGTTAGGAAATCTCTTCGTTTGTTTCTTCTAACAAATCTTTAAACTTGGTGTGGTCCAATACTATTAATAATTACTAGCATCATTCTATTAGTGGTTTCCATGTTAATGCAGAGCACCCAGCATTTCTATTAATGAGTTTCTTTTTGTGAATTTTTTTGCAAGAACGTTTGGTCTAATAAAATAACCTATTTTCTTGGCACCTCTATTCATATACCAATTTTCATCTTGCATTTGGCTTACTAAGATGCAAGCTGCCTAACATTCGAATTTACAGATACCTGTGATGTTATAATAATGTAAGCAGGGAATTTTAGCCGTATTTTAATCAGTTTTATGGGCTTCTGTAATTTTCGTAATGTTCTGTAAGAGTGCCGGGTTTTTTAACCATATGGATTAATTTTTATGCAAAATGACTTTATCGACAGTAAAAAAGCTGTGATTTTCCTAAATCTAGTATCATTTAGGTTAATTTAATAAATATAGTAAATTCATATTCTCACATGGTAAATTTGCTTTAATTATAACAGTTAATACTGCTGTAAGATTGACGGACACATTTAGAGTGTTGAACCACTTAACAAAACCTTAACAACCATGCACCACAAAACGAATAAAAAAGTCAGAAAGAAGATAAAAAATACTGACCAAGTGGTGGCCTTAAAACCTTGAATAAGTGAAAAGAATAGAAAGAACGATTTTTCTAATAAATTTGACATTTCGGGCAGCAAAATATCAAAAGAATAACACACGAGAGACTGTCAATTTCAGTTTTTCAAACCGTTTGCCGAAACCAAAAATCCAACGAATTTAATAGGCAATAATCGCGAAACCGACTTGCCTCGGCTTTGTAAAAACCCCGAGGCATTTCGTTTGGTGTTTTTGTCCTCTAATTGGACAAATTCCGATGTAACAAACGTATTACGGGATCTGCGCCGGGCGTCTCCCCAGTTTCCGCAATTCCGTCGGAATGTTGTTCTCGTGCTATTTTCCCAATAAACCGATTTTCCGCATGATCTCCCCTTTGCAAAAACTAATACCCTTAATACCTTTCCGATAAGCTCTTTGTCTTCTAGTGTTTTTTTTTGCTCCTCTTGCCGCTGTCAGCAAACGACTGTTTACTATCGTGCACTTTGTTTCGTTGCTCCTGCAACAGATCGTAAACGTCTTTCTTAAGATGTTTTTTGTAAATTTATTTTATTCTAATTTATAAGAAAAAGAATCACATTATGCCAAGGCCTGTACAATAATATACCGTTATAGAGATTCGCGATAAGCCCTTCTTATTACTTACGTACGGCGTTTGCTTTATAGGCCCCATTATTTTTACGGCTTTCCGCTGTGTTACTCCCAAAAAATGAAAGATGCATCCACCTTTTGCAGTCCGAGACCCGAGGAATTTCAAAATTTCCGGTGCGCGCCATTTAAACTTCCGGTTCGATTAGATGGCGAGTTTTCGCAAAAAAACAGTAAGAAACTCTTATTTGTTTCACGACAAAAATTTACTAATGGTCTTTTTTTTTAATTTTGAGGTCATTGAAATTATAAAACCACTGTCGAGAACACTTATGTCTCGTTAAGATAAAAAGTGTATTATTTGACGTCAAATTACTCCTGTGGTAGTTTTTGTTTTTTTTCTTAATTTATTGAATTTCATATTTATTAAAATTAAATGAAAAAAAAAAGTACAGAGCCCGTTATCGAGATCAAATTTTTAAGCTAGAGATGTTGATGTGGTTTCAATGAACCTTATTTTTTTCACAAATTATACCTAAAAAATCAACTAATAAGCACACTATTAACAAAAAATATTTTGAAAAAACTGTTTACTTGGGTCAGTAATCTATAAGCTTATTAGTGAAAAGTAATAACAGTTTTTGTACTTTGTTGTTAAAAAGAGTTTACATCAGTCGTTTATTAATTATTCTGCATTATCAAAACTATGATTAAGGTCGACTGATGTGATCAAACTGAAGAATGTTTATCTTAATATAAGAATCATGTATGTATACTGCGTTATTTTGATAGATGACTTTAGTAAACATATATCATCAAAAATATTACATATTTAATTTAAAAAGGTAAAATAGTTGCTCACCGATAGTGTACAAAAAGTATCATTTTATATAGATTATAAATTAAGTTGAAACTTATTTAATTTAGGTATACCAGGGGTTCTTCGAAGGTACTCCACCCAAAGACGTAAATTTTTTTTTTAATAAAAAAATCATTGGTAACAATTAGTAACTATTGATAAATAAAATTCATCCATAGATATTTACCTACCATAAAGATCCAATACTGTCTGATATATATATTTAGCACAATATTTACGTTATATTTTAATATATCAAACGAAATTTAAAAAAAAATTAGATGTGTTAGGGTTGACCTACCTTTAAAAAACACGACAAGTATGACACACTGATATGATTTTTTACGTAAATTTTTTCTTGCAATTATGCGAAAAAGAGTCGCATTTTGAATTTTTTTGGAAATTCTTAAAATTTATTAAAAAATAAATACGATATGCGAGTTTCCGATATACCAATTTTGAGTACGTAAACCCGTATAAGAATAAATAAAACAATTTTTGAAAAAAATTCGCAAATTTAATTTTTTTCCTAACATTTTAATGTACATTATACACATATAATTTTACTAATTATAATTACATTAAATCTAAGACTCAATCAACATAAAAGTATTGTTTAAATTTACTTTTCTTAAACATTTCGTGCATCCGCAGTGTAAAGATTTAAGTGAGTATACAGGGTGATTCAAAAGTAAGCGGCATCCTTTCAGGGGCGTAATCCTTGTATGAAAATAAGGCAAAAAGTTTATATTAATATGGGTCCGAAATTGCTTCCTAAGGGAGCTACGCCCCTTTGAATAGGACCCCTTGAAGACAATTTTACTGCCTTCACATATGCAACTATTCTGCCTTCACATACTGCAGAATAGTTGCAATATCTTTTTCGTAGCGTTTTTTCTTTTCAATGTTTTTCCTGCAACAATTTAAATAATTTTGTTTAAATCTATTATTTCGGTGTCAATATAGCCTCTTTGAGCGAGTATATTTGGCTATGCCAATTTTTTTTTGAATTGTTTCAACGCCCTCTATTACATAAACCTTATATAATTGAAATTAAATAATGGCATGCGGTGCATCAAACTTCTTAAAATTTTGTTCAGAATCTAAAGATCTAATTTTATTGGGTGTTTTTGAGAAAAAAAATCCCACTGGAAGAAACCAACTTAACTGACCTGTAGATACCAAGGCTTTAATCCTAATCATATGGTTATTAACATAATAACAAATGGCAGCTATTTGATCATTTAGAGTTAAAAGTAAAACACCATATCACCGTCGACTTTTAGCAATGTGACTTTATTTTTTTATACCATCTAAGTATATATGTAAGGCTCAATAGTCGAATTCTGGCAATGCCTGAAAAAAATACGCAAATATATTAGCACAGAACTAGTTTTCGTTATTTTATAGTCTTCCAAATCCAGATAAAAAGTACGGTTATGTTTATGTTGTTGTTTTTGAATTTATTTTGTTTAAACTAACTCTAAACTAGATATATTTTTTTAAATGTCGGAACTTGACTATTGAGCGTAGGATATACACATAAGTATAATTATATATGTATAACAAAAAGGCTTCATCCATTTTATCAAAAAGACCAGGTACAACATAAACAAATGAAGAAGAACAACCAAGTGACGGTCTCAAAAACAAATATTATTGACGACACATGTTTTCCTTTATTAGAGCATCATCAGACAATATTCTATTGTATTAAATCTAATGTGTATTTTGGTGTTTTAGTTTTAGACATGATGCTCTAACAGAGCGAAACGCATGTCGATAATAAATGTTTGTGAGACCGTAACTTAGTTGTTTTTTTTTCGTTTGTTTATATTATAAATGTAAAATGTAAATATAAAAAACCCGTTTTTTTTTAAATGTTTTATTAATTTTTATACAGGGTTATGTACTCAGAAATAGTATATAGTAAACATTGAGAGCGAAAAGTTGAAAAAATATTTTTTCATTAACTTTTAAGAAATTCCAGAAAAATCCAAAATGTTTCAACCATTTTTCAAATAATTATAAAAAAATGTATTACTTAAAAAATCATATCAATGTGTCATGCTTACGAGGTATTTTCTTGTGTCTTTAATGTAAGTAATCAACTATCGATAAAATTCATTTATCAGTAGTTACTAAATGTTACCAATAAATGTAATTTTTTTATAAAAAAAATATTACGTTTTTGGAATAAGATACCTTCGAAGAACCCCCGGTATATCTAAGTTACATCTATAACTTTTATTTCCGATGTGTTGTTTATTTATCATAGTTTATTATTTCAATTTCTGTGAGCACCTTGTCTTTAGTAATTTTATCTTGATTTGATGCTTCAACGTTTTCTTTAATATCTTATTGATATCCTGACAGACTTTAAGATGTTTGCTATTTAATTCGCAAAAAAACAGCAGACACAAAAAAGATATTTCAAATAACTCAAACTCATAAAAAGGCTTATCTGTTTCTATATCTGGAGTGCTAATTAACTTTTCAAATCAATAAAAAAAAGTTAATTATTTGTTAGTTGAAATTTTCAAAATCACTGCTATGACAACTTTACTGATTTGCCTTTGAATAAAATGTACTTAGGTTTATCTTTTTATATAGCTAATTAAACACATACATTAGACTTTTATATTTCTTTCTCGGTTTCTTGCCTTCCTCAATATAGGCAGTAGCTTAAAAATTACATTAAACCATCTCTAATTGCACTAATTTGTACGGAGAATCGTATCCATTAAAATTATGCATTAATATATTGATTTTTATATTTTTTCAATGGTTTAAAAAACAACTAAACCATAATTGCATAATATATAACTCTAAATTGCATTAATTTATACAAAGAATTATATCCGTTAGAATTATGCTTTAATTTATTGACTTTATGTCACTTAAATATATGTTAAAGAAATAAAGTGTGTGGAAATTATGGGTTTTCCTCGAAAACTCTCCCGAATCGTCTGATCGGCGCAAATTTTCCGGTTTTGAAGATGTCGGTCGGTTACCGTGAAAGAAATATTGTTTTATGTATTTTCGGGGATGTTTGAAATTCATGACGGCCGCCATTCCGGCCAAACCAGGAATTAAATCCTATTTTCTGGTCTTTCATTCTTCCCGGTCGAAAAGGTTTATTTGCCGCAGAGGCGGCCCCCGGTTCCGGTATATTCCCGGATTTTACGATTATGATATGGCCACTTCGGATTTTGTTGTATAAAGGTATTTTACAAAGAAGACTTAAATCTCCACGGTTTCTTTTTTTTTGTCTTTCGTATTTTACTTTTAATCGGATTATTTTTATTTTTTATCATCTTGAGTGGATAACTGCGATAAAAGGTTTTAAATTTATGTAAATATATCCGATGTTAAATATCATTGAAAAATTCTGGTGAGCAAACTCTTTCTAACCCATTTCAGAATACGTCTTTTTGTCATCTTTGTAAAAATAAATACAATAAAACCAAAATAATTTTAGTATATCCCCATGATAAAAACGCGTCCTTGGGAAAAGGGGAACCGATAAGAGATTGAAAATGTGTGCAAAATTCTTTGTTGACAAATCCTTCAAGAAGAGTCGTAATTTTTTTAGGGCATGCCTATCTTGCTTTTTGGACTGGTATTCTCTTTACTTAATATAGGTAAAATACATTACCTAGTTAAATATTGTTAGGTTATACGATCACTAACGCTCTTATTTATACCTTGTTAGTTTTCACATAATCATACATAAAACGTAACATAAAGAAAAACCAATATCGTGTGTCGAGAAGTATGTCCTCAACCTACACAACATTATATCTTCCTTTGTTTGGAAATATGAGTAAAGCACAAGAACCAGAAAAAGAATCACCCGTGTGTGCATACATGGGAAAGCGCCCACCTTGATATTGAAATTATTCAAATGAATGAAATCTAAGAAGGCTTGTAAACTAATGGAGAACATGATTAGCGTGTACTCTTAAAAGTTATTCTATAAAAGGATTAAAAAATAAATATTTAAATAAAGTTTTAAATGAAGTCAAAAAGTAAAATTAACATATTTTTTAAGAATAGGTTAATATTAACTTTTTATTTGGGTTTTCTGAAAATGTTTATGATGCAGTTAAACTATATTTAGATGCAAGTTTTCATTTTATAGGGATCGACTATGATTTCTGTATCTGAGATGCACATTATTGGAAATTTAGGCATTAGTCCTAAATTAGATAGACCAAATACAGATGAGAGGTATCACCTTATGGGGATCGTCTAAGATTTCTAAATCTGAAAGCGTTTTTTTATAGCAACTAAGACATAAATTCGCACAAAACACACGTCAACTGGTTGAATTCTGTTCATGTAATAATTTTAATACTCATTTGTTATTTTGTCTTTTAATGTTTTGTCATGTTAATACTTGCTATTATTATAGCTCCGAAATATTTAAATTCCTTCACTTGCTTAAAATTATATGTATCTGTGGTTAAATTTGGTCAATTTGATCCTCCTGGTTCTTTTTAATTTTTAAACCGACTTCTTTTGTAGTATTTAATTTAAAAAATCCCCTTTTATATCTAAATTTGTATTTCCCACTATATCTATATCGTCCGCCAAGGCTAGAATAAGGCAATGGCCTTGATCCCTAAAGAAAACTGTACCAGTATTTGCTGGTCTAACGAGTTTTTCTTGCTAGTTTTTCTTGGTATAGTGTTTCATAGCTTCACTCTAAAAATGCTGTCATATGCTTGCTAAAAATCAATAGGTAGCTACTGTAAATTTTTGCTGCATTTTCATCATTTCTCCATCAGTGAAAATTTTGTTTAGCTATAAACAAAATTTTGAGCGGTTCTCCCAATTGGTATTTGATAAATGGAGTTATTCTATCTAACAAAAGAGAGCAGTACTTTATATGCCGTATTTATAAGAGATATTCCAGGATAGCTTGAACAGTATACCTTATATCAATTCTTGTATGGGCACACTTTTCGTTCAACTATTCGTATTCTTCCTTCATTCTATATTTAGCAGATGGGTGCATGAAAATGCTGTAACAAAGCTTCTCCACCATCCTTCAGACACTTAAACGGTAATTTGGTCTGTTATTTCAATATTTGGTAATGACTTTTGAGGTCTGTTCCACTATTGACTCTGATATTAGTGGCTCCATGTAGAATATTTGCTCCGGTCTTTCTCCCACTATCTCAATGTTTAACAAATTGTAGTATCGAAAAAAATGTAAAATCGAAGTATTTTTTCCAGGTTTTAATTACTTTTATTTCGTTGTTTACTAGGTTTCCTTCATCATTTTTTACAATGTTATGTTTTTTCCTTCTCTAAAAAATTTTCTTTCCCTATTGTCGACACTGGTTGTTTGCAAGTTGTCTTTTACTTTATTTTGTGGCTCTCATTTCTTTCTTCTTAAGTTCTGATTTCTTGACATTACCTTTTCCTTACACTCCATATCGAACCATTCATTTATTTTTATATGAGATTTAAAATAATTCCAGTTATGCTAACACTTGTGTAACTTCTTAGAGACTTGAGTGAGAATTAATTTTTTTTGTTAATATATTTAAAATAATAAATTTTCCACAAGTGGTTTTTCTCGCTTTGTCCTTCTTCTGAGTTAAGCTCCATATTCTAAGTTTGGCTCTTAGCTAGCCCTGTGCTATTAATAAAGAGTTTTTTTTGTATCTAACTCAAAAAGGTTAATCTAAAGGCTTTCGCTCTTCCAACTTGTTTATTAAAGTCTCTTAGTATTAGGGTCATATTCTGTTTTGAGATTGTGTTCAGCACTCGTTTCTTTTAGTTCAAGAGAAAAGAGTTGGTGACATAGTCGTCTCTTTCTTCAATAGGTGCGTGTATGGATATTAGTGCCATGGATACTTTAAGAGTACTTATTTACTGGGTAACATGCAATAATCTGAGTGCACAACAAACCCGGTTCGAAAGTCGTGTCTTTGGTCTTTCCGCTGTAGACTACTACAGATTTTCCAACTTTCCGTGTCCAATCATCGTAGCTCATGAACTATCGCGATATCTATACCGATATAGTGGCGTTGTTCTATCATTTCTGTCGCTGCTGCTGGTCTAAAGCAGCTTAAAACATTCAGTCTTCTAGTTTTCAAATACCTTTTCCACAGACGTAGTACTACTCGTAGATACGTTCAATCTGAGGCAAGTCATCAGTTGGAATAACAAGTGTGATTTTTACGACTTGGAGCTCTTAGATCTCACAGGAAAGACTCAATCACAGGATAAAGTTCACTTAAGCTACACTAAGATTCACTTTCTAAAATGATCTTCTGAATTTTTGATTTTCTGGAAATGTTACTTTTTTGACCAAGTTAGACCAAAAATAGACAAAATAAAATATTTTGAGCGATCGTCTATGATTCGTATATGATTATGACGTCTGGATGTGCAAGAGACATTTATAGACACTAAGGGATAAAGAGTACATTTTTTGATTTTCTACCGCATTTATTTGGACCTTGACCAATTGGAGAGACAAGAAAAGATCTGAAGGAGGTTACATTTTATGGGGATCGTCTATATAGCACTTTAGAATCATTATGAATCTTTTATACGTATTTTAGAATCATTATGAATCTTTTGAAATAGTTACTGATCAGCCGTTATTATTATCAAATCAAACAGCTATATAGTCGCCCACAGCTTGATATATACCTTCCGTAAATATTTCTATCTCTCTCTTTTCCGTACTTTCCTGGCCTGCGTAACTTTATTTAAGATTCGATATTAGTACGATCGCATCAGTTATTTCACTTCTTCTTCTCACCTTTGCATTCGTAACCGTATTTTTTAGAGAGAGACTCTAAATAACTTTTCTCACTCTTATTTTGTTTGTTGTTTGCTTTATTAAAGTCACAGGCAAAGCAGGCAAAACACAAAGGTTATAGATCCTTCCTTTTTGATATATAGAAATATTAAATCTTAACATGTAGCTAATTTTTCCAAATGCTGCCCAGGTGAGGCCTATTCTTTTGTCGAGTTCACAAGTTTAGTGGTCTTTTCCCAATCAAATTTCCAAGAATTCCATTGAGGAAGACCATCCTCTTCTTCTTTTCAGCCCGTGTTTATCTACTTCAGGGCATAGGCGTCTTCCAAATATTTCCACGCTCTTCTATCCCTAGTAATCCGAATCGAATTCCTCCTTGCAGCATTGTGAATAACGTTTCGCAATCCTCTCTGGAGTTTATCAATGCTTCGTTTGGTCTCTCTTGGGCGCTAAATAAATATCTATCCTATGTGCCTATCTTTGGTCATCCTGCCTTGGTATATGATCAGCTCATCTCCCTTTCAGTTGTACCACAAGCCTTAGTACATCAGTCACTTTAGTTCTTTTACGAATTTCCTCGTTGCAAACCTGGTTCTTAAAAAATAAGTCCAAATACTTTGTGTTTTAAGTAAATATATTCTATGATAACTTCTAAGGCTTGGTATTTATCTGTTATCTGGATGTTTTCTGTACCTGTGATCTTTGTATTGTTTAAGTTTCAATAACACATTCAAGTTTAATTTGTAGCGATGTAGTCGATGAAGCTCTCAAAGCATCTTTTAAAGTTCTTTTCCTATGTTGGCAATGACTACAAGATCGTCAAATGACGTAATTAGTTTAGAGGCACTTCATCAATACTAATCACGGGTTATTTCCAGTCAAGTTTTTTTAAGACATCCTCCAAGGTAAGGGTAAAAAATTTTGGTGAGATCATATCTTCCTGCCTTACTCCTCTTTTAATTGGAATGTTGCCTGTTTTTAAATCATCATATATTTTTACATAAATGAAAGCGTTGTTGTAGATATGTTTGATAAGTCGTGACTATCTCGAGTCGATCATTGCATTGTCTACTGATTCTAGAATTGCTTAAATTTCAATAGAGTCAAAAGCCTTTGGTAGCCAACAAAGGCTGAATATAGTGCTATATGATACTCTTTGATTTTTTCAGTAAGAGTACGAAGTGTCTGTAGATAGTCTATAGTACTAAACCCCGTACGGAACCCCAGATGGCCGACTGTTCATCTTGTTCGTCAACTATAGGACCAAACTTACTCAAGCTGTTTATTTTCTGTCAAGCTGTTTATTTTTAGATTTTTTCTGGTGACTAGAATTGTGATGAACATGGTTTTACTACTATTACTATTGCAATTTAGTTCTTCACTTTTTTGGATGTTAGCTCTAGTTCCTTTATCTCTTTTACTTCATCGAATTTGTCTGCAATTAATACCAACCAAATAACCTAGCTTCTAGCCATTGATATTAATACCAAAGTTTTCAATCTTATTATTCTTAAACAGGTACTGCAAAAGTTTAGTGAATAATTTGGGAGGGACGACATCACCTTGCCGCAAACCTTATTCCATTCTCAAGTCACCAGTATCTTTACGAAGTCTTATGACATCATTCGCTTTCTGGTAAATATGCTCGAGAAGTTTGGTGTAACGATGATCAATTCTACAATTCGCGAGTCTTTGGTATATACTACGGTGGTTTACTATATCGAAAGCTTTTTGGTAGTAGACGACAACGAGCTCCCAAGGCTTATTGTACTCTAAGCAGTTTTTAAAAGGAATTTCTACTCTGTGGATGTGATCATTGGTGTCATAGCTTTTTCGGAATCCTGCCTACTTGTTTGACTGATATAGAGATTAAATTTCGTTGTTAATTTTTTGGTAGTGAATGTTATAATTTATAAATCTGCAAATAAAAGCGAATTGGCCTATGGTTTTGAGTTTGGGCTATTTTTTTGCAGAAATATTATGGTGGCCTTATCCTATTATTTAGGCGTTGCAGTATTCCTTAGGCAAGCATTGTATAGTTTGCACAGTATTTTTAGTAGTGCTGTTTCTCCTATTTGGATATTTTCGATACTAACTCCGTCGTTTCCTGGTATTTAGACCAACGACAGTTGAAATACGAAATTTGATAGCGATCGTTGATAATATCTGTATATGACCTGGTCATACATCAAAATAGGGTGGTCATACACTTTTTAACATTCTAGAGTTTTTGTATAGTACTATTTTATTATAATATTTACTACCTAAGCAACACACGACAGTTGAATTTTTTTTTTTTTTTTTTTTTAAACGCTACGACTAATATAGATATATTTTTTTAATTTGCAGAGGTGTTTCATATATCAAGGAGTATTTTTCGACGTACATAGAAAAACATTAATTTTTACTAATAGCATTCATAAGAGATTTATCGTAATTATTAATAAATAACAAAGAGTACGCCACTGCATTTTTTTTAAATTAATTTTATTTTTTAAATCTTTGTTTTGTTTTGAACAAATTTGTATTCTTGAGTTTTTTTTATTTGTATATCTTATTTGGTATACTTATTATCTCATACACGTTAATGCCTTTCCTATTTTTTTTAGATTTCTTTGTGTATGATATTCCATTAATACACATACACGAAAAGCATATCGTATCCTACACAAAGGCATATATGTGATATCGAAGTCATTTTATCACATATTTGAGGTGTAGTGATCGAGTGTAAAGACTAACCATGTAAATCCCTTGTCAATTTTCTTAAATGTTGAAATTTTCTTCATAGTGATAGGCCATGCTTTCGAAAAATAAAATAGGGTTTTTTGACGTTCTACTTGAAAATCTTAAGGTTATTTGAGAAAAGTATAGATATAAAAACTATAGATTTTTTATCACCTATAATTTTCTTAAAAAGCATTTTTTTTCTCAGACAATTATTTTCTACAAAAAAACCGTTTTTCATTAATCCTACCCTTACCCCTCCCCACCCACCCAAAACAACTTACCATTAAGTAATTGCTGTCAAAAATCATTGTTTTCCAAAATAATAAGCATGAATAACAGCTTGTTTCGTCGTTATTATCTACTCCAATAACACAGTTTGTCTATCTAAATTTAATATAATTATATATATGTATATTAATAAATATTTAATACAAAAACAGTGCTATTAGATTGGATATTATGGAAGAAAAACGGTGATTTTTCAAAAGAATTTCTTACTGGGGTGGGTGGGGGGGTATGGGTTGTGTTGATAAAATACAATGTTTTTACAGAAAATAAATATTTTTTATTTAATTTGATAACACTATTTATTTAAATTTGGTATTATTTTATATATAAGTATTTAACCTATAAACAGCTTTATTAGATCGGACAATATGGACAAAACACTGATTTTTCAGAATAATTTCAATAAATATTTGATGTGTAGTATTCGAGTTTAAAAACTAGAAATGTAAATCCCATGTCAATTTTTTTAAAAGCCGAAATTTTCTCCCTTTTATGAATAGAATCGTATATGAGACACATATATTCTACAGTTAACTAAATACAACTTGACCATATACGGTTGATAAATATACAGAAACCCAAAATTCACTAAAAAATCGTTGCATAAATATATATTTAACGATAATAATATATGATGTATTGCTTGGTTAATAATTTTAATATAATTTCTTATAAACTATTTATATTAGCAAAAAGAGATACAATTATATAAAGAATGTTTAAAATTTAAACGTCATCATTAGGATCACGATAACTACAAGAAAAACTACGGTGGTTAAACTGGATCAAAGTTGCCAACTATATGCTAATAAAAGAGCTTTTAACTCCAAAAACTTCTAGAATTTTTCCTTAATTACCTAATTTATTTTTAAATACCATACCACCTTTATTTGGCTACGTAATATACTAGCCTACGTTCCGTCTTTTGCAGATCATCTTATTCAATCATTGAAGTTTATGGAGAACTTTCACTTAATAAAGTAAATAAGACACTTTTCTTACAACTCTAAGTTCTTATAAAAAAAGCTCAATCTTTTACAGAAGCTTAAATGAACTTTATATGACTATCCGTGAAAACCCGGAATGCCAAAAAATACCCGTTTAATAAAGATTAACGACTTGATTGCTTTCTTGCTGACGACACCGACTTAATAATTTTTAATAAGGATTTATAGCGAGTCTTTTTAAATGAACTTGCTAATCTTGCTGTGAGTTTTTAATTAAAAAAAAAAATAAAAAACCTGCTGTATAAATGGATCCTAAATATTTACGTTAAATAAAAGTATCCTTTCGTTTATTTCTCTATAATACCCAAAGTCATGTGCTACCGCTATAAAGGGAAATTTACCGCTCATATTTACGGTATTTTTATCGTCCATTTTGTTTAACGTCCGTTGTAAAATTTAAATTTTAGCATACACTTGTGTCACACAGAGGCGGTATCTTTAACAATTCGCAGGATAAATTTGTCATCGTAAAACAAAATATTTTGGGGTACAAACGTAAGAGTTTAGGAGGAAATGTCGAGTAAAAGGGACCAAGAATTATCTATTTTTATGTATAAAATATACAGAGAGGTATACTCAAAAAAACACTCAAAAAGAATTTATTTCATGTAATTTTTTTTAAGCAGTTCATACATAAATTTTATCGATTTTTTTTTCTTCGTTATTAATCATCGAGGAAAATCTTGCAATCTTAAGAAAATCATCAATAGTGGGTTGACCTACATAAAAAAAGCAAACTGCGACAGACACTTAAAAAATTTAGCCATTTAACAATTTTTTGGCCTAATTTCTATCTTAGTCCTACAAATCCTGAACCTAATAAAATAATCATTCTCATCTGAAATGAAGTCAACAACGTAAGAAAATTGATATTTCAAGAAATTTTGTAAGATATATTTGTTAAAAATAAAACAATTCAAATATCGCGGTAGACCAGAATAAATTTATCACAAAAAATATATGTAAAGAGATGCAGTTCTACTTTCTCATGTTAAAGTTTGCTAAAACTCCTAATTGTATTTATTTATTATCAAAAAGAAAGTGAAAAGCGTTAATGTTATGGGTCGCATGGATGAGACTTCCGATGTAAACCGCAAAAACAAAAAGACCCGGACGCCATATGGAAACATATAAATTTCGTTAACGGTTGTGTAAGAAGCGCTCGGAAAATTGGAAACACCTTGGATTGAAGTTTGGGGAACGATTTATTTAACAAACAATTCGGGAAATCGAATTTGCGAGATATTTTAAAGTTTCCGATTAAAAGAAGAAAAAAGATACGAGTAGATTTATGTAGGGTGATTCCAAAGTAAGCGTAAACCATCTATTAAAATTAGGCAAAAAATTTAAAGATTTTCGTCTCTCACTAGAAAGGTTATTATTATTCAGTGTAAAAAACTTACGTTGTAATAAAGACATGCCATTTTAAAAATACAATAAAAAATCGTAGACCACGTCCATTTAAGTTATGCTTGATAATTAACAAAAAGGTCTACTAATCATACTTGCTTTAACTGGAAAATGCCTAATAACAATATGGTTCGTTTCCTTCCCTTAGTATTTTACAAATAAACAGTGTTTATTTTATCAATCAAGATGTAACATTTTGAGATAATCGAAGCCCGCAATCGCTCCCCAGAGGGTCATTATCATGCTATAGTGTGATAGTGCTCCATGATATGCTCCAATTTATGCCGGAATTGTTACATTGTACTATGCTAAGACAGTAAATTGCAGTTTAGACATCGTAAGAGCGTCTTTGGTGCCTTCTTGTTTCCTTGTTAAGTTGTCATTGTGAAGGTTATTGGAGTTTTATCACTTTTCGTAATCATATTTTTATGTTATTAAACGGCACTGATAATTTGCATTAAACTGCAAGAAAATAATTAATCAGGGAACATAACAAATTGTTTATCCTGACTTGTAAGGCAGGCAAAGATTTATTAGTGACTGGGTGTTGTGGACCGAAAACCGACGCTAGCGCTCACCGTCGGCAACGGCTGTAGCAATTAATATGTTTTATTTTTGATTAATCGTTATCGAGGTTTAGTTTTAAGCTTTGATGTAGGAATCTCGTTTGTTACTGTGGCAAGACTAACTTTGGCAATTGTGAACTTAATGCCATTAATTTTGGATTTTAAAAAAGTTGTTTATATGGGTTTTTTTAAGAGTTTTACTAACTTTATAAGAACGGAAATTAATATATTTTCTTCCTGTAATTTCAAAAACATGTTGATATCAAAAGTATTAAAATGAATCTTCTTATCATTTTATTGTATTATCCCTATAATTTAAAAAGAAAGTGCAAACTCATTTTCTCAATAAGGATTTCTTGAAAAAAAAATTCATTTTAAGCACGTTGGTTTTAGAAAAAATTAAAAAATACACAAACATTATACAGCATCGATTTTTAAATTTAAGCATATTATTATGGGTTTATATTTTATTATTTAAGTATAAAAAAAACTATAAAAGCAACTAAAAGCTTTACAAATTGTAAACTGAATGCTGTTATTTTAGGAAGTTTAAAGTACTTTATTTAGAACGTTTAAGAGATTACTAACATAGTTATACATTACTTTTGATTCAACAGCAACTATATTTTGTAATTAATATTTGTCGTTAATAAAAAAAAAACTACATTAGCAAAATCTCTTTTAAATCAAAATTTATTTTAATAACGGTTGGATTTGAAATATTTATTTAGTATTTAAATAACAACTGCCGCAATTATTTAAAAAAATATGTTTTTTTAATAAATCTTTTTTTTCTGATTTTATTCGACTTTTTTAATGTAAAAAAAAAATTATAAAACTCCGATTTTTTTTTGTTTTAGCGTATTAATATTTCAGTCCCTAAATAAATAATCTTGATAAATAATTTTTCCTAGTTATGTTAAGTTATGCTCTCTACAAATGAAAAGTATAACTTTAATTTCGAACCTTATTTAAATATACCCAATATATAGAGAACCTTTATTTACTCACTTCAGATGCAAGCGCATTTGCAATACTACCATATACTACAAATTGTACCTTCATATACTACTATATTTCAGTAAAAATAAAATTTTGAAAATTTATTTAGATATTCCCGAAATAATTTGACTGAACGCCTATATAAATGTTAAAAAAAGTGTTCAGAATTTTAAGAAAAACAAAAATTTTGGAAAGGTCGATTTTTTTCCAAAAATTTCACAAAATACCTATAACTCAAAAACCAGTAAAGATGAAATTCTGAAACCCTTTATACCCACATATTCCTGGAATAATTTTACTAGACATCTGTTTAAGCGTTTTGCAAAAAATTAACAGGGTTTTAAGAGAAAAAAGAGAGTTATTGGAGAAATCGATTTTTTCAAAAATTTTACCATATGCCTATATTTCAAAACCTGTTGAAATAAAATTTTGAATATTTCTACACATATTCCTGAAACAATTTGGGTAGGTGCCTGCTTCAGCGTTTTTCAATGTACACAGTTAAAGGAAAAAGAATTAATAGGGTAATTTTTTCTTCACAAATTGTACAAAATGTCCATAACTCGAAAACTAGTGGCACTAAAATTCCAAAATGTTCTATACATATTCTAAAGTTTTTTTTTCATTTCCCGGGGACTTAATTCTCTAACTGGTCTCTAGATCATTTAAAAATTCAAATTTCCTTAACTTTGTGTAGAACCATTTTTAACTTGTAATTTGACTCAAAATGTCATTTTTTCTACTTAATTATGCTTTGATATGTTAAAAACTATGTCAATACATCTCTTTCTTCCACCACTTGATACACCGTATCTACTTTAAAATATTAATAAATCTCAATTTATTCTCAGCCAACTTACAAATTAAAAAGAGAAAACGTTAAAAAACAGGCAACACCACTACTAAACTTTTTACGATTACAATTTAAAGTTGAAACAGGCGTTAGGGGGTCGGTAATATGCAAAAGAAACGCCGATGATGGCCCCAGTCTTCTGGTTAATCAAAACTTTTTTACATTAAATGGAGCCTGTGTTAACGTTTTACCTCAAGAGTTTTAATTTAGTGGCTTCGTATGATATTTTTATAAAAGACACTTTAAGGGGTTTTTTAATGTTAGTTTAGAAGAACTAATCATCATTCTTCGTCAAACTGCAGGACATAATTTTTTTTTTCAAAAAAAATGCATAATTTATGTGAATATTATACACTATAATTCTCGGATTTAAGTCTTAAGAACTTACCGCCACACCAGTGTGCCTCATACAGTCCATAAATGATCTATAGCATATTCCACTCTTTTTTGTCCTTCTTTCTATAAAATATACAAAATTAAACACATTAAAAATAGATTTTTTTTTAATTTGTGTTTTATTAAGTTTTTGATATTTCAGGGTCTTATAATCATAAAAATAAAAATTGCTAGGCTATCACAAGGTGAAATCCTAAATTAAAATTTTGTAGCTCAATTTATACGCTCCTAGGGGACTCTTTTAATACTCTTTTATCTTACCTAGCAAGCAACAGTATTGCACCCCTTGACTTTTAAGAAACATTTCTCTCTTTGAGTAATTAAACTGAAATTCCGGGATCTTGGAGTAAGACATGCAATTAAATATGTACTTTTAGGCATCTTGCAAACTCCTAAAGAGAAAATAGAAACTTTTTATTCTTCTTGACTCTAATTTTAAATTTAATCTTTTGTTGGCTATGTTCCAAATTACTGTTTTTTCCACTACAAATATTCCTAACCAAGGAGGGTTGAAAATTCCTGTCAACCTTTAGGAGGCTTAAATCTTGCTTCCTAGGGCGCAAGTTTGGGAAATAAATTTTCCAATAGGGCCAAAGGGTGACCGGTTTAACCAAGGGTTAAACCGCATTCCTTCGGTTTAATTAGTTGCGATAGTTCCGGTCTAATTTTGAGTTCGTTAGATATGGTTACTTAATACAGGTTGGCTGGTTATGTGAATGGCAAATATAGGGCACGACAAAGGAATGCTATTTATTACAATGAATGACATTTTAATGCTTAAGTTATTCCAAGTTAATAATAAATGTTTTTCTTTAATTTTAGGTAAGAGGCCTTTGCAGTTTTAAACTATAGCACTACTGGTAAGCTAAAAATTAAAATTTAAGTAGACAATTATCAACATGTATAAAAGTGAATTTTTTTGGTACAATTGCATCCAAATTTAATTTGAACGCGATTTTTTAGACTAAGATGTGGCTATGGTTAAGAAACGTGAATTGCTACCTGTTGTTCCTAATAATCTACATGCATGTGTGTAATGGTAATAAACCGTTTTAAAGTAATTAACAAAAAGGTCAGGTAGGTCAGCCCAAGAAGGCAATGTTTATCATTGTAGAACATTTCTGAAAATATTCGGTAAATCATCTTCTAGTCGAGTTTTACAATGATTATTACTATAATCGAAAGTCGAAAGGTGGTTCCTAGTAACAAAGGTAAAATAAAAACTTGTTAAATAGTTGTTTATCTGAATCTATATCAAAGGTCCATTCGTTAATAAATAATTTACCATTCAAATTTGGATATTTAATTCGTTTTTTTTTAAATGGCTGTTAATTATATGTACGATTTACTTTGTAAAACTAAGAAGTATGTGTCTGAAAACTTTAATAAAATGATTTGCTTTTCGGTGTTATTTTTTAAGTTCTGAAGCTAATTTTCTCTTCTTAAAAGAACGAATACGAAGCATAATTTAAATACTCAACAATTAAAATTGCCCTAAAGAAGAATAAAATAAATTATCAAAAATTTCAGTTAGTCAGTAAGTTGTTAATAATCGATTAACGTCTTAATCTTTTAAAAATATCGTGATATCGCTGAACCCTATTGTAAATATAAGTCATTAAATCGAAACTGAATCAAAGTCCTTCTAAACCCTGAGTATATCTGAATTTGGACGAGGAGTGATTGACACAGTCAAAGGCTTTCGAGAAATAGATGAAAATGAAATTAGCACCAAAAAATTAGCTTATGTTTATTAAAATATAAGGCATTAGATCGAAGTTAGTATTAAGGCGTATCAAGATCCTCCTGAATTCTGACTGAAACTAAATTTGTGCAAAGAGTCAAAGGCCTTCAATAAATCGATGAAGATGGCATCGACCCCAAAGGATATAATAATGTGAGATAAAAAGACGTAGATTGGTGGTAGTTTCCTTCACACATGGTTTCTTAGTCGTTCATTCAAAAGTAGCATGCAAGCTAGCAGTTTTGAGATAACCACTAGGGTATCAGAAGATTTTTATTTACCAATATCACCAGCTCTATCATTAATTCTAAACAAATATTCATAGGTGGCATTGAATTAAATCTTTGGCATTAGTGTTTTCTAAGTAGACCAGGAATTTTAAAGTTTTCTGAATTACTGGGTCATAGAAACGAAACGTCTTATAGCTTTCAGCACTCTTTGAACTGTATAAATGAATAATCACTCTATGTGGCAACCTAATCTATGACCTGAATAAGAGCCGAGTCAGTTTTGTCAACAGATGCATAGGATTCCAACTTAGGCAGCTCTTAGGCATAGTATCTGAAAAAGGATGGATGATTAATTTGGAGAAGGAGAAGAATAGGAAATATTATCAATGGATTTGCGGGAATACCTTCAGCAACATGAAGTTCGGAAATAAATCTTTGAGAAAGTATTTCTTGTCAAGAGGTTTGATTTCCAATATCTTTTAAGTTGAATGTTGAACTTAACTCTTTGAAGTACTTAGGGACAAAATTTAACCCACCTATTATACAACTCTACATGTATGTTGGAGTAAAATTTAACCCACCTATAATTGTTTTTTTCCCAGTAATGTACGTCGGTTTATTTATTTAACCGTCTGACTATATGATCATATAAGCCTTAGACATTAAGAGTATAAAGTGCAGATGTCGCTAGATTGTGCCTAGTAATTCAAGTGGTTATTCGTTTGTTTATGTTTTGTTGTTGCACGTTTCGTTCTAAAAAGGGTAAGATATTTTTGTTTTATTGTTTTTTTTGTTAAAAATATTTGATATACTTTTTATATAACTGTTTTATACTAAATAACTTGAAATTATTGAGGTACTTACAATCTATTTTCTATATTCTATATTTTTGACTATGGGTTAAATTTTGTCCCACCATACAAGCAAGGTTTTTTTTTAGGTAAGAGCAAAATATGGCAAGTGACTGATTTCCAAAACCATTACCTTTTAAGCTTATTGGTTTGACCGAAAAGGATCTTTATAATTAAATTGAGAATATTGAAAATTCGAACAGTGAATTTGTAGGCATTCCATGAGATATCGACTCGGATAATGATAGTTGTAATGGAAATGATGTAGACGAGCCAGAAATCACAAATAATTTATCAGAACCGGATAATATGGTAATATCATCATCTGATGAAGAACCGGAGGAATGGGATCCCAAGGACCTTATTCCATTGAGCGAATTAAAAACATTATTCAAAATACAGTGAGTAAGAATAATAAAACGGTTCCACCTGTACAATTTATGGAATATTCAGGACTAGCTAGGAGAGGATTAGGGTGACATCATAAATTATTTTTAAACTTCTGATTTCAGATAAAATTGTCGAACATATGGTGTTTCAAATAAACGTCTACGCAGAGCAAACTTTTCACAATTCCGGCAAAAGTTATAAGCCCACCGATAGTGTAGAAATACGTAAATTTATTGGTATAAACTTACTAACGGGTATCAAAAAGCTGCCGTCATATCGGGATTACTGGAGTACAGATCCAATTTTACATGATCCCTATATTAGTAGACTACTCACTGTTCATCGCTTTGGTTGACTCCTAAGTAATGTACATCTTAATGACAACAATTTCATGCCCAACCGAAATTACGATAATTTTGATAAATTATATAAGGTAAGACCATTTTTAGAAATGTTGAAATCCAATTTTCAAGCCTGTCTGCATCCTCACGAATTTTTATCAGTGGATGAGTCTATGATAAAGTTTAAAGGCCGGTATACGATCAAACAATACATGCCTGCAAAACCAATAAAGAGAGGCTATAAAGTGTGGATGATAGCTGACAGCACTGGATATTGCTGGGATTTTGAAATATATTATGGCAAAACCGGTCCTGTTGCAGAAAAATGTTTGGGTACCAAAGTAGTGCTTCAGATGACACAAAATTGAAAACACAGGTATCATAAAATTTTCTTTGATGGAAGATAAAGCAATGCACAGAAGTGACTCTGACTGGTACGTGAGTTCTACAGGACTTTCAGCATTTAAATGGCGCGATAAAAGAACAGTTCACCTTCTTTCAAATTATCACAACCCAGATGACAAAACTGAGGTCAAAAGGAAAGCGAAAGACGGCAGTGTAGAAAACATACCTTGCTCAATAGCGTTGACTGATTACAATAAACATATGAACTCAGTAAATAAATTTGACGAAATGAGGACAGTTTACGGCCTCCATCGAAAAAGCAAAAAACGATGGCATAGAATCATGTATTTCTTCATTGATGCTGCTGTTGTTAATGCTTAGGTGCTTTACAAGTTATCTGAAGGGCTTAAAATGAACACGAAAGAATTTCGTTTAAATATTATAGAACATCTAATTGCTGACAAATTGGTAACATCATTACAGGGTACCGAAAAACCATTACCAACTCCCATTAAAAAAAGGAAACCTTCCCAACCAGAAACGATTAGACTTACTCAAAGTACACATAAGCCCGTACGAACCAGTAGACGAAGATGTGCAGTCTGTAGTTCCAAGGAATTTGAAATACGCACAAACTGGACCTGCAGCGTGTGTCAAGTTCCCTTATGTTTGGGAAAGAACAAGTCTTGTTTTCAGTCCTACCATACAAAATAACTTTAGGCAGTGGTATGGTGGGTTAAAATACGTACCATGAGTTTTTTAAAGAAAAAAGTAAAAAATTTGATATTTCTCAATGTTATGTTTTATTCTAGTTGAATTAGTTTTTATGTTTTTTTGTTATAAATAAGAATACATTTTTTTTGTACCACGTTCAACATTCAGCTTTAGGTTGTTTTCTTTAAACTTTTATTGTTCTCATTTAGTATATTATTTTCTACTCCTATTTAAAGTAGTTTTATATGTTTTTATTAGTCACATATTTTCAGTATCATTAAAGCAAAAAAATGATCCCTATAGTTTTAATGTAAAAAGTTCTTTGGTAAAATTCGCTTAAATTTTGGGTAAAAGTAGCTTAGGTTATTCCGAATCAAAGATCTCAGAGTTCCGAACTTATTTGGGATCTGGATTGTCTGCAGATGGTACTTTTTAACAAAGTTTTTAAGTATAATTCTATTACAATTTTCTGAGGTTCTTAAAACTAAGACGAGGATAGCACAGTATTTTTAGTTTCTATCTGGATCTTCTGGATATTTGGTTTTATTAGTGTACTTTGCAAAATTACATCCAAATCGTATCATTTTAGACTAAGGTGAGAATATAAAAATTACAATTTAACTTTTCTCTCAATTTTTTTGATATCACTGTTCCATTTGTTAATTACCATCTGGATCTTATGGATATTTTTTTATTAGTAGATAAATAAATAGTTTGACAACTTTGGCATTTTTTCAAATAACAAACATTTTTTCAAATAACAAACATTTATTGAGAAAATTTTATTGCAATTCTTTGAGGTTCTTTAGGCTAAGACAAGGATATCACAGCATTTTCAGTTTCTATCTGGATCCTCTAGAAATTTAGTTTTATTAGTATGGTTTGAAAAATTACATCTAAAACGTATCATTTCAGATGAGAATATAACAACAATTGCACTTTTTTCCCAAATTTTTCGATATCACTGTTCTATTTGTTAACTACTATATGGATGTTATGGAGATTTTTTTATTATAGCAGAAATAAATGCTTGACCATTTCTTCAAGTAAATATTCATTAAAAAAATGTTAGCAGTTTTAATGTTTAAATTAAAAAAAATTATTTGACTCTTCAGAAAAATCTAATTGAATCGATGAATTTTATGCAGCTTTTAATATCCAGTTTTCCTCACAAGAGCCTTTTTATTGTAATATTGGTATTGTTCTTTCCCGTACATAATATTATTAGTATAATAAATATTCAGATCTACTTATACCGGGTAATTTAAAATTGAGTGCAAAAATTTCAAGGGCGTATTCACCAGCCAAAAATAAGAAATTTTTTTTATAAAAACGAGACAGACAATTTTTTTTTTTAAATTTTTTTATAAAAAAAAATTGTCTAAAAAGCGGTGGCGTACCATAGTATCACCTATAAGTATCAAGTAGGTAGTCCCCTAAAACGCCACTGGAATTAAAAAATTTATTTTATTCCTACCAAAGGAGGGTCTTTATGACGACAAATAAGCTTACCAATTTTTATTTAAATCGGATAAAAGTATTTTGAATAATTGATAAAAAACCGATTTTATTAAAAAGCTTTTACACTCTGTATCTAGAAGCAAGTTAGGACATACGTTTATAGGAAAAAAAGTTCTAATTTTTGGTGAGTAAATACTCCCTTGAAATATTTGCACTCAATTTTAAATCACCCTGTATTGTAAAAACTGTTATAAAACACTTAAAAAAAAATGTCCAAATTCCTCATTTATCGTAAATATAAATCTCTAAATTTATCCATCCGTGAAAACAGACGGTGAAAGAAGACAAAACAAACAAGTTAGTTGGCCGGGTGCCATATGTGTCTTTCATTAGACACGAAGTTTTTCCCTCAGCAAATCAGTTATAAGAAATACAAAAGAAATTTTCGCTGAGGCGGGCGATAAAAACCTGCTTACTGGGGGGAAAAATTACAAAGGGATGACCAAACCCAAACTGTCACGATTTTAGGAATAGAGCTAGAACCGATAAAGTTGTTGTTTTGGTCTGATCTTTTCTCGATTTATTTCAGTTTTAACAGTTAGTTTATGGAGTTTGAACAGCGTTATTTGGTTTTCAGAGTAGAATTTCTTATAAGGGTAAGTTAAAAGTTGCACAGTTTTTGGACAGTTTAAGTTTTTGAAATATTGCTCTTTCATGCGTATAGATCAGCACAACTGTGCAAACCTGAGTTAAAAAAGTGTCTTTGTATTTTACAGTCTTCCTCTCGGTTATATCGTAGTATGTTTTTTCTAAAACAGAAAAGTGAAACACCTTTGAAAGGAACTACTGGCAAAAAAACTGTTAAAAAAATCTGATGTGACCGTACTTTGTAAACCACGCTCTATTTATAGTAAAAATTTTATTGCCTGCCTGTCTTGTACAGGAGCTACCCTACCTTTATCGAACTTCGTAATAATTTTTAAAAATAAATCAGTTTATCTAAAGAATGAATGCTACAAAGAAAAACAAACCAACTTTTAAAAAATAGCTAGGATATAGGATTTAAGATTAAGAAATGATACCTTATTAATAAAAATTATTTAAAAAAAATGTGTTTCATTTATCAAAACATGAGCCCTACAAAACTTAGAGGGTTTGATGGGGAAAAACATAATGGAGACCTTGAATTCGACCTTGGATATCATTGATTTTCAAAGTCAAAGAGAAATTTGAATTTAAAAAGACTAATCACATATAGGCAAATTAATTTAGGCTATCAAGTATGGAATGATTTTTAAGGAAACATATTTGAGGTTATAAATCACAAATTTATTATTAAGTTTTTTGCACTTAGTAAAAAACTAAAGAACTTGGTTAGTTAGAAGGAAAACGCACTAAGATGAAAACCAACTATTATATTAACTTGATGTTCTTAATAAGGATCTTAACTTTGGTTTAATTTAGTACTTGCTAACATCTGCAAAAGGATTTGCTATAGAAATGATATAAAACTAAATAGCTTGACAAATAGTCATTAAAAAATATTATTAGTTATTTAACAGCTGATAAAGGAAACAAGGTTATTATTTTATAAAAATTAGAATATTTTAAAAGAGATTATCTTAGTAATAGTGTTCATTTAAAAAGATCCAAGAAGAACCCTTTATCAAAAATTAAATCGCAGGTTAATATAGTAGTAAATAATTGCAAAAACTCTCTTTTCAGATAAATTTAAATTGCGATTTTTGATATTGTTTACAAAAAATCCATAAATCTCACAATAAAATGAGACTAATTAATTCCACTATTTAATTTTACACTATTTATATTTCAACGTCTTTGGTAAAGCAATTGATGATATAAAAATTAACTTAGGAAAGTTTTTCGGTCAAAAACACTTCGCAATTTCAAAAATAAATGATCTCGTTTTATATAAAGATCAAATTTTTCTCTGATTTTCTTTTGATTTAACTTCTTTGGGTTTTAAGTAATGGTTCTGATACTATACGACAAATAATTAAATTAAATTAAAACCAATACTTTTTACGAGTTTGGTTAAGATATTGGACCTATTCGACAAAAGCAAATTCAATATTGATCATTTTGTAGAACAAGTCAATAACTGTTATCCACTTTCAAACAAGAAACAAATAACCAAGTTCCGTTGTTAGATAATCTCGTCATAAAAAATAATAATAAGTTAAAATTTGATATTAATAGAAAAGAAAGTGATACTTTTAGATACATAACTGGTGACCCTAACTATTAGTTTTAGTATAACATAGCTAGCATGTATTTCTTAGTACATCGCTTAGTCTCATTTTCTTTAAATAGTAACAGATTTATTAAAGAAAAAAATTGCTTGGATCAATGATTATAATGATAAGATAATTGATAAGCTGATCAGAAGACAAGTTTAAAATTAATCTTGAAAACTCTACCACTTTTCGAAAGGACAAAAACAAACAAGCTTTTGTTGCAATACAATATGATCCTACCTTGATAGGTTTTGATAGGGTTTTTAAAGAGTTAGGTTAAGAACAGTTTATCAAAGTTCTGCCAAGTTAAGCAATTTTTAATAAAACTCAAGAGATAAAATGAAAACTAATGAAAAGGCCGAAATCTATTACATTATGTTTAAGGATTTTAACAAGAAGTATATAGAGTAAACAAGAAAATTAATTCACGTAAGATTTAAAGAATATCTAGCTTATGTGACACATGGAAGAGTTAAAAAGTCAAGTTTGACTAGCTGAACATATGTATTTTATATATTAACCATTTTGTAGGAATAGATAATTTGAAATTAGTCAAACCAGTGAATATTAATTAGTTACATACCGAAGTTGAGCAATATTTAAAAATCCATTCTTAATAGGGATAAAGGTCCAATGTCCTATATAATCAATTGTATAGTTTAGTTAATTTTTAATCTTTGTTCAGCTTCATTTGTTTATGCGCTCTATTAGTTACATTACTAGTATATAAGGCCACTTGTAGTTCAAGTTTAGTTTTAATCTTCTCCTGAAGATTGCTTAGTTAGAGTTTAAAATAAGTTAAAGCTCTTTGGTTAGCGGTGAAACGTTTCTATGATTTGATCATTTAAATTGTTTTTTTAGTGGTTACTGGACTTTGCCAAAAAAAGGTCGAATGCTTAGAAATCTGTAAATATCTTTATTTATAGTTGCAAAGGTATTGAGTAATGGCTTTAAAATAACGGTAAAAAATTATCTTAACTTTCGCGCATTCGTCATCGCAGTTCATGTCAGTATCAAGATGTTTTTTCAAGAAATCAATTTCTCCAAAAAATTAAGTTTGGTAAGCATTTGACCTTGAGTTGACTTTGTCAAGAAAAAATATTTTTTATCATATAGAGTTTTTCATTCTTTTTGAATTTTGGCACAAAAAACTCAAAAAAAGGTTTCATTTAAAAAAATTAACCTTACTTTCAAATGACCTTGTAACTCAAGGTTAAATTTAATTACACCGATATTTTTTCCTATCCAACTTTGAACTAGTAATTTTTTTATTATTGCAGGTATGCGATTTTATGAGTATTTTATTTTAATGGTACTACGCCATTAAAATAAAATACTCCGTATATTTATACAGAACTATAATACGACTAAAAAACTTGGTAAAGAAAGCCTTTTTTTACTACTATGCGTTAAGTACTTATTTTCCGTAATCAATGCATTGTTGTATATCAGTCCTATAGTCTGTCTAATAAGGCCTATATTAGATAACATGCGCACCTAATTAAATATATAAGAAAGATATTACTTTTTCTTCTTAGGAAGCCGTCTCCCTATGAACTAGATATAAAGGTCGGTAAGACGTTGAGATCTTTCGTTCTTTGACGGTTGTTAGCAGTCCTTTGTCTGTTTACCTATTCTCGTTACACTTCCCTGTCGGTTATTTTATCTATCCAGAATATACGCATACTTTGATTGAGGTACATCTCCAAGGCGTCAATATGCCTCCTGGTTTGTCGGTTGACAGAATATCCAGATCTTGAAACCATAAAGTTGTACTGTAAAGACATACATAGAGTTGTATGTTTAGGCTCTACTGCTGAAGACTCTAATCTGATTTGTATTGTGGAGTCATTATTCTCGTCGACGAGGGCTACAAGATATTTAATGGACGACACTTCTGCCACATCCTGGTTGGGTTGGGTTGGGTTATTTGGTTGTAATTTGAAGAATCCTCCGTCTTGGTGCCTT
Source organism: Anthonomus grandis grandis (assembly GCF_022605725.1). Classification (NCBI taxonomy): domain Eukaryota; kingdom Metazoa; phylum Arthropoda; class Insecta; order Coleoptera; family Curculionidae; genus Anthonomus; species Anthonomus grandis. The sequence continues at coordinate 12,860,185 of NC_065548.1, read as the reverse complement.
GGAGAATGCCACCACCTTAGTCTTGGCAACGTTTTTGTGTAGACCATACTGTGTGCCATATTAAACGATGAGATCATCATATTCTGGAGATGTGGGTGGCTACAACGACCACGCCCCTCTTTCACATTCTCCTGTGTGTTCCGAAACACTGCCTCTGAGTAGTAATATAAAGGAGAGAGAAAAGACACACTACTGTCTAATACTCCTTCTCATTTCTATTTCTTCGAGTGTTGTATCCTCTATCCTATTCCCAGCAGTTTGGTGCTAATGTAATAATGTTGGATTTCCAGCATCGACTCCAATGTATTTTATGACCTCAATGAGCTTCTGATGCCAGACACAGTCGAGAGCTTTTCGGTATTCAATAAAACAGACACACATATTAACATTCATGTCTTTGCATCGCTGTGTAAGAACTTTAAAAGCGAAGACATGCCTAGGGCATGCGTGGGCATCCGCTATACTGTCGTCCACACTCGCAGAGAAATAGAGAAATATTGCAGAATGTAGGAAAGAATGCTGAGAAATATTTTGAGGATATGCGACATTAATCTTAGGCTTATAAATCAGTGATCGTCGTATTAAGAAGCGTTAGGTTATTTTTTTTGGCAATGCGATGAACGTCGAGTTTTGCTAGCCTGTTGGTATTTTTCTAGTTTTAGGCCTCTATCATCTGCACCGACCATTAATTCCAAGTGAATTCTGCATGAATATTATCTGGTCTCACATCCTTGTCATTTTTCTGAAGTTTTAAAGCATATGGCACTTGTTCTGTTGTGAAAACAGGGCTGGGATCATAGTCTTAAGGTGGTTGATTGGCGTGTGTCATTAAAGAGGGTCTTAACAGACTTTTTTATTTTGAAGGCTTTTTCTCAACGCTCGTTAAGATCTTGTTGCTAGTGTCTTTCAAAATACCTTTGGTGTGAAAATGGATTTTTTTTATTACTTTGCTTTCTGGCATTTTGACCATTGTCTGTCATCTTTGTTATTTTTTAAAGGCTTGTGACGAACAATTAAAGGCATGTCCAATATCCTTCTTCAGAGTTTTCTTCTTTAAGAAAATCTACTTAGGCTCTACATCGTTGTAATTGCAAAAAGTAGTTGTTTGTAGACGCCCTTCAGTTGCTCTGGTTTCTGGACACTTTAGGATCAAGAAGTCTGTTAACATTGACTCGCTTTGGTTTATTTGGACGTTGAACTCTATTGAAGTAAAGAAGCTATAGACATATTACTATTACACATTGTGATCGCTATTAACATCTAGGCTATGTTATTGCTGATTTGAGAAACTTCATTAAATAGTAGTTGTTGAGGTCGAAATCTATCGGATTACTCACTATGTAGCTATCGCGATCAGCTAGGAATTTCAACGTGTATGGACGTCTAGCATGTTCTTTGAGAAAATTGTTGGCAGCAGAGATGTGACGCTCTAGACAAAATTTCACTAGACCCCTATTTTTGCGTATGCGAGGACCATATTCTCCGTAGATTTGGGCTTTAAAGTCACCAAGAAGAATTGTGATCACCCTTTTTTTGTTGTTTTTATAGCTTCTCCTAAAGCGGAGTATTGAAATAAAATCAATTACTGATTTTTCTAGTTCAAAGGACATGATTTAACTGGTGTTTGGGATTATCGGCACCAGAATAGTAGGGAAAGCTAGTCCTGTGACTTCCAGCCTGGCTACCGTATCTCGCTTAGTCCCAAGATCTTGATCATTAGTCTATTTTAGCAGATGCATCGGAAAATTTTCCAGCCATATGAATAGGCTACGGATGTACCTTGTAATATGTTAGATTTCTTTTATATATATATTTATATTCTGCTAGATTTCATGAAGATTCTTCATACCCTTTCCCCACTTAAGGGGTGCTTTCCCCACTTAAGGGGAGCGAATTTCAATCTGATGAAGATGCTATTAATTGAAAATTTTAACCCATTTTAATATTAACACAAATACATAAAAAATTTATATTTATCTAAGGATCGTATGCTTTATTTATTTTTTGACATTTGACTTTGACTTTTACGCACTAAATCGCAAATTTAAGGTATTTTATGCCTTAGTGTACCATGGTAGCTTTTAGTACTTTTCAAGATTTTTTCAGTATCAAAAAAATATTTATATGAATTGACACAGAATTTCCATTTATAAAAAAGAGGATAATTCTACAAGTTTTAAGGAAAAACATGACCTAAAAAAATTATATGAATTTCCTCCAATTTCCGGAAGAACAATAATTTTTTGTCGTAAATTTTGTAAATCCTAAATTATTGATAAATTAATTAAATCTCTATTCTATCATTTTTGGACAAAGTTGGATATACAAAAGCAAAGATAATTTTCACCTTAAAATACTGATAGGTAAATAAGAAATTCAGATAATGTTGTTGAAAAAAAAATAGTGATTGTATATCGATATCCGAACCACATTACTTCCATACAAGTCATAATGGTCCTGTTAGCCAAATTAAACAGAGAACTGTTTAATATGCTTGAAGGAACACAGCCTAAATATGGCCACTAATAATAATTGGAAATGCGTCTGATTGCCAGCGGTTCGAATTATGCAAAAGGGGGGGACAATGATCGTAATAGAAGATAAACAATCCATTGGTAAACGTTGTTTTACCCTTATATACCTTTCTCCGTAAAGCCTCAATTGGGAATATATTAGATTTTGTAGTAGGTAGGCATGTCTTGAATTACGATTTTTTTTCAATTATGTTTATTAAAATAGTAAAAAATTAATAATAGATATCAGGAAAAAAAACTTAAACTAAAGATGCATATACTCTATATTGTAAAATGAATTTCTAAAAATACAATTATTTAATGCAATATAATATAAATTGAAAGCTTTTATAAGTGGCTTATGGCCTAACTGTTTCAATTCAATTTAAATTTTAAGCATTACAAACCAAGTCACACAAAGGAAAATAATATAAGCCAGCAATACAAAACTCGAGCGGTTTGTAGTTGCGTCGTTCCCTCGTTTTAAAAACTTAAATCACACGGTTAGTTCACGGAAAGACTGAAAAATAAGGCGGGATTAAATGAAAATAAAGTGGCCGGAGGGAAAACAGTTAATTTTACTTAAGGCACGCCACTATGACATCTCCTGGCTACAAATTGTAGTCTTAAAACTTTAGTAAATTATTTTAAGGGTACAGCACTTCTCTATCGGTCGCATTATAGTTTTCTGGGTTAATTCTGTCCCGGTGCATGTGCATGTTTTATGAAACTAGTAGCGCGTGGAATATGGATCGTGGATCGTAAGTTTTGGGATGAATATTGTAGCTGCACCCTTTAAAAAATGGCTAGTTGAATCCAAATTTATTTATTTGAAGAGCTCATTGAATTCTTTAAATATGAAAGCCTAAAGCCTAGATATTTTCTTACAGTTTTAAGACTTTTCAAGAAAGTTCAAGTTTTGAAATTTGGGATAAAGTTTGATTTTTTACTTATAACAGCCAAAATAAGTAAAAAGCCAGGCATAACTGAAATGGATCTTATACACATTTCCATATAAATATTCTACGTATTGAAAATTTTATAACACTTTTCCCCTTTCAAGTTTGATCGCCTTAAACAATTAACATTTCCAGGGTTAAAGATGGAGCCACCTGAATTATGCTAAGGCGCTACTATACACTTGTATGTATGTATTTTTACCTTCTAATAACCGCTCCCCAGATCTAGCGTTAAAAACCATTTCGAATTTAATAACGTGTCCATAGGGGAAAACTGTCTTTCTTGATAATATCATTCAGTCATCGATAGTCCACACAAAATCTGGTAAATCCGTCCTTTTTCTTTACTAGTACAACTGAAGATGTCCAAGGACTCTGGGTTGATTTTATAACTGCTTGTGTCTATATTTTGTGATGCATTTAGGCAACTTTAACTTGTTTAGCTAGCAGAATCCTTGAAGGTGATTTTTTTGTCACAGGATCGTTTTCATTTATTATTCGATGCTGCACTAAATCAGTACTTTCCAGGTGATTATCGTGCAATGAAAACAAATTTCGATTGTCTTTAATGGGATGTCGCAATGTAATATTCTGGCCCATAGTCAAATTGATAGAGGATTATTTAAAAGGCTTTTGTAAGCATACAGAAAAAGGTCTGTATGCTAAAAAACAAATTCTATCAGGATTCTTCATGACTGCTATAATTTCATCGTATACGCCAATGTTCTTTCCTTGTTGGTTGATAATATCCTTTCAAATTTACCATTCAAACCAAGATAGTAGATTTCTTTTGCATAGATAACGTCCTTGATAGAAAAGGTAACGTTCCTGTTCTATGGATATAATTAAAACATCTTCTTCGTCTTTTCCTCCAGTTGTGGCATTAACTTCAATTTGCTGGTATGGTAATATCCTTAAATTAGTTAATGACTCTGGTATTTTCTTTATTTTCATATAGGGGGTGCATTCAAATTTCTTCAGTCCTCGTCATCAGTATCTGATTATACACATCTATTTTAAAGGGCATTCATAACATCTAATCCTAATTTGACATCATTTATGATTTCTGCCATAAGTACTATTGGAATGTTGTTAAGCCAATGGTAATTTAAGCTTTTTGTAGTCCAATAATTGCAATACTTTAGCAAATCTTCTTTTATGAGATTTATTAGGTTTTCTTGTTTTCTATCTGGCCTTTTATTTCCTTTTTCAGATCGTTTCTTATAGGTTTGATCAGGTTTTATGTTTCTTATCTCCTCCTTCCTGTTTTTCCCTTTGCTTCTTAACTTGTTCTTCTTGTTTACGGTGTCGTTCCTCTTGTTCTTTTTTGTATTTATGATTTTGTTTCTTTTGTTTTACTCTTTAATCATATGCACGAAATTACATTATTAAAGAATTTGCGGAAAATTTGTACGATTTTGTAAGAAGAAATTTTAACACAAATAAACAGGAACTGCTTCTTTTATGAAAGAAATAGTGTGTCGTACGCCGTTAAGTTATGCCTGATTTATTTTATTTTTACTTTAATTAGGCTATTTTAAATATTGTTTCTACAACTTGATATTCTTTTTGCAATAGTGAAAATTTTTTTCAAATTTATGGCTATAAAAATTTACATTCATATTTTTTTTTAAATTTTAAAATTGGTTGAAAAAACAAAGTTTCAAAAAGAACTTAAGGCAAGACAAAAATAATTTAGAAAACATAAAATTTAAATAAAAACAAAATTTTTTCGGGTTTGATATTATTAGAGGATATAATTTATATATCTTCTAATATATACTTATAATTAGAGGATGGGAATATAGTGATAACAAAAATCACTTTATTCCCGTCCTCTAATTTTCAGACTGAGATAGGGATATATAAATGAGAATTAAATTTTTTCTTCTATTTTCCATATAATTTGTCCATTTTATTGATATTTTCTGAATCATCTGGAAATAGTGTTTTTCAGGTTTATTTTGTTTAATTATACTAGAAAAATTTCACTTTATTCTTATCCTCTTATTTTTGGACTGAGATAGGGATATATAAATGAGAATTAACTTTTTTCCTCTATTTTCTATAATATCACATTTTAATTTTATTGATACTGTCTGGATCGTCTGGAAATAAGATTTTTCGAATTTATTTGATTCAATTATACCAGAAAAATATCACTTTATTCCCATTCTGCTCTAATTTTCAGACTGAGAAGGGGATGTATAAATATATGGGATTAAACATATTTAATTAAATTTTCTCTTAAGAATGTGTAAATCATAACCTTTAAAGTTATGCATATTTTTATATTACTAATAATGCTTACTTCAGATGATAAATTAAGTCTTTTTATTTTTTATTATTTTTCGTAAAGTTTCTTTAATAACAGCTCAATTTATTTTTCAGTCTTTTTCTTCGCCTATGTGTTGTTAAACATCTACTAAATTGATCTTTCAGATATCCTTTACCTTTAATACCAACTGAACGTATTTATATTGTTATATTAAACATTATTATAACAATATTTATGATTTCAACTTTTTTTTAAATTATGTTAATATAATTTTACAGTTATAAGTTTAAGTTTATAAATTTATTCAAAAAAATGTATAAATAAGTTTTTAGAATTATTCATATAAGTTTCTTTACTTTTTTTTCATTTTCATTATCTGTATAAAGCAGACCTCTATAAAAGTTTAAAATAAAAAACGTGCATTACTTAAATGGATACAAGAGGCAATTCCTCATATAAGTGTAACATTGCAAGGATTTAAATAGTTTTAATTAAATTATTGATATATTCCTTATAGCTCGTTAATCATTTCTCAATTTTGTACATTTTTTAAAAATAATGTCAATACCTTTTAATCAGTCATATTTAGGCTAAAGAAAATTTTACAGATGTTTTAATTTTCTTTAAATAATAATACCAGGACAGTGGTTCAAATAGCGAAAATGAATTATTATTAAATTTTCCTAATTAAACCAAATTGGGCAATAAATTAACTAATTCTACAAATTTTGTATTAATATATTTAAGTAACCCAAACATCATGTAAAAAAGGAAATATTTTGTACGTCTATTACTGGACTCAATTGGACTAAATAATTTAAATTTAATATTTTTTGGAAGGCTTATAGCATTTTAAATTTAATATTTTTATCATAAGAACTTTTGATCTTTAAGATATCAAACAGAATACATAATATATTTTAAATGGGGGCAATTGCTGAGTCAAAGTCCCGGGCACTTAACCTAGAATTTTATTAAATTGTGAAGCAAATTGGCCCGAAATCAAGTTTGAAAGTTCCTTCCTCGGCCGCCACGTAATGTATAACTAGTCTCCGTTTCAACCGGCGGCATTTAGGAGATTTAACTGGTAATTTCAATCCAATTTAGCTACAATTCTGCTAAACGTGACGTCGCTAGAAATTGCTTATTTTCAGCGCCCTCCAGTTTACATTCTCTTCAATAATTGATGTCGTTCCCTCCATAGGACTAATTCTTAATTAACAATGTCCCCGAGTGGAATGCCGACTATTTTTTTAATACTTTTAAGTGGTTTCTGCGTGCAATATTGCAAAAGAAAAATTAAACAAATAAGCAACGGAAATAATTGCCCAAAATATTCTGCTGAAAGGCGATATTTCAAGCGGGCGTAATACTTTATCTTATTTAATTGTATTTTCAAGTTAAAACTCGCACCCGGAAGGGGCTAATTGCCAAGGGGTGTCGAAATTTACTGGTTTACTTTGTTTAAGTATCAGTTTTTTAAGCCCGAGATTAATTTCCCAGACAGATTGCGCTAAGGGTGTGTAAATTTTGTTTGAACTTCCTTGCTAATGCTTTGGGGTAAAATAGGTTGCTTTAAAAAACACCTTTTGTTGTGTAAATATACCTTGTTGAGTAATCAGTTTTGTAAATATTTTTTTAACCAAAAAAACTGCTTTATAGGAGGTATTAGTAAGTATACTATTAAAAACAAATCATATTCAGAAAAACTTTACTGTTATATGATAATTTTTGTAAAAAAATAGTGTGACATTCCCAGTTAAGTTATGCAAAATTTATTTTAATTTTACTTTTATTGGACTATTTGAATGTATTATTATTATTCCGATAAGTTTAAATTTTTTTTCTAAAGAAAATATATATTTTTAAAATGTGTTGAATTTCAAAAAAAAGCACTTTAAAGAAAGCGAAACATTTGAGAAAACCTTGAATTAAAACAAAACACAATACTTCTGTAATTGTATACTATTTCAATTAAATATTCTCATTGGAATTTGTATATTATAATGTTTAAAGTTATAGATTTTTTGATATTGCTACTAATGCTTACTCTGTAGGAAAGTTTAATTGTTTTGAATATGTATGACTATATTAAAAAAAATAGAGTGACTGCTTGTCAGGAAAGTCTTAAAAAACTGCATTTTAAAATGCAGTGTGACAGACTCCATTAATTTTTGCATGATTCATTTTATTTATGCTTTTATGAAACTATTGTAGTATGTATACCTATTAACCCTATAACTTGTTATTTTTTTTGTATTCCTATAGCTTGTTTTATTGCAGTTGTGAAGTTTTTCCACTTTTATTTCTATAAAAAGATTTACAATTTTTTTCTTAAATTCAAAATTGGTTATATTCAAAATATCAAAAAAAAAACTTAAGGCAAAGCAAAAACAATTAACGAAACATTAAAGGAAAATAACACTTTTAAATTGTAAGCTATTTAAACTAAATCTTCTCATAAAAATTATTAATCTTTACTTTATATGATAATAAACGGTTAAGACACTATTTCCCAGAAGTTTTTGAAAGGAACTCTTTTCAGAAAAATCTTAAAAAATAGCATTTAAAAAAAATATAACCATTTTTGTAAGAAATAGTGTGACTTACAAAGCTAGGTTATACATGATTTATTTTATTTTATATTACTATTTTAATTTTTTCATTAAATTTAAAATTCGTTGAATATCAAAAAGAATAAACTTTGAGTTAAGCAAAAATATTTTATTTACCGTGAATTTAAAATAAAAATAAAAATGTTGTAATTGTATACTACTTAAATAAATAATTCTAATATGATAAATTTATTTCCTTAATTTAAAATCAATTCAATATCAAGAAAAAAAAACTTTAAATAAAGCGAATAGAACTAGCGTAAAAATGATTATATTAGAATATTTAAAGTTAGACATAATTTTTATATTGGTATAATTACTTACTTATGAAAACAATATGATTAATTAAGCATTTAAAATTTTTATTGCTTCTTAGAAGTTCTTAAAAAAAACTTATATTAGCAAAATATTTAAAAAAAAGCATTTAAAAAAATATAACAATTTTATAAAGATATAGTGTGGAATAATTCGTTAAGTTATGCCTAATTTATTTTATTTTTTCTTTTATTAGACTATTTTATGCTATAAATTGTATTCCTATAACTTAATATGTTTTTTGCAGCTGTAAATCATAAGCTTTAAAGTTGTGCATATTTTTTATACTACTATTTATACTTACTTTATATGATAAATTAAGTAATTTAAATTTTTATTAAAAAATTTGAAAAAGTTCGGCTAAGAGCTACTGTATTAATTTTTACCTAATATATGTACATAAGATACACCTAACAGGTTCTAGTAATTTTATTCTTGAAATATATGCAAATTTACATTTAAAAAAATCCTTCGGGTAATGATATATTCATTTTTGTGGAATATTTAGTTATAAACCACGAAGTAAAATAATGATTTTCCTAAATTAATCATGGAACCTTTATTTTACTGTAATAAAAATGATTATATGTAAAGTTATGTAACTAAATTTGTAGTTTACAAAATAGGTCTATGGCAACGTTTTTTGTATTTCTAAATAATTAAATAATTTTCTTACAAAATACATGTAAAATCACATATAATCATACTGGTAGACAAAAATACAATAAAAAATCTTTTATAACTAAGTTTCTTAATTTTTTTTAAACTCTGTCAGAAATTAGCGATTTTATTTATAAATAAAAATACTAATAAAGTTACTATGAACCAAAAATTTAGAATATTTTTTTTAATAAAATGCATTACGAATTTTTTTCTTTATTAAATTAAAATTATATATATATATATTTTTAGGTATACTAATAAATTTATATTAAGCATGGTGAACTATTTTGTCTAAGATACATAATAGCAGTGAATTTAAAATTAATAAAAATATATAATTACCACATATATATAATATAATAATAAAATTACCCAGCTAGAATTAAACGCAACTAAACAACTTTCTTAAAGTTTTATGTAAAATTTTATTTAAAAAAAATTACAAGCAAGTATACATTATTTCTATTATAAAGTGATTAGGACTTGATGTTTTAAGGATATATAATTGTAATTTTTTTGTAATAATTGTTGCTTTACCCTATTATAAAATTTGTATTAAATTATATTATAAAACAATTCTTGTGACACATTTATTGAAAAATTAAATCAGAAACAACGCATTAAACTTATTATATTTTATGAACATTTTTAAAAGAAAATGTGTGACATACTCCGTTAAGTTATGCATGATTTATGTTATTTTTGCTTTTATTGGACTATTTTAACGTGCTTATGGTATTTCTATAGCTTTTTGGCAGTTATGATGTGTTTTCTCTGTTTTTTTTTAAATATATTACTATAAAAAATTTGTATTATTATTTACAATTATTTTCTTAAAATTAAATCAAGAAAAATTAACAAAAATAAAAAAAACTACTTTAGATGATCAATTTTATATTTTTTTCGACGTTTTAATGACTTATATTTTTAAGTTATAAAACTGTAGTAGGCATTGAATTTTAGCAAAATCTATTAAAATCTTTAGGCTGTCGGCTTACTGTTTATTAAGAAAAAGTACTTGCTGTAATAAATGTACTGTGAAATGGGGTGAATTTAATTTCGCGGGACGACTTTGATCACCATATCAAAATATTTTACATTTAAATTTCCCGCGCATATTAAGTGCCGAGTGATCCATGTCCTTTTTTTTGTCAGTTAAACGTTTTTTTTGGAGTTTGCAGCTCTCAAACATGTAAGTAATATTTAGACAAAAATATAACCTTCAAAAATTTGACTTCTATTTAAAAATACATGCAAATTGTGGATATGTGCGTGATATATATTTAGTATCCTGAATATGTTGTATTTTTATAACCTCAAAATGAAGTTTGCGGCGTTGTCGAATTTTATCAAATTTTAAAATTTATTGGATAGGGTCAAATTGATCAACTGAATGGGGTGAAATTGATCAGCAGATTGTAAAGCTTATACAAGGGTATATTTTAAGGCTACTAGTAATAATAATATTTTTGATTTTAGAATATTGACATAATGCCGAGAGTTTATAAGAGAAAAGTTGGGGCACGAAGGTACAAAGACTACGGTCAAGAGTCCATAGAAAAAGCGTTAGAAAAGGTCATGAATGAAGGGTGGAGTTTACGCAAAGCTGCAAAATGATTCAAGATTTCTTGCGGGACCTTAAATACGAGAATAGATACCATGGGCGTCACGTTAAAAGTAACGGCGGGCAAACCATTTTTAGCTCCAATGAAGAGCAATCAATTCTTAAATGTGTTGCTATTTGTGGCGAATGGGGGTTTCCTCTTAATTTAACAGATTTAAGGCATATTGCAAAAAACCTGCTAGATACTTAGTTCGTTCAGTGGTAAAATTTAAGGACAATTTACCCGGTACTGATTGGGTATTTTCGCTTATTTTTGCAAGAAGCTCTTCGAAAGTATTAGCACGTTCATGTTTATGGTGATAGATGGTCTCTTTGAGGTATCTCCAAAGGAAAAAATCATTAAGGGTTAAATCTAGAGCTCTAGAAGGCCATCGAATAAACCCTCGCGTGCTAATGACTTTATCTGAAAAAGTTTCTTGCAAAAAGTCACAAACCGTCGTGCCAAAGCTCCATTACCGTTAGCACGTCCATATGTGAAGACAATGTCAGCGTACTCTTGGTTGGTAAATTCCATTTTACAATACTGTTTAAAAAAACGGGCAGAAACTCGATTTAAAAAACAGTGGATGCAGTCACACGTTAAAATCACACGTTTTTATTTATTAAGCGAGTACCTAACTTATAACCCCCACCCCAAAGTACCTACTAGGTACCCCTTACCCTACAGTATCTAGTATTAGGTATCTCTGCTTAATTTTGTTTTTATTACTTTTTATTTACCTGAATATTTACCTAAACTGTCCTATAATAGAAAACCAATCCAGTAAGTTTTGTTTACATGACCTGCCGCACAAAAGAGGCCATAATTCTAAGAATTAGCCAGGCATCGGCATGAGTGATATCTTAAAATAAAGGCCAGAAGCTAGGCATTTTTAGAGAGGTTTGAACGATGAAAGCATTTTCATAACAATTATTTAAACATAAAACAAAGCATTTTTATTTTAACTCCATATTTATTTTTTACGTTTCAATATCTCTATTTTTTCTAATAAGTTTACACAGAAGCTTGCAATTAATCGTATTTTTAATAATACACATTAGACAAAACAAAATAAACTTTGAAACTCCGATACTAATTGTAACTTCCGCTCTATTACCGTTTAAGTGTGAAATCTTGAGAAAAATGCAAAAATTGCCATAAAAAAATTATAAACAAATTTCGACCGACACATATTTAGCTTAAAATGTTTGAAATTAAGTCAGCTATCACCCCCTTAAAGGATTGCATCTAGCTTCCGACACCCTGTATAATATAATAATAAAATTACCCAGCTAGAATTAAACGCAACTAAACAAATTTCTTAAAGTTTTATGTAAAATTTTATTTAAAAAAAATTACAAGCAAGTATACATTATTTCTATTATAAAGTGATTGGGACTTGATGTTTTAAGGATATATAATTGTAATTTTTTCGTAATAATTGTTGCTTTACCTTATTATAAAATTTGTATTAAATTATATTATAAAACAATTCTTGTGACACATTTATTGAAAAATTAAATCAGAAACAACGCATTAAACTTATTATATTTTATGAACATTTTTAAAAGAAAATGTGTGACATACTCCGTTAAGTTATGCATGATTTATGTTATTTTTGCTTTTATTGGACTACTTTAACGTGCTTATAGTATTTCTATAAGTTTTTGACAGTTATGATGTGTTTTTTAAGTTTTTTTTAAAATATATTACTATAAAAAAATTGTATTATTATTTACAAATATTTTCTTAAAATTAAATCAAGAAAAATTAACAAAAATAAAAAAAACTACTTTAGATGATCAATTTTATATTTTTTTCGACGTTTTAATGACTTATATTTTTAAGTTATAAAACTGTAGTAGGCATTGAATTTTAGCAAAATCTATTAAAATCTTTAGGCTGTCGGCTTACTGTTTATTAAGAAAAAGTACTTGCTGTAATAAATGTACTGTGAAATGGGGTGAATTTAATTTCGCGGGACGACTTTGATCACCATATCAAAATATTTTACATTTAAATTTCCCGCGCATATTAAGTGCCGAGTGATCCATGTCCTTTTTTTTGTCAGTTAAACGTTTTTTTTGGAGTTTGCAGCTCTCAAACATGTAAGTAATATTTAGACAAAAATATAACCTTCAAAAATTTGACTTCTATTTAAAAATACATGCAAATTGTGGATATGTGCGTGATATATATTTAGTATCCTGAATATGTTGTATTTTTATAACCTCAAAATGAAGTTTGCGGCGTTGTCGAATTTTATCAAATTTTAAAATTTATTGGATAGGGTCAAATTGATCAACTGAATGGGGTGAAATTGATCAGCAGATTGTAAAGCTTATACAAGGGTATATTTTAAGGCTACTAGTAATAATAATATTTTTGATTTTAGAATATTGACATAATGCCGAGAGTTTATAAGAGAAAAGTTGGGGCACGAAGGTACAAAGACTACGGTCAAGAGTCCATAGAAAAAGCGTTAGAAAAGGTCATGAATGAAGGGTGGAGTTTACGCAAAGCTGCAAAATGATTCAAGATTTCTTGCGGGACCTTAAATACGAGAATAGATACCATGGGCGTCACGTTAAAAGTAACGGCGGGCAAACCATTTTTAGCTCCAATGAAGAGCAATCAATTCTTAAATGTGTTGCTATTTGTGGCGAATGGGGGTTTCCTCTTAATTTAACAGATTTAAGGCATATTGCAAAAAACCTGCTAGATACTTAGTTCGTTCAGTGGTAAAATTTAAGGACAATTTACCCGGTACTGATTGGGTATTTTCGCTTATTTTTGCAAGAAGCTCTTCGAAAGTATTAGCACGTTCATGTTTATGGTGATAGATGGTCTCTTTGAGGTATCTCCAAAGGAAAAAATCATTAAGGGTTAAATCTAGAGCTCTAGAAGGCCATCGAATAAACCCTCGCGTGCTAATGACTTTATCTGAAAAAGTTTCTTGCAAAAAGTCACAAACCGTCGTGCCAAAGCTCCATTACCGTTAGCGCGTCCATATGTGAAGACAATGTCAGCGTACTCTTGGTTGGTAAATTCCATTTTACAATACTGTTTAAAAAAACGGGCAGAAACTCGATTTAAAAAACAGTGGATGCAGTCACACGTTAAAATCACACGTTTTTATTTATTAAGCGAGTACCTAACTTATAACCCCCACCCCAAAGTACCTACTAGGTACCCCTTACCCTACAGTATCTAGTATTAGGTATCTCTGCTTAATTTTGTTTTTATTACTTTTTATTTACCTGAATATTTACCTAAACTGTCCTATAATAGAAAACCAATCCAGTAAGTTTTGTTTACATGACCTGCCGCACAAAAGAGGCCATAATTCTAAGAATTAGCCAGGCATCGGCATGAGTGATATCTTAAAATAAAGGCCAGAAGCTAGGCATTTTTAGAGAGGTTTGAACGATGAAAGCATTTTCATAACAATTATTTAAACATAAAACAAAGCATTTTTATTTTAACTCCATATTTATTTTTTACGTTTCAATATCTCTATTTTTTCTAATAAGTTTACACAGAAGCTTGCAATTAATCGTATTTTTAATAATACACATTAGACAAAACAAAATAAACTTTGAAACTCCGATACTAATTGTAACTTCCGCTCTATTACCGTTTAAGTGTGAAATCTTGAGAAAAATGCAAAAATTGCCATAAAAAAATTATAAACAAATTTCGACCGACACATATTTAGCTTAAAATGTTTGAAATTAAGTCAGCTATCACCCCCTTAAAGGATTGCATCTAGCTTCCGACACCCTGTATAATATAATAATAAAATTACCCAGCTAGAATTAAACGCAACTAAACAAATTTCTTAAAGTTTTATGTAAAATTTTATTTAAAAAAAATTACAAGCAAGTATACATTATTTCTATTATAAAGTGATTGGGACTTGATGTTTTAAGGATATATAATTGTAATTTTTTCGTAATAATTGTTGCTTTACCTTATTATAAAATTTGTATTAAATTATATTATAAAACAATTCTTGTGACACATTTATTGAAAAATTAAATCAGAAACAACGCATTAAACTTATTATATTTTATGAACATTTTTAAAAGAAAATGTGTGACATACTCCGTTAAGTTATGCATGATTTATGTTATTTTTGCTTTTATTGGACTACTTTAACGTGCTTATAGTATTTCTATAAGTTTTTGACAGTTATGATGTTTTTTTTAAGTTTTTTTTAAAATATATTACTATAAAAAAATTGTATTATTATTTACAAATATTTTCTTAAAATTAAATCAAGAAAAATTAACAAAAATAAAAAAAACTACTTTAGATGATCAATTTTATATTTTTTTCGACGTTTTAATGACTTATATTTTTAAGTTATAAAACTGTAGTAGGCATTGAATTTTAGCAAAATCTATTAAAATCTTTAGGCTGTCGGCTTACTGTTTATTAAGAAAAAGTACTTGCTGTAATAAATGTACTGTGAAATGGGGTGAATTTAATTTCGCGGGACGACTTTGATCACCATATCAAAATATTTTACATTTAAATTTCCCGCGCATATTAAGTGCCGAGTGATCCATGTCCTTTTTTTTGTCAGTTAAACGTTTTTTTTTGGAGTTTGCAGCTCTCAAACATGTAAGTAATATTTAGACAAAAATATAACCTTCAAAAATTTGACTTCTATTTAAAAATACATGCAAATTGTGGATATGTGCGTGATATATATTTAGTATCCTGAATATGTTGTATTTTTATAACCTCAAAATGAAGTTTGCGGCGTTGTCGAATTTTATCAAATTTTAAAATTTATTGGATAGGGTCAAATTGATCAACTGAATGGGGTGAAATTGATCAGCAGATTGTAAAGCTTATACAAGGGTATATTTTAAGGCTACTAGTAATAATAATATTTTTGATTTTAGAATATTGACATAATGCCGAGAGGATAAGAGAAAAGTTGGGGCACGAAGGTACAAAGACTACGGTCAAGAGTCCATAGAAAAAGCGTTAGAAAAGGTCATGAATGAAGGGTGGAGTTTACGCAAAGCTGCAAAATGATTCAAGATTTCTTGCGGGACCTTAAATACGAGAATAGATACCATGGGCGTCACGTTAAAAGTAACGGCGGGCAAACCATTTTTAGCTCCAATGAAGAGCAATCAATTCTTAAATGTGTTGCTATTTGTGGCGAATGGGGGTTTCCTCTTAATTTAACAGATTTAAGGCATATTGCAAAAAACCTGCTAGATACTTAGTTCGTTCAGTGGTAAAATTTAAGGACAATTTACCCGGTACTGATTGGGTATTTTCGCTGTTAAAAAGACATAACAATGTAATAACTCAAAGGCTTGCAGCTAATATTAAAAGGGCTCTTGATATTAAAAGGCTAATATTAAAAGGCTTTTGTATTTTTAAACAAGTGTTTTTGATAAAGTTTTAAATACTGTAATGTTTCTTTTTTATTTTACCTAAAAAAATAACCAATTAGTGGAATTTTATGACTGATCAATTTCCCCCTAAGTGACAATTTCACCCCAAAACCTAGAAATATCTGTAACTTTTAAACGGAGTGATGAACTTAAGCGGAGGTTAAATTTTTCATAATGCATTTTAAGGCATTGCAAGAAGAATACAATTATATGGCACTAATCAAAGTCACCCCCCTTTTGGTATGAAATTGATCACACCTTATTTTGGCATTTTTTTAAACAACTTTAAATTTAGAGCAGATACGATTGCAAAATCCTTTTACGGCATCCATACACAATCATTTATGATTAATTTTAATATCGATACGCAGTTATCAAAAGAGTTACAAGCAAATTTACAAACGAAATGATCAATTTAACCCCGTTTCACGGTACTTGAGGTATGAGCTGTAGGTATTCTTGATGATAAGAATATAAATGATATAAAAACAAACTTAAAAAATACAATGCAATATAATATATGATGTAAAAGAATTATTGAATTATTATATCTATTAATGGAAACATGTATATATATTTAATACTGTATTCTTAGTATGTAACTTAAGATTATTAAAAGTGTACAGGGTGGGCCAATTTAGACGTTTTCTTATGGGAAGTCATGTCCCTGTTAGAGATAAAAAAATTTTGACCTCCATTCTCTGGGCTCAAATTTTAAAAGAAGTTTATTGAAGCAAATGAAATTTTGCTATGGCAAACAGTTTGGCCGCTAGAGGGCGTTTCTGAAATTTGGTCATTTTCGTTTTTCGGCTATGGCTGTTGTGTTTTTAAAGATAAATGATTTCTGTAAAGACTTTCTTATAGCACTTTTAAGCGCTTAACATGCTCATGATATTTAAATTTATACAGGGTGCTTCATTATATAATTTTTTTTTTTTTTTTTTTTTTTTTTTTAATGGAATGCATATTATTTTTTTGCATTTTCTTGTAGCCCTTAAAATTCCCTTTTTAAATATTCATAACACTAATAATCTAAATTTAATAGTTTACGATATATAAATAAATTTCTTAAATATTAAAAATACGTAGGTAATGACCCGCCATTTTAATCGCGTAAACGGAAGAGTAGGCGTGTTTTAAACTGCTATAAGTGAAGCTTAATATTTACATAAACAAACTTGTTTTTATAATCTATGTTTTCCTTTGTATTTATATTTTGATATTAGAATCCAACAACGTATCAATTTTTCAAAAAATTCCATATGATTAGATGTTTTATCAAATATAATGACAATTTAAGGGCCTGCGATATCAACGTCCTTATTAAAAATAAGTGCAGTTATTTAAGACACTCAAAGATTAAAAAAGGACGTTATAGGTTCTGTATTTTTTATTTGTGATACTTCAGTAAGCGCTTTTAAAAATCAAAAGTAAATTAAACAATAGCTCCTGTTTTATTAAATATTAATTATATTAATGGACAAATACAGTTATAAAAACTATATATGCTAAAAAAATAATACTGTAAAAAAAAAAAAATAAAAGTATTTATTTATTTATTTATTTTAAACTTAGAATATGAACTAACAAACAAAAAGT
The DNA here is from genome assembly GCF_022605725.1 of Anthonomus grandis grandis. Lineage (NCBI taxonomy): Eukaryota > Metazoa > Arthropoda > Insecta > Coleoptera > Curculionidae > Anthonomus > Anthonomus grandis. Next base: position 12,842,216 of record NC_065548.1, on the reverse strand, counting down.
AAAAACCAGATTTTATTTTTTTATTGATATTTTAACTAAAACTGCAACTCTATATATTACGTACTTATAACAAGTGTTTAAACTGAGTTCCTTCCTGATCAATGCACCAGCGGCTACGTTTTTCAACATTATCAACAGCGTTTCTTAATTCAATATTTGTTATTGTTGCAAATGCATTATGTAAAGCTTCTTCCAATATTACTCTTGAAGTAATTGGCTGTTGGTATACCAAGTCTTTTATTCTTCCCCAAAGATAAAAATCTAAGGGTGTTAAGTCAGGGGATCTAGGCGGCCAACGTATTGGACCTTGATTTCCTATCCACTGCTCACCAATCTGCTCATTTAAATAATTACTGACCACTCTAGAATTGTGCGGTGGTGCACCATCCTGCTGGAAAAATATAGGATGCCTCTGCTGGGATAGAGGCAATTCCTCTAGGAAGCGCTCAACAGAATTGCAGAATTTGTAAATATCGCTCTGAATTTAACTGTCCATCATAAATATAGGGACCAATAAATCTACCACGAAATATGCCTACCCATACACTAAAACTGTAACGGCCTTGATTTCTTACAGCCACCGGTGCGTGAGGATTTGCTCGAGCCCAGGTATACCTATTATACCTATTAAAAATGCCTGCACTACTAATCGATGCTTCATCCGTCCAAATACAATTGTAGCCAAATGTTGTATCTTGACCACACTTTTGCAAATACCACCGACAGAATTCCAATCTTCTATCACGATCCGCAGGAAAGAGATGATGAACTTTTCGGGTTCGATAAGCTTTATACCTATATTTTTTTAAAATCCGTCTTGCAGAGGTCCTTGGCACACCAGTTTCTACTTCCAATTTCCGGGTGGATAGATTAGAGTTATTTTCAATTGCGCCCAAAACTGTTATATCCAATAGTTCTTGATCGTCATTTATATTATTATTAGCATTTCTTCGCGGTTTAGCAAAAGAACCAAAATTAATAAGGTTTCTTTTTAATTTCTCAAACAGCGTACTATGTGGCTGCCCCCGTTCTGGATATCGTCGTTGATATAAATTACAGGCCTCTCTTGCATTTTCATTACATTCAATAAAACATTTAATCATATCGAATTTTTCATAGTTTTGATACATTGTGATTATCACATAAAAGAAATACAAAGTAAAACAGATTATGAAAATAAGCTTGTTTACGTCAAAATGACGTATTACTCAAAGCAGTTTGTCAACCGCCTACTCAACCCTTTATGCAATTGTTTCACCCGCAATTATGTCACCCACCTACTCTGTTTTTTAGGCGTTTTAAATGGCACGGCATTATAATTTATTGATACTTAAAAAATCTATTTATATCTCCTAAACTAATGAATTTAGATTATAAGTGTTATATATATTTGAAAAGGGAATTTTAAGGGCTACAAAAAAATGCAAAAAAATAATATGCATTCTATTTAAAAAAAAAATAAAATAATAATAAAGCACCCTGTATAAATTTAAATATCATGAGCATGTTAAGCGCTTAAAAGTGCTATAAGAAAGTCTTTACAGAAATCATTTATCTTTAAAAACACAGCAGCCATAGCCGAAAAACGAAAATGACCAAATTTCAGAAACGCCCTCTAGCGGCCAAACTGTTTGCCATAGCAAAATTTCATTTGCTTCAATAAACTTCTTTTAAAATTTGAGCCCGGAGAATGGAGGTCAAAATTTTTTTATCTCTAACAGGGACATGACTTCCCATAAGAAAACGTCTAAATTGGCCCACCCTGTACTTTATGAGACAGTCATTCTATTAAGAATTTACATCATTTAAATAATATTTTATTAATTTTCAAAAATTTTAATTTATTAATATAAAGCATAATAAAAACTGATACTTACTTACTTACTTGATATAGCTTACCAAAGATAGCAAAACTAAAAAAATTCCTGACCATATATGTATAATGATTGCGAATTTAACAGTTTATCTTATTACCTAAATTTTTATGAATAACCTAAAGACAATTGGCCTGGTAGTTCTAATACAAAAAATACGAGAGATTACCCATATCTCAAGCAAGAAAAAAAAATTAATTAATCAAAGTTTCCTTTAACTCCTTCAATTTAGCTATAGCAGATGTCCTTTCGCATGCCATCTAGGGCGCAGATTTAACTGGTGGAAACTGATTCGAGCATGAAACGTCCTTAATAAAAACTTTTGTCTCTGAACAGTCTTAGGCAGAATTATCGAGGATTTTGTAGAGTGCAAGACTATGTTTTGGGCGCAGATTAGGCGCACTTGATTTCATTGTTATTTCAGCCTTGATGCCTCTTGTTTGTTATCGTTCTTCTTGCGGAACAGATTATGGGTGGTATTATACTTAATTTTCTATCTTTAATTTAATTATAATTTTATTAGTGTAAAGTGTAAAACATACAGAGTCGTTCTATTTGTTTATTCTAAATATAGTTTTGTATTCTTTTTGTAAAATAACAAGGATAAACTTGCTCATAACTAAGTAAAAAATTTAAGAAATGTGGCTAAACAAATATGTTTGTATACTATCGTATGCTCATATTTTATTTTACACAAATTTTCTAAAATATTATCAAATTTCTATCAAATAAAAAATTTATTGCTAAACCCACTTTGTACACTATAAATTTAGCTACACAATTTTACACTTAAAAATTTGCAATATGGATAAAATAAAAGTTCCATCATGGTTTTTGTAAAAATACACTGCTTCGTTATTTATGACTTAATATTCCACAAGAATGAAAATACGGTTACTAAAACTTAACAAAATAAAAATGCAATAATAATAAGTAGCTCCTAGCTAAAAAAGTAAAGAAAAACTATTGTGATAAAAATTAGGAATACTTTATATATCATATATTAAAAGAATTTATAGCAATATGCATAACTTAAAAGGATATGATATACAAATTCCCGTTACATTTTTTTTAACCTGAAGTTTCGAACATGTTTCTGTTTTTTGATAAAACACATATCTATATTTAGAATAAACTAGTGGAGGGAGACTATGTTTTTCATTTTGCCCTTTAAAAAGAAATCTAGCCCAACTCAAACCAATTTTCAAAGAAATCATCTTTTACTTATTAAAATTACTAAAAACAAATTTATGTTTATTAAAGTATTACCGTATGAATTTAAACATAAACCAATTAACTGAAACACAAACGTTAACACGTTGCTTAGCCCAAATCCTCTATACATAGTAACCAATTTAGGGTTGTGTCCATCTGCGAATCCCTTTGACGAATATCTGGAAAATTAAGGGATGTTTGCGGTCAAATAGGACACTGCCGGATAGTGTTAAGACGAGAACCATTTCGACACATCTAAAATCCATTTGAATGCCTGTCTCTATAACGCGTTCTAATTTCAAAGTGTATGTGAAAGGGATGTGGTTCGGAATTGATTAAATTTTAAGGGAAATCTTAATTTTAAATTAAATAATGATTATTGCATGATGTTTTCTTATATGGATAAAGCTTGTGTCAGTTTATAAGTGGTTTGAAGTGTAAATCTGCCCATACAATAGGGATATTGAAAATTAATAATTGCTTTGTAACAATAGGGACTTGCTCTTAAGGATTTATTGGTTAAACATGCAGCATGACTTGGCATGAGTTGGTGGAATACCTGATGAGTGACAATAATAATAAAGAAGCATTAATGATTGTTAGGCTGTAATACGAGTTTCTGACTAGAAAAAATGCATTTTTTTTTATTTTGATAAATTTTAATAAATGAGGGATTTTGGTTACAAAAACTTATGAAACTCATTAAAAAAAACTACTTCAGACAACTGGTCCATCAAAATATAAATATTAATCGTCTAAAATAGTTTATTTTGCTTATAAAATATATTTTTACCAGTATATATATACACAGGCTGATGTAAGGAATCTGTTGAGAGTTTCAATGTAAGACGGAATAATAGCTTTATTTTTTATTATAAGAAGTTTTATTGTTTTATCGTAAGCTTTTTCTCATGTAACAATGCCATACGTCAAATATGGTGCAACTGATGCATAATAAATTAATTTTAAAATGTTTTTGTTAACAACTATTTTTAAAATAAGTAAAGTTTTGCATATGTACTGTAGCATTGTGTGAAAAACACTGTAAATCAATTGTTAATCCTGCTGCTAGTACTACTACTACATTTTTATATATTATGGTTATTACATTGAAGAGACACTAGCTACTTTGTGGTTAAGAAGAAAAAAAGGATTTTATTACGTGAGTAATAAAATGAGTGAGTAATAGTGAATAGAGAAGGAAGTGAGAAGAGAATAATAGTGAGTAATAAAACTAATATTACGAGAGTGATTAAGAACCAACCCTAATAAGTCAGATCTGAGGTCAAGTTCTAAAATGTAGAACAAAGGATACTAAAAGAATCTCTCTATTTTTTGTCTTCTCAAACTGCAAGAATACTTAAAATCCCTCTTATTAATAATAATAATAATAATCTTTATTTAGCATAAAAAAAGCTACATATAAAATACAATACATTTTTACAAAGTTCAGTCAAATTATAATATTTTTGTAAACCCAGTACATTATAACCTACTTTCGTAAGCAGGAATAACAAATATCGAATTAATACATACGTGGGTCACTGCAAGCCGATGATTTAAATTGAACTACTTTGTGGTTAAATAAGAAGTAAAAATTTTGGGAATAACTTATAAAAGCGATATCCCTAAGTAATTCCCATTCTCTTCCTAAAGGTCGTCGTTCGACTCAAGGAGACCGATAACCGTTCCCGTCAAAGGGATTGTAAATTCTTAAACTGACTGAACTGAATCCCAATCTCGCATTTGTTAGGAGATATCGGATAAATCGCAAATCCTTACTCAAGAACTTGTACAAGATAGCGCGGGGGCGCTTTGTCTATTTAGGATCCGGACAGATGAGATACTGTGGATGCTTTTGACAAAAGATTTGGTGGGAATGGACCACTTGTGAGCTGTATTTATTACATGGCGAAATTTATGATATTGACACAATTTGAATGTAGTGAGGTGTATAATATAACGAAAAAGTTATTTAAAATATATATTCGCACTAAATGTGAACAAGAGTTTATTTTTATTGGACTTAAAATGAATATAAATATTGTTTATTATAATAAGGGCATAAACAAGCAACATAATTGTAATTTGTATGGGCTGTACGACCAAGAAACTAAAAAAAAATTGTATAAGTAATTTCTGGGCCTAAGAAACCAACATGGCCTTTTTATAATAAATAAGTACGACTTAGAAAGGTAAAAATTGTTATTATTGCCTTCTTAATGTTTATTTTGTTAGTTATTGTGATTTATTGTTACTTATTGCATATGTTGTGGAAGGCGAAGACCTTGGGCCACAAGAAGTCCGGACTTTAAGCCATTGGATTTTTGCATATAGCATACATGATATTAATTGTAAAAATATTAACTAAAAGATTTGGAGATCTTCCAATCAAAGAATTTTAAAGTGTATTGAGACAAATAGAGATCATGTGGATCATTTACTGACAAATACTCATAATTTTAATTTTTAATTTAAATTCTGTATTTTATCAATTATTCGAAGTGAATAGTTTATAAATGTCACTCTTTATTAAGTGCTTTAAAAATTGAAATTTAATATATCGAAAAGGGTTAATCGTAGCGAGATTTTTGCAAGTATATTTTTTAAGCAAAACTGTTTGCACAATGTATGAGTATTTTAAATAAAAAATTTAATTATGCTACGTCTGACAATGTTATAAGGTTTGAAGTAAATCAAAATGTTGCTGGAGGCGCCCTCTATGATATAATTTAAAAAAAAAATGAACATAATTAATTAACATTTGCCATCTAAAAAACAGAAGAACAAATGCTAATTTTATAAGCAAAATTAAAAAAAAAATATTATTTTTTAGGAAAATTAAAAAAAAAATATTTAAAGGAGATTTCAAGGTATCTGCTGCTAAAATATTTTCGCTTTTATGTGAGAATATAAATTTTAAGGTACGTTTTAAAGGTTGTCTTTCTTTATTTTGTGGTAAAAGTCATACTCTATTAATAGTCTATTCTTACAGTGGAGTTAACAGAACAATGGGTAACTGAAAGTATTTCGGTCATCCTCCACTAAATTTATTTAAAATCGTTAATCCAACATATTTTGGACATAAAGCATGTCTATTATCAGGCATAACAATTAAGCGGCTCTGTCAATTACACATCAATATTTTTTAACTTGAAAGAAACTGCTTTAAATAATGTATAAGTATACTATTGTATACTATTTAACATAACTCATAAGCACAAAGTTACATTTTTTAAGAGTTTCTGAGAAATTTGTACTTTTTATAAGGAGATGATTATTTATTAATACGAATAAAAAAGGACAACTTTTCAAATATCTACAAAAAAGAACAATAAAAAAAAATTCATCGCTTTTAAAAGAAACTGTGTAATATACTCCTTTAAGTTATGCCTAATTTATTTTATTTTCGCTTTTATTAGGCAATTTTAACGAGTTAATATTATTTCCATAATTTCTTATTTTTTTCTAATAATAAAGTTTTATTTTAAAATTTATTTCTATATAAAAATGTATATTTTCAATTTCAATTATTTTTGAAAATTTAAAATTAGTTGAAAAAAAAATTTAAGCAAGGCAATAACAATGTAGGAAACATGAAATTAAAATAAAAACAACACTTTTGCCATTCTAAACTTGTTTAATTAAATCTTGTCTTAAGAATGTGTATATCATAGCCTTTAAAGTTATGCATATTTTTATGTTCCTCTCGATTCTTCATATGATAAATTAGCTATTTTAAATTTTTATTACAATATTATTTACAAAACTTAATTATTAGTAAAAAAGTTATAGAGTTTTAAAAAATGTTGCTGATGGCACCCTATATGACTATATGTAATTTTAAAAAAGGTTAATTTTAACATTTTCCATATAAAAAAAAGCCATTATTTAAATTTTATTAAAAATGAAGAATAAATGCTAAATTTATAGCCACAATTCCAAAAAATTACATTAAGTTTATCACATTTTTTTTTGTTTTTATTTGACTTTCGGCCTAAAAAAATTTTACTTAACCTCGTTTTTTTAAAGAATCTGCTGTTAAAATATTTTTTACTTATTCATGGGACACGGTGCATATTAAGCACTATGCGTATTTAATCTTTATCTGATAATATATATTTTCAGTTATGTTTAAGAGGTTCTCTTATTTTTGTGGGTGAAGATAGTCAATATCTACGAATAAATTAGTTAATTACACAATATAACAAAATCCCTTACAAATCAATAATAGTAGAATAATTGGGTTAACCTACTTACTGTTTATAGTTTTAATAGTTTTCCTATAATCATGCAGTTCTCGGAAAACCACCCTGTATAACGCAACACGCAATCTTTCAATTACTATTTTTCTTTAATCGTAATCTACTAAAAGTTATTCGGTTAACTCGCCTGCAGGAAACACGACTGAATTTCGAAATCTTGATTTTTACATGTAACCGAGGCAGTCATTTTTCACTGGCACAAACAAAAAAATGGAAATTTATTCCAATTTAAATCTATTTAGTGGTTTTGAAATACGTATATTATAATAACAAGTGTGGAGTTTTTTTTAATTTATATAGTTTAGCACTTTTCACCTCCAAATACTTGATTTTAATTTTAGGTGAGATGGCGCTATTGTCAAGATTCACTTAACGTGATAGTGTGATAAGAATAAGAATAAGAATTGCCCCCTGTAACTTTAAAAGTTATATGGAAAATTGCAAAATCTGATCCAAGGGGAATGACTTAATTAGATGGAAAACTTTTTTACTATTCATGTAACATAGATACGCACCATAAAGATGGACTAGGAATTTAATTGGATAAAAAGTTACAATCAAGCAGCTGCTGTCCCAATTTCCTAACGTGTTATTTTCAAACTGCCGATAAGCAGCCAAATCAAGACTTGGAAATATTTTACCAACAAATAGATAAGGCTTTAAAAGTAACAACATCCAACGAAATATATATTCTCACGCGTAATTTTAACGCCAAGGTTGGTAGAGGTCATGTAGAAAACATATTCGGGTGATATGTGTTGGGAGAAAAACATAACAGAGGGGATAGGGTAATTAACTACTGCAAAAAGAACCAGTTAGTTATAACCAACACATTGTACAACTTATCACGTCGGTGCCTTTATACATGGCCATCACCTCAAGATGCTAACTATATAAATGATCAATAGATAATTTAGAAACAGCATCGAAAAAATTTACCGATTGACCTGGAGCATATTTGGAATCCGTCCATAGCCATGTGTGTTCAACAATTCAAATAAAATTAGCGAAAATTTAAAAGAAACCTTACAAAAAACTATCAAATATTGACCCGTTCGAAGAGGCAGAAGTCAAATGTAGATACCAAGAACATATTAATATTGAGATCGTAATGATTTCAATTCAAGAGGACGTAAAAGAATATTGGTCCAAAATATGAGATATTCTCTTGGCAGTTAATAATACCGGTCTTCCTGAACCTACAACTCTTTACAAACATTAGTGAATAACAAACCTAATACTAAAAATGATGGAAGAATGCAGAAAATGCAAGGTTCGAGGAGATAACCATAACATACGGGATTTTGCAAAGAAAAATTCTCCAGGAAATTAGACTAGTAAGAAAAATGGATGTCTGATCTGTGCCCGAAGCAAAACGATGTTTCCACCCTAGTTTTTATCTTCATATAAATACCAATGAAATTGCGGAAGTGCACAAGCAAAAAGCTATCACGTATGAAGGATAACAGAAAACTGGTGAGCAACAAAGGTTAACTCAAGTATCTTAAAGTCGTATAGTATAGACTTATTTAATTATAATAGATCTACAATACCACCACAAGCAGAACATAATTCAATGGCTCCTAGTATTTTAAAATTAGAAGTAGTTCACGCCATCTCACTAATGAAAAGTGGAAAAGCTCTTAGTTCGGATAAAATGTTTTCAGAGACTCTAAATTTAGTCGTCCGGTTGTAGTTGTGAGTCCTGATTTGGGTGATCCCTAATGACTGGCTATAATCTACTTTTATACTGCTACCCAAAAAGCAAGACGCACATCTTTGCAAGAACTATCGTCTCAGAAGTCTGATATAGAAGAAGTTTGCGAGGATAGTCGATTTTGGGTTCAAAAAAGGATTTAGTATCAAAAATGCTATTGCCCACAAATGCTAATTTAGAACTGCGTAGATTTAATTAAAGTCTGCCTAGACTATGACTAAGAGTTTTATAATTTCAGGCACAATTTATTATTGCAATTTTTGGAGGCCTGAACGACAAACATGTTAGAATTATTAGCATCTATTAAAACTAAACCGCTGAAGTACGGCTCCCATGTAAAAGTCAAGCAGAAGAATTTTCAATTAGAAACGGAGTAACATAAAGGTGTATTCTGTTACCAATGCTGTTTGATCTGTACACAGAAAGAGCGTTTTAGGAAGCAATTTTGGAATTAAAGTTAACGGAATTCTGTGATCTTAGCTGATACAGCAGATGATTTACAGTCACCATTGAATACAATAAATAATACAAGCATACATTGGATTTAAAAATAAATGCTGCTAAGACCAATTGACAACTTGGGAAAGCGTCCCGCCAAAGTTCTGATCAACCATCAATAGTAATAACCAGATAGAATAGATACAGAAATTCAAATACCTATATTGCTACTTGAATGATAAGTAAGACCTAAGGTGGAGATTAGATGCTGAATTCCTATTCTACGTTAGTTTTTATTTGACCACCGATTAGAAATTAAATTGACACTCGAAATTACCAAATCTTAAGCATGGACTCATAAGGCTTCGTCAATTACCAACTTCGAAAAATTTAAAATGTGGACCTTTTGTCGAATGCTTCAAACATTATGAGTTTAGAGAGCCAGAAACAAAGAAGTTATTAGAAGAGCAAAACTAGAAGAGAGAGAGAGAGAGAGCTCCTTGAAACATTGGCTCGGGTTAGATATGAGTTAGATCGGGTTAGATATGAGTTTTCACGTTGAATATTAAAGAGGAAAATTAAAGGAAGAAGAGATATTGGTCATAGGAAGTTATTTTATTTGTGTAACATTCGATATTGAACGGCAATTAAAAAATTTGGGTCACAAAGATGCTGCATATACAGGTTTATCGTAAAATGAAAAATAAATTTAATATCTCGTAATTTTTAGTCCAAGCGTTTTGGAGTTATTCTCATTTAAAATTTTAAAATCGAAAAAAGAAAAGGACATTAAGAAATAGAAAAATAAAATAATTTTTAAAACGTTTTATCCTATCGAAAATAAAGCTTTGTAAACTTAAAAATAATTAATTTAAATTATAAAATTATTTTAGCGGTTTTCGAAATAACATTAGCCTTATCGATCTGAAAATTCTTGCTGCACATTTCCAACCATTTCGGCATTATTCGACGTATTTCTTAACGAATGCGTTGCTTTAAATCATCTTTAATTGCCGGCTTTATATCTCCTCATTAAGATAACCCAATAAAAAATGTCTAGTGGTGTTAGATCGGGAGATCTTGGTGGCCACTCAGTAACAACGCTCTTTCAAATCCACCTATTTGGGAAAGTGTCGTGCAAATAAGTTCGAACTTCCACAGGGGAGTTTCGGGCCATATTTTGTCGCAAAATATGCTTTAAAAAATTGAAATGTCAGTGTGTTAAACTATATAAAAAAAAACAAGGAAAAGAAAGCGCCATGTGAAAACGAGACATGTTTGTATAAATGGTCTTATTCAGATCCAGTGGCCCTAAGTAAAAAGCAAGTGTGCCAATTAATATTATCGCGTTGATTACGAAAACATGCTTTTCTTTAATCAATAACTATATTGGAATAATAGTAAAATTATAACAAATTAATCTTTTGGCTTGTTACACAGTACAAGAACAAGCCAGACAATATTAAGAGGAGAGCCTAATACCTGGTAAGCCGCAACGTCTTTACACGAGATCTTACGGGCGTCCTTCATCGGAACTGCAGACCTACACCAGCAAAAAGTTTAGCAAATAGGGGGGCACTTAAGGATGAGATAGTCTGAGGAACGCTGTTGCGGCCGCAAGTTTGGGGCCACTTATCGAAGGCTCCCGGAAATTTCCGTAGTTCTAAGGACTTTGTGGCTTGACTGAGAGATAAAGTAGACTTTGACGCGTGTATAGTGCTTATAATGAAAAAAGTTTCCGGGATAATTTTATTGAGATTCAAAGGGTAAAATGTGGAGAGTCATTTTTATGAGTGGAATTATTGGAGTGGAAAAAGGACAACGTCTTAACGTTTCATTATAAATTTATATTTTATTTTTAATAAAAATTGATTTTTTTTTAGAATCATAGAGAAAAATATTTAGACTTTTTTTAAAAATTACTTGAGAAATTTATGAGAAAATGCCCCTTTAATTTAAGACGAAACATTTTTTTTACAATAGTACAGTAACTGTTCAAAGTGTCCTGAATATTGTAAAGAATATCGGTGTTATTTGTTGGCATTCATGAATGATGCGGTTCCGTAAATCTTCTAACCATTCAGGTTGGGTGGCATAAATTTTTGATTTCAGATGTCGCCACAAAAAGAAATCAAGAGGAGAAAAATCGGATGATCTCGCGGGCTATTCGACAGAACCCCTTCTTCCAATTTATTTATTAGGAAACGTTTCATCCAGAAACTGCCGTACTGGTAATATATAATGAAGAGGATAATGTCTTGCTGAAATATCACATTTTCTTCATGGTAGCGTTGGCCGTTATCCATAATTTTAATCAATGCTGGGTTAACGGGATTCTCTAAAAGGTCTAAGTACGTATTTTTATTTAAATTTCCCGGTAAAAAAATGGTCCAATCATGTGATCACCAAAAATACCAACCCAAACGTTTAATTTTGAAGGGTGTTGAGTACACGATTGCAAGGAATTCTTGCATTCGTGTCGAACAAGTACCGATAATTTTGACGGATTGCTATTTAGAAAAATAGATTTAATCGATTTAAAACATCTGCAATGATTATTGATTTTTTTTTCATAGTGCCACCTAATATGGACTGATTTATATCCTGGATGTAACTTTTATTACAAATTATGTCACCTTACACCGAATTTTTTCAAAACTCTAAATTTGTTATTTTATTCGCATGCAAGCGTGTGTTGTGCTTTAGGGACTTTTCTTTTATATGTTTGTTAATTAATTAATTAATAGTTAGTACCTATTATACTTATATTTTGTTACTATTTATGTTATAATTAATAAACCTTTTCATAATATTATTTTTTATGATTAAATATAAATTTTTGTGGGTTCTCCAGGAAAACCCGTAAATAAAGTGGTTAACAAAAAAACCGTGTTAAACTAAAAGAAAAACCATGTTAGCAACCTTGACGACCTTTTCATCCACATTAGCCGTTTAAGAGGCGCGCAAAAAGCGATCCGTTATCATTATGGGGCCGCGTAAGTTTCTTAAGGGCGCGAAAAATCACCCCCCGAGGATCCCTTTTTACCTTATACAGCCAGCTGGGGAACAAGGGCGTAATTGCACAAGCTCATAACTTTCATGAATAATAATTATTCGGGCTGGAGAAACCGGTCTTACAGATTTTATTAGGGCCGCCGCCCCAACTCCGACTATACCGCAGTAATTTCTTATTTTGAAAGTTTCTTACGCGCCAGGTAATTAGAAAAATTTAGGAAAGTACTGAATTAGGTTTGCGATAGTTATCATTAATGTAAGGATTTTTTTTTAATTGTTAAAAATTCAGAACTTTAGTATTTTAGGTATTATGCCTCAGGTCCATTTAAGTTATGCATTAAATATATTTACTTAATATTGATTATTACTTAAATAATTTAATTAGGAGCAGTCTTTTTGATCGACTTTATTTTCATGGACCATATCTGAATGATCGATATGAAGTACAGGTTTTTTAACTTTCTGAATATGTTCTTATATCATTTACTTGTAGGTACAGAGGAGGCGCGGTTATTTTAGCAAAAAAGCACCTTGATTTTGTTCCAAAAAAATAGTCACTTTACTGCACTGACTAGTAAATCTCTAAAGCTTACAATAATTTCAGTGTATCGATTGCCACTAGTTGAGATTTTTAAATTTTTCTTCAGCAATTAAAAAAAAATCTGACAAAAAGTTCATATAGTTTTACAAGGTTTGATATCGCATTAACTGGTGACGTTAATAATTATTTGGCACCAAAGAAAAAAAATTTTTAGCGTATAACGACTTACAAGTGACTTACTTTAGTACATCGGCTTTGCTAAGAATAATATTGTATTAGACTTCATTTTGCAATAAAAATGTCAAATTCTATAAATATACCGATGATGGCTGACATAATTTTTATGGTATATTAAAAAATGTGAACAGGTCTTTTGCAAAAGGTAGCTGCCAGACTCTTGATTTTAGGTTTTAAAAAATGACAGATAGCAGTATGCTAGAAATATCGAGACCATGATTTTCCTAACGAAGACCTAAAAAAAAAAAGTTAATACTACAAAAGCAAAATAAAATTTTAATAAAAACTTCTTAAAGATGAAGGCCAAACGCCGAAAAATTATGCATAAAAACACAAAACCTAAGGTTATTAAACAGGCAATAAGCAAATTAAAAAAAAGTTCAATTTAAGAGCCATAAAATAAAAAATTATATGGCTTACGATATACATACCTTCTATGAAAGACATTTGAGTTTAAATTAATTAGCCAGTCGCCCCCACCCTTTTTCAACTCATATGCCATATATCCAATCCAAATATAAGGGTCAAATGTAACGTAGGGCTTTTAGGTAATCAAAACCAGCAGGTGGTGCCGACTGTTGACAAATAGAACCCCTTAAATTAAACTTCGCGCAAATTCGTACGTGTCTTATTCGACGCCATGATAAAGTTTCCTCACGTATAGCCACTAAGGTAACACGTAAAAAGCCAAACGTTATCAGTGCTTAAAGGGCCATTAGTATGTTTAAATTCGTCATATAAAATTTTTTTTCACAAGAAAATTCAACGTGAGGTTCGTATCCATTTAAGTTATGCATAACTTAGTGTTTTTTTTTGTAATTAATTAGCAACGGACTCGTTGTGTACGGACAATCCCTCAGAATAATTTATAGTGTCCCTATTATATATCTTCCTGGCAGGAAGTTTTGTTATCGAAATAATCCAGTAATTTAAACCGTTAATATTCATCCAGAAATTTTAATCCATAAATAGAAATTAATAGAGAGTAGAGACAAGGGAGGGGGATCACCCCGTGGCGTCGTTCCGCACAACATCACGCTCATAAATATTCAAAATGCTAATTCCCGACTATTTGTAAATTCAATTCCCAAGTTTCGGGAGGGTAGGAGGGAAGGTTTGGTATCGCTCCCCCATTTTTGGATCAAACATTTAATTAAAATTTCACGAATTAGGATATCTTATTGCGAATGTACGAGTTCGATTTGGAGGTAGACTCGTCCTCCTAGAGAGGTCCTCAAGACCTGTAACGTTCGGCCGCATCTGAATAGTGCAAATCATAGAAGTTATGCACTAATCTAAATAATTAGAACTTGAGTTATAAATTTAAGAAAATATCTTAATGGACTGTCAAACAGTGTTCGTGTCTGTATAGTAAATAGTAAAATTGTAAATATTTAAAGTTCTAAGTTTTTTTAAGGACAAACCTAAAATATTACATTAAAACTAGTCTAAAAGTCTGAAAAATAAAAAAAATACTCAGGATATAATAAATCATTTAAAATGTGTATTTTTCAAAGTATTGTTTATAAATTTTAGTGGAAAATCTTTTGGAAAAAAAAAATGAAAAAGTCGATTTTATTTTGCAGGCCACACAATATCCCTTATGTAAATATAGACACTGTGTTAACAAGGTCTTCTGCTCCGGAAAGCTCGATCCTGTTTACCCTCAGGAACTGAAGATGTAAACTTTTAAATTGAATCCCCAAAGAAATAAATTATTGACTACGCAGTTTCGGTCGCCTCTCGGCATTCTCGCCCAAGTTGATTTTGATATGTGGTTTTGTTCTTTATCAAATAAAAAAATATATTTTTTTTTATATAAACGTAAAAAAAAGTTCGGAGCTTTTTAGAGCTTGTTGAATATAAAAATGCTAAATTTAATTCCGTTTTATTTTCCACAACAAGCGCGGACCTTTTGTAGCAGAAGGGAGGATGGGGTCGTTCGCTAGCCGAACACGGCGAAATTAACTAAAGGAACAAGGTAACTAAATTACACACAAAAATGCAAATTGGGGTTGAACCGGGGGATTTAAATAAATAGTTTACTTTCGGTAGAACACATTGATAAGGCGGATCGAAAACAGTTTAACTTGCCCAAAGTTTAAACCATTTATAAACTTGCTTTTCGAAATACATCCGGAGTTTGGGTAGTTAACACCGTTTATTTTAAACTTAAAGTTAACTTTATCAAGTTCACTATATAGCGCGTTACTTACCTTTTTGAATATATTTATTTGTAGTTTGTATGTAACTTCAAAATATTTACTCAGTTTTATACTTATGTGGTCATCCCAGTTTGAAATATGACAATCTATGAATCTCCAATGAAAAAGGTAAAGAAGTGGAAAATATTAACAATAAATACGATTTTGGTATTGTTGAACTTTTCGAAGGCATTTGACATTGTAAATCTCGATATCTATCCAACAGATTCCAATCGATGTGCTATAATAATATTTTTTCTGATAGAGCAGCTATAGCATCTGGCATTACCCAGGGGTCAATTTTGGGCCCCTTAATGTGCCTTATTTATACTTCAGATTTACTAAAATCATAGAACTTTTGTAGGATTCAGGCTTTTGCTGGTGATACGCAGATCTACATATGCTTTGATACAAAAGATTTTAAAGAAATGGAATTATGCATTAATGAAGATCTTAAGCTTTTAAGTCAATTTTTGGAGGATCACAATTTAAAGCTTAAGCCGGAAAAATCTAATGTTATGGTTTCTAGTAAAAAAAAAATTGTAAGTTTTTAAAGAATAATTTAAACATAATTATAAATAATTCAAAATTACCATTTATTGAGAGTACTAAAGACTTGGGAGTTGTTATCGATATTCAACTAAGATTTCAAGAATATTTAAGAAACCTTAATATTAAAATTTTATACACTAATAGGCACATATTAAGTAAATCCCCTAAAAAAAAGCTTATGTAAAACTCTTGTGTTATCTAATTTTACTTACTGTAACGTTTATGATTTTTCTTTAGATATGGAGATCAAGAATTGCATACAGAAGTTGCAAAATGCTGAGGTTTGTCTCTGATTTGCGCAAATTTGATCATATTTCACACATGATCATAAAATTTCGCACTTTCCTTGTTTCTTGTTAAAGATGCTAAATGATCCGTCTTCTCCCAATTCAATAAAAGAGCGTTTAGTATTTCGAAATACCATTCACAATGTTAATATTAGAAATGTAAAAATGTTAACTTTGCCGCTGCATACCACTGCAATCTTCCGCCAACCTTTTTCATATAACGCTGTAAAGCAATATAAATCAATAGCGGAATGTTATCTTACTTTGAGCCCTTAAAATTTTAAGAGGAAGTACAAGTCTTACTTATTAAATCAAGGTAACGAACTTTAATAATAATATTAAGATATCTTTAACCTTAAATTTATTGGAATATTTGCATATATATATATATATATATATATATATATTTTCTTATCTAATAATTAATGTTTTTAATATATTTTCTGTGCAATAAAAGAATCAATGAAGTAATAGCGTAGTAATTTAGGTAAAATTTATATATTTCTTATTTTAGTTTAGCTAATAGATATATCTAAAATATTATTATAGTGTTTATGTCTGGTTCAGTTGAGTAGCTTTAAGCCAGACTTAAAACAGAAATGAGGTATTATATGAGCATTTATTCACTATGTAGATTTTTGTTTTAATAAAAGTCATTATTTATTTTTTTTTATTTTTTAATGTTGATGCGACTACTTCTAGAAACCTGATCCAGACATTTTGAATTTCTACCAGAAAAACGAAAAAAGCATTGTAGTTGACTTTGATTTATCTTTTCTTAAGATCACTGACATTGAGACAGCATTAATCTCCATATAATCTGCCATTGGTACTGATTATACTGGAATTAAAATGCTTAGCTACTGTTATCCGCATTGATTTCCGATATTTTTACATTTAATTCCTGTATTTAAATAAAGTATATTTACTATCTATTCAGTCAGGATTCCGCCGAGATCATATTTGTACTACTTCCCACTTTAAATTCACGGACGTTATTCTGATCGTGGTATGCTTACTGTGTTCGTTTTGTTGGATTACTTCAAAGCATTTAACAAGCTTAATCATAAGTTAACCATTTTGAAATATTTGGGATTCAGCACTGATGATTACCTTTTCATTAGGAAATTTAGCGTGACGGCTACAGTCTATAAAGCTCAATAGGCACGAATCTAGTAAAATGCACACTCATAACGGGGTTCTATAAGGGTTAATCCTTAAACCTCTTCTTTTTATTATATACAGTTCCTATCTGTGTACTTAACTTAGGTAAATATGTATTCATCTATATGCTGATTGTTCACAACTGTATGTATCGTTTTTACCCGAGGACATCTTAGAATTAACCAATAAGATTAATGAGAATGTCAAACTTTTAATTAGTACTTCTGAATAACATTGCTTAGAGCTAAGTCCAAAGACAGAGTCAGGTTTTCTTATTTGAGCGTATTAAGTTAGCTTAATATTTTGGTGAATATTCGAATGGATATTAATTAAGATTTTCATCGTATACAAGTACCTGCATAACCTTAATCTTAAACCTAATAATAATATCAACAACATTTTATCAGAAGACCTCAATAAAATAAACTAATTTTTATTAATCAATCGAACTCTACATACCGTGTGGACAATACCTTGATGCGCATATTAATATTGAAATCATGATTAAACTAGTGTCCGAGACTGTCGTAAGCAAAATAGTGTTTAACATGAAAACTAAGTAGTTGGTACTAGTTTAGTCAACTCTGTTATGATTCAACATGAAATAATAATTGAAAACAAATTGTAAATTTAATGTTACTCCTCTCAAACAATTTAGTTTTGAGTATTCCTTCTTTATATCAGATGTCACAGATGATATTAACATAATTAATGAAGAAAAGGTCAGTGCTCTTATCTTGCTAGATTATAGTAAAGCTTTTGATATGTTAAATCACCTTGTTCTTAAAGCAATTCTTAATTTTATTGGATTTAGGATGTCAGTTTTAGAGCTATTAAAATCGTATTAGCTAACGGGTCAGAAGTAGGTCATATATTAAAATAAGTCTTCGGACTGTCTCCATGTCAGTACTGAAGTGGCGTAGATAAGTATATTGAGACCACTGCTCTATACAATTTTCACATCCAACTTTATTAATGATCTTAAATTTTGTAATTACCACCTTTATGCATTAATTATATTATTAATTTAGCCAAATGAACTAGTTGTTGCTAATGAGTAAATCAATCTTGACTGTAGATCTGAGTCTTGACTGTAATTTTGAGTATTGCATTAACTTTCGCCAAACACCAACTAAAAATGAACTATTCAAAGTCGAAATTCATCTTATTTCGTAAAAGTGCCTTCTTGGAGGGCTTCCATGGTTCTACACAAACGCAACCTAAAAAGGGATTTGGCCTTCCTATATTTTGTTTTTTTGTAGGTTCAAGTCCAATACGAGAGGTTTAAGAATTGCTCCAATCAGTTACAATTTGTTAGTAATTTTTCCCTGAAAGTCTTATTTTACACAAAGCAAGAAATTATTAGACGAAATAAAAATTACAAAGTAGCATCACAAACTATATCTAAACCAAATATGGTGAAACTAAAATTACTTTTGGGTCTATACATACTTGCTGCTGCCTTAAAAGACAACCATTTATGAACAGACGTTATGTTTGTTAAAACTCTTTCGAATATACTTTATGAATTAACGCTAAACACGGGATGTTTTGAGTTTCTGATCGCATATCATAGATTTAATAATTTAAATAGTTTTTGCGCCAATATTGAAAATTTAGGACGATTTTATCAAGATCTGTAAAAGAAGTTACAAACCAGATAAGTATGTAACAATAGATAAATAATTAGTAGGGTTTAGAGAATAATATTCTTTTAGGATGTATATTCCAAACAACTGTAGAAATATGGTCTAAAAATTGTAATGTTTTGAAGCGACAAAATATTTATTCATCGCCTTACCATATCTGGGTAAATCAACAAATACACATAGTTAACTATTGGTTGATTATTTTGTTGAGCAGCTTAAGAGTCCTATTCATGGAACTAACAGAAACGTAACCATGGATAATTGGTTTGTGTCTGTGCCATTAAATAGATCGGTTTGTAGCAAAAACATTTAGTCTTACGATGGTAGGCACCATTCTGAAAAATCAAGCTTATTTCTAGTATGTACACTACTATTGGAACATTTAAACCTAGTTAAAAAAAAACATATTATAGAAATTTACAACTCAACTAAAAGATCAGTTGATATCTTCGATGAAATTTGCCAAATTATGTATGATAACCGTAAAACTAGAAGATAAACATGATATAACATGATTTATGTTATATCATGTTGCGTATGTATAGGTATGAACTCGTATGTAATATATTCTCACAATATTATTTCGCACGAGGGAAACCATTATCTAAACAAACTTATGTGACCGAACGTCATAAGAAGTTATGTAAGGCACAACAAATATTTTAGTTTGAAACTACGTCCAACATGAATCGAAGCTTAAAGTGAATAATTAAAGAAGTTTTGGAATAACACAAAAAGTCTATAGAGCATATTACAAAAGATAAATAAAAAGGAAAAAGGAAATATTATTTAACTTGTCCTTCAGCTGAGAGACTTATGACTGAAATGCAAAAGACCAATTTGTGGAGAGCATCAAATTAAAATATGTCAGAAATGCATGTAGTTTTTTCTTCTGTATTATCCTCTTTTATACACCTTTTGGTTAAAAATATATCTATAAAAACAGTATTTTTTTTGAGTTTTTTATTTTCTGTTAATCCTTTGGAGTATTTAATTTAATGTTTAAAGTATTCTCATATATACATAACAGTAGTATTATAAGCATCCATGAATTAGTAATAGGATTCCAGGATTAATTAAAACTAGTCAATTAATAAGTTTCTAATCTATTTTTGCTGATAAAAAAAACTTTCAAAAATTTAGGGTGATGCAATACTTGTGAATCTATGTGTATAAAAATAGTCGAACATTCCATAAAGCCGGAGCGTATAAAATAAAGTTATCTAAATACTCGTATTTTACTTAAAATGTTAAATGTAAAAACTGTTAATTTAAAATAACTAGGCCAGTTGTACCAAAAAAAAAGGCAACACCACATAACCGGAAAAAAAAAATGAAGAAACTTCTGTTAAACTCACTAAATATACATATAATCCACTTAATCTAAACGGGCGCTAGTATTTACCCGAAACAAAACGAAATTCCGTAGCAAGGATAAATCCATTTTAATTATAATTCCAAACAAACAAGAATTCTCTAAATAAACGGGGTAGACAACTCGAAAACTGGCGTAAAAGCGATGGTGGAGAGGGAAGTGCGTTTCTTCGTCCTTGTATAGGCCTCTTTGTTTACCGTCCTGTCCCTACAAAGTTTCCTTTGTCCCTTCCAGTGTCTGGAGATCTCTCGCAAAAGGTTTCTTAATCGTATTATGGGCAATTTACATAGGACTTACGGGCGCAAATTGGGAAACTCACCCTTAGATTAACTTGTATGTAACATCACTGAAATTTTTACGCATTATAAATGTGGCTCAGAAAAGATTCTGCAAATAAGAAATTCGAAATTTGGCCACTAGGGGGACGTAACTAAAGGGTCAATAACTCGATTCTGATTTTCTTTTGGAAAATGTCAGCTTAAGGTACCTTTATTTTAAGATAGTTAGAAACTTTGGAATATTTTCCATCATTTTGGTCCAAGATTCGTTGTCGTAACCCGACCATCATAAAGTAAGGGAAGGTAGTGAAAGCGTAAATGTTTAAATGCCTTTAACTTTTGAAAGACATATCCGATTCTATTCAATATAGCCTTATTTTAAGGTAAAATGTAAGCTCTTTTAAGAATTGTATCCAATAGTACCCGCAAAATTTAGTCAACATTGAAGGAAGGCATGATTAAAAACTTTTACTTTGATTTTTCCATAAAGATTAAACGGCTATATTACTTGGCATTTATAATTATTGGGGTTTCTTTTGTCATCTACCTTTGCAGTTTATCTAGGCATCAGACTAATCTAAATTATGTAAAAATACCAAATTACTAAAAATTCTAATTTTATTATAATTAAAAGATAATTTAATTTAAACATCATAATCATAATCTAATTACTATTACGGGGGGTAAATCTAAATAAATATATAAAATCATCGGCATGTTTCTATGAAGATAAACAAATGAAATTGCAAATAATAATTTTTGACAGTTGAGCATTGATCAAATTCAAATTCACTATTTTAATTCGTTTTCGTTGTTATATTTTTGAAGTTCGTTATTATTAATAAAATAGCTCAGATTCAAACTAGTATTGCCTGCAGATCTTAAATCAAGTTAATGCACGTCCTTTTTAAAAATCTTCACTCAATGATTGTTGATATAATAATGAGACTTTTTTCTGTTGGATGGTTTTAAATTGTTAACAAGATTTTTCTTTAATAAATTATAGTTTCTTTCAGGTAATAGTTAATATCTCCATAAGTGATATATGAGGTTGATTAAATAAATAAAGTCTGTTTTGATACTTTCAAAAAATATTTATATTATTCTCTTCTTCTAAGTAATTCTTCTCGAAGTTATTTGTAGACGATCTTTGGATAGGCTTCAATTTCTCTAGCAATTATCTAGTAAATATAGTGATGTTTGAACAACAATCATTATTTAATTTATTTGAAATTTTTACCTGTTGTTCATATGCTATCCAGGGCGATTATCATTGGTTTCTTCTAGGTGAACCAGGAAAGAGAGTGTAATCATAAGTCGACAATACCCGGGAAGAGGGGGTTTATTGCCTATAGTTTAAGTATCGAAAATTAATTATTCTTTCCTCATACTATTTGGAATACTCTTGAAATAGGGTCTATTGGAGATGTTGACATGTTGGGCGCCAAACTTTCTTTCATTTTTGCAAAATTTGAATTTTTTTTTAGGAAAGCAATTTACTTATTATTCCAGTACTTACCGGAAAAAAATTTTATCATCCAGGGGATTTCAAAAATATTCCTACAGGATTAAGAACACAGTTCAGATGGGCTTTTTGTCAAGAAAGGTATTTTTAAGGCAGTTACTACTGGTTTACTAATGGTGAGTGAGCGTTCTCCAACTGACTGGCAGAAATTTAATAATTTATAATCCTGTTATAAGATGTTTTCATTGATCTAAGTTGTCCAGCATATTATTCTTAAAAAGTAAGTGATTCTTTAAGTAACAGTTACCCAAATCGCTGGATTGGAAAGGGTAGTTTGTTTCTATGTCCACATAGATCTCCTGATTTAACTGTATGAGACTATTATTTACGAAAACGAATACACATTATGTGTACAAAACATGATGCACAATAAGAGAGGATATAATAGAGCGTATTTAAAATGCTCTAAATTTCATTCCTCAAACGAAAATTGAAACAGCTAGTACTGTATTTAGGCAAAAATTGATAAGTGTATTTTATAAAATGGTGGACACTTTGAATATTTGAAAAGTTTTTGTTTTTGTTTTTGGTTATAACCCATTGACTGTTAATCATGCCTTTATTTTTCTAGGTTTATGATGATCAAATTAAATTATCGTTTTCTTACAATTTCTTACAACAAACTTCAGAATTTTTTTATTTACTGACCTTTCTCTTTAGATTGTGACACTCGTATAAATCGTGGAAAAAATTGTCATAAAGCTTTTTTACTACTTTTTAAGTTGTCTTTAAGCAGAAAAAAAAAATTTGAATTCGGAGCATATTTTAAAAAAATGCTCATCTTGACCCGGATTTTGTTCGAAAATCGAAAAATGCAAAGAATTAGGTTTTCCGTTCGTTTTAGAGTCAAATCGGCAATAATCTTTTTTAAAGGTACTCTAAAGTTGTACAGGATAGAAAAATAAAAACTTAAAATTTTTCCATAGGCTTATGATAATTCGATATTTATGTTTTATAGTTTCTTTCAATTTTCTCCGATTCTATGATAGCTAGAACCGTTTTGTTTTGACATACGGATACCTCGTAATATTCCTGAGAAATTTTGTTTGAAACAAAAAGTTATCAGACATAATTTAAATTAAATTTTACATAATTTAAGTTAGTTCAATGCCTAGATAAACTGCTTATGGAGGTGCCAAATAAACAAGAGAACTCCAGTACATAATTATTATTAATGCTAAGTGACATAGGTGTATTCGGCTTAATTTAATATACGTTTCAATTCTGCTACCAAAATTATACCGTGCATTTAAATTTTTGTGGAAAAATCAAAATAACAGTTTTTAGTTCAAATGATAAAAATTGCTAAATATTGCTAAAAAACGAATATGTTTTTTAGCAATATTTAGCAATTTTTATCAATAATGTGCCTTAAACTGTCATTTTCCGTAAAAAATTAGAATTGAATTACTAACCTTTTAAGCTTATGCCCCTTAGTAGTCAAATTTTGAATTTAAAACTAATTTTCAGCATTTCCTCTTGACCATTGTTATAGTGCCAAAAAAAAAATCCCAATGGTGTCATATTGAAAGTTTTCCGAGATATAGGCGTGATTCACGCTTATTGAAACACCCTGTACTTAGGCAAATTTACAACATACGTCGTAAAAGAAGCAATTTACTTTTTATTGTATAAGGTATTTTTACTTTTAAAATTTGCATATAAACTGGTTTTTTATTGCACAGGAGCTGTTATCCTGATCATTTGGAAAGTGGTAAAATTAGTGTTATACTTTTTGATTTATTATTGATTGTCAATCATTCAGTGGGTGAAAAAATAAATAATTATGCATAAAAAACAATACATTTTGTTCATATTTAAAATATAGTTTTATTAATATATCTTAGAGCTATAATATTTCTGTGCCATTTGTACTACGTCAAACATCAATAGTTAGCTGACATCGTTAGGAAAATTAAGTATTATCTATATGCTTCTAATAATAAACTGGTAAGTATTTAATGCAAAAAGTTCCATAAAACACGTTGACAACTTTAAATGAACGTAGGGGTAACGTATGTTAGGCAAATTGGGATGTATATAGTACATACAAAAATATATGTTAAGAATGATATAGAACAAACCAATTTTTCCCCACAGCTCAATTATTTGCAGGTTTATTAAAAAGTACAAAAGAAAATAATATGAAACAATTATTTTGTAATAATAATATTTTGCATATAATCATGTATACAGTTGTGTTATATACACCGACGCTTTAGCAAAAATAAATTAATTTTCACAACAAATATCTTTTTAAATAATACATTTATCATCTTAATAAAGGTGCAGGAGTTTCTGTAGATCCTGATCCCACCATCATAACAAAAAATAAATTATTTATACTAATAATAATTCTAACAGTTTATTGTCCAGGAATAAGAGAGTGTATTATATTTTTATAAATTATTTCAGATTTTTGGTTTTTATATATCTTATGCCACTGATAACAAATTAGTTATTGGTTTACCTGAAATATATAATTTTATTTTAAGCTATTACATTCATATGGAAAAAAAATTATAAAATAATAAAACCAGCCACATACAAACCAAATTTGTATGAGAACGTTATCTGTCGCATCCTCGCATTCGCAATCTAAACAACATACGACACTAAAACTCGACATTTTCACTAATTTTCTGTTTAGGGGTGCGTGTAAATGGAGTATATTGCCAAATTTAATGGTCTATTTGGCTTATTTAGTGCCTCAGCCGTCGCACAGTTATTGCCTACAAACCTCGGTTATTATCTTAGGCAGTTGCTAAAGCAAATTTCCTTGAGAATAATATTTTACTTGGCAAAGCCTGGAAAAGGCATTATAACTTAATTATAGTCAATTTTTACATTATGTGAAAATGTTTTTAGTATCCACTTTAATTATGCATAAAAATTCTATAATATCTTTTTTTATTTTCAGGTTAGTCTATATTTACTTACTGGGGCTATTGGTAAGTGCCTTATTGACTCTTAGGCTAATAATTTTAACAAAAAAAAGCATGTATACTATAAAACCTACCCTTTTCAGCTATATAAAAGAGTAACACATACATCAATCTTCCCCTATTCAGCTCTGAAAAATCAACTTGCTTAGAATTTAATAAATTTTCGCTTTCCTTACAACACAAAAAAAGTTCAACCCTTACCAAAATATATTGTTCTGTTATTCATTTTCGCGTTCACCCCACCCCAGCAGCATCTGCTAAAAAACTGGATTAAAATTCTTTAATTTTAGATGTCAATCATGTACGCGTTTGGCGCCTGGGACAGTTGATAGATAGCGCATTCTTTTCCGACAGGGAAATTTCATTTTCTTTCACGTTTTTTTTGGCCTTGCGTGAAGCAGGGAGGGTATTTGATTAAAAAGTTGTGGTGGTTTAATTATCTGTGTCATAAATTTATTGAAAATGTGTGACAAAGTTACGTTTGAAAATCAGATTAACGAAAATCAGCAGTTGTTTTTATTTAAAATTTTTAATGTTGTATGTTTTGCTCAGTATCAAGCTGAAAATAAAATATTTAATCTTATATTATGTCTATGAATTTAAAAAGCATTAAGCAAAATAATATCGTGACTTATCCAAAACAAGGCTTTTATGTTATACTTTATTCAAGATTATTGATATTTATGAGTTGTGTTTAGGGCAGCACTAATTTATATTTGTATAGATAGCTATACATATACAAAACATGTATTAAAGCCAGGATGAATTTGCTTTTGCGAATATAACTTTTGGATTATTATAAGACATAAAGTAGTTTTTAAAAGCGCTTAAAATCTACTAAGGTATACATAAATTTAAGCATAACGTAAATGGATTTTGTAATGTTTTTTTTTTCTTTAAAATAAATTAACATTTGTTATAAAAATATCATGGTGGCAAAAACTAATTGCTTCTTGCGTGACCTATATACCTAAAAATAGCAAAATAATCAGAATTCGAATTCAAATGGATAAACACGTAAATTAGTAAACCACATGTATGCTGTTTAAAGTCGCAAAAATTGGATTATATTTGGTTTCATTGCAACTACTGCAATATCAATTATTTAAACAAAAAGAGTTTAAATTATTGCTCATCTTTTCCGAAGTATTTTAAAAATAATAATTTAACAAAATAATTAAAAGCACTTTAATTTTACTATTAATGTTGAACTTGTACTCTGTCATTCCTAGATGTAAGCATAACTTAAATGTGTTTTGTGTACCTTTTTTTCCAATATAATGACGCATTTTCAAATTAAGATTACTTTGTTAATTAAAAATTAGTCCTTATTAAATTATAATAGTTAAACAATAAATAGTTTCAGTAATATCAGTATAAAAGGAATGTAATGATTACGAAAATATTTTTAAAAAATTCCTATTTTAGATCTATTCTAGACCTAAATATATTTCAGCGTATTGAATTTCTCCTTGTTATTCACAGTAACTTAAATCATGAGTAATAAATATAACTGAAAGATTATTTGGATAAAAATAGGGTAAAAACTAAATACAATAAAGATATAAGTTAAAGAGTAAGTAACCTGCTTAATAAAAGCAAAAAAAATAAAAATTAATTTTTTTAACACATATAGTATTAAGGTGAAGTGCACACAAGAAAAATGAAGTTAATTAAAAAAAGATAGCTGAAAACATCAATATTTTAATTAAAATGAAGTAAACTGCAGTGCAGACCAATTATTTTTTAAATATATTTTATTTTACCAATCATATCGACTATTCTTGTTTATAGTCGGTATGATTTTTTATTTATTTATATTGATTTAGGGTGAGTTTTTTAAAGGCTGCAATATTTTTGGCTTTTGATGACCTCATGAGTATACGAGGAAACACACTTTATGATATTTTTGACATATGTCTCTTCACTTTTTTATTTTTAATAAAATAACGTGTTCTTTGTATTTAAAAAAAACGAATCTACGTGAAAAATTAAGTTTTTTGCAAAAAAAAATTAATCGCTTTACACTTTTTGGAATTATGACTGAGTCTATAATAACTATAATAAGGTAAATTTTTACCACATAATTGTTAATTATTTATCGTTTATTATATCTAAGAAGGTATTCAAAATGACCTTCGACTTCCAAACACTTTATTATTATTTCTTTAAATGAGTTTCGTACCGGCTATTACATTGTTTTTGTCACTAATAAACAAGCAGAACAAATTCTGTTTTTCATGTCGTAGCTGCAGTAGTCTTTACTTTATCCTTTAAAAATCCCTATAAAAAATCAAGGGGGTCAAATCTGGCGAACGAGCGGGCCAGTTGATAGGACAACAAATATATAAATTTCAATGTTAATATCAATTATAAATTTAAATATAATATTTCTTTAACATTTCTATATTAAAAAGTTTTCTTGTAAATGCAACCATTTGCAAATTATGATTTTTTTTTACAATGTAGACTTATGTAATTATTTTACTGATTTTTATTTTATATGAAAGTGTTTTTTCATCAAGTGATCTTATTTATTATTTTGATCTACATAAATTAAATAAATTTTGAAAAAAATTTCGTAAATATTCTGAATATAAAAAAAATATATTTTTTTATAGATTTACTGGATTTGTATCTTTTACGCTTAAAATCTCCCAAATTTACCCTGTAAACTTTCCTTTCATTTTCCTTGATTTTTTCAGAATGAAAAAAATCAATGGGGCCAAATCTGACGATCTAGCAGGCCATTTGTTAGAACCACAAAAAATATATCATAAGTTGCAATGTAATTAATTACCTTACTTCTCTCTATTCTCTGTATTTTATATAGTTCACTTCATTATTTCTAATAATATCTTATTCGTCATCCAAGAACAATATATTCTTATAATGTAGTTAGAAGTTCAACGTCTAGATGAGATTGGATTGGTGTTCTTCTTTAGGAAAATCAAAGAATACTATACATAGAGAAAAATAAATGTAGCAGTAAATAATCGCGTTGCATTTAAAGATATACAATAT
The DNA here is from genome assembly GCF_022605725.1 of Anthonomus grandis grandis. Taxonomy (NCBI): domain Eukaryota; kingdom Metazoa; phylum Arthropoda; class Insecta; order Coleoptera; family Curculionidae; genus Anthonomus; species Anthonomus grandis. Next base: position 12,813,911 of record NC_065548.1, on the reverse strand, counting down.
ACTAAATATATGAAGCTAAGATTTTTACCCTATCAAAATTAAAAGACTTACTTGAGTAATTTTTTAAATGACTGGAAAATTGTTGGTATTTTTAAAGGCTTTAGAAGAATCCAAATATATTGAAAACTTAAGTATTGCTTTTATTAACCTTCATGTCGTATTAAAGCTCATAATTTCTTCACTAAAAATTAAAAAAAATTATAAGTGCCTTTGTAAATAAAAATTTTAACGGGTCGACCTTAGTGCTGTCAAAGGCTTTACACAACCCGAAATATATTGGCAACTCATGTAACTATTGTACTAAATCATATTTCATAGAAAAGGGCTTCTTTCATCAAATATCCTTATGCAATATTTTGATAACTTTAATAAAAAAAACATTTTTCGCTTTACGCTTCCGAGATCCGAATTTCTCGAATTTGCGCTGTACACTATACAATTTTGCTGAAAAAATCTATCTGGAAAAAATCAAAAGAAGTCAAATCTAGGAAACGAGCAGGCCAGTTAAAAGAACCACAAAACAATCTATCAATATCGATATTAATAGTAACATCAATCATAAATTATAATGTAATGACTATACTTCCGTCTATTGTCTGTATTTTATTTATTTCACTCTATTATTTCTTATAATATTTCCTTTATAATCTAAGAACCATATCCTCTAATAAAGTAATTTTTACACCTTAACGATATAGGGTTGTTATTTATTTTTTGCTCATCTTAGTAGTTTCGACTTTGTGTTAAGTCTTCTTTAGACAAAACAAAAATCAAACGCTAGTATATATAGAGAAAAACAAATGTTAAAGTAAATAATCGTATTTAAAGATAATATGCTTGCCTTTAAGATATTTCTTTTTATTATTAAAGGTTTTTGCATCATCAAAATTGAAAACAACCACGATTATAAAGATGAGTTGAAAATGTCATTGCAATTCTTGGTTTTACAAATGTTTTGGAATCATTAAGTAATTTTTAATAAATATTGATGCGGTCAAAGGCTTTACAAACATCTAAATATATTGAAAACGCATGCATAGATTTTACTAAACTTCGTCTGATAAAAGAGCTGCTTTACTAATTCAGTTTATTCGTTAATTTGATCCACAGCTTTAAATAACTTAAAAGAAAGAAAAAGAAAAGAAAAATAAAAATATTAATTTTTTTCAAAAATACTCAGGATTTTAATTTTCCTTATTATTAGAATATTTTTAACTTTGTCATTTTAACGACTTAATATATTTTGCAGCTTCCAGGTTTTGCAGGTCTTATTGGTCACCTTTGATTTTTTCCTATTCACTATCCCATATTTCTTAATTTTTTAAACTGAAGAAGAAAAAAGGTTATAAAAGGTCAAAACGTTGCTCTACATTGTTCGTGTCAATATGGCAAATTACTTAACCTACTAAAAATTCTCCAAGCCTTATTTGAAAAATGCATGTACACAATACATGCTTTTAAAATATGATTTAATTTTGGACTGTCAACATGAGTTCTTAAAAGGAAAATTGATTTATTATGAGTTATCCAAGGCCTTCGATCTTGTCAATAAGGGCCTTCGAGGTCATAGACGTAAATCTTTTGGCATAAGGGGGACTGCTTTGAATTGACTTATACTGACAGGCACCAATTTGTCCAAGTTACATCCAAATCAAAAACGATCCTTAATTACAAATTAAAGTCAAGAATCCAGAGTGTTATATGCGGATTGTCCCTTTGTTTTTCTCATTTATTCACAATGATTAAAGCAATTACCTAAAACAATTGTACAACAATAGATTTTATCAGTTTGTAGATGACACCTCACTAACTATATTTTCCACTTATCTGAGAATCAACTTACACAGATTACAAATATTGAGCCATCCACTATATAACTTTATTAAAAATATAAAGTCTTCAAAATTTTTAGGTATTGATTCCAAGTGAGCTAATAGCGGTCATATCGTTTATTTGAGCAATAAATTAGCGTCCTTGTGTTTTAAATGAAAAAGAAATAGGTTAATTTAAACGCAATTCCTATTTATGTGCATGCGATGAGTCGACGCTTTAACGGAATTATAGTGTGGAGATCATCCTCTGAGATTATTAAATTATTCCTATTGCAAAAACTAATTCCACTTCCGTATTTGTTAAGTTCAATATCATGACAATTTTCATGCTATACTTCTATATAATTAGGGAATTAACATTCGTTTTAAATTAAACCTAAGCATTCCATCACACACCAATACCATGTTTGTGAGTTCACCAATGTTCTGGGTAATTAAAGCATACAAAGCACTTTGCTACAACAATAAAAACATGCAAGCTTTTAAATTATATAAAAGAAGAATTCAAGAGAATTAAACCAATTTCAACCAGAAATTTTATATACTTACATATTGCTTACTTCTTTACTCTTTTTAATTGACCTAATATTGTTCCAGCAGCACAATTGTTAGTCTTGTTACCCTCAGTTTTGACACTGTTTCTTTTTTCTTGTTTAGCTTTAGATTTGTTTTATTGTATTTTAATGTGTTTTGTCGTATTTTATTATACTTTTTTAATTGCATGTATCTCTTTGTTTAATGATTTTAAATCTATTGTTCAGTTTGTCGATTAGTTTTTTTTATAATTTTAACTTTACTTTATATCATAAGATTGTAGATGATGTACTCCATATACAGTATATGTATCTCTCAGTTTTAAGAAATTAAATGAAACACAGAATTATATCCTTTTTTTTTTAATTATTCTTTTACCCCGTATAAACCCTATTTCACGAAATTATTATACAAAAAGATTCAAATGCCATAAAAATTCTTAACCAAGACAATAAAAATTTTTCAAATGATTCTTACTGTTTCTATCCTACCAAACAAGAAAGTCCCAAAAGTTTTCCCAAGTATCTCTCGTTTTCATTTCCCATATTCCTTGACTCTCCCTAAGTCTACCGCGGCAAGATGTCCTGTATCTTAAATAAATTTTCGGAATTTGTGTCTCCGTAGCTGGCCACAAATCACACGGACGCCCCGGACGAAGTCCGACCTACGACCCTCCGGCAGTCACACTGGGAAAATGGGGTCACAGTTTGAACTTGCCACGATATTTTTCCGAAATTCTTTTTCTTTGACGCTTTCCTGAAAGCCTCTTTTAATAGTATTAAAGTGCAGAATGGAATTGGTAGCGGTTTTATTGCCCAAAAAGTTTTACAATCAATGTACTACTTTAAGGCATAACTTAAATGGATACCATTTACGTGATTTCATTTTAAATATTCATTAAATGCGATAACTTCTAAAGAAGATTCCTAACCGTATTTAATTTCTTTATTGCACACAATATTATTATTATTAGGCATAACCTAAATGGCTACGATTGACTTCTTTTTTTAACTTAAAATATGCAATTAATTCCCATTTGTATAAGGCAACTAGTATTATTTTCTCTGTTCCAACAAGAAATCTTCCCATTTTGTCTCTTTTCGGTGCTTAATTTTGTTTACAGTCAGTTATTTATTTAATATTCCTTCCTTTATATTGCTTACCGAGCAGATTTTGCTTTGTTTTGTAAGAAACTTAGCGAAAGACAAACGAACGAAACAAATAAATGACTGTTAATATCGCTTTGTTGCAGAGCGACAAAAGAGTTTCCGAAAATAATTTTCGGGAGTAAGTTTGCTTTGTTTAGATGGGAAGTTGATTGAAGTAAATAACGTAAACATCTTATTATATCTTTATAGGGGCTAATAAATGTTAAAGCCTTTTCGGATCATTATTTTCTCGCCTTAGAAGTTTCTCGTGAGTAACATTTAATTTGTTTTAATGATTTTTCCACCACGTCTTCATTTGTTTATGATCGCTTTATATTTTTTTCCAACAAATGGCTTTTTCTCTTTTTTAACAATTTTTAGTGTTTTATGGTTTGTTCGGGATTTTATGGTCACATTACATGAATTCTGATTATTTTATGATGGTGGTTTTATGTTCGCTTAATGGAAATGTATCTTTAAATAAACAACACAATAAATTTTAAAAAATAGACTTTATCTCTCAGCATTATAACTCTTTGATAAATTTAAGATTTTTGATATTACACAATTTTACTTTAAAAAATCTGGAAATTAAATTTTCAGAAATAAAATATAAGTTTATATTATAGAATATGCATATTGCACTAGAAATAGAGCTGGACTAATGTTGGTTCAGCGTAGAGGTAAGGAAACTATAGGTCAACGGTCACTTACATATTTGTCGTTGATTTAGATATGCTACGTAGGATTATTAGCTTAAAATCAATGAATAATTTTTGACATGATCTTTTAACGATCGTTAAACGATATTGATTCAGAATCAGTTTTAAAAATGACTCAAATAAATGTTATTAGGCAACTTGATTAATTATTTATCATAGTTCTCGATTCAGAATCAATTTGCAAATACTTGGATAAAATAGTAATTTTTACTGATAATTAGCGCAGAGTGATTTACAATCAATAAAATGTATTGTTATATTTTAAATCGATATCTTCATTAGCAAAGTAAGGAAAAAATTATTTTAATAAGTTGTTCTGGCAGGTATAAAAAATATCTACACATGATAATAATGCTACAACTAAAATTAATATAAATTTACAAACATTTCGACGTAAAACTAATTTTACAATGTTCATAACAATAAATATGATGTTTTAAATAATATATGTAAAAAAAGAGGTCAATCGTAACCATTTAAGTTATGCCTAAAAGTAATACATAAATTGCAATAAAAAAATAAATACCGATAAAAACTTCTTGGCTTCTAATAATATAAATAGGCATTTAATAATTACTTTAAATAAAAAAAACTCAATGGTACCCATTTTTAAGAGTTTTTTAGCAGTACCATTAAATAAAGCTAACAATAATTTATTTTATTTAATTGCTTACTTGGATTCACGAGTTTAAGTAAAGTACTAAAACGAATAAAAAAATTATTTTATTAGGTCATTCTGTCAGGTATAAACAAGATCTGCACTGATAATATAACTACAAATATAATGAATATAAATTTTCAAATTTTCAAACATTTCGACCTAAAACTAATTTTTACAATATAAAATTTTACAATGTTCATAACAATGATTATGACATACGATACGTGTGTAATAGTAGTCATACTAAATAGATGTATATTAATATCTGTTGTTGGAGTAACGTGTCAAATCGTGTAGCGGATAATAGAGTCGGATGTTGTCGCATAATAATTAAATTTAACACGTTCCTATTATCTTCAATTTGCATAGTGGATGTCTTCCGAAATGAGAGTAATTGGAAATATACTGTTATTAAATTTTATCGATCCTAGATTATCCAGATGGCGATGGCTGAGTTGGGAGGGACGTAATGGTCGCTGCCACGCTAATTATACCCCAATTATCAACTGAAACGGAAAACTCTTCGATTGGGAACTTTATAATTTATAAATGGGTTATTGGCTTAACGTATCGTGGCAACAGTGTGTAGTAACCTGCAATAAATTTTACAAAATATTGATTATGTATAAGGTATTACTCTTGATTCGCTTATATATACTGTACCCTTAATTATTATTCAAATTCAGCTATAAGCAAACTGTTTAAAAGCTTTAGTTGTAAGGTCATTTTAATGCTTACTCTATATGTTATCTATTTTATATTTTAATATAAGTTTTGTAATGAATCCATATTTTGATTAATTCTCCTTAGGCAACTAATATAATATGTTCTATTGCAAGTCTTACAATGGACCGCTTTCGCAGATAGAGTTGTATTGCTGGCACAAATAAAGCACAGTTTTTCAGTTGCAGATTTATTGTAACAAGTTTTATTGGGTTGAATTAAAGGTTCATAGTCGCTTTCACTGTTACTAAATACCTTTCTGATAGCATATTTCCTATGCTTGCCTTCCCTTTAGCAAAGTTTTGGTTTAGCAAAATTCTGAAAATTCTACTGATCGACAGAATTTAAATTTGTTTGTATAATTTTATTATTATCTTGATCTTTTCCTTGATTCTGCTTCACTTTCGTGATAATTTTTACAACACTTTTCTTATCTAGTAAATTATAATTATTTTTTTCAAAAACTTTTATCTGGTTGTTTGTTTTATTTTATTTTACAATTATATGGCGCTTTGTTTTTTATTTTTCCACTTTTCATTTTTTAAATTCCTCTTTCTTTATTAATCTTTCTATCCTTTGAGCTTCCTTTTTATCATCCTTTTTTTAACTCAAGCAACCATTTGAATGAATTTCTAGCCCGGCTAATTAAAGTACAAATTTTAGATGTTCTTGATGCTGTTGATAAAATATAGATTAATTATAAAAAAAATTCTAATTGGAATCCTTGTCTTAACTTTTACTAGTGATACAAATTTGCGGGTTAGTTTCAAGTACATTTACTTCAAAAGTACGAGTATTTTTTTGAGTTTCATTATGTCTATATCTAATACCTCTTCTGTAAGTTTTGGAGATTTAAATAATATATCTTGATTAAGTATATCGTCCACCGATCGCAGATAGAATCATCAAGTGTATCCGAATTTACTGGAATTTCGTCTGGTCTATCTTCAGTTATCTCTTTATTCTGCCCTAGTGCATATTCGCTGTTTTTTTTTTATTTTTATACAATTTATATATCAAAATAACCTCATCATTTGTTCAATACCCTTGAAAAGATTATTTCTTTTACCTTTTAAAAAAAGGCATTTTATTTTAAAAAATACATTAGATAATATAAAATGTAGTAAATAATTTTAAAACATTAGCGCAAAAATCTGATCCAAATCTTTTATTATTTAAAACGAATTATTGAAGTTTAGTGTTTTTATTGTTAAATAGAGAGTGTAGCAGGTTTAGGTGTAGTTCGTTCGAAATCTTAGTTTCGAGAAATTAATTTTTGGTGAAAAAAATAAATACGAGAGGTACCTGAGGGTGTACCTGAAAACTCCCAAATGTTGGAGGTCGATATCTCTGCTTCTATGGATACTATCGGAAAAATTCCAACGGTTTTATGTTAGTTTCGTCTTTTTGAATCCAGTGATGTTGCAGCTGCCATATAAGCTGTGATCTCGCATTTTTAGGGTCCATTTTCGGGCTTAAAAACAATGTCGAAAAAGTACTTTTTCCGAATTTTCAAAGAGCTCTCATTCCCCTAATTCTGCTCGAATCTGGTTATAACCTGGTGTTTTCATGATGTGTGGAATGCGAATGCTTTAATTTGTTTTCAAATCTTTGAGTATATTTTTGTTTCTCTTAGAAAGGAGGTAATTAATTCATTGTATTTAGGGCTAAGTAAGGTTTTGATATTTAATACAATCAATTAGAATATGCTGGACTGACAAAGGTAAATTTCATGTTTCACATATCGTCTATATATACATCATATCGTTTTCTAATTGGTGCTTAATTTCAAGAGCAATCGGGTGTTTTGGGAGATGTGATTCAATATATTGTAATGCACCCATTGAATCAGTGGCTATTATCCAATTTGGGTTTTTTAAAGAAAATAGATGTTCAATTGCTTTATGTATTGCGAATATTTCTGCTGTAAGAATCTCTGTCGATTTAGTCAGTGAGAAGATTTTTTTAAAATAAGTGCTTTAATAAGATGATCCTAGACTGCTTTCAGTTTTAGACCTATCTGTGTATATGATATGATGATGTTTAAATTTAGTTGTACTGTCTAGGAATAGTCGCTTAAATGTAGAGATGGAGATATCTTTCTTTGAATGTTTTGCTACGACCTTTATTATTTTGACTGGTGTTAGTGTCCATGGTGGGTGTGTATATGTGTTATAGCTATTTTTTTGTGTTTGTTGAATTTGTAATCTCTGCTGTATTTGTTTCAGTCTAATGTTTGCACCTGGATGGTATCTCCTGGAAGGGGGCTGGATAATTTGGATATGGGATTTTAAAAATGTTGCTCGTGCTAGACTGTTCTGGGTTTAAACTTTGTGTATTTGCATATTTTAAGATAAAGTATCGGGTATATATATCCGGTAGTTCTATAGGTTGGAAAGATACATTGTGCTTCATAATACAAGCTATTTATTGGACTTGTGTGAAAAGCTCCAAGAGCTATTCTGAGTGCTGCATTCTCTATATGTCTAAGTGTTTGAATATAACTTTATGGGGTATATAAATAGGCGATAGATCCATAGTCTATTTTAGATTTTATTAAAGCTTTGTAGATGACGAGTAGTGAAGATGGTTCAGCTCCCCACTTTGTGTGTGATAGGATGCGCATAACTTGTAAGTCTTTTTTGCATTTTTGTTTTTTGTATGTGATATGATATTTAAAATTTAGTAGTGAGTCAAAGTTAAACCCCCAGAAATTTATGGTGAGATTTAGTGGTGATTTAGTGGTTATTTATATCAAGATCAGTCAGTTTGCTGCAATTCCTTTTTCTCCAAAAATGTATTCCTGCTGATTTATTCAATGAGAAATCCAGGTTGTTGTTTGAGGCCCATTCTACTAAACTATTTAAGTTATTTTACAATTAATGCCTATTACAAACAAAATAGGGCTAAGTACCGCTCCTTGGGGGACTCCTATGTCTTGTCTATAATAGTTTGAGTATATGTTTCCCAATCTAACTTGGAATGTTCTATTAGTAAGGAAATTACTTATAAATGACATCATGTGTCCACTTATTTTATATTCTTCTAGGGAATTTATTATGCTTTACCTATTAATTGAGTAAGATTGAAGTATAATAGTAAGCATATAACATGAAGTAAGAAGTGAATAAATTTTAATTTTATTCGAAACATGTAGCGATATAAACCTTCTAATTTTCTCATCAAAGTCAAAAATTACCTTAACTGCCTGGAAGAAATGTTATTTTTATTCCAGGCACTTGCTCACATAAGCCTTTTCATATTTCAATTTATGTAAAAATGTAGGTCCATTGCCCAGAAGATTTTTTTTAATAAATTAAAAATATTAGCTTTAAATTCCATAACCAAATAAACAATGAAACAAATAAATAAAAAAATAAATTAAATAACTAATTACTAACTTGTTTCGAGTTTTTTGCCATGAATATAATGAGCAGCTTCATAAACATTTTTATTTTATCATTTTTTAAACAACAATACCTATGTACATTTTAAGATTATTCTTTTGCTGTAAATGTTCACAATAACTCTCTGTAGTATTTCTAGTAGTTTTTGTAGTATTTTTTAATGCAGGGTGTTTCATAACTATGGGATCAAGCTTTTATCTAAAAACTCAGTGTAATAGTAGAAAATATTTGAGTATAGGGAGCCATGTCCGGAAAAGTGTCACTACAGCACTACGGCCCCAAGACGCCTTAAAATGTAGAGTAACGATAAATTGCCTAAATAGGATATAATTCATTTAATTTTTGCCTTTTGTACATGATATCATTACAATAAGCGTCCAAAATGTCTTCCTCTAATTTGAGTACACCGATTTAAAGGTCACACATGAATTTGACGGATTTGACAAAATATTTTGGACTCATTTTTAAGACTTAGTTCGTCCAATTAAATCTTGTTCTGTTGCTACTGAAGTTCCGTAAACCAGAGATTTTACATGTCCCCATAGGAAAAAATCAAGCGACGTTAAATCGGGTGACCTAGCAGGCCAAGAAATTGCTCTGGCATAAACCTCCGGCCATCCAACTCTGTTATCGTTTTTAAAGATCAACATTACATAGGCGCCGGTAAATTTTTAGAAATCACCAGCTATAAAATTTTAAAACATTCACATTCTACATAATTGTTGTGATGGTATCGTGTGCAAAAGGCAAAAATTAAATGCACTTAATCCTATTTAAGGAATTCATTATTTTTCTAAATTTTTACGCGTCTTAGGGCCATACTGTAGAAGTGACACTTTTCCAGATATAAATCCCTATACTCAGGTGTTTTTTACTGCTGAACTGAATAACCCCTAGAAGTTTGATTCCAGAATTCTGAAACACCCTGTATATTAATTTGGTTTTAAAATTTGTAAATTGTAACAAGTAATTTCCAGCCCTGAAGAAGTCCTAAACAAACATCAAAACGTCGCCATTTCGTGTGGACCAAAACCAGTTTTAATTGAGTTCCTAAGCCTGCTACACCTTCTTTCCGTTTAAAAAGAACTTCAAAAAATATAGAATAAATTGTAGCATTAAAAAAGTGCAATTTCAGTAACATCATCCTCCATAAACCATTATATCTGGCTCGGTGCATATAATTTTTGCTCTTTACGGCAATTTTTCAGGAGTACCGATCGCTATCAAAGCACATTCGGATGAACGTTTCTGATCAAAGGACGCGCGGTTCACTGATAGCTCTTACTTGCTTTTTCGTTTATTTTTACTTCTTCGCTTGCCTTCCTTTAAGTTCCGTTCGCGAATAGGTCAGAGTTCGGAGACACCTTTTAAAGGGTTAAATTGCGCCGAAAAAGCAGTAAAAAGAATCACAATCGTTCAATTTCAATTTTAAATCAAAGTAAGTGATAGATTACTTACGTTTTCGGTCTGAATTTGGCGATATATTGCACGCAATATTATTTCAAATTTACAGGGAGTAATAAGAATTCTTGTTTTTACTTATATTTGTTAAATTTTTTCGATTGTCATCGTATAATAGGCATTGTATTTTTGTTTTAAATTGGACGAAAAAATCATTAAAACCAAGTTTTTTTGGGGTATTAAATCCAATAATTTTACAATTTTTTATTCTCTTAAAATCAATTAGAATAAAAATTGTATAAACGTCAACTTATTGGGTAATAAAGTTGTTGCTAAATTAATATTCGAAAATGTTTTGACAATATGTGTTTAAAAGCAAAAATACATTGATAAAAAATAGATCACACTTGATATAAGAGTATAAATTATCATTCCACCTAGCTATACATGCAAGATCTACTCGACAAGTAGTAATTAGCCGAACTTAAAAAAAATATCCACAGATGCCTTCATAGCACTAAATCTACTCGTGATATCTAAGTACAATATATTGTATCATAGGGTTTACATATTTGTTAAAGAATTGATCGACTAGAAATAATGCAGAATAGAGAAATGTGACTGTTTTTTTAGTTGTAATCGTTATACACCTGTTGTATCTACGTTACGTCTTAGATATGATGTTCTTAATTAAAAAAATTAGTATACTGTCTATGTGCTTATTTTTAAATTAAACCATTAAATAATACCGAAATATATTTGTAAATGGTTGAAAGTTTTCTCAGATGTACATAATTATTATACAAGAATTCATACCTTGGCAGAATTTTTCTTAGTTAACAGATGCAAATGTGCAATGCAATGTCAAAACGTGTGATAATTTAAACCGGTTTAAAGTGCTTTGGAGAAGATTTATTTTAGGTTAATAAGTGATCTACTATTATTTTGTAAAGGTAGTTATTAGGTAATGCTTTAAATTATAGGTTATGTTATTTGACTTAATACTCTACTACTAAATACCCGATGAAGTTTTTCTGTCCATGGACTACTAATTTTAGGAATAGTTTTAACATTTTTTTATTTTCTTTAAACTATTTAACGATTGTTATGCATCAAAGATAATTTTTCATATCTTCTAAGCTATTTTTTTTCAGCTTTTCAAAATATTTTTTTAAGATTTCCAGTATTCTGAAGTAGTTTGCTTTATATTTTATAATATTTTTATGGGCATTTAAAGCAATTTCTTATGTATTTGATGTAATTTTTATAATTTTTAGAAATTGGAAATAAATTTTTACTTTTTTCAGACTTTTTGAGTAATTTTATGTCTTTCACTGATTTGAATTATCAAAATAAAACGTTTTTGAACATTTTTTAGCTAAAGCTTAGCTTAATATATTAATGGTCTGCTTTGTCGCCCTATAGAATATTAATTGGTGGAGTTAAGTCATTTACACTTACAATACTTTTTTTAAGTTATTTCAATTTATTAAATTCATAATAGTTTTTTAAATTATTCCTCCAGTTTTAATTAACTTCTCCTGGTTTGTCTTACTTTTTGCTGACACAAATTCTATAAACCGAAATATTTTTTTTTATCAAAAATTTCATGTGGTATTGCTCATTATACAATTTGAAATCTTGTATTCATGATTTTTTTATTAAAATCAAGCTCACTACATATAAATTAAATATAGAATTTTTCTATAATATAAATATCTTTATTAAAAAATAAAGAAATAATACTTTTTATTATTTTTTGCAGCTGTATTACAATTTTAATTAATTTTTTTTCTACATCATTACAGGTAAGAAAAGTAATTTTTAATTTGATTAATTATGATTCTCTGCCATTAATCACTCTAAGACTAATTCTAATTAATTTGTAAAAATTATTAATTGTACGTGTTTGGCCATTTAAATTGTGTTTCATTTTTCAGTTTATATTTTAAAATATTATTTTTTATGTAAATAATTTTACTGCCTTTGATATAAAATATACCTATATAAATTTAATCCAGCAATATGATCAGATGCTCTTCAAGAAAATCCTGAAAAGCTTTCAGGAGTTTATATAGACCTTCGTAAAGCGTTTTACAGCATTTATCGTAGAATTTTCGTACGGAAGCTTATAACTTTGACTCGTTAAGCATTTTACTGATAAAATCCTATCTGGGTAAAAGGTAGATGTCGGTCTGTGGGGTGGCATTAGGCAAGGGTGACACTATGGTCTATATTATTTTTACGCTTCAATCTTTGCAGGACTCTAAATATAATAAAGTTTTCTATTGTGATATCAGTGAATTCTTTCAGAGGTTTTTTTTTGATTTTCAGGTAGGTGCAGGTATTTCTGATTTCTTTCAGATATCCGAAGTCATGTTTTTATTATTTATATGCATTTAAGGACATTATTTATTGTTTTCAACCATTAAAATATGAGTTTTCAGCAATTTTTGGGGTGTAGGTGGAGATGAAAATTAAAGAAAATAAATACATGGAGAGATACTTGTTTATTTTTTATTCTTCTTTTTTTTTTCTAATTTAATTTTTTTGCGTTGTCTTGATTGTCTATTGTTTTTTCTTTTGCTCTTTTTCTCTGTCTATGCTTTTCGTTTTTTATTTTTGTGTATATTTTTTTTTATAACTTAAAATAAATAATTACGAACAAGACCAAACGTTTCAAACTATTTATTTCGTCTTTTTTTGTTTTATATTAATTTAGTTTTATTTTTTTTCACATTAATTTCAGGCAAACAAAGCTATTTCTAATGTATTTTAGGCAGTTGAAATCGAGTTTTTAATAATTCCAAGCAGTTGTTTTTACTGGTTTTAAGACCGTAGAATCCTTTTTCCAAGTAGTAAATTTCCTTTTTTTTCCAGGCATTGGGAGCTTTATTAATTCCCAGATTCCTAAAATGTCCCTCCATAAAACGAGTAAATCAAGTCTATTCCTATCATTTCTGTTAGGTAGCAGAATTAATTTTATATTTCTTCCAACCAATTTAATTAAATTTCTAAGTCAATGCAGTTATTTTATTATTTGTTTTAAGGAATTATACTCATATTTATTTTTTCCATAGTATATATTTCATACTTTTAAAAGTAATAATTGTTAAAATCAGGGTTTATTTTATTTCATTTAAGGGCTGCTATTAATTCCAGGCAATTAAATTCAATTTTCATTTCATTGTTGAACAATATCTTAGATACTTGATAGCTTGTTGGAAAAAATGCACGAAAATATCTGTTAACCAAAATTCAAAGAGTGCAAAATAAACCAATTTAACATATATTTTCTTTTAATAACTGAAATCTTAGTGAAACTTTGTATAAATATAAAAAACTAAAATAGTAAATGTAGAACAAATCAAATTATACTTAAAACCATTCAAAAGCCAAAACTAGTACAAATTAAATACTGTCATAACAATTTTACGAGAAATTAAAACATGTTAAAAAAAATGCCTTGGCAAGAGCAAAAAAAATCAAAAAATCTTCACTGTAAAGCAGTATATAAACATATAATTTAGTACTAGAAAGAATTACAAATATTGGAAATTATAAGAAAATATAAAAAAAGTAAACCAAATATTTATTGTTAAAATAAATTAGTTATGTTTCTTAAAATAACTTGATATAATATGTAACAAAAAACCATAATCTTATAAAAAAAAATGTTTTTCCTCTAAAACTAAGTACCTTAAGTTAAAATTTACATTTTAAAATATTATTGTAAGATTTATTAAGTTATAGGCCCCAGTGACAGTATATTGTAAATTGTTTAGGGATCATTAATAAAGTTATTTAAAAAAAAAGTATTTATATATTTCTGCTTTAACTCAACCAATACATTCGAAGTCGTTTTTTATTAATCCCAGACAAATGAAGTAACTTCTTATTTTTTCGAAGTATTCGAAGTCGTGTCCTTATCCAGGCAGATAAAGCAATTTCTTAGTTTACCGAAAATAAAAATTTTCTGCATTCAATAACTAACATAAAATAACTTTCTGGGCAAAAATAAGTTAATTATTATTACAAGGTAACCATAATCCGTGTATAAAATGATATAGAGTTTCTCAATAAATAAGTGTTAAAAAATCTTTTTAAAATAAAAAATAAAAAAGTGTTTTAGCCTTTCATACACATTTAATTTCTTATACCAATATTTATAGTTTATTAAATTTTTCTGTAGGCTGCTTTAAATATATTTAATTTTTATAACACACTCAATAAAAAACAAGAAAACTCATTTCAAATTGTTCTTTGTAAATAGTAAACCATCCTTTGTCTTCAATTTTTTCCATATAGAAATAGAAACTCACCTACGCTGTCTTATTATGAAAACTTTTCGTTGAAACAAACATCATATTTCCAAGTCGATCGTTTCGTCGCATCGATTGAAAACGGGTTCATAACTCTCGCAAGGGGTTTTTCATCAAGAAAATAACTCCGAAACTTCTACTACGCAGAACTTTTCCAAGTTATTTTAACTTTTCCGTTGGAAAAGTGAATTATTTTGGGCACTTAATCTTTACGGGATCGATTTATTTTCGAGTCCGCGGTTCTATAGAAAATAAGTTTTTTTACGGAAGTTTAATATCTTTTTGAAGTCGAGATCTTTCATATTATTTATTATACTTGTGGTCTCATACTTTTATATTGATCGTAAATTCCCCAAAAACTCACAGCAAGCAAAGTAGTTAAAATAAAGCCACAACAGAGCGAGTTAATTATAACATCAACTCCCAACCGTATTAATCCTAATCAGAGATGACATTTTGCGACAAATTTGTGAAACGATCATTTAGTTCGGCATCGCATTTTGAGATAGCGGACGCGAATTATTAATCAAAATGGCGAAATGGCGAATTTCAAATACCATTTAACCGGTAATTCATTTTTCCGCTGCTAGATTATTGAGTTCTGATAAAATAATTGATTTATTGTGAACACGTTTATACTGGAAATTAATGAAATTTTTTATGGGCTTTGGAGATTCGTTGTAGGAAACTCGTAGCCGGGATTAAAGGTAGAGTCCGTCCTGAATAATTGGAAAAATTATTTTTAACGTTCAGGTGTACCCCGGATTAAAATATTTAAGTGAGGACAATTTCAAGTAAATTGTTTTTACATACCTTTAATTTTTTTTATTTAACAATTTCATTGAATTTGAACCCTTGGGGATAAATTAGCTGGTACTGTAATTATCAAGAACTAATATTCTATCTCGGTCTGTTTCATTAATATTGAGTCAATATGAGAAGCTAAAGATTATGGCAAGAAAACTTGTTTTAATGTTGCTTAACAGAGGATGAGGAAATGTCAACATTTTAATAAAAATCTTAAAAAATCTGTGAAATCTTAAAAAATAAAGCAAAAACTTTTTAACTGAACCAATTTCCTCAATGTATAATAAACTTAATTAGCAATTTGCTATAATGCTAATTTAATTACAAACTTTAGGCAGTACGCCTTTGAAAAAACAACTAGGAGCTCCTAAAAACCTTGAACATGAAAGTAAGATATAAAATATATAGGAGTTCGTAGTAAAATTTGTAGGGGTTCGTAAAGCTTTACCCATATATAAAATTAGTAATCTTTTTAAAAATTAGGCAAAACATAATCCACAACTAACTGCAAACTAATTAAATTTTATATAGGCTTTGGAGATTTGTAGCAGAAAACTCGTAGCAGGGATTAAAGGTAGAGCCCGTCTTGAGTATTTCGAAAATCATTTATAACATTTAGGTGTACTCCAGATTTAATTGTCAAAGCCTATAATATCGTAAAAAAATAAAAATTTTTAACTTAATTAATAACGTTTAATTTTTTACCAATCATTTCTCAAGGTAAGAAATAAGATATATAGAAGTTTGTAGTGAAATATGTAGGGGTTCGTAAAACTAATGTGGTATGTCCTCTTTTTAGATATCAGGAAAAACAGCAAAACACAATCCACAACTGACACTACACCTCTGACCAAACTAAGATAAAATTAATGAAATTTTTTATGGGCTTTGGAGATTAAAGGTAGCAGGGATTAAAGGTAGAGCCCGTCCCGAATAATTAGAAAAATTATTATTTATAACGTTCAGGTGTGCCTCGGATTAAAAAATTTAAATGAGGACAAAAATAAAATAAATTATAATAAAGTTCTAGAAAAAAACGATTTTTGAAATTAATTATTAACGTTTTGTTTTCTAGCAATCCTCATCAATTCTGGTTTTTTCGATCGTTCTACTATTAATCTGATTGAAATTAAACCCTTAAATTATCTAGTACTATAAATTTATCAAGAATTCAATCTCTGTCTGTTTCATTATTATTGACATAAGTTTGTCTCTATCGAACTCATTAATATAAGATATAATGGAACTTTTTAAATTTGTTTTAATAAATTTTAAGTGTCAATATGATGAGCTAAGGGCGGTGCGTCGAATGTATCAGATAAAGACGGGTAAATATTTAATTAAAATTTAATATTTTTGTGTCATGTGCTTTACGCTTAGGACTTTCCTTAGAGCAATAAAATATAATGACATAAGGAAGTTCAGAGCCCTATTTAAGAAACCTTAATTAAATGTTGCTTAACAGAAGATAAAACGTCAAAATTTTAATAAGTAAAAACCTCTTAACCAATTTTCCTCCATGTATAATAAATCTAAAAATCAACTGGTTTGTTATAATTTAAAAAACTACAAACTATATTAATCAGCCAGTAATCCTTTAAAAAAAACTAGGAGCTCCTAAAAACTAAACATGAACGGAAGAAAAAAAATAGAGTTCGTAGTAAAATATGTAGGGGTTCGTAAAACTTAAGCCATGTTCTCATGTTCTCTTCTTAAATATCAGGAATAACAACAAAACATAATAATCCACTGACACTACACCTCTGACCAAACTAATTTACAAAAATCAACATCCGCGTCTATGTAACGTAACGAGTCACCCTCTCGTTCAATTTAGGGCAGGGGCTTTGATCCTCGTTAGCCCTAAGGAGCTTAAGGGCAGTTTTTGCGGTTTAAATAGGGGTTGGTCTCCTCTGATAAACACAAAAATAACATTGTACCAAATACTTTTTGTACACTTTTCATCGTTGGGGCAGCCAGATACAACGGGGGTGTGGGTTTCGTTTTAACGTCGGAAGTGTCGTTTTAGTTAATAGATTTTTGAGGATCGGGTGGAGGAAACAGACTGTTTTTAGTATATTTCAAATACGTAGTTTGTACTTCACTTTAAGCACCTCTCATGTAAGAAATTTCATTGAACATTTTTTAATTTTCACATTAGACTTTTTGAAAAAAAAAATTCTAAAGACTATTGAGCTTTTTGTTTTTAAAATACGAAGTTAGGGCCAAATAACATTATAAATACAATAATAGTCAAATAACTAAAGTTAATGGTTTTTGCAAAAAATTATTAGTGCACCTCAATAGTTAAAAAAAGTGCTCGTTTGCCGTTAAGTATTTATATTACTAAATTAAATAAACGCAAGATGTGAAACGGATTCTAGTAGTCCTAAAAAAGACAATCAAGTAGATGTTTCTCTGTGACAACGAAGTCAGGAAAAAAGCCGTGATATACAATGAAAAGGTTTTTGTAATCATTGGTCCATAAACAATCTATTCAAGTTGATACTCAAGAATGTAAAGGCATTCAATCTTTGAGAGTCAAAATTATGTGGTTTTCTTCAACAGTAACTAAGCAATGTGCAATTATTGGTAACTGTAGTTGAAACACAAGATAGGATAAGTATAGTAAACTCAGTTTAAGTCACTCTTATACCTTCCCGAAAGCACTAAAACTCAGTCCATTTAGCAATTACGCTCCATATTTCCAAATCCAATGTTACTTAATAAAAAAATTTATGCTAAGGAGAATAGCCCAAAAAAACTTAATTATGATACTCTGAAACAGTTGGCTAAACTAAAGAAACCTAGACTTAGGTAAGAGGTGTAATGTATAAAAAAATAAATTTTATATTTTTTTTTATAAAAATTTTTTAATGAATTGCATGTATCGGAATGTAATTTTAATTATGTTGTGGTTTTTGTTTTTTATTGTTTTAATTTTTGTACACATAAAGAACATTTATTTTAATAGTATTTTTTATGTACTTGAAATTACTTTGTTTTATCTCTGTGATTACTTGAATCCATTTCAGTGTCATGAGGATGACTTAATATAAGTCGAAACGTCGACATTTAAGTAAACAGGTTTCTGTTTTATTTCTAACCTCACCCAACAACCCTCCGCGTTATTGAAGATATTGGGTCACAAACACGAAACTGAAAAGAAAAAAAATTATTTGGGAATTACTGCAATGCATATTTTTGCAGTACAAAAATGGTTGAAAAAATCGCTTGACCAGAAGCAAATATATCAGCAACACCATATTGTGATTCCTCAATGTTTTTGGAACCGGTAAATAATGAGGAAATATTAAAGTATATAAGAAGTTTGGAAAATAATTATGCTCCGCGCTTAGATAGATATACATCCCGGCTGCTTAAGTAGTCACCTAATTAACTCCCTAACCCATATAATAAATAAAATTTTTAAAACGGGATATATACCTAAGCATTTTAAACAATTTATAACCCTTATAGATAAAAATTCAGGAAGTACTTTAGAAGTCAGTAACTTAACAATTTTGCAAATACATTTGAACAATGCCTTAAATACAGACTGGGTAATTTATTTAAGGCGATTAACATTATCTAAAATTTAATTTGGATTTATTGAAAACTGCCGCACGTACGTAATTTATGAAATAAAAAGTAAAGTTATAAATCAATCATAAAGAGATAAAAAGTCTTAGCAGTTCCTTTGGAGAAACTAATAGATTTTGAGCAACCTAATAACATAGAAGTCCAATCAAGATAAGCCTTAAACTTGAGAGTAACTTAAGAAATTGCCACTCCAAAACAACTAGATACAGAGAACTCGTGGGATGAAATAAAGAATATCATTGTGAAAGTTTAGGAAAAGGATGTTGGGTTTAAGGAAGACATACAGAGAAAGGAATGGATGACGAAGAAATTTATGGAACTCATGATGAGGAAAAGAGAGTGCAAGGGAATACCGCTGAAGTATAACAAGATAAAGAGGACCATGAGGAGGACATGTAAAAAAGCAAGGTAGTTGCTTCTGTTTAAAAAATGGCGAGAAATTAAAGAAAATAAAAGAGCTGAGGGGAGTAAAGAGAAAAAAGTAGGTGAGAATCAGTGCATCTGTTTAACAATTACCCAGAAGCCATTTTCGGAGAGGCTCTAGTGGAAGAACTGGAAGACATTAAAGTGAATGGAGTCCTAATCACTAATAAAAGATACGCAGATGACACGGTAATCCTAGGAGATAACAAATTAGACATGCATAAAACGATGGACCAGGCTACAGAAGACAGTTAACGACTCGGACTACACATGAACACTTTCAATCTTAATCATTTTCTTCAAGGTACAAATAACCGAAGCCCTTTTGATTAATGGCAGAAATATCGAACAGGTATCATCCTCCAAATATCTTGTCATCATAATCAACTCGTTGT
Organism: Anthonomus grandis grandis; assembly: GCF_022605725.1. Classification (NCBI taxonomy): domain Eukaryota; kingdom Metazoa; phylum Arthropoda; class Insecta; order Coleoptera; family Curculionidae; genus Anthonomus; species Anthonomus grandis. Next base: position 12,793,933 of record NC_065548.1, on the reverse strand, counting down.
GCCAACTCGTCGTTTGTGCAACTTTTAATCGCCACATGTTTCGTATCTAATGGATTCATCGAGTTACAAACGAAGCGGTTTTAAGAAGAATGAAAAAAGCAAAAGAGTTATTAATCATTAACGAGAGAAAAACAAGATTCCTAGAAGAGCGAAAAAAATATGTTTGAGCTGATAATGGAAGGAAAGGTTCAGGGAAGATGATCTGTTGAAATACGTCAGAGGTCCTGGTTGAAAGACATTAAAAGATGCTTCGGATGCACTTTGACTGAGATTCTTGAAGTTGCTGTATCCAGAATCGCCAACTTTGGTGACGAGAGGGCGTGATAAGAAGAAGAAGTTTTTTTGGATTTGGCAAAGGCGTCTGACAGAGTATTTCATTCCAATTTTTTAGAGGTTCTTCAGAATTGTGGGATGAAAGGCACTGTATTAAATCTCAGTGAAAGCACTCAATATATCAACATTATAAATACAATAAATGCACCAAGAGTAGTCGGAATTGGCATCCCTTAAGGCACTATAGGATCATGTTTCATCAAGGTTTATATAAATACCCTCTGTTACTTATTGTGCAAGTTTTAGCATATGCTGATGATACAATAATAATATTCTCTACTTATAATTAATTGCAAGAAATGTGGAATTTGTTAAACTTATTTAATAAAATTATAAATTTTGGACAAATAATGTAACTTTTTCCATATCAACTCTAAAACGTCCATATTTTTAAGAAATAAATAAACCTGGACTCACTTAACTTATAAAAAAAGCTACTCATGAAAGATATTTAGGAGTTATGCTAGATTTTAGACTTTAGTGGGATTTTCATATTCAGTACCTCTGATAAATTATTATTTTTCCTAAAAAAATTTTATCTGTTGAAAGAAATTGTTAGTGGAAAAATTCTTCTGATAATTTATAAATTTTTAGTTAAACCTGTTAAATATAAATTAAATTAATAACCTTAACTTAATTAGTAACTAATTAAGCCTACCGTACAATAAAACCAACATGAGCCAAAAATCAATAAACTTTTAAGAACCAAAGATTTTTAATTTAATACATAACAAAATAGAAAAGGTGCCTATTTATAAACTTTAAAAATAAAGCAAAATATATACTGATATAATATAATAAATATATACTTATCTGAATCATATGTATATTTTATATATAATAAAGTTCGTTCTCTATAGGTAGCTTATATAAAATGTGCCGTTGTAATTTTTTTTTTTAATTTATTTAAATTTTAAATTTATTTATGTTATTGGGTTATTTATTTTTGCTGTTAGAATAATAAATTTTGATCGTTTTTAATATATTTTTTTATATTGTATTTACACATAAAAAAATGTGTCATTACTTAAATGCATCAAAATATGCATCAAAATTTTTTGGTTTATAGGAATTGTATATGAATAAAATAATATTAATATTTATTCTCAAGAATCTACAGTGGAAAGTCTTAAAATTTACAAATAACCCTCAAAACTACTCTGGATAGCTTCCTATATGTGCGATTGTTTTCCATATATGGAGATTATTATTATGCAACCATTAGGCAATTACTAAAATTAAAAAAAAAACCCTTTCTTATGAGTCTTCAATTTTCAAAGTTTTCGTACCAATCTTTAAATGTTATTCGATAACAAATTCTTCAAAGGTACTTCATTGCTTTTTTTCGGTTTTCTTTATGTATTAAAGGACAGTTTCTTTATTTAATTTTCGTTTATCCCTTAAAATCAGCATACAAAAAAGCCACAAAAGCTACAGTTTTATCCCACAATTTTTTCCTTAACTTCCTAAGCTCCCAAAATCTACCTTTTTAAATAAAATTTCCATTTCTCCAGAAAAAACAGGGAATACGACGATTTTCGGGAACCACACAAACTTAGTTTAGACAACCCTCGATTTGTGTCATTTCGGATTATGTCCTTCGGCCTCGACAAATTTGTATTTATTTTGACTCCGAGGGTTATTCTGGAGCAGCTATCCCGTTCTTCCCGATGCGTTCGAGGGTCTATAGGCCCTATGTTTAAATGTATAATGCCCGGGGGTATTTTTTGAAATCTAATTTTCGAGTAGCGGGGGATGGTTTTGTTCTTGGAGAAAATTAGGAGCGTTGTGATTTACATTAAAAAAAAACCGAGCTAATTTAAATCTTCAGACAACAAAGGGTTTTTAATTCTTTTTAAAATTCAAATCTTCCTGCATCTTATAAAATACTATACATTTCCATCTGTCGGACCCTTATTGCAATAAAAAAAAAACGATCTCTGGCAAAATTTAAAATGGAGATACTCCCCTGTCCAATACGAGCAAGGACTTTCATCTGACGTTTGGGAGCTATTTGCCCGAAAACTTCACTCCAGGAAACTATTTTTCCAGGTTTAATCTCGTCGCTCCGTCCCCAGGACATGTCCGGATAAATAGTTTATATAACATAAGTAAATATGGTTTAAAATTTAAGGGCGAGTCGAGACGTACTTTCCGGAGTTTTGAGAGGGAATTTTACTCCTTTTTAGACGTAGTAAAATGCGAATAAATATTTTTGAAAAGGTTGTTTAATATGGAAAGTATGAATGTTGAATGAAGGGAATTTTAAAATGTTTTTTTTTTTGGTTAAGTAAACAGTGTAAATTTTTCCTGTGGCCTATTTTTGAGTAACGTAGTTCTAAAATAGGAATTATTATATTAAATTTTTAATGGAAAATTCATTCTACGAGTCCTATATAATTTTTAATAAATTTCGAGAAGTCTGAAGCATCTGTCTAAAAGGGTCTCCGGACGGACATAAAAACGATGAATATCATTATATATTCAATAAGGAAAATCGAAAATTGGAAAGTGAAGTAGTTTTAAGCCCTCAAAAGTACACGAAATTTATGTAAATCTGCGAAAAAGCCAGACCGGCGACCGATTTGAAATGACTAATGTAAATAAAAATTTCGAATTTTCACGCTCGGTGTCACGTAACCGGATTTTCTTTCGGACAAATTATTATTGCAAAAACCGTCGTTTAATAATGTGATTATCCTAAGGTATATTTGCGTTAATACAAGACTATATGTGTTTTTTTTTATATAAATATTGTAATTTTTAAATAATTAAAGATTATTGATAAGCGCTTAGGTGAAGAAATTTCCGTGATCAAAGAATACCGATTCTTATATTTCTTTTCATACTTTAACACATTGCATTAATTTTTGGGAAAAAACCCTTGCTCTTTTAAATATTTTTTTTTGTTAAAATTAAATTTTTTAAAAATTATTATATTCCTATTTAAAAAACAGTTAAAGATTATCTATAATATACACAAAAATGTATATAAATAAATAAAAATGTGAATTTGTGACAATGCTGGTTATATATATAACTTCAATTAATCAATATTTTTGAGCAATAGACGATGGACTTGTTGCTGACTCATAGCTGCAGAAAGATACACTATAATACCCAAATTTGTTTTTTTCTATTTTACATTTATTTCCAAAATATATATTATAAATACAGTTTTACTTAATATGACATAACGCACCTAAGCTCATTAATTTATTAATTCAAGGTTTAACTATACTATCCCATCTAAAATCATCCTTCAAAAATCAAAAGCAAACCAGTGTTCTATAGGTGATAGTTGTTCTATAGGTTATTTTAGTAACGTTAAATAACTTCATTAAAGGAGTCTGAAGGTTTGCTGTGAATTACTTTTATGACTCCTTTTTATAAAGTTTTTAGAACTTCATAAGTGCCCTCATATCCCTCACATCGGTGGATCATAGTTAATTAAGGACCCTTCTAGATCTCTAAGATTAATTTTAATGTTCTTATATTCAGAAATTGTTTTAATTGTTTCTATTTAGATCAGAAGTCTGACTGATCGATTTGCAGATATAGATATTTTAAATTATGTACTTTATTTATTATATGCGTTATTTTCAAATATATACACCTGATAATCTCTGAATTTAGTTGATCACATCTCTTAGAGGTATTAAATGTAAGCAAATTGAAGTTAGCCATTTGTAGATTAGTTCATTTTTCTGCTAGTCTTTCTGGTTCATCCCATGTGTTCTACTGCCACAGCTAGAACAGTGTCATCTTCGTATGACACCACTGTTCTTTTAAAGTTATTAATGTTTAGAATGTAATTTGTATACGCTTTAAACAATAAGAGATCTAGTATTATAATAACGCTCATGATTAACTGAGTACCATAGCCATTTAAGTTATGCCAAAGTGAAACAAAATTCAAGTTATTCGTGATAAATGTTGCAACGTCATGTAAAAATCTAAGATTAATCCTTAATTTGTATTAAGCCTTATCGTCTATTATAATGCATATTATATAGTTTTAGTTGAGTTCATGGATTAGATTAAATTATCCAGTAATAAAAGTAGAATTTTTGTTATTAAACAATATAATATGTCTATATTAATAACATATTCTAAAATTATTAACACAGGTGAATTTGAAATTTAACATATTTAACACAATTTTTGTTTAAGAATCATATTAGATCAGGCCATAAAGACATAATTTACATATTAAGATTAGATTTGTATATAGTTTTGATCATGATATAAATTTGGTCTTAACAATTATTTTAGCGCATAAGATTTGCTAAAATTCTTTTATAACAAAAACCTTAATTTTTAATTTTGTATTTACTAAAGTATATTGCTTACTTTGCTAGCTAAAATTATTTGTTTTCACAAGTAAAGTACAGTTTTGTTTTTATTATTATAACTGTTTAAGAAAATACTTAAATTCTACCTGTCGCTTACTAATTTTTGCAAGGACCTATACTGTGATAATGCTTGTGATTCGACTAGAAAAGTATTTATAAAATTACCATATACATAAGTACCATAGCCAATTAAGTTATGCCAATAAGAAACAAAATTCAAGATATGCGTGATAAGTGATACAAGGTTACCCAAGTATCAAAAGCAGTCCTTAATTTATATTTAGCATTATTATCTAGTCTATTAAATAATATATAATTAATAAATTATTACGTATAGAATTTTTGTTAGCAAACAGTAATATACGCATATTTTAATAACATAATCTTAAGCTGTTAATACAGGCTTTTGAAAACATTGAAATTTGATTTAAAGGATAAATCCCCAGCAATTTTTAATCAGAAAACTTATAAAAAGCAAATTAAAGAAGAATATAATTACCCGAATTAACCCGAAAAATATTTAGATTAGGCAATAAAGACATGATTTATATATTAAGATTAGATTCTCATACACTTACTTTTGCGAATAACATTTGCTAAAATTCATTAATAATAAAAACCTCTTTTTTTAATCTTGTATTTGCCAATCTAAAGTAGATTCCTTAAAATCACACAAAATGTCTATCATAATAACTTACATAAATTATTAAGGAAACCAGGTAAATCCATATTTTATAGGGTTAGAAAAGAGCTAAAGTTTTTAAAAATTTCAACGCAAACCTTAAAACTTTGTAACATTTTTGTATATATTTTATAAGAGAACATTTGACAAGATGTTTCGTAAAAAATTAACATAATACCTTTAAGGTTTAGAATTTTTAGTAACTAAGCTATCATCGTTTATTCCAAAATACTTACAACTTAATTTTTTATAGTGCAACCCGATACATATAAACATTTAAGTTATGCATACGTTTAAAATCAGCTTAGTCATCATCAATATTTAAATTGACAAAAAATATATACAGCAGAGTGAAATATAATTTATTTTTTTTTATGGAAGAACTTGATAGAGGAACATGTGTATTACGTACTTATAACAGGTATTATTTCTATTGCTGTACATTGTCCAATATCAACTGTATGAACTAATTAATGAAAAACGAAATTTTTGTCTCAAAGCCTCTACTAAAACAAATAATCTTTCTTTTGATATTAAATTATTATTAACTTATATTTCCATTCAAAGAATGTTTTGTAAAAATGTTACACTCAAAATTTTTGTTATTCGGCTTGTTCTAGATATTAAATAGTAAATCTTTAAATTTTATTAAACTAATATACTCTATATCTATTAAAATTATTTTTAAGCAAATGTGTATCATCGCCAGTTAACTTAAATAGCTAAGTTATTTAAATTATTAAGTCTATTTAAATAACCAGATTAACAATCTTTTTGGTTTTGATAATAATTTAATTCAAAGTTATTTGTACAAATTTTAAAAAATAAATATAATTTAATATTAACTTTAGAATGAAACAAGCGTATGTAATTTTTACGTAAAAATATATAAAATATGAAAAAAAAAATATAAAATAGCTGAAAAAAGTATTTGTAAAATTACCAAATCATACATACCATATATGTACCATAGCCATTTAAGTTATGCGCAAGTGAAATGAAATTTGAGTTATTTATGATAAGTGCAACGTCACCTCTAAGATCCAAAATTAATGCTTTACTTAAATAAAGCCTTATCATGTAGCCTATTGAAAAATATAGAATGTTCGTTTAAATTACATATATTTTTTTTTATAAAAAATTAATAAAGGATTAATTTAAAGAAGTACAAACTTACTTAGGTCTGTGACTATTTTTAATTTTGTAAATTTTTGAGAAAGTTTTGGATTTGTAAAATCTATTGCAAGTTTTATTAGTTTTAAGACTAAGTGTTATTTTATTCATTATTGAATCTTATTTGTTCAAATCATATTGTTACCAGTGAACAGTACACCGTCCAATTTTTTTCTCCTATTTTAAGTGTGACAAGGAAAAACTGGCTAAGATTGGATTATTGCTTCGTCCACCTTGTAGATGTTCATATGCAATACCAATATCTTAATAAAGAACTATCGTATTAGCCTAAAAATAAGTTTCTATTTTTTCAGACAGTATGAGTCGATAAACAAATGTATCTTATTATAAACAATTTAATATATAAATAGAATATTTATTAAAAACCATATCTAAAATGTCACAAAATGTTGATCAAAACTACTTAGATTATATGTGTAAAGGAGATAAATACTATCGACATTTTAAAGGGTTAGAAATATCGAAGAATTTTAACACGATATTTAATATTACAAAATAATTTAATAGAAAGTATTGTAAATATTTAATACATAATATTTATATATAAAAGGTAAAAACACAAAATCTGCAGTATCACAAATATTTTTAATTTTTTTTTATTTGTAATATTTGTGATGCTGTAGATTTTGTGTTTTTACCTTTTATAAAAGTGTATGACCAGCATCTTTGGGATAATGGATAAATTTTTCGAGTTTCATAATCTTTTATGCTTAGAACTTTTAGTTATAAAGCAAATAAACATTTACGTTATGCATAGCTTGAAAGTCAATTTAAACCTTATCAAATACTACAGCAGATATTTGCCACTATCAAATAATTGTCATTTAAAAGATGATAAATATGTACATAAAGAACTTCATAGTATGTATGTATGTAGCATACCCACTAAAATTATGCAAAAAAATTATTTTATATAAAAGATATCATTTCTGCAGGTTACGTAGTCTTACATCAATGTTGTGAACTAATTAATAAAAAGTAGGTATTTTTTCTTAAAAGATTTCTTTTCTTCTTTGCTAACAGAAATATTCTTATTTTCAATAAAGAAATTATTAAAATACGCTTCAATGTTGAGTATTTTTTGTAAAAATATTACATTACGTATTCGAAATTTTTATTATTAAACTTTTAGTCCTATGGTTTTAGTGTGACACTTAAATCACAAAACAATTTTTCCATCAAGAAAAACTTTATATTTCATTTTTACACATGTTTCGTACCATGTAAACATCTTTGGGAGAAAATTAAAATTAGACTCAAACAATTTACCAATACAACTTAATACAATTACAAAGTGTTAACACTAACTTAACTATACAATTGACTATAAAGGATTGGACACATTGTCCAAGCCTATCAATAATGGATTTTTGATTTTTGAATATTGCCAAACTTTCGTATGTATCTAATTTTCGAATATTGTTAACTTAGTTTAGTAATTTTAACTTAATTTATTTCTCCAATTTGGCCAGTATGATTTATATTTATAACTTATCATTAACCTGTACTAAATTAAAAATGATCTTGGTCTTAATAACAATTTAATCAAAAACCACTTATACACATATTTAAAATTAAATTTTTGATAAACTTATTATGTTATAGTCACGATTTAAAGACAATTAAGCATCAGATCCATTTAAGTTATGCCAAACGTAACAAAAAAAATCATTTCTTCCTAAAATTAATTCTACGTCACCTCTGCAGACACGCAATTCAATCCCCGCCTTAACAACATAATTAAAAAAAAAATCTCCGGAAATACAAATAATCTTCGCTTACGTGACACCACCCCGGGGCACTTAAGGCATTGAAAGCGTCGACTGCATTTTGAATGAATATTAAAATCTATTATGGTAATGACTGGAGAAATTGCATTTTTCGAATTTTTTCCGCCGCTATTGCTTTCAGGAATAGAGTGATTTTCGCGGAGATAAGTTGCTTGCTGTGTATAGGGTGACCATTAAGTTACCTATAAAAATTTAAGGAGCCTAAAGGAAACGGCGAATGTCTGGATTAATTTTTATTAGTACTGAATATAATTGAGTCTTTTGTTAGTTTTAAACGGGGTATATTTACTGCTACAGCTATAAAATCCACCCCCAAAATAAAAGGAAAACCAGCATCGCGCATAAAACCAAGCCGGAAAACGTTTATCGCTAAAAAAACGGCCCTAAAACTAAATGAAACGGCGGCCACGGGAAAACACCGAAAACTATTAAGGGAAATTTCGGGGCTTTTTGTTCCGTTTTTAGTTCCAATTTCGAAATCTCAATAAGAAGTGCACGTATAATTTTCATCAGCGGCAACGATCCGGCGGGATTTGTTCATTCGGGCCGAAATTTTGATTAGTCAGTGTGATCGATTTTAATAACGGTTTTGATTTGGTCTGGACTCCTAAAACTGGTTTTGCATCATTTTTTTTTTGTTGGTATTTTTATATTTCTGAAAGGACTATTAAGTTTCTTATTATCTTAAGCCGTTTCTATTTAATTCGTTTAAACGGATATATAATGATATATATTAATATAGATTTCTTATTAAATTAATGTATAAACATTTAGAATTGCGTCTACCCTTCTATTGATGGGTAGAAAGAATAAGCCAATTAAGTGTTTAATTGTAGCAGAATTTATCGTGTGTAATTATCGGAAAAACACCATGATGCGCAAAGCAGTCAAGAATCACCTTGAATCATCCATGTAAAACTTTTGCCTCACATCAAAGATAATGTGGACTTGGTTTTCACTTAGTAGAGACCTTGTAGAAGTCAAAAACAAGTTGCTGAAAAAAAGTCTTCTGCTCGTGCTGGCATTATAAGTTCATTATTAATTATTATTTCTGCCGAGAATAGCAGATTGCCACCAGAAAACGGTACAATCAACATTATTAAGCTAAGTAAAATCTGTATTGTTGTGACGAATTCATAATGAGTTACTTATTATATTAGCTATTACGTCACTTATAGCAAAAATCAATTTAGAAATTTTTATCTCACACGCTCAACAATTGAAAAGAAGAAGAAAATAGACTTATTCACGTATTTAAAAGAAATATGAACTTAAATCTGTAACGATACCGTTCGATATACTTAATTTAATTTAAGTTTAATAAGTTTTAAATACAATAATTTACTTGAGGTATAATAGATTTTTTATATACCTAGGAGCTGAGGTTCAATCTATTAATCTCTGAGCTCGTTTCTTCTTTTCAATATCCTACCTAACTTTGTTATGAATATTATAATTAAAAAACGATAAAAAATAACAAGAAGACCTACTTTTTTTTAAAATACCTAATTTGAACCAACGTTTCGGTAGTTATATCTACTACCGTTATCAAGGTAATTAAAGTAAAATTGAATTAAATTAAAAATAAAATATACTTATCTTTCAAATTTTCAGTAATCCAGTCTCATCAAAATTTCTTCCTAATTCGAAAATACTTTATATACTTTTTTATATGATTTGACGGTTTATTAATAGTTTGACAAACTATTTTAAGAGATAACAAAATTTTCAAAGGTTACTTTTTTAAAAATTAAAGGGGTGTGATCTTAATGTAAATTAATCATAGAAAATACATGAATATCAAATATTTTAAATCATTAATTAATTTTGAGAATACCCTGATCTACTTCTCTCTTTAGGAAAGGAATCCATGTATTATGAAAATCAACCGAACAAGTAGCTAAGCATTTATCTTTATTTAACATTATAAATGCACTTTCCTTTAGCTTACGTAATTTTGAAATTGGTTCCTTTGCTAAAATTGAGGAAGCATTCCAGTCTATTCTGTGGTTATTGTCGAATGCATGTTGTGTAATTTTTGATTTTTGAAAATCATTGTTTTTTATGTAAGATTTATGTTCATTAATTCTTTTTGGTAATGGTCTACAGGTTTCACCTATGTAAAATTTACCACAAATACAAGGAATTTTATAGATTACATTTTTATTAAATTCATTTTCATTGAAAGGTTTAGTTTTTGTTAATAAGTATCGTAATGTGTTTTGTGATTTAAAAATAGTTCTTATATTAAATTTTTTAGCAATTCTTTTTATCTTATCAGAAAAACCTGGAATAAATGGTAAAATAAGATTTGTCGTAAAAAGGGGATGATTCAATTTTATACGTGGATTATCAAACTCTTTAAAGCAATTTTCTAAAAATTCTTTGGGATAATTATTTTGAATTAAGATTTTTTTAATAAAATCTTTTTCAGTTGTTAAATATTGATTATTACAAATAATGTGTGCACGATCATATAAACTTTTTACTACTCCTTTTTTTACCATTATTGGATGATTAGAATTAAAATTAAGATATCTATTAGTATGAGTTGGTTTACGGTAAATTCTAGTTTCAAAATTTTGTAAATCCTTTTTAATTAAAATATCAAGAAAAGGAAGCTGACCATCAGCCTCCTTTTCAAGAGTAAATTTTATAGTAGATTCTTTTGAGTTAATGTAATTTAAAAAATTTATAAGATCTATTTCGTTATGGTGATATATTGAAAAAATATCATCAATATATCGCCACCATATTTTAGGTTTTTTATCAAATGTATTAATAATTTCAGATTCAAAATTTTCCATAAATATATTACTTAAAATTGGTGAAAGAGGAGAACTCATAGCCATACCAAAGTTTTGTTGATAAAATTCATTATTGTATTGAAAATAAGTAGTTTTTACACAATAGGTTAAAAGTTCTTAAATTGTATTAACGCTTAGTGTTGTACGTTCTGCCAAATTATTATCATTATCTAATTTATTTTTAACAATATTTAAAGTTTTGTCAACAGGAACATTAGTAAAAAGACTTACAACATCAAAACTTACCAATAGATCATGAGGGTTAAAACAAATTGTAGAAAGTTTTTCTAAAAAGTGTTGAGAATTTTTAATGTAAGAATCAGAATTATTAGTGTATGGAGTTAAGATATTTAAAAGATATTTTGCAAGAGGATGAGTAGGTGAATTTATGCTACTAACTATAGGTCTTAAAGGAACATTTATTTTATGTATTTTTGGTAAACCATAAAAATGTGGTGATTTACTATTATGTGGAGTTAATTTAAATCTATCAATATTAGAAAATTGGTTTTTATGCTTTTTAAGTAAATTATAAATTTGTCTTTCAATTTTTTCTGTAGGATCTTTAGATAATTTAGAATAATTGCCATCATTAATTATTAAATTTAATTTAATTTCATAAGTGTTAATATTTAAAAGAACAGTAGCATTACCTTTATCGGCTGAAAGTATTTTAATATTATTATCGGTTTTAAGTGTCTTTAAAGCTTTTAATTCTAAAGAGTTTAGATTTTGTTTAATTTTAATTGGTTTTTCAATTTCTATCTTTGCCCTAATTCTAAATTCATCTTGTTGATCCCTTGGTAAGTCTTTCGTTGCGTTTTCTATAGCTGAAATGATATTTAATTTTGGCAGAATTTTTTAATTTTGATTGATTTTGTTTGATTTTAGTTGATTTTCATAATACATGGATTCCTTTGCTAAAGAGAGGAGTAGATCAGGGTATTCTCAAAATTAATTAATGATTTAAAGTATTTAATAATCATGTATTTTCTATGATTAATTTACATTAAGATCACGCCCCTTTAATTTTTAAAAAAGTAACCTTTGAAAATTTTTGTTATCTTTCAAAATAGTTTGTCAAACTTGTGTCAAATCATATAAAAAAGTATATAAAGTATTTTCGAATTAGGAAGAAATTTTGATGAGACTGCATTACTGAAAATTTGAAAGATAAGTATATTTTATTTTTAATTTAATTTAATTTTACTTTAATTACCTTGATAACGGTAGTAGATATAACTACCGAAACGTTGGTTCAAATTAGGTATTTAAAAAAAAAAAAAAAAAAAAAAAAAAAAAAAAAGTAGGGCTTCTTGTTGTTTTTTATCATTTTTTAATTATAATATTCATAACAAAGTTAGGTAGGATATTGAAAAGAAGAAACGAGCTCAGAGATTAATAGATTGAACCTCAGCTCCTAGGTATATAAAAAATCTATTATACCTCAAGTAAATTATTGTATTTAAAACTTATTGAACTTAAATTAAATTAAGTATATCGAACGGTATCGTTACAGATTTAAGTTCATATTTCTTTTAAATACGTGAATAAGTCTATTTCCTTCTGCTTTTCAATTGTTGAGCGTGTGAGATAAAAATTTCTAAATTGATTTTTGCTATAAGTGACGTAATACCCAATATAATAAGTAACTCATTATTAAGCTAGATGACGAAGTTAGTGCCTTTAAAGTTCCACTCTGGTACAGTAGTACAGTACTTACTGTACTCTCTAATTAATCTGATAATACTAATACTAATAGATAGTTAGTCCAACATTACAAAATAATAAATACCTAAAGACAGTTTAGAAACTTATTTTGTTTTGTAAAAAAATACTGAATTACTTGTTTTAAAGCCCACTATTAACATTTCTTTGATAAAACTCTAAATTAAATTAAATTCAAGATTTTTTGCAGATTTAATCAATTTTACCAAGCTTAAAAGCATGAGATCGTCCAATGAAAATCTTATTCTGATCTTAGAAGTAAAGCAATTTTAAGGGTTGAGTTTGAAATTATTTTGAGACGAAAAAAAGGTAATTATAAAAAAGATTGTCTTGTATTGTATTAAATGCTTCTAGCACAGATTCAGCGGTAAGAGAATTCATATCATCTGTAAAGCCCCGAATCTGAAAGTATTTTAAAACATTTAATAAATTAGAAACTTACATCAGAAATAAGACGGGTTCCAAAATAGATTTTTAAGATACTCCAGATGTTATATATGCGGTATTTGAAACTGTTTGATGTTCCAAGACCAGCATTTGCTTTCTCTTAGTTAAGTAGGATCTAAAAAATATTTGAGAGACATTATCGTACCCATAATAGGCCAATTTTGCAATAAGCAATTGATGATCTAAGGGTCAAATGCTTTTGAAAAGTCAAGCATTATAAAGGCGGTAAAGTCACCTCTATCCGCTGCAGAGAGAAATAAAATTAGTCCAAGGTCGTAGAAATTAGTTGGTTTATTAATTTTAAGGTGTCAAGAGAAAAGTTTGTAACATATTAGAGACATATCGAGTTTCTAGGTAATACTTTATAACACAAGGTGTCCAAATAAGGTATCAGCACTTTATTTGTGCATTTTATCTCAGACGTGGCAATGTAGCCACTTATGGTGGAAGTCAAAATGTAAACGGTTTCAAGGAATTTTAGTTGCAATGGAGCCGTTTACCGGAGAGCAACGCGCTTTTTGTGTACCTGCATTTTACCAAAACAATAATTCAATCGTGACAGCACGCCGTCTATATCGCGCTCATGATATGATATGCACATGATATTCAATTATCACCTAGCCCTGATGTTATTAGAAAATGGATCAGAATGTTTGAAGCTACTGGATCCACAGTGAAAATTCATAATCCAGGCCGCCCACGAATCGTAAGAAGTGCAGAAAACATCGAACGAGTACGTCAGTCAGTCAGAGAGAATCCAACCTTATCTGTACGGAAGCGAAGTCAGACGACTACTCTCAAAAGATCATCTTCACATAACATTTTGACCAAAGACTTGCATCTGCATGCATATAAGATACAGTTAGTGCAGGAATTAAAACCGAACGATTACAATAAACGGTCAGAATTTGTCAATGAAATGATGGAACGATTCGTCGATTTCAATAACATTGTATTCAGTGATGAGGCTAATTTTCATATAAATGGCCACGTAAATAAGCAAAATTGCAGGTAGTGGTCTGACGTTAATCCTCGCAGAAAACACGAACGTCCACTGCATTGCCCCAAAGTGATCATATGGGCTGCTATGTCTGCTGATGGCATAATTGGGACGTAGTTTTTTGAAGATCAAAATGGACGGGCACTTACCGTTAATACCGAGCTGTATTGTGCAATGTTACAAGATTTTCTTGCACTATTTCTCCGACAGTTTCAGGGTTTTAACTTAGAAACCTGGTTTCAGCAGGATAGTGTGACATGCCATACGTCAAATTGAAGCTGTTCAACAATTATTCCCCAATAAAGTCATTTCAAGAAGAGGCAATATTAAGTGGCCTCCTAAGAGCTTGGACTTGTCGTCACTTGATTATTTCTTATGGCGTTACCTCAAAAGTAAGGTCTACGAGAATAATCCAGCTGATACAAATCAATTAAAGCAAAATATCCAGAAGCAAATAAGACTAATATCAAGGGAAATGTGTGGACGGGTTGTCAATAAGCTTCGTTCTCGATTTGAAGAGTGCATACAGCGCAACGGACACCATTTAGACAACATTGTTTTTGGTTCATAAATTTCCATTGACTGTACATTCATTTGCCATAAATAAATGATCTTAGAAATATGGTGTATTTGGTTTATGCAAACATCACATTGCTGATACCCTTTTTGAACACCTTGTATATATAATATGTGGAGATAGCTTTAAAATACAGTGTTCAAACATTGACGCCGATATTGAATCACCATCCTGTGTATTTGATTTTAGATTTGAAGATATTTTCGAAATTTCAATCAACTGAAAAATTTAGATTATGCTTAAATTGCCTTTTAAGAAAAACAGACACTTTTTCTGCGAAAAAAAAATAAAACAATTAGAGACATTTTTTAGATTTAGCTTATTTATAGCTCTGCATAACTGTTTATTATCTCTAGTAATCTGGTAAAATTGCAAATACCTCACCTAGTCATACCCACCACAAAATTATGCATCGGTCTATAAAACATCTAAACCCTGAGACTTTTTTCAACATTATTATTTTCTTTTATAAAATGTGTAAAATAAGGATAAAGTTTCATTGTTTCATTTTTATCTCTCCACTTTTTTCCGCAATTTCAATAATACAGTGGTCACTGATTAAAGTGCTACGGTACTTGTAATATTTTTGGGACTATTAAAATAAATAACTCTAACGGTATAACTTTGGTACCATTTTTGCACCAGCAATATTTAGTTCTTGGCATCCGTCTGTCTTTCGAATGGATATTTAACTGTCATTGAGTATGTACTCCTTATAGTATTGCCAACAGTTTCAAAACCTTGTTG
The DNA here is from genome assembly GCF_022605725.1 of Anthonomus grandis grandis. NCBI lineage: Eukaryota > Metazoa > Arthropoda > Insecta > Coleoptera > Curculionidae > Anthonomus > Anthonomus grandis. The sequence continues at coordinate 12,778,273 of NC_065548.1, read as the reverse complement.
GACAATTTTTTAAAGTTTTTTTTTAATTTTTACCAGTTTTTACCAGAGTAAAATATATAATTTTTTTAAGGAAGAACTTTATAGTATAGTGTATTTATTACATATCCATTAAAATTATACCAAAAATTTACTTTATAAAAAAGTATTATATCTGCAGTTCTACATTATCTTCCATTAATTGTGTTAAAGAGTTAATGAAAAAAAATTTTTTTCTCAAAAGCGCTACTAAAATAAATATTAATCTTGGTTTCAATAACAAATCTTGAAAGTAGCTTTCCATTTAAAGTATGTTGTTAGTAGTTATGTATGTTTTGTAAAAATGTTACATTACATGCCTAAAATTTCTATTAATCAACACATTAGAGGTACTAAATACTAAAACTTTAAAATTTAACAAGCAAATATGCTCCGTGTCTATTAAAGTTATGCCTTAGTAAAAATTTGTAAAAATAATATCTATGTAGCGTCTGCAGATAAAAAATTATATGGTAATTATTCAAAAATTAATGCTTCAATAAAGTATAAATATTTGTTGGTTCAATGAATATTTACTAAATTAGACCCAATTAAAAATTAATATAAAAAAAATAAAATTTCTGTTATTAGACTTATTTTAGATATTTAATATTAAAATTTTGATACAGCAAATGGCAATAGAACAAACGTGTATCATTCTTGATTTCAATAGCAATTTAATTTAAAGCTGAATAAGCAAAATTCGAAAGCTTAAATTTATTGTCTTTCTGATATATAACTTTTTTCAAATATAAATAAAATGATATTTGCAGGTAAATTTTTTTTAGAAATTTTTAACTAATTTAAAGGAGCAACTCGACAAATGGATAAAATAATACAAGAAAATAATAAATAATACATACTATAAATCTATAATTTACACTAAAAATAATCGAGGAAGTTAATTGGCAATATCATTGAAAAGACATAAAAAAATTCTTATATTAAAATTCCGTTTAAAAAGAGATAATTTACTATTACTGTATAAAATACCAATGTGATCCTATTAATAATATCCATATGTCATTCTTAGTATTCATCTGATAGAAAAAATTCTTCCTAGGGTTTCTATTTACTGAGAAACTTAATACATAAAGATTTATAGATTATGGAGATAATTTCAATTTAAGATATAATTATTTCATATAAAAATATTGACTCTTATTCCAAGACTTTATTTTATATTCCAAGACAACTGATAAATTTGATTGCTCTCCAGTAAAACATAATTTGCTAATTTAATTATATTTTATTTGTTTGACGTTTAATTTAATTAATTATTATGTTTTAAGGTTGAAATATTATCCAATAACTTAATTTTTCTTTTTTCTTTTAAAAAATCATCTATTTTTAAATTTAAACACTTGGGAGAATTGACGTGAAAATTATTTAAAAGGACTTATGTTGTTCTCATCAAATAAAACTAGTGTCTTATGAAATATATTACTATAATAAGCATTTTATGGAAAAACTTATGGTAACAGATAAGTATTACACAGCATAAATTTAATCAGAATTTAATAAATCATTATAGGATAAAAAATTTATAAAAAAAACAATCTCAAACAAACTTCTTCGTAAACACTACTATAGCTAACTAGCCACTAAATTAGTTTCCAAGTTGCTTCAACAGCATCTTTTCGATATTTTTTCATTAATTACCAAAGTTTCACTTCCTGAAAGTGCTCCATTAAGTTAGTTTTTAAAGTTTCTTGAGAGCTATTTGCCTTGCGAATGGCTCTTATTGGCCTAAACAGGGTTACTAGTGGATTTATAATTACCGTAAGTTTACATCCTGTTTTAACCGGCTTTACATAAAATATCCTAAAAAGGATGAGAAAAAAGGGAAGTACGTTATCTTGTAAAGAAAAAAAAAGTTTGCATTTTAAAAAAACCATTTTAAGTAACCGTATTCATAAAAACACCCTTTTAAAGACAAAAACAGTCAAAATTAATAGCTAACTAGCCACTAAATTAGTTTCCAAGTTTCCCTACTCCACAGCATCTTTTCGATCATTTTTCGTCAATTGCCAAAGTTTCTCTTACTAGAAGTGCTCCACTACTTTCTTCTTAGTTAGTTCTTAAAGTTCCTTAAAAGTTATATGTCTTACGAATGGCTCTTATTGACCTAAAGAGCCTGTAGATTTTTAATTGCTTTGAGTTTTCTTCATATGTATTTTAAAGGGCTTTGCAAACAGTTTTGAAATAATAAAATATTTTGATTTATCCTCAACTATGTCTAAATTTGTTGCCTTACATTATTAACATTGTATTAAATATATGTTACTTTTCGTTAATTTTTTTCCATAGAGTCTTTTAATTCGTTAATACTTTATTATATTTTTTAATATTTAGGCAAATAAAGTACTTAAATTTTTATGATAATTCATCTAAATATACTATTAAGATGAATTCACCTTTGCTTACTACATTATTTTATGAAAACAATTCATCCCGAGAGACTTTTACATTGAAAATCTATTTAAACACCCTTTTTATATGTCATAAGCATATTGTAGATAAAATGTGGGCAGCAGTCGACTATCTTACTAAAACGATCATCTGCATACAAAGAACCCTCCAAACAATGGCACTATTAACCCTTGACTTGGATCTCGTATTGTTTTAACTCTGTGGAAATACGGGCTATGGTCGTTAGATTTAATATAGACCAGAGTCAAAATTAGAACATTATCGTCGTAGAAGAAATTCCACTTTATCAAAAACAACCCTCCGGTATTCCGTTGTTGGCAAGCGGGGAAAATAAAATATTCAACGGACGCACCTATATGTGTTAGTCAAGTTTTCTGGGCACGTACAAAACGCACCCGAGTTCTTTTGATCGGTACAATAGAGGATGATTTTTTGACAAGAGAACTTTGCTCCGCTCATAGGGGGTGCAGCAGTATAATGCCGAAATCAGACGTAATTCTTTTCTTGACAAGGCGGCCTATTTAGAAAATATTACTAAAATAGGTGTACGTAGTGCATTTAAGTTATGCAGAGGTACATTAGCTAATTCTTATAAGAAGAAAAAATCATAAAGCCAATAATTAAATTTTACTATGATGTTATATTTAGGGCAAAATACTTTAAGATGTGTAGCCCTATGTCAAGGTGTAATATTTCTGATCTAAGTCTTTTGTAGAGTTATGAGGATGATCTAATAGAGAACAAAACGTCAATTTACTTTGACGTAAATTCAACAACATTAATATTTTAACCTTGAAAAAGAAACATATCGAGGGCTGGACGGCAGGACCTCGTAACCCTTAAAGTAAGAATTTTACAGGAGAGAAGAAAAATCAATTAAAATACAGAAAAAAAAATTCTTCGCGTTTTTGCTTTTAAGTTAAATTTAAAATTAATACGAAAATATAATACGATACAAATTTGAATTAATTTTTATTTACAGAAACATTTATGTCGGTTACAAGGTACTGTATTTTTAAAAGTGTTGCTTACGAGGTAATGCACAAAGAACAGTAACATGAAATTCATTAATCCATAACATTGTTTATTGAAAACCAGTAAATAATAGAAACTAAAACAAATTTTATGCTTACAAAATACACAGAATATTATTAAATAAAATAAACTTCAATTCTAAATAAAACCAAAAATATTTTATTGTTAAATAAAAACTGTAATCACAGAAAATAGAAACTTCGTTAAAATATTGTCAATACAACAAGATAATCATTTTGCATAAAAAGGCAGATTATCGTAAAATGGCCAACAATCTTGAGGTATACATTTTTTTTATTGCTTGAAGATGGTCATACTTCATTTTGGTTATTTTATTTTTCTATTTATATAGGGCGGGAAATTCAATAAGCTCAAAATTTTTGATTTTATTTAGATGATTAAAGATCTCATGAAATAATTCATCGTTAAAATCCAGTTTAAATTTGATAAGACCTGTAAAGAAATAATACTGACCCTTTTCAAGAAATTTTTGGGTGATTTTGATATCATAATATTTTTCACTCAGGTATAATAAAGCATTGGCGAAAATCGCATTTCTATTCTGAGCAGTACACCCAAAAAACCTATTATAATAGGTTTTTTGTCACCACCACTAAGAAATTTTTCTTCAAGAAAATCAAGCAAAAAAGATGCGTATGTTGAGGCCTGTCCATCTGCCTCAGTTTCATTATACCAATAGCAAACTACTTCTTTAGTAGCCAAATTGCAAATAGTGAAATTGTGAGAACATAATTTAGTTTTGTAATACAGTGTACTCGCTACAATCTGAGGCGATAGCATCCATTGTAATAACGTTACAGCTTTCCAATAGTGCATCTGCTTTATCTTTTTCTTTTCCAGCTTTGGCCCTATTTTGCGCATCTATGTGCTTATTGTAGTCTTCATCAGATACGTTTCCATTTTTAAACATAAAACAAAGATCGCAGTGATCCTTTCGAGGAGAAAAAATAGCAATCTTCATTGATGTAGCAACCTGCCTTATTAGCTTAAAACAAAGAGCTTTACGATTTTCAGTCTGACATTCCTGTTGGTAAACTTTATACATATCATGCCAAGACTGAAAATTTTGCTCTAGATAAAGCTCGTCTGTATCCTTCCTACAGTAATGGGATGGTAATTTATTTAATTTAGTTAAAAATGTGTCTAAAAATTCTCTATCTTCCTTAAAAATATCTAGACGCTTCACTTGGGTATCACGTGCTTTTACTATCACATGATTTGCCGATAAAGGCCAAGATCTTGCAGACCATTCTCCTAAGCTTAAAGTATTAAGATACATTGACTTACAAGCTGGAAGGTGAGCATTGCTTAAAATAAGATGGTATTTTAATGTTATGGACCGTCTTGAATTTTCTGGTTCAGGCCTTTTCCTGTCACATACCTTTACTGTGGTTGCTACAAACACTTTTCTTTGTTCCCAGGACATCTCTGACCAAAATTTGGAATTTTTTTTTTTCTATCATCATCCGTAAATCGGAAATCATCATCCGTAAAATTTCGGCACTGTTTTGAGGGATCTTTGCAATTGCATCGAGGCTTTAGACGTCTTTCTTGTCGTGGAGTATCACGAAAAGTATTGTTTTGACCCTTCTGTTTCCTAAATCGAATGTATTTCCCTCCACTCATTCTTTGTTTTTTGTTGACTTCTCTTTTTCTTTGGCCTTTGGTCCATTTCTTTATTTCTAATTGCGTTTCATCTTCTGAACTGGAGCTGTTTTCTAGCACACTATCGTCAGGCGTGTTCGTATCTTCAATCGCGTCTCCTGTGGCCATTGATTCTGGATCTGATTGAATTTCTGCGTCTATCAAACTTATTTCATCACTTTGTCGTTCTTTTGGCGTTGAAGTTTCGATCTCAGAAATCTCTAAAGTGCTCTCTGGTTGCTGCTGGGAAATACAAAGCTCATCTCTTAGAACTATCCCTTCTTGAATTGCGTCTTCCATCAGGCAACTTTTTTGTTCTTTTGGGTTTTCTTTAATAATTAAACTTCTCATCTCAGAGGTTTCCAAAGTGCTTTCGAGTTGATGCTGGGACTTGCTAAAGTCATCTGCAAGAACTATCTCTGCCTCCTGGATCATTACCGCTACATCTTCGGGACTTAAAGCTTCAGCAAAGATATTGAAACTATTTACAGGTTTGTTCTTACTGCAAATTTCTTATAAGTTTGAAACTGTTTCCAAACCATTCTTGATGAGCATGCGTAAAATATGACAACTTCTGATCGATTTGAAACCGTCTGTGCGAACATCAAATACGGATTGAGTGGAGAAGAAAAATAACCTCACTTTTTAATGCCAGTGGGAAATGGGAAAATAAATCAAACATAAACAAAAAAAAATTATACTACAACCTTGAAATAGCTGTATATTATTAATATAGTTTAAGGTTGTGTGATTATTTGCTACTTCAAAACCTTAATGTTTATTTTTAGACTAATCCAAGAATTTAAAATACAATTTTCAAAATGAATATCAAGGAGTATATAAAACGACAAAATACAAACAACAATTTAGAGATTATGTTCATATTCTGAAGATTGGCGTTGACTGGCTACACGAATTCTCTGACACTTTACTTGAAATAAATCCGAAAACAAGTCTGACTATCAGATGACGATCAGAAGTTTGTGTAAGAACATCAAACTTTTGATTTGAAACCGATCAGAAGTTCCTGTGCGAACGCATTTTACTCTATTGCGCATGTTTATTTGTCGAAAACTTGTTGCTTACTGCTGTGAGAACAAACCTAAAATCGCTTAAATTGGCTCTGCCTGGGAGATTTTCTTGATCTTCGCTTGGGCTTTGAAGAGCAAGTGCATTCATCATAATTTTTCTTGTTCGGCTTGACATCTTTAGCTGTCGTGTTGTAAAATCAGCCTATAAGAGATATACATATGTTAGTATATCTAGTGAAATTGTAGTTGCAAATCTAGTAGGAAAAGGTGGACATCTAATTAATTTATTGTTCAAAATATTTAAATATTTTTCTTAAAATCCTAACAGTAATTTTCTGTTGCCAGGCAAAAAATTAAATGGAAGAAAATTTTTCTTAGCAAAAAAAAAACTAACAATAGCAGTATTTCTCATCGGCTTTTAAAAAAACTGTAGTCTTATGCATAATATAAAGTTTTACTTACCTCTGAAGTGCAGAAACACAAAAACAGTACCTCGTAACCACAATAGAAGATAATAATAGGTAGGTAATAAGAAGATAATAGGCAGGACCTCGTAACTGAAACATCAAAAAATGTGACTAATTACTAGCAAATTACTAACTAAAATTGCCATTAACATTTAAAATTACATTAGTTAAACGTACATGTACCCAAATAAGATCACACCATGTAAAATAAAAAGAAAATTCAATGATATAAAAGAAGTGATTCTGGACTTACCTCTGAACACCACAACCGTTTACGAGAAACTGAGCGGTTACCAGGTAATGTGTCAACAATTTGGCGTGAAATAGATACGAGGTTATGTATTCTTTTAAATTCTGCTTAACGGATTTTTTTTTTAATTTGAGTATTTTTCAATAGACGGCGAGACGAATTCTGAAAAGAAATATATCAAAATCCTTATTAATTATGAAAATTGTAAGATGTGGGTTACCAGAAATAAGTGACATCCCAATTCATTAACCGATAATGATTAATTTTTGATGTAAAAATAAAAACATTAAAAACAAAGATCTAAAAACATCTTTTATTTCTGAAATATTTTAAAAAACCAATAAAAACTGAGACGAATGAAAAAAAAAATGGCCGACAGTTTTAAACTTGAATAACTCTGACGCGGCAGCAGTAATATTTCTAACTTTGTTGAAAAATCTACTACTAAAAAAACAATTTATTATACAGAAGACAAGAAACTTAAACCAGGGATTACCAAAAGTCTTATATTAGGAATTAAACGTTGCGCTAAAATGAATAAAAATCTTTTGATCAATAGTAATATAATAGATAGAGAAAATTACGTAAACTACACAAATTTTCTTACTAAAACAAATAAGTAAACAGAAATTTAAATTTTACAAATCTTAAATAAATGCTACCCAGCACTACTTTAAAAAAATGTGTAGAATCATATCCGATGAAGTTAATGAAAAGTATATACAAAATGAAAAATTAGAAATTAATGATGATAATAGTAAATCTCTTTTAAACGATAAGAAAATGTTAAAATACTGTAACAAATTCTTTCTTACAATCAGTAAAAAAATAGATAACAAGATTGTAGTTCCAAATAGCTTGTTCAAAATAAAGTATAAGACGTTGAGTTCCATATTTCTGGAAACTAAATAAATAAAATAATAAAATAAATATTTTTTTAAAAAAACTATTGTTGTCCTGGTTTTTGATGAAACAAAATCACAATCGAGAAAAAAATACTGCAATTTCATTATTCTCTGCTGTTTTATAATAGTATAATAAGTTTAAATAAGAAATGTTTAAAACTCGTCACGTTCCACAATATTTAAAAACATCTATAGTAACTTCTTTAGATAAAGCAGGAGATATATTAAACGTAGCAAATTATCGATCTATAATTTCGTTAGTAATTGTATTTTGTCAACTAACCGATGCTCTGGTTAAACTAACAAGTTCAATCACAAAACTCATTGATAAAAGCAAAAAATATTTAGTTACCTCTTTAGATTTAACGAAAGCTTTTGATACTCTTCCCTTTATATTGACTTACTTTTAGATATTTCGAATGTGTTTGAGGTACGTAACTTTGTATTGGAAGTATTTAAAGCTAGGTGAATGATTAGAAAACAAATAGCTAAAGTTAGTAGTACTTGTAGTGAAATATCAGAGCTACTAATTAGCATAGGATCCCTACATTTTACACTTTATATAAATTTTATAACAAATGTTTGAAGGAGGTATAGTTTCCTTTTCTAATAAATAATTAGCTTGATACTTAACTAAATTAACGTTAAACATTATCTTTTAATTGGAATTAAATCACTAGAATTGAAAACGAAATAAAAGAGGTACAATTCACTAAATACTTTGGGGTAATCATTGATAAAAATTCTTAAATGGAACCAACATATTTGTAGATTATTAAATAATATTAGTTAATTCGAAAATTTTACCTAACTAGAGAATTTTTAAATAAACGTTTAAAAGCACTGATATTCTTTCTTAAATATAGTATGGAGCAGCATGTATAAGAATAAACTTACTGAAAAAAAACCATTAAAAATTATACAAAACTTTATTTTCAAAATATTATTTAAAAAAAAATAAACACCAATACTTTATATTAATTTTATAACGAAAAAATCATACCTGTAAGATAACGTATGTTTTGAATCTTTGTATTGAATATTTATTTTATATATTAAAAACCCTCGTTAAGAAACTATGTTATTCATTCATATTCAACTGGGACTAATAAAGATCCAAACTTAAGAAAACAAAATAGTATGACAAATTTGAATCTCCAATCAATTGATTACCTTAGTCCAAAAATCTATAATATTTTAACTGGTGCAATAAAAAAAAATCCTTTATTCATAATTTTAAGGGATGTATTAGACGAATTTGGACAAATTTTTAATGTTATTCTAAGTCAATGTATTTCAGTAATTAATTTGCTTAATAATTAAATATTTACTTTTATATTTATTATTTATTATTTACTTACATAGTCATTAGGTTGTTGTATTTGCTTGAGTACGCAGCAAATATAGCTAGTTTTAAAAATCGAGATGAATTGAAATTGTGTTTTTTTTGTACATGTAAACATTTTTGATTTAGCAGATACAGACATTTACTTTTCTAGTTGCTAAACAAGAAAAAATTATTGAATATTGTGAACTTGTTAAATTAGTTTATTATCTAACTTAACATACATACAAATTTAGTAATAATTGATTCCTGAGTCTCAAAAACTTTATAATAGAGAAAGATGAATTAGAACAAAAATTTTGCTACGTAATTAGCATAAATTATAAAAATTATTTAAACTAATAAAAAGTTTAGATATACGTCTCTTTGGATTAAAAAAAAAATTGTATCAATTTAAGACTCTACCGGAAATATTTAGTTACAAAAAAGTGTACCTAGTACATTTAAGTTATGCAACGGTAAATTAACGAGTTCGAATAATAACAAAAAATTAAGACTTTTAATATAAATATTTTTATATTCAGTGAAAAAGCAACTTGGTTAGACTTTTAGGCTAAATTGTTATCATAAAATAGTGAATCGAATAGAGGCAGGCTTGTGGCCATACCATTGTAGGACAGTTTGATGAGTTACAACAAAAAAGCATTATTTCATTTGCATGAATATTAAAAAATTGCTTCATTTAATGAAAAGCTAGAATTCAAGCTTGCAAGGTATGAATAAAAAATTAGATTAAAAATGTAATAATGTTAGAATGTATTAAGAAAAATAACAAATCCATAATGGGACGCTACTAAAGCTAGAAGTAATAGTCGTAGAGCAAAAATTTCAGCACTTTTGACATAATTTAATTCAGATTTTAAGATAAATTTAAAATATTTCAATATAAAACACGTATCTAGTACATTTAAGTAATGCAATAGTGATCAAGCCAATTCAATTAAAAACATAAAAACTAATAAAGTATAACGTAATAAAAGAGAATAATTACAAAAGTTGTAGCAATTGAGTGTTTAAATAGACCTTTTAAGTGCAAATGTTTCATTAAACTTTCAGGCTGAATTATTTTCATGAAGCAATGTGTCAAAAAAAATGCCTAAACTAATAAAAAAATTAAATGTACGCCTTACTGGCATTAATAAAAAAATAAAATAAACAAAAATTAACTAGACAAGTGACCAAACATGTTGAACCTTCAATAGGATGCGATTAACTTAGTTTACAGAAATAGGAATCTACCAAAAATATTTTATTAAAAAAAATGTACCTAGTACATTTAAGTTATGCAACGGTTAATCAGCTAATTTAAATAATAAAAAAAAACTAATTAAGGGAAAAATATTGAAAGATAATAAGAAATAATTGCAAAAATTGGGTATTTATATAGATTTTAAGTGTGAATAATTCCATATTTAGGATCAGCCATAAATCCAGCTCATCATACTTTCAGGCTGAATTGTTACCAGAGTGTATCGAAAAAAGGAGACTAAATGGTAAAAATTATAAAGTAGAATGGGATGAATTGAAACGAAAAGGTCAATAGTTTAGTTTGTTTAATATAAAAAAATAGGCATTTTCAGGCAATCAATAAAACTTAAAATTGACGTAATTCAAACGTATTCAAAGAACTAAAAAAAAATTGAAAATTAAAACAAATACTCAATGAGATACTCAATGACAAATATTCAATTATTTAGTTTTAAGTTTTTTTTTATATATTTGAAACATATAGAAACTTATTTCTTTACAGTATGTATTAGCAGATCATAACATCTTGTTTATTGGCGAATTTACAGAGCTATTAGTGTGATGGGTAAAAATCACCAAAACAGAAGGATTTCTTAAAATTCTTTATGCAATTGGTACTGTTGACAATAGATGCATATAATCGATATTTGCATTTACTACGTTATGTAGAAATATTATATCCCTAATTATTCATCGATGTTCTAAGCAAAGTAATTTAAATTGATTACGTTAAATTGCAAAATTATCATATTGCTTATAGTGTATAAAAGTCAAAGAATTTGTTCTGTATGTGTTTAAGTTTGTTAAAGTTTACATCATATCCAGATTTCCACAGTGAGGAGGCAAATGATAGCCGACGGCCAATATAGGCATGGTAAAATGTAGTTAAAGTATTGTTGTTTTTAAATTATTTAGTTTATCCTTGGCCACTCTTTCAGTTTAGATATTAGATAAATCAAAACCTTTAAAATATAAAAAAGTGTATCTAATTCATTTAAGTTATGCAATAGTAAATTAGTAATTTTAGAGATCTACATGAAAATTAATATAAAGTATAAAATATTAAAAAATGATAGATATAAAAATAATTTTTTAAATAGACTTTAAGTATAAATGTTTCATTAAACTTTCCGGTTTAATTATTTTTATAATACAATGTGTCGAAAAAGGCAGACTTTTTAAAATTAAAATATAAAATTATATTAAAATTTTATAATAAAAATTTAGAAAATAAATTACAAATTATCAATAGAATGCTAATAAAGGTGAAAATAATTATTGTAGAGCAATTTACCTTTCTTTTTAAAATAGCTCAGGAATCAATATAAGATATTTAGTTATAAAGAAGTGTACCAAGTACAATTAGATTAGATACTGATTAGATAAATCAAGCTGAATTGATACCATAAAATAGTGTGTCGAATAAAGGAGACAGACTTATGGTCAAATAGTATAGTAAAATTAAATAAATAAAAACACAACAGTCAATATCTCATTTGTCCAAAATGTTAAAATATTAGGATTAATAATAGACAAGTCTTTAATAAAATGCTAATAAAGCTAGAAATGATGATCTAGAAAAAATCACCACAGTGTAACAATATTTAAAAAATTACTTGGTTGATACAATATTAGCTAATTCGAATATAAACCAATTAACATTTTATGAAAAAAATAATAAAAAATAAATACAAAAATCAATAACAAATATCTAAAAAAGCGCTAGCAAAGCAAAAAATAATGTTCCTAAAACGACTATTTTACTTTAATTCTTAGTACAATTTTTCATTATAATTAAATAATTCAGCGCTGCCTATAATACGCAGTATAACAAAAAAAATTGTGACTTTCGCCATCAAAAAATCTCCATTTTTAAGCTGAACGAAAATGCCACCCTATCTTTTGTAGTATAAGAGCGTATCAGACTTTTCCCTTAGGGAAACATTTATCTAAATTCTGAAAACTTTTCAGACCGCTAAAAACTTTTTAAATATTGGTAAGCGAGAGTTGAGAGGATGTTGCCTTTTTTTAATTTACTTTTAAACGCCGCTTTAACGTTAGGCACCCCCTCCCCTATTTTTTTTTGCATAAAGAAAACTTTTGAAAAGTAATTTCAAATGAGGGAGAAAGTAGTTCATTTTAACATGTTTTAATAAGGGAGTGATGTAATTAAAGGGAAGCCTAAATGGTAACTGCTTTTAAAAAAAAATAATAATGATTCCTGTCTGGTGAAGAATTTATATTGTTATATGGTAAAATAAAGTAATATACTTGTTTGCTTTTAGCCTTTGTTTCTTTTTGAAACGTCGTATTTATGTTAGGAAAGCATAAACGCCTATACTACGATCATGTGGAAGAAAAGTCCTATATTAGTTATATAAAGGGTCTTAATATAAGTTTAGAAGTAGATTGCTGCTAAATAAATTGATACCAAAATGTTCAAAAAAGCTCAGGTTACTTCCGGAGATATCAGAAGAAAAATGTCCTTTTGTAATGTAAAAAAATTGAATTTTTTATTTGCCTGGAATAATGGCCAAATACTTTAATATGAGGTGTTTATATAAGGTAGCGTATTTAATAAAGGCAGACCTATTAAAATAGTATATTAGAAAGAATAGTAGATTGAGCAGTTTACCCTTAAACACTTTAATATAAAAAAGTAGATCGAGTCCATTTAAGTTATGCAACAGTAAATCAATTTAACCTTGTACCTCCTTTATTGTTCGCAAAACATTTATCCCTATTACATTGAATTCTGAGATAAGGTCTAATTTATTAGGTTCTTAAAAATGGTAAAAAACATAAATCATAATCAATTTTCCTTATAACTTTAAGCACAATTAACGATCAAACTCAGCAAGTATCTTATAAATTGGCATCTTAAATCACATGACCATTTTCGACTAGGACAAATGACGTTTAGCTTAAACGAAGGCGACCCACTGCTAAAACTTGATAAGGGTCCGGCAGCAGCCCTCTCAACTAGATCCGTCCTTGTTTTAACCTTTTAGTCCAATTATTATTTGCTGGTATTCATTAAAAACAAATTCATCGATCGTTCAGAAAAAAAAACAAATTAAGGCGTAATTATAATCTTAACGAATCGTTCGCACGAACTTTTGGTGCTTTCTTATTACTTTGCCATATTAAAAAACTTTTTTTTACAGGCTATTAAAGGTGTCGTTTTATTTTACAGCCTGCCTTTAAGTTAAATTTACTATGAAAAATACGACGGCCATGTAGATTTCCAATCGGGAAATGAAGTCTTGAACTTTTCGAAGCCAGTTTTAAAAGTTTTCGGATCGTGTGCTCTATAAGCTTTCTAACAAATAAATGATTGAGAAGGTTCTTAGTAACTTTGTAAATGACGCTCCTATTCTTTTACCATTTTTTAAATTTTCTTTCCCAGAATATGAAAATTAAGTTTATTGATTGACGGTTCGTTTTCTTGATAAAATTAGCAAACATTTTCTAGGAATACGATGAAACTAGGCTACATTTTTAAAAATAAACCTAAATGTACATAACAGAAATATGAGAAAATTGGATAAAATGAACATATTATTTATAAAATCACGAATAAACTATAACTAATTAAATTTAGTTTATGATAAACTAAATTCAAAAAAGGATCAAGAAAAAACCATTTTCTTCAAATTTATAGTGAAAACGTGCTGAAATCTTATTGAAAAATTATCTTTTGATTATATAATATTTTGTTATATAGTATTTTGTAATATTTTATATAATATTAAATTTGGACTATATCCAATGATTTTTTTTCATTGTTACTCAATTATCTGGAAGAATGGAAAAAAATTGATTTTCTGGATGCAATAAAAAAATGACGTTAGAATATATGAATTAAAGGAAATAAAAAAATACTTAATTTTAAAAACGAATGCAGACAAAAAAGCCTTAAATTTATTGAATTATTATTTTTTATTTATTTAAATATTTTCATATAAAGAAGTGAATCAGGTGCACTGAAATTATGCATTTATGAGTAAGTTCTTTGATTTTATTAAGTATTTTAGAACATTGTCAGTACTTCAAGTCATACTTTTAAAGCATAAAAGGAAAGTACCTTAGAAAGGCAAGAAAAAAGAAGTCTTTTCTTGTTTTTCCTACAAATTGTTGTTCATTTTTTTTGAAAATAAAAAGGGTTTTAATACTCTCTTTTTTAATTTTCCATCACATTGAAAAAGTGGATACTTCAAGGATTATTCTGAATGTTAACGAATATTAAAAACACTCAATTAATCAAAAAATAACAATTTTTTAATAGAATTTTAATTTGGCTGAAAGAATTATCGTAAATAGACTGTTTATTATTCATTAGCTATAATTTTATTTTTATACTCTTTCTCTATATTTTTTTAGTAGCTGACTTTAATTTAAAACTACTTTTTAATTAAAATAATTTTTTAATATTTTCCATACCAATTGCCTGGAAAAATTAAAGAAATCACTTTATTTGTCTAATGATGTTAACTAACACTAAAAGGTTATCAATCGCTTTTATAAACCCCACAGCATTTTTAAATAAATGAAATAAAAGTGCAAATTGGCAAAAAAAATTAAAAAAAATAAATAACAAAATCGAGAAAAACAGCAAACATTTAAGAAAACTAAAAAAAATTAAAACATGTTCGTATAGCAACTATTTTAGTTTATACGATAGTAAATAAATCAATTCTAATTCATTGGTTTTTTGGCCAAGAAGAAAAATAAGGATTTTGAAAAACTGGAAATATCACTTGTCAAAAAACCTTTAAACTAATTGCATAATAAATTAAATTAAATTAAATGTTAAAAGAAAACATTTTTTTATTTGAAACGTGCTGATATCTTATAATGAAAAATTATTTTTTTTATTGATTTTTCCTTTTTAACTTGTAATCCTAAATGTAATGATAAAATGATGTTAACTATCATACATAAGAATATATGATTGAATAAAAAAAAAATCTATATTTTTAAAAACAATGTTAAAAAAGTGGACACAAATAATTACAATCCAAAACATCTATCATCATTGTGACTACGGATTTGCCGAATAAGTTTTTTCTGTTTATTTAAATATCTAAATATAAAGAAGTGAATCAGCTGCATCTAGGTTATACACTTATGAGTACACTCTACAATTTTTTTATTTTTTTTAAGGCTTTCTACAGTAGAGTATAAACAGCTTAAGTTATTCTTTTAAAGCAAAAAAGGCATCTCAAAAAACGTACCTCAGGAGACTAACTTTCTTCCAAGTTACTATATGACATTATTTACTTTTTCTTTCAACTAATCTTGAAAAAAAACAGTGTTCTATAGATTTGCTTTTTTACTTAGCAATCGCCTCTACTTTTCTGAATGGAAATTAGTTTCTTTTCAACTAATTTTTAATTTTTTCTACCTCAATTGCCCAGAAGAATTAAGTATTAAAAGATAATATTCACACTTTTCTAAATAATAACTAAACTTGTTTAAAATAAGGGAGCAAAAATCTAATAAAGTGGATGAATATTAAGAATGAAATATAAAATTTTTATTAGAGATTTTAATTTGGCGAGAACATTTAAGCTACTGTTTATGTTTATTTCCTATAATTAAATTTTTCTATTAATCTTTTTTCTAGCTGATTTTAATTAAACAACTATTTTACAGTTAAAATCAGATACCGGCATATTTGCCTTGCCAATTACCTAAAGGAATTAAATTAATTACTTTATTTGCTTTATATTATTAGAATGATTTTAACTAATACTAAAATATTACCAGCAGCTCTTAGAAACCAAACAAACGTTTTAAATTAATGAAATAAAAGACAAATAAAGTGAAGAATTAAATAAAAGGAATAAATAAGAAAATCGAGAAAAATTATAATTTTTTATTAAAAGCTTGAGAAAATTGAAATTAATGGTAATAAAGCTATTTCGGTTTTTGATGGAACACCATAGTAAATAAACCAATTTCGATACAGTGTTTTGGTTTTATCAAAAGAAAATGTAATTTAATTTAAAACTATATTTTATTAAAATAATTTTTTTTTAATTTTCCATACCAATTGCCTAGAAAAATTAAAGAAATCACTTTATTTGCCTAATGATTTCAACTAACACTAAAAGGTTATCAATCGCTTTTATAAACTACACAGCATTTTCAAATAAATGAAATAAAAGTGCAAATTGGCAAAAAAAATAAAAATAAATAAATAAGAAAATTGAAAAAAAAATTAAAAAGAACTAAAAAAATTAAAAAAATTTTCGTATCGCAACTATTTTAGTTTATACTATAGTAAATAAACCAATTCTGATTCATTGGTTTTTTGGCCCCAGAAAATTAAAAATTGAAATTTATTGAAATATTTTCTTTTCTTTAGCTCCTTAAAGAGATTAATAATTAATTTATGATTAGTCACATTTTTAGGTATCAAATAAAACTAAATAAAAAGAACAAAAATACGAGTAACCTGGAAAAATAAGGATATTGAAAAACTGGAAATGTCACTTGTCAAAAAGCCTTTAAACTAATTGCATAATAAATTAAGTTGAATGTTAAAAAAAAACATGTTTTTCAAATTTTTTATTTGAAATATGGTGAATTATTATAATGAAAAATTATCTTTCTTTATTGATTTTTCCTTTTTAACTTATATTCCTGAATGTAATGGGAAAATGATGTTAACTATCATACAAGAATATATGATTTAATGAAAAAAAATCTATATTTTTAAAAACAATGCTTAAAAAAATCGCAAGTGAACACAAATATTTACAGTCTAAAACATCTGTGGTTTTAACGAATAAATTTTTTTCTGTTTATTTAAATGTCTAAATTTAAAAAAGTGAATCAGCTGCATCTAGGTTATTCATTTATAGGTAAACTCTACATTTATTTTATTTTTTTTAGGCTTTCTAAGATAGATAGCCTAAGTAGCTTAAGTTATTTTACTATTATATCTCAAAATCGTACCTTAAGAAACTAACTTTTTTCCAAGTTCTCTTTCTCTACCTGAATTGTCTAGGAGATTGAAGAATTAAATATTAAAAGATACTAATTTCATTTTTCTTTTCAAATTAATAACTAGACTAGTTTAAAATAAGGGAATAAAAATCCATTAAGGAGGACGAATATGAAGAATGCATGGAAAAAATAAAGAATATTATTACATAATTAATAAAACTGCAAATAATGACCATACTTTTATCCAATAAAAATATCTTTAGCAGTATTTCTTTAAATATTTAAATAAGAAAAAGTTTTTCATATATTTTATTTCTCCCGATATGGAAAACACATATTAAAGCTTTAAATTTTAGGCTAACCACAGGAAAGAACCTCTTTCTAGATTCTAAAAATTACAGTTTTTGAAAAAATAACTGCTTTAATATTTAATTTTTTCTTTGATTTTTTAGAAAAATTAAGAAATTTATTTTACTTGCCTGAATATTTGCCACCTTCAAGGAAAAATTTTAATGTTAAAACTAAGAAGAAATAAATTTTTATTAGAGATTTTAATTTATCGTGAAATAATTAAGCCACTTTTTATGATTATTTCCTATAATTTCATTTTTCTACTAATCTTGTTTCTAGCAGCTGATTTTATTTAAAAAACTATTTTACAGTTAAAATCAGATATCGGCATATTTGCCATGCCAGTTACCTGAAGGAATAAAATTAATTACTTTATTTGCTTTATAAGATCAAAATTTTCTTAGGTCTTAAAAACCAGACAAACTTTTCAAATAAAAAACTAATAAAGTGAAAAAATTAATAAAAGGAATAGATAAGAAAATCGCGAAAAATAAGAAACTGTTATTAAAGGCTTAAGAAATCTAAAATTAATAGTAATTAAGCAACTATTTCGATTTTTGAAGGAACACCATAGTAAATTAACCAATTCCGATACAATGGTTTTAGTCTTATTCAAGAAAATGGATATAGACATTAAGCATTTAAGTAAATAACTTTGTTTTTTTTCTCAACAAAATCATCAAAGTTGGTCACATTTTAAATCAAACAAAACTAAATGAGAAGGACAAAAATACGAATAAATTGAAAAAATGAGGAAGTTGAAAACTCGAAATAACTTGTGTTAAATCACTTATAAGAAAATATTTTTCTTCTAAATTTATACTGGAAACATGCTGAAATCTTACGATAGAATATTATCTTTCTTTAGTTATTTTATAATTATTATCATTCGTACTCAATTATCTAGAAGAATTAAAAAAATATATTTTGTATTTCTAGATGTAATGAAAAAATTACGTAAACTTGCTGCTTTATATACTTCGGTCTATATCATCAAAAAGTATATACCTGATACATCAAAAATAGATGCACTTGTGTTCTACTTTATACTGTCAAAGAAAAAGCCTTGATTTTTTCTGTTCGCCCTGAAGAAGGCCTAATATGGGTCAAAACGTCGGCAATAAAAAGAAAACAATTTAAGCAGCTTAGATTTCATTTGGCCTTACATCTAACTTAACCCCTAAAACTTAAAAAATTTGCTTTATTGGCCTGAATATTTACTGCAAAATTACCAGTCATACTTTAAGGAGTAGTTTAATTTTTTTTTAAATTATTATGTTAAATAAATATTACATGAATATTAGTAATACTAAAGGTTACCAATAGCTTTAAAGACTTACAGAAATATTTTAAATTAATAGAGTAAAAATACAAGTAAAGCAAAAAAATTTAAAAAATAAGTAAATGGAAAAAAATGAGAAATAATTGTCGTAAAGCAACTATTTTAGTTTATTAAGCTATACCATAGTAAATTAACTCCAATAAATTGGCTTAGGTTTTATCTAGAAAAATTTTCTTAAATAAATAAAACTTTAATAATCATTGTTTAAATCATATTTTTTGTTAATTATAACCGTAATATGAATTACAAATATTTGATCTATCATTCTGTTAAATAATATTTAAATTCCGAATCTGTACTGTACTATCGCCGAAACTATTGCAATCGTCAATCTGATATGAGTATATTATACCATTTGCATGATTATATTCTATGCTAAATATAAATAATGCAGCATTGGAACTGGCTTAACAGCTTCACACACTATAGCTGACTATTTAACTGAAGGACTTAAAACCCAAAAAAAATTATCACATACATTAAGGATTTCTTAAAAAATTCAATTTTTTTTTTGTTCAGAACCATTTTTACTTTCTAGAATATAATGACATAACTTTCGTTATTAATTTATTCGCCCTCCAAATTAAACCTTCTTTTACGTTTCCCAACAGCCAAGATCTTCAAGATTTATGTTGAAAGCCCTGTAGATCAAGCAACGATTTAGTGGAAAAAAAAGCGCTAAAAACACATAGAAAACCAAAAATATAGCCCTTCGGAAAACGTAGTAATGAATTTGGGGAGCCGCCTGTCGTAATTCCGTATTCATGATGCGTGCCGTCAAAAGCAAATGCCTCTTTGAGCGTACGAGGGCAGCATAAAACGAACTGGCATTTTCTATTTTACATGCGCACGTAAAAACACCAATACTATGTAACCCTCGTGCTAAATCTAGTAGTAGTTTTCTGCTTTTTTTAAAACAAATTTAGATTTTATATTATTTAGGCTGCGAATTTTCGGAGGTGCTGAATCAAGTTGAATTTTTGATGAGGATCCTTTGTGACAGACATTTCCTAGACATTTTTGGTCACTATTCGCTGATACGTCAACCGATTTAATTTTTATTGGCACTCTTAAATAGACATTTTAATGCTGCTTATAATGATGGGGGTTCCTATTTGACATATCAAACTGAGGTAGGCTTTAGGTGAGGAGGTGATTGACAGAAATTTGTCAAATATAAAATTAAACGTCCTCCTGTATATGTAAATTGACTTGTTTTTTTTTTTAGGAAGTTATTAGGGTGGTGCGTTTTGAAATAAAAGCACTGTATGTATTACTAGTTTAAAAAAGTCACTTTAGTAATAAATTGTAAAAATACTAAAAAATACTTTTACTTACATTGAGTTTTTAGTATTTAATTTTTATATTATTTAGTAATTTATTAATATTAAATTAGTTTTTCTTGAAAAGCTGATATTTTATTTTTATGGTCTTATAATTTTTTTCCAATCTAGTTTAATTTTAAAATTTTGTTAAAAAGTGTCATAGTTTTATTATTTTATGTTTATAATAGTGCAATCTTTTTGTATTTACTGTTTATGACAACCTGATATCGATAAATAATGGTTTTTTTTATACGTTATTCCTATATTTATGTTGTAACCTATTATAATATTA
Organism: Anthonomus grandis grandis; assembly: GCF_022605725.1. NCBI lineage: Eukaryota > Metazoa > Arthropoda > Insecta > Coleoptera > Curculionidae > Anthonomus > Anthonomus grandis. The sequence goes on along the minus strand of NC_065548.1, from coordinate 12,757,612 downwards.
AAATCCTGTAATTTACATGTAGCGACTTAATTTGCTAAATAAATACATATATATTTCAGACATTTGAGGTAGGATTGATTAGGAAAATAGAGAACAACATTTTTATTAAGATTTTAAATCAAAACGCATAGATTTTTGTATTTCTTTTTAAAAAAATTATTAATTTTTGAATTTTTTCCAAAAATTTTTAGTTTTAATAACAGCCATAAGAAAATTAATAATTTCCTAGGGCACAAATGCGTGAAAAGGCTGAAAAATTTAAAGATTTATTAATAAATTTTTTATTTTATTTTGTTAAGTTTACTTTATGTTGTTTATGTTATGACTATTTCTATTTTACACACTATATTTACTGCATATTTAAATATTTTTATTTCTTGTCTAACAATGCAAACATTTATTGTTGCTTTATATGTATAGCTCCGATGATTAATAAATACTTGTTTTTAAAATTTAAAAAAAAAGTAAAATTTACTGTATTCTGTAAATCTGAATTAAAAAAATTGTTTAAATAAAAAAATCTGCTTAGTGTTTAATTATTGTTTAATAAGAAATATTCTAAAATTGCTTATTTATGAAAATAACTTGTCTGACAGGCTTGCATTATGTATGTTCTTATATTTGTCTTATTTTTATTATTTTAAATTAATAAAAATATTCAAAAAAATTAAATTGTTTTTAATATAACTTAAACACAAATTATATTGTACTCTTTTATGTAAAACGTAACCAGTGTTCTAAGTGATTACTGTTTGCTTTTTATTTTATTTCTTTGAGTACAAATAAACTATTTTTAAATAAGACATATAAATCAATAAAATACAGAAAGCCTGTACAACAATATATAAAATAAATTTTAGGTCTAAAATTTATATAAATATAATTAAAACTAAACTTTTTAAGAATTTAGTTTAAACTGTGCTAATAATATTTTTTTTCTTTTTAATCTGTTTGTGGTACGCTTTTTCTACATACGTTTAATACTTTTGGATTTTCATTTTTTATTTTTAAGTAAAGAAATTTTTTTGAAAAGCTGAAAAAATATAAATATAAAAGACATTTGCAACAAAAAAAATCTATTTATAAAAAAATACCTTAAATATTAAATAAAAGTTGTTAGATTGCTGGTAAAATAAAAATGTAAATCATATTTAAAATCAAATAAAAAAACTGGCAATTAAAAAATGTTAACCATTTAAAGAACCACGAGCTCAATTATTAGAAAAAAAGCAATTATTGATTTTTTAATTAAAAACAATAAATTCTCAAACGCGTTTTTCTAATACTACCTATAAAAAATGTAGATAAAAAAATTATCACCAAATTTCGAACACGATTTTTATGCAATTTCATTAATTAAATCCATTATTTCTCAATAAAGAACCGTACTTCGAACATATCCTATTTGCTTAAATACATATTTTTCCATGCTCCAAATAAAACAAAAATAAAATCCAGACTAGCACAGGCAGTTTAATTCGTAAATTATTATTCAGTTTATTAGTACAAAACCCTATACAAATGTTCCATAGATTTCCAGCAATTGCTTAAGCTGACAACTTAATTTGGTTTATTTTCTAAGTCAGCATACTGCAGTGTTGCAGCTTAGGTAATAAACTGATATTACCGCATGTATTATGGCCAAGGAAATGGAGTTTATAACGTATAAAGTAGTTTAAATATCAGAAATGCTGGTTTTTGACGACTAAACTCTCTAAATAGAGAATATTTCGAATTGTGAATAAGTGTTTAAAAATACAAAAAAAAAATTTGCTTTCATATGTCTGTTACTGTTAAACTTTCTTTAGTGTTTTATTAAGATAATCTTATATAAATTCATAATTTGCATACTCTTTTAAATACTAAAAATAGTGTATTGTATATATATAATAGCACTTTTTTTGAATAATAAAAACTCGTTTAGCCCAGATTCACAAATTCGAGGCAGAAAATACTCAATAAACCCATAAACTCCCCAATCATAATAAAACACCTATTTCAAATTCGGTCCGAAAACTGTAAAATAAACATTGGGGAATTTCGGAAAAGCACTAAACACATAACTAAAAATGATATTATCGTTCCGATAATCCGAAAATTTGAATAGTAATTAGCAAAACGCAGATCGCTGCCAAAAATTAGGTTAAAATACTCACAAATCTCCATTTATTTTGATAGTATTGATGTAGAGTTAGAGTATGAAACCATGTTGAACTGTCTGAACTGATTGAAATACATTACAGAGGGTTTATAATTAAATTAGGAAGTTTTTTGTATCCTAAATAAGAGCAACATACATTGTTTTTGTGTAGATTATTCAGTAAATTAATATTTTAAGTTAACCCACTATCCTGCAGTAATAAATCAATATGGGTCATACAGAAATCCAGATAAAACTTTTTAATAGAGAGGTCTCTTTTATACTAGAGAGTTATAATATGCCATAATTAACGATTCAATTCTAATAAAGAAACGTGCTTCATATAAACTTTAATTATGCCATTTCATTAATTTTTGTTTGGTTTTTATTATTAGTATGAACTTAAGCCTAATAGAGAGAGAGCGCAGAATACTTACTATTGTAAGAATAGCTATGATAAAACTGGTAACAGTTTAGGAAAAACCAATCGAAAGTAAAAGATAAACTGCTTGAACAAATAGAACAAAGATATTTTTAATATTTTGGAACCATTACTAGAAGAACACATACCATGGAAAAGCTTATAATCTAGTTGAAGAAAAGAACCTACAATAACTTTTTATTCATTTTTGCAGGAATTTAAAGTTAATGTTGATTTATTCCAGGATATTTAGGTAAGTTTATGGTTTTTCCAGGTAGCTGACGTAAGTTACTGATTTTTTCTCAGGAATGCTTTTTAAAGCAGTTGAAGGCAGTTTTTGTTTTTTTCCAAGCAGCAAAATTGATTTGAATATAAGTAATTTTTCAGGAACTGAGGATTTAATTTACTTTTAAACTTGATGTTGATTTTGATTTTTTTAATATATTAAGATTCAACTATTTGAAGAAAAAAAGACCTGGGGTTAAATATTCATCAATAACTTGGTTTTTTTGTCCAGGTATTTAAAGTTGATGTTGATTTTTTTAGGATATTTAGAAAAGTTTTTAGTTTTTCCAGGTAGCAGACTTAAGTTTATAAATTTTTCTCAGGTATTTGAAGTCATTTTTAATATATTCCAGGAAATTCAAGTTATTTTCTAATTTATATAGGTAATTAAAATTCAGTGTTGAATTTTTTCAGGCCCTTAAAATTGATTTGAAATTTGTTCAAGAGATTGAAGTCAGTTTTTAGGCAGTTGAAGTTAGTTTTTGATTTTTTCCAGGCAGTTGAAATTGATTCGAAATATTTCTTTGAGAAATTCAAGTACTATTTCAGGCAATTGAACTGAATATTTTTTTTAAGAACTTGATATTGATTTTAATATTTTTTAGAATACTAAAGCCGTTTTTCACTTTTTTTAGGCAGCTGACGTAATTTTATAATTTTTTCCCAGGCACTTAAAGTCGTGTTTAATGTATTCTAGGAAGTGAAAGTTATTTTTTGCTTTTTAAAAATAACTGAAGTCAGTTTCCTTTTTTTAGGCAGTTGAAATTAACGTTTTTTGAGAACACTCAAGTTATTTTCAGGTATTTGAAGTAACTTTCAGCATTTTTTTCCAGACTCTAAATTTTTAATTTTTTTTCCAAGCGTTTGAAATTGATTTTGATTTTTGCTAGGGAGTTTATGTTGCTTCTTACTTTTGCACGCAATTACATGTAATTTCGATTTATTTCTGGCAGTAAAAATTCATTTAAGGTTAAGAGTTGAGTCGTTTTCTAGAAAGATGAAGTTATTTTCTAGTATATTTTCCCAAAAAATTAAATTGGGCCACAGTTATTGAATATGCCAATATTAATTATTCAAAAAATTCTAATAAACAAACGTGCTTCATATAAACTGTAATTATGCCATTTCATTAATTTTTGTTTGCTTTTTGTCATTAGTTTGAGCTTAGGATTAATAGGGGTAAGACAGGAATCATGATAATTGAGAAAGCGCAAAACAATCTTTTACACATTAAAGAAATTAAAGGCTTCGAAGTAGTAAATAGCTTCATATACCTGGGGTCTATTATGACAAATGAAGGAGGATATGATAGTGAAATCTGTAAAAGACTTTGTATTGTAAGAACATCTATGATGAAACTGATAGCAATTTGGAAGAATTCAACCCAAAACAGAGGTATTTTCAATATTTTAAAACTATTACGAGAAGAACACGTATGATGGAAAAGCTTATGATTTAGGGCGGAGTTAAAGAAAAAAGGCCTAAGAATAGATCTGAAACAATAACTTTTAATTAGAACCTAACTTTTTTAATTAATCTAACTTTTTTTTCCAGGTATTTGATGTTGATATTGATTTTTCTGGATATTTAGGTAATTTTTTAGTTTTTCCAGGTAGCTGGCGAAAGTTTCTGAATTTTTTTTAGATATTTGAGGCCATTTTTAATATATTCCAGGAAATTCAAGTTATTTTTTAAATTTTATAGGTAATTAAAAGTCAGTGTTAAATTTTTTCTCGCAATTTAAATTGATTTAAAATTTGTTCAGAATATTGAAGTCGTTTTTTAAAATTGAATTGAAATATTTTTTTAAGAAATTCAAGTAATTTTTCAGGCAAATGAACTGAGGTTTTAATTTATTTTTCTCTAAGAACTTGAAGTTAATTTAAATTTTTTCAAGATATTAATAAAGTCTTTTTTCTTTATAGAGTTGAAGAAAAAAGACCTAAGGATAGATATTCAAAAACTTTGTAGTTATTTTTTCCAGGTATTTGAAGTTAATGTTGATATTTTTCCAGGATATTTGGGTAAGTTTTTAGATTTTCCAGGTAGCTGACGTAAGAGTATGAATTGTTCCCAGGCATTTGAAATCATTCTAAATATATTACAGAAAATTTAAGTTATTTTTTTAATTTATATAGGTAATTAAAAGTTAGTGTTGAATTTTTTCAGGTAGTTGAAATTAATTCTAAATATTTTTTTAAGAAATTCAAGTTGTATTTCAGGCAATTGAACTGAATTTTTTTTTTTAAGAACTTGATATTGATTTTAATATTTTTTAGAATACTAAAGCCGTTTTTCACTTTTTCCAGGCAGCTGACGTAATTTTATAATTTTCTGCCAGGCACTTAAAGTCGTGTTTAATGTATTCTAAGAAATGAAAGTTAAAGTTTGCTTTTTAAAAATAATTAAAGTCAGTTTTTTTTAGACAGTTGAAATTAACGTTTTTTAAGGACATTTAAGTTATTTTCAGGTATTGGAAGTATTTTTTTACAGACTCTAAATCTTTAATATTGATTTTGATTTTTGCCAGGAAGTTCATGTTGTTTCTTACTTTTGCACACAATTACATGTAATTTCATTTATTTTTATTTATTCCAGGCAGTAAAAATTAATTTAATTAAGGTTAAGAGTTGAGTCGTTTTCTAGAAAGATGAAGTTATTTTCTAGTTTATTTTCCTAAAAAATTAAATTGTGCCACAGTTATTGAATATACCAATATTAATTTTTCAAAAAATTCTATTAAAGGAACGTGTTTCATATAAACTGTGATTATGCCATTTTATTAATTTTTGTTTCCTTTTTGTCATTAGTATGAGCTTAGGATTAATAGGGGTAAGACAGGAATCATGATAATTGAGAGAGCGCAAAACAATCTTCTACACATTAAAGAAACTAAAGGCTTCGAAGTAGTAAATAGCTTCATATATCTGAGCTCTATTATAACAAATGAAGGAGGATATGATAGTGAAATATGTAGAAGACTTATTAAAAGCAGCTATGAAAAAACTGGTAACAATTTGGAAAAATGAAATTCAAAGTAAAAGATAGACTGGTTGAACAAATAGAACAGAGATATTTTTAGTATTTTGGAATCATTACCAGAAGAATACATATGATAGAAAAGCTTATAATCTAGGGCAGTGTTAAAAAAAAAACCTAGGGATAGATCTCCAACAACAAGTTTTAAGTTTTTTTTTTAGGTATTTAAAGTTGACGCTAATTTTTCCAGGATATGTGGGATACGTTTTTACATTTTTCAGGTAGCTGACGTAAGAGTCTGAATTGTTCCCAGGCATTTGAAATCATTCTAAATATATTATAGAAAATTTAAGTTATTTTTTTAATTTATATAGGTAATTAAAAGTCAGTGTTGAATTTTTTCAGGCAGTTGAAATTAATTCTAAATATTTCTTTAAGAAATTCAAGTAATATTTCAGGCAATTGATCTGAATATTTTTTTTAAGAACTTGATATTAATTTTAATATTTTTTAGGATACTAAATTCGTTTTTCACTTTTTCCAGGCAGCTGACGTAATTTTATAATTTTCTTTCAGGCACTTAAAGTCCGGTTTAATGTATTCTAGGAAATGAAAGTTATTTTTTGCTTTTTAAAAATAATAATTTTCAGTATTTTTTTCCACAGACTCTAAATCTTTAATTTTTTTTCCAAGCGATTGAAATTGATTTTGATTTTTGCCAGGAAGTTCATGTTGTTTCTTATTTTTGCACGCAATTAAAGGTAAATTTGATTTGTTCCAGGCAGTTGAAATTAATATAAGGTTAAGATTTAAGTTGTTTTCTAGAAAGATGAAGTCAATTTCTAGTTTATTATCCCAGATAATTAAAACCTTATATTTTTCATACATATGAAGCACACAATTTTTTGCAGTCACTTAAAGTTGATTTTGATTATGTCCAGGATATTTAAATAAATAATTTGTCAAAATTAATTTCTATTAAATGAGGTGACTCAAATTCATTTAAATTATGCATTATTTATTATAATTATTCATAAATTATAAAACACTCTCATTTAAAAACTTAAATAAACTGGCTTGAAAAACTTATATTTATTAAACAAATATTTCTTATCTAAATTCGTTTGCCATTATACATATATTACATTAACATTTGAACTTCATAGCCTTTGATACGTCAACCTAAAAAGTCCAACAGCTTGGTACAAGTTATTCAGTTTTCCAAAATATATTACTACGAAATTTGATAAAATCCAACTCTATCTCTGGAAACTCCTATTCCAGTAAAAGGAATTCAGAACTATGATAACGAGGGACATCTTTTTGGCTTTTGTACTGTGTGCCCGGATACTTTGCTGGATTTCCCACGGGTTTTTGAACAAATACAGTAAAAACGCTTTCGCCTTTCTTTACGTATGCGACCCTCTTCAAATTTTAACGAAAACTCTCGACTTAAATCAGGAAACGTGCCGATTTATAAATAAATTCATCGAAAATCAGACTTTTAGAGGTAAAGTCGCTTGTTCTCTACTCTCAAATTACAATATTTCGTAAAACGGATTAATATAGCCATTTATATTTTTTCCTTTACCAGCGGACTATAAAAGATTGATCGATCCAATTCGGAAAAGTATATTTTTCCAGATGTAGAGAAAAACGTTTGTCCCCTCGATGCAACATTGAATTAAGGCTCTAAGATTAATGAATCCGACTGTGCGTTCTTATCGTTAGATTTCGGCTGTATTTTCCGTTCGATTGATGTGTTGTTGAAGCAAACGTAGTCGTCAAAGAAACGTCTTTTAAAGGGGTACGGAAAGGGAAAATTAATGATTTTTCGGAAATTTACATAATAATTATAAAAACTTTTTTCATGATAAACATCCTGTTGTGGTTTCAAATAAAAGGGTGTAATATTAAAAAAAAAAAAAAATGTATTTATGTTGAAACTGTGGTTTAAGCAGAAACGGTTCGTAAATGTATAGCGCAAAAATAATACCGCCAAAGGCGGCCTAATATAAAGATTCTATTTTTGTATTCCCGAGAAAACGGGGCTGTATGAAGTCGCCCGCCGCGCCAGTAGTTTTCGTTTTCATCTCTCTCTAATTTTTACTGTGCCGCGTTTCGCTCTCTTTCTTGTTTTCGGACGGAAAGCAGTCTCCTAATAACTTGTAAAGTAATAGGTTCTTTTAAGATTATGGGTTAAGGTTAAGTAACTTTTTATTTTTTTTGGCACCCATACCTAAGTGTATGGCGTGATTTTTGGGTTACAAACAGTTTATATGTAAGGTTTAAACCAGTAATTAGTTTTTTGTTTAATTATCCTTCCGAAGTTTAGTTCCAGTGTTTTACCTATGGAAAAACAAATAAACCGATTAAAGTAAAATATTGGTTTTATTTGAATTATGGTCCTTCAAAATAAGTAGTTTAAAGTGATACATTATAACATAATTTTTGGTCCTTCGAGCCGGATTTTGGATTGTGTGAGGTTTGGTTGGATATTGACTGAAGCTGGTCACTGGTTTTGGGTGTTTTGAGGATCTACCTACAGGGTGGCCCATGGTACTTCTGGGAACCTGTGGAATTTTTGGAACAGGACGAGTAGGACGAGGGTGCAATCTAACTGCCTTTCATACATAAATTGCAGTTAATTACTGGGAGGCGACTGGGAAGAAGGAGCAGGAAGGTGAAGACGTTTGGAAAAAGCAAAGGTCAGATCGTTTTATTTATTTTTATATAAACTTGCATACCTGATTATTGAGGAGAATGTAATTTATTGGGATCGTGCTGTGCTTCATAAGGGCAAGTGTAAGGGCAAGTTCAAGTTTTATCTAGGTTTTTTGTAATTATATGGCTATAAGTAAAAATTAGACATTTTTACGGTGCAAAATCGCGGTTTAGTCCAGTTAAAATCTGTATTTTAAATTTTGTTTTAAACATTTTTAAATTCTCCAATTAAACACAGTACTTTTTATGTAATTAAATTACTTTAGCTGTTTTAATATAATATGTGTTATATATGAGTTATACCTACGTAAAGGTTAGGTGTTAGTTTTAGGTTCGGTTTTTATTTGACTTAAGGTATATTTATTTACTTTGTGGGTTCTAAGTAAAGGTTCATATCTCTAATTATGGATATCGAAAAGCTTAAAAAAGTGCGTACTAGGGCCAAAAGTGCTATCACTAGGATTGAAAATTTTGTAAATAATAATGTGGGTAATGATGGATTAAATGTTAATGAATTTTGTACAAGGGAAAATTATTTGCAAAAGGCATTTGAAGATTACTGTTCAATTCAATCTCAAATAGAGGATGTAGAAGAGGCTGAGGAGGTTGATAGGGATAATATAGAGGGTCAGTACTTTAGGGTTTTAGCTAAAATTAAGACTATTGTACATTCTCATTCTATTGTAGAGGTGAATGAGACGGCTAATATTAGTGAATATAGGGGCCCACAACAACCTTCCTCCCAGACTCACAGCGATCCAATTAGTAGGGTTAAATTACCAAATTTAAACACTCCGTCTTTTACAGGTAAATACGAGGATTGGAGGTCATTTATAGATTTATTTACAGCTTTAATTGATGATAGTAATCAGTTGACTAATGTTCAAAAATTTCTGTATTTAAAGGGGGCTTTAGCTAACGAAGCATTAAATTTGGTTAATGATTTGCCATTAACGCACGATAATTACCCAGTGGCATTGGACTTATTAAAAAAGAGGTATGATAATAATTTGGTAATTGTTAACACGCACTTAAAAGGTTTATTGGATACTCCTCCTGTAACAAGAGGTGACGGGGCTCAACTTAGGGCATTTTTGACTTGCATAAGGCAACATTTAAATTCTTTGCGTGCATTGAAGTTACCAGTTGACAGTTGGGATGTTTTATTAGTATATTTATTTTTACAAAAACTTGACTTTCAATCTCACCGAGCTTATGAGCTTGAAAAGGATAATTCTGCGTTGCCAACTTTAACTAATTTTCTTGAGTTTCTTGAAAAAAGATGCTGTGCTTTTGAAAATATGTCAGGATCAGATAATACTAGAGGCTTTAAACCCAAACAGTTGAAATCTGCCTTATTGACAACTCAAGGAGATATACGGGGTGATTCAAGAAACAAAAATATAAGGGTTTGTTCATATTGCAATAAAGAGGGGCATATGATTATTAAATGTTATAAATTTAAGGGCTGTTCATTAACAGAAAAAAGGAGTTTTGTTCAACAAAATAAGCTGTGTTACAACTGTTTGGGTTCGAAACACACAGTTTCACAATGTCAGTCGGAAAAATGTAGGGTTTGTAATGGTAAGCACCATTCATTACTTCATAGTGAGGATAAATTTGCAAAGGGAAATCAAATCATTGATGTTCAAAGGGAATCTGACGTGGCTTCTAGGGAGAATTTTGGTAGGAATAGGAATTTTATAGGTCAAGGTTCTAGGGACTCGAACGAAAGTACTGTTTCAAGTCAGCCTCAAGCATCAAATGAGCCACAGATAAATAATACAAGTCTCTTTTCTAGGGGTTTTGGCTCTCAAATATTGCTAGCTACGTCAAGGGTACACGTATTAAATAGGGATGGGAAAACTGTTGTAGTCCGTGCACTTTTAGATTCTGGGTCTCAGATTACTTTTATCAGTGCTAGGTTGTTAAAGCTTTTAAACTTGGACTCGTATAGCAGGTCATTAACAATAGGAGGTATTGGGAATATGGTGTCTCAGGTAAATAAATCAGTTGATGTTGTTTTACAGTCACAGTTTGATAATACACAAAAGTTTAAAATTTCTTGCTGTGTTTTGGATAAAATAACTTGTTTGTTACCACGTGCTTCTGTAGATGCAAGCAAAATAAATTTGCCAGCTGATATACAATTAGCAGATCCATTTTATTATAGGCCTGCAGAAATCGACATGCTGATTTCAGCCGATTTGTATTTTGATCTGTTGTTGCCTGGAATAATTAAATTAGGTCCAAATTTACCTGTGTTACAAAACACCAAACTTGGTTGGTTGGTTTGTGGCAGTGCCCCTGCAAATCCATTTTTGTATAATAATTTGGTTAGCCATGTAAGTGCTTCACTGTTTTGTCAGAATGCTGATGATATTAATGAAATCATACCAAGGTTTTGGCAGTTAGAAGAAGTGTCGAATAAACACTTTTTGTCGCCAGAAGACAAGGCTTGTGAACAAATTTTCGTGTCCACATGTAAAAGGTTGGAAAATGGTCAGTTTCAGGTCGACTTACCTTTGCGGTCACCTGATGAATTTGAAAAGCTGGGAAATTCTCTGGGTTCAGCGATCAAACGGTTCCAATTTTTGGAAAAAAGGTTTCAGAATAATAGTGAGCTATTTAAAGAATATCGAAAATTTATCGAGGAATATGTTTCTCTAGGTCATGGGAAAGTAGTGCCTTTTAACTTTAATAATTCTGGGTTTGATGCAGAGTTTCGAGTGTTTTTACCTCATCATTGTGTAATTAAAGAAAGTAGTTTAACTACAAAGCTGCGAGTTGTTTTTGATGCGTCCTCAAAAACCTCAACTGGATTGTCTCTTAATAATATTATGTACAAAGGATTTACGGTGCAGCCGGAGTTGTTCGAAATTTTGTGTCGTTTTCGAAGTTTTATTTTTGCTCTTGTTGCTGATATACAAAAAATGTACCGAATGGTAAAGGTAAATCCCAATCAAAGGCATCTACAGAACATTGTATGGAGGGATTCTTATCAGGAAGATTTCAAGTGCATAGAGTTGCAGACAGTGACATATGGCACTAACTCTGCACCGTACTTAGCAACTAGGTGTTTAAATCAATTGGGTTATGATGAATCTAATAATTTTCCATTGGCCTCTATGGCAATTCTTAAGCAGTGTTATATCGATGATATTCTGGGTGGGGCGAATACTAAAAATGAAGCATTCGAATTAAGGGACCAATTGATAAAAATGTTGGGTAAAGCAGGTTTTAAACTTCATAAATGGAGCTCTAATGATCAATCATTGATTAATTTTTCTGAGAAGCATCCCGAAAGGACAAAAGATATTTTGGATGAGACAGTTTCGAGTAAAGTTTTAGGTATTAGTTGGGACTCGGCGGAGGACATTTTTAAGATTTCAATACCAGAGGTCAGTTATTTGGGTAATTTTACAAAAAGGAGGGTTCTGTCATATATTGCTCAAATGTTCGATCCCTTGGGACTGGTAGGGCCAGTTTTGGTTCTGGGAAAAATATTATTGCAGGAAATTTGGTCTAGGAAAATAGGTTGGGATGAAGAACTTCCTATAGATTTAAAGGAAAAATGGCTTATTTTGGCTAGAAACTTATCTTGTTTAAAAAGTTTAAAAATTCCTCGTTGTTTATTTGACCAAAGAAAGGTTAGTCAAATTGAATATCACGGGTATGCAGATGCTTCCTTGGTTGCTTACGCTGCATGCATTTATGTGAGGACACTGTATTCAGATGGTAGTGTTACTAGCAACTTGCTTTGTTCAAAGTCTCGAGTGTCTCCATTGAAGATAATTTCGCTTCCGAGACTTGAATTGTGCGGTGCACTACTTTTATCTAGGCTTGTACATAGAGTAGTATCTATTCTGAAGTTGAATGCTGCGATTTTTCTGTACACGGATTCAAAAATAGTTCTCTATTGGTTAAAAGGTTCACCATCAAGATGGACAACATTCGTGGCCAATAGAGTCTCCGAAATACAGGAGTTGACTTCGAATTTTACATGGTCTCATATTAGGTCAGAAAATAATGCAGCAGATGGGTTATCTAGAGGGATTTTTCCTAGTGACTTGGTTGCAAATACAATCTGGTGGAATGGTCCAAGATATTTATTGGATCCAAATTATTCAGTGGAATATGATCAAGGTAATAATGAGGTTATGGAGTTAGATTCAATCCCTGAACAGAAAAAGGTCTCCTTTGCTCAAACTTATGTATTGTTACCAGTAATTGACTGGTCAAGATTTTCTAGTTTCTCTAGATTGCAAAGAGCAATTGCTTTTTGCTTAAGGTTTACTAACAATGCCCGAAAAGGGTTAGATATTTTACATGGTCCTCTTTCAGTAGCTGAGTTAAATGCATCTAGATTAAAAATCATAAGGTTGATACAACATGAATCCTATTTTAAAGAAATTGAAAATTTACAAGTTCAGGTTGCTGAACAATCTGACAAAGGACAGTTGGTTTTTAAAGACAGTAAAATTCGTTGTTTAAATCCGTTTATGGATAATCAGGGTTTATTAAGAGTGAATGGCAGAATTTCAAATGCTGAAGTTTCTTATGATCAAAGGTATCCCTTGTTACTACCAGCAACACACTATGTCACCAAATTGATAATTAGGTTGGAACATATTCGACTTGCTCATGCAGGAGCACATGCAGTTTTGGCTTCATTAAGGCTCAGATATTGGCCTATTAATGGGTTGAATCTTGTAAAAAAGGTGTTACATAATTGTACAGTTTGTTATAGGTTTAAAGCAAAAACTTCCGAGCAATTAATGGGAAGTTTGCCGGTAGATCGAGTGTCAATCGCTCGTCCCTTTCTTAAGGTGGGAATTGACTTTGGTGGTCCTCTATTTATTAGGCAATCGCGTCTTAGGAAATCTCCCAAGACAAAGGCTTACATTGCACTTTTTGTATGTATGGCTACAAAAGCTATCCATATTGAGTTGGTATCTAGCTTGACAACGGAGGCATTTATGTTTACTTTAAAAAGGTTTATTGCTAGGCGTGGCAATCCCAGTACTATATATAGTGATAATGCCACAAATTTTAAAGGAGCATCTAATCAATTGAACGATGTGTATACATTTTTTAAGTCTGAGACTAACAAAACTGAAATTGGTGATTTCCTTGCTACGCGGGAAATAGAGTGGCGTTTTATACCACCTACGAGTCCACATTGGGGTGGTTTGTGGGAGGCTGGTATAAAATCAGCCAAATCACATTTGCGAAAAATTATAGGTGACTCATGTATGACATTTGAGGAACTAAGTACAGTGCTGGCCCAAATTGAGGCTATTCTTAATTCGCGGCCACTTTGTCCAGTGTCTACAGATTCTAATGATCTAACTTGTTTAACCCCTGGACATTTCATAATTGGCGAACCATTAACCAGTTTTCCGGAGGTTGATGTGTCTCATTTAAATGAAAATAGATTATCTTTTTGGCAAAGATGTTCAAAGATGCGTCAAACGTTTTGGACACGTTGGTCCACTGAGTACCTAAATAGACTTCAGCATAGACCAAAATGGTTTCGAAGTACTAAAAATCTCGAGGTTAATACCGTAGTGTTGGTAAAAGAAGAAAACTTGCCTCCTTTAAAGTGGCAACTCGCTCGAATTTTAGAGTTGCTTCCGGGAAAAGACAACAAGGTTCGTATTGCCCGTATACGAACCAAAGATGGAGTGTTTGTGCGTTCCATAACCCGATTATGTCCTTTACCTTACGAAAGTAGTTGAGGACGCTGCCTCAAGAGGGGGAGGATGTTGTGGTTTCAAATAAAAGGGTGTAATATTAAAAAAAAAAAAAAAATGTATTTATGTTGAAACTGTGGTTTAAGCAGAAACGGTTCGTAAATGTATAGCGCAAAAATAATACCGCCAAAGGCGGCCTAATATAAAGATTCTATTTTTGTATTCCCGAGAAAACGGGGCTGTATGAAGTCGCCCGCCGCGCCAGTAGTTTTCGTTTTCATCTCTCTCTAATTTTTACTGTGCCGCGTTTCGCTCTCTTTCTTGTTTTCGGACGGAAAGCAGTCTCCTAATAACTTGTAAAGTAATAGGTTCTTTTAAGATTATGGGTTAAGGTTAAGTAACTTTTTATTTTTTTTGGCACCCATACCTAAGTATATGGCGTGATTTTTGGGTTACAAACAGTTTATATGTAAGGTTTAAACCAGTAATTAGTTTTTTGTTTAATTATCCTTCCGAAGTTTAGTTCCAGTGTTTTACCTATGGAAAAACAAATAAACCGATTAAAGTAAAATATTGGTTTTATTTGAATTATGGTCCTTCAAAATAAGTAGTTTAAAGTGATACATTATAACACATCCTTTATAGTATTTGAGAGAAGCAATCATCATTATTTAAACTAAAATAAATATAAAACTGTTTAAATATTACATAAGGCTTACGAGCTGTATATTTTAAAATGTAAAATAGGTCACATAAAATTAATAATTCTCTTTAAAACAACAGATATTAAATAAAATTGCGAGTAAAATAAAATCCATATGGTTGACGTGCCGGATTCGAAATTTATGGTTAATTTAATCAAAATATATTTAGCAGTTTATTTGAAAGCAATTTATTCTAGGCACAGTTAGTATTATTGTGACGATCGCGTTTTAAAAGTTCTTTATTTGGATAATTATTGTTCAAGTTTATTGTTTATTCGGCTCATTAGATTTAATTTTTTTATTGGAAAATTAAATTATAAGGTGAATTTACTAATTCGCTAATAAATTATGTTTTTTTTTAATGAGTTTTAGATTTTGAAAAAGCTGAATGGTGTTGCGAAGTCTCTATCTTTAACAAAATTAAATAGTTAATTTTGTTAAATTTTGTAATATTTATCTCTCAATTTTATAATAATATAAGTTTTTTAAAAATACTGCTTAAGAGACAAATTATTTTACTTAGTCTAGGCAATTCCATTAAAACAAATATGAATATCTTGATTTTTAGTGAATTTATTTCAATAATTGTTTTAATACTTGCTTAAAAAGCCCTTGGAGTATCCTAAAAACTAATAATTACAACATTTTATTCATTAGAAATCAGGATATTCAGTTGCCAATAAGAGACAAATTATTTTAATTATTCTAGGCACTCCATTAAGACAAATATGAAATTCTTGATTTTTAGTGAATTTATTTCAATATTTGTTTCAATACTTGCTTAAAGAGCGCTTGGATTATCCTAAACACTAATAATTACAATATTTTATTTGTTAGAAATCAAGATATTTAGTTGCCAATAAGAGACAAATTATTTTATTTATTCTAGGCACTCCAGTGAAAAAAATATGAATATCTTGATTTTTAGTAAATTTATTTTAATAATTGTTTCAATACTTGCTTAAAGAGCCCTTGGAGTATCCTAAAAACTATTAATTACAACATTTTATCCATTAGAAATCAAGATATTCAGTTGCCAATAAGAGACAAATTATTTTAATTATTCTAGCCACTTTATTAAGACAAATATGAAAATCTTGATTTTTAGTGAATTTATTTCAATACTTGCTTAAAGAGCCCTTGTGGTATCCCAAAAATTAATTATTATAAAATTTTATCCATTAGAAATCAAAATATTCAGTTGCCAATAAAAGACAAATTTTTTATTTATTCTAGGTACTCCGTTGAGACAAATATAAATATCTTGATTTTCAATTAATTTATTTTAATAATTGTTTCAATACTTGCTTAAAAAGACCTTGGAGTATCCTATAAACTAATAATTATAACATTTTATTTATTAGATCAAAATATTAAGTTGCCAATAAAAGACAATTTTTTTATTTATTCTAGGCACTCCATTGAGACTAATATAAATATCTTGATTTTCAATAAATTTATTTTAATAATTGTTTCAATACTTGCTTAAAGAGCCCTTGGAGTATCCTAAAAACTAATAATTACAACTTCTTGTTCATTAGAAATCAAGATATTCAGTTGCCAATAAGAGACAAATTATTTTATTTATTCCAGGCACTCCAGTGAAAAAAATATGAATATCTTGATTTTTCATGAATTTATTTCAATAATTATTCCAATGCTTGCTTAAAAGACCCTTGGAGTATCCTTGAAACTATAAAATTAAAACATTTTATCTATTAGAAATAAAGATATTTAGTTGCCAATAAGAGACAAATTATTTTATTTATTCCAGGCACTCCAGTGAGAAACATTTGAGACTTCATCAGATGGCTATTAAGAAAATACAAATGACAAACTTAAAATTTTTAACAATAAATACAAAGTTAAAATATAAACGATATCTATATAACGATATGCCAGTATCGACTTCTAACAATACTATACACTGTACAGATATATAAAAAACAAAAACCTTTAAGACAGAAATATTTTTTCAACTGCAATACTTCTTCAAATCTGCGTTTGGACAAGAAACAACTAGATGGCACACAGAAATTTTTTTTTAGGATTGTTAAGGTTTTATTTTAGTAAAATATGCAAAAATATATATTTTTTTATATAGTCTCTTTTGATTATTTAATACCATTGAAGATAAACCTATAATTTTGCAAGATATTTTGTTGATCAGCCTGTATAATAACATTTTTGCACTTGTTTATATAACACGACTCTAGAAGTAATAGATTACTCTCTCTATGAAGTATCGTAATAATATTAAAGTTGAACTCATGCCCATGTGGTTATGGTAGGTGCTGAAAGGCCGGAATGATTATCGTTTAGATTTTTTAAATGATATTAGTGTTGGTTGAGCCTTTTGTGAAGTAATTGGGATGTTTCACCAATATAAGAGGTATCTCATAAGTAAAACAATCAACCTTATAAATCATATTACTATTATTCATAAGAGGATGGGATCTTCAATTTTAGAAAAAAATACGTTAGTTTGGTTAGAAAAAGAATAAGCTGATATAAGTGGTTTGGCAATATTACTCATTTTATTTTTGCAAGCATGCAGAAAAAGGTAATTTTAAGTAGATTATTTTTCCATGCCTAGCTATGTTGTTATTGGTAAAATAAATGGTGGAGTTTGAAAAATTGATACAATCTCCTTGTAATATTTCTTAGATAAATCTTAATCTGGTCAAAAAAATATTGAATTTATTAAAGCGATCTATAATCTTATTTTTAGAGATAAGAAGTAAAGTATCTTTCACGTATCGGTAATAAATAGGTATTGGGAAATTAATGGCTAATAATCTCTATAATCCTTTGTTCCATATACAGCAGTGCAATGTCAGCATTTATAGGGTCTACTATAACTTTGTTCAAAAATCTTGGCGTCAAAAGTGAATACAGAAAATTAAAATTAAATTGAATTATAGAACTAAAATCTTCCAAATACTAAATAGGACAGAACATACACTTTTTGAAGGTCAATAAATACCAAAAGTGTACCTATACGAAAAACTTGATCTTCAGCGCCTTCTCAACAATCTTTAATTTAACTTTTAATTATTTTTCCGAAGAACCTAAAAATTGAGTGACTTACACTAAGCCCTCGGTAATTCGCTCTCTATATCGCGTTTATTTTTATATAGATTGCTGATTTTAGCACTTTTTCAATTTGAGGGAAGCTCTTCGCCTCTCAGAAATTAACTAAAGGTGTAAATCAATAGTTGCAAAGATTTTTCAGGGTCCTTTTTAATTAGTTCTATAGGTACTTCCCTCGATCCTGGAGCCTTCCTATTTTTCACACCGTTGGCATGTTTTTTGATTTTGTCTGGTATTATTTCAGTTTCTTCGCAGTAGAAAATTTATTACCTTTAATTGTTTTCCAAGCTTCTTTATTTAAACATACATACATCGTTTATTGATTTTAACTTTCTTGTTGGTTGAATCTACCTGAATTTATGAATATCGTCGATAGTATCCATTCATCATCTTTAAATTTATATGATTACGAATACTAACTAACCTTTAACCATTTTTATTTACTCTTTCTTTCCCAAATGGACGGATCACTAAGCATTTTAGCTACATCTTACATAACCTTCCATTTATTCGTTTTCAGTTCTTAATATTACTTAATAGCTTTTCGTATTTCAGTTTACTTATGCCTGATGCTGCATAATCAATTCAACCAGCCTTAGTTTAAACAAAAGCCAACTTCGCCCCTCCAAACATTTCCGTGACGGATTCCTAATATAATTAAACCGATTTGAAGACAAATTTATCTCCCTGCCATAGTAAACGCTGTCAGTTTCATCAACCTTCATTCCATAGCTGATCATAATTCAAGTCGCGTACATCGGCCCCATTCACCTTCCGTGAACTTATTGCAAAAAGGCCGTAGCTAAAGACTCCGCGCACGTATTTCCAGATGCACCCCTTAATGCAGACCTCGTCCATCCCAGGCAAGAAGGGTGGAAAGTCATTTCTTACTCGACTCAACAATTATTACCGTCTTGATAAAGTCATAGAGCTGGAAAATGATTAATAAAGGATCAGGTTGCAAAGCAGAATTGTTATTAGGTGATGGGAATTTTAATGGGTTATGTTTTTGATGGGTAATCTTGACATGACATTTATGGTTTTGGCATAACTTATTTCGATATGATGCACGTTTCTTTACTTGAAAAGTTTTTATTGCTTTTTGTTATTACCTGCATATGTGCATTATCTCTTTAGCATTGTTTTATTAATCGTTGCGTTATTATAAACTGTCTTATTAATGAAGTTTATTTTTGAGAGTGATCCACTATACACATATTTAATAATTTGAAAAATAGAGAACAAAGAAGAATAGAGAGATGATTCATTAATCATATGAACACTATCAAATACTTTAGAGAAGATATAAAACATAGCTTAAATTTTTGTGACTTGGAGAAAGTGGTGAAAGCTAATAATAAAGTTATTAACTAACGATTATTAACTAATAATTATTACTAATGGAGGGACTGTCCCGCTGGGGAGTCTTCGCACAAAATTCGGATCTGTTAGAAAAAATTACTAATAAATTTGGATCTATTTATGATAGAGAAACGATGGTTACCTTTTTATAATCTAGATATGTGGGGCTACAACATGATTATTTACAGATTTTAGTTAGTTTTTTCTTAAGAAGACGGACGTCTTCAACTGAGAAAAAAATGTCTTAGATCTCGGTCAAGGGAATTCGGTACAGGTCGCAACGAGTCTTTAAATAATATGAAATTTAACGAGTTGATTGGAACTTGTGGGGACCTTATCTGTATAGTTTCTAGTTATTCTCAGTATACAGTAAGTATTTGTGTTTAACGTCAAAAGTTTTAGACATATGTGATATTCTTGCCCCTCTGACGGCTTAACAGCATTTTTGCGGAAATAATGACCTACAGAAGATATCAGTATCTCATCAAGAACTGTAAATTCTATTCAGGGTTTATTCGTTAAAAATGTGTTTTCTGGAAGAGAAATTTAAAATACCTTTTTTTTAGTTTTTTCTGTGTAAAATTTGTATAATGCAAAATTTGGAAAAATTTCATAACAATTTATGAGACTTGCATTACTTCTGAATAAAATTGCGTATCAAGTTTAATGCTATCATTTATACAGGGTGAGCACTGTTTATTTGCAAATACCCTTTTATATACTTTTCTGTTTCTCCTTTTAATAAGTTTTTACTAAGGCCACCTAGAGTTAAAAAATTTATAGACAGTTTATAGTCCATAATAAGAGGAACATTTTTCAATAGTAATCGTACTTTTAAGTAAACCCGTTTTTTAATTATGAATTTTTACTTCGAAAATTAATTGTGGGCAATCTGTATGTCATAGATGAACCATAACTGCTTGAGCAAATGCGTTATTCATTTTAGTACAATATGCTAAAATCTTAATTCTTCACCATTATTATAAGTACCTTAAAAGAAGTTTTTTCCGATTTAGTACCAAACGCTAAAAATCACCCTGCACACTGCGTATTTTCAAACCAACCCATAACAGCGGCTTCGTGGCAACGAAAACGGGAATTTTCGCGAAAAAAAGACCCTTTTTATAATCGAAATTTGATTACTTAAACTAATTGGAATCGGGCCAGAATGGATTTTAATCTGTTCCTGAAGATTTCTACTATTTTTCCATGTACGAATCATAAGGTAACGACCTTTTTTTATACCCTAAAATATGGTCTGAAAATGGTTGATTTTGACGTCTATGCCCAATTTTAATGGCGTCTCTTACGGCGGTTTTGACAAGGTCATGGCGTCAAAGTGAATGGATCGGTTTGGACTTCTTTCCTAATTTCATTAATAAAATGCTTAAAATAGCTGAAAACTCTCAGGAATTGGTATGGAAATATTCAAGAGATTCTGGACAATCCTAACATATGCATATCTTTTATTAAACCGTGTTCTTTTAGCCGTGATAATTCGTCAAAGTTTTGACGTTTTAAGAAATGGCCGAGGATCATTAAAATATTGATGCATCACAGTGGACCAAATAAGGCACTTAGCTAGATAAAAATTATGATAATATGGGATTTTTTTTAACTTTTTGTTATTTGCATGATTTGCATGAAATTGGATATGTTGACTTAGGGTACAATTATTAATTTTTTGCATATATTTAAAATAATAAGCTTTAAGTTCACGTGATTTTAAAATTTTGTTTCCTATTGATCCGATTTAATTAAAATTTGGTATTCGGGATTTATTTAGGATGCGACTATCGATTTATTATAATTTTTTATCACAACTATTTACGGAGAAAACACCTTTAAAAAGAAACACAAACGCAATATTTAAGGTTTATTAATTATATTTACTACAAATTTTCTATCGGATTAAGATCCAGTGGCTGAGGTGACCACTTTAAAGCTTTAATGTCGTTTTCCATAAACCATTACTTTCCAATTTTGGCGGTATGTTTAGGATCGTTATCATGTTGAAACATGAATTTTAACGGCATTTCTATTCTGCATACGGTAGCATAACATTTACGGGGATGTTTCGATACTCAAATCAGTCCATTCTCCCGCAAATTTTATATTATGGCACCATACCATATGCAGAAAAGCAATCCCACGCCATTATATTACCTCCTTCATGCTTTACTGTTAGGTTAACACAATTAGGATGTAATATTTTGCGTTCTGGTCAACGTATTTAACTCATATATCACCATCGCTACCGAAAATGCAAAATTTTGATTTGTCGGAAAACAACACCTTTCTCCAGTCTTTGGTTGTCCAGTTACGATGAAAAGTTGTAAAAAGTAACCTACTATCCCTATATCTTTTTGAAGGCCAAGGTTTCTTTGCAGGTCAATATTGGTTTGAGACACCTGCTTTATACGCATTTATAATGCGTTCTTTTAGATCAATTGAAAAACTAATTCCACGAGGCATACCTTAATAAGAAGAAATGCGAATAAATTATACACTTTCAGTCTTAACAAAATACTAATATTACATTTTTGGAAAAGTTGCTTCAATATTATCCGAAAAAATTATCAGCATATTCTGGAATATTTGAACTATTTATGAAAATGAACGATTCGATAGTTACAGTAAATATAAACACATTTGTCTAAGCTAAACTGTTGCAAAAATGAAATATATTTTAATATGGATCAACTAATAGATTTTGACAAGTTGCTTCAATTTTGTCCATGCATTTATATTCTCTGAAGCATGATGCCTCAAAAACCGTAAAGACAAGTAGTCGTTAGACTTGTTGCATTGCTGAGGCAACTACTTAACAATCTCTAATTAACTTTCCCTTTTTTAAATAGTTTTCTCTGACCAAAAGCTTTGCGACTGGTCCTAACTAATCAAAGTACTTATTTATTGTAAACTAGAGTTTTTTATTATAATATATAGTTCATATTATATTACAAATCTATCCATTTAGATGTATAACCTATCACAGGGTAATCCTGACTGATTAAATTTTTCAATTTGTTCCAGGATAATTGTGCCTTAACTCTATAAGATATGAATCACGTTGCTTTAATAGAAACTTCTTTTTCATTGCGTTTTATTGTGACACAATATGGAGTAACACCACTTGTCGCTTAAGTACATTAAAGGAAACGACCGCCTGTATCGCAGTAAAAAATCTGTCCAATAAAAATAAATAAAGATTTTGCTACGTTTCCTTTATACTTATGGCGAAACTTATTTGGCCGATTTATCCTCCAGAAAGGAACAAAATGGCGCGTAATAAAGACGCAATTGAAAGAGCGTAATGAAAAGTATACGTGGTCGGCGTACCGATATGTATACACATAAATAAAAATAGTTGGAAATATTGAAGTCGCAATCAGTGGGAAATTGTTTGTTTTATAGTAATTTTTATATACTTTTATTATTTTAAATTGATCAAAATTTTGTCTCGATTAGTAAAATTTGGAAGGCCAATTAACCTTCCGTAGGATCACTAATTTAAATTATAATTAGATTTTTGACACAGACAAGATAAATTTGAACTTTATTGTGTCCAATTCACTGGACAATTTTCCCGGTGGGTGACAATTTATGTAAAATTGTCAGCTGGAAGCAGCGAATACATAGAGATATTTACCTGGAACGTTTGGTGGTTAAAACATAAAGAGATATCAAAAAACAAATACAGTTTCATAATTGTAATATGATAAGATTTTCGAAATAAATATTGTCAATTTATATTTTAAATGGCTACTACTATCTTTGTAAATTAAGTTTATATACAATGCTGATTTCGATTTTAACAATATGAAAAACATCGTAAAATAAATATTTTTAAGAAAACATGAGTATTTTTAGTTGAAATATAATTTACTATACGATTCCAATTTTTTAAAATATTATAATGTTTTTGGCATAACTTTATTTGATATTAAGGAGATTTTTTTTATTTTTCTTCATATGAGAGATTTCCCTAAAATAAATAAAATTTATTATTGGAAAGAAGGTAATAGGACACACACCCTTCAATTTTAACATAGGTTATACTATTACTATTTTATTTAAGGTTTACCAAAAATTAGCAAAATTTTTAATTTTTTTCTTTTGACGTGCAACTTTACAATTTTTTTTAGTGGTTGTTATTAGTCTTTGGAAAATTATTATAAAAATTAGAAATACATTGGACATCTTAGTACATTGGTATCGGTATCTTAGTATCTTAGTACTGTTTTTTAACTACTGCTCTGTGATAAAATTGATAAAAATTATTGAAATAGCATAATTGAATTTTATATGAAGCTCGTTTCTTTATTAGAATTTTTGAATAGTTTTTGTTTTTACTTAAAACATAATCTTTGAATTTGAAATAATTTTGGTAGATATATAAAAGTCACGCCTGTATTTATTAGAATAGCTTTAAATGAAGTTTTAATTGGACTTTGTATATGCAGTTATTACCTTCCTGTCAGTTTATAATAGTTACTGCGGGATGGTGACTTAATACAACTAAATAGTTTCCTTTTCTTTATAAAATGGTTGCTACTAGTAATTGCTACTCTAATTCTTTTTTAGTAAAAATAGAAATATATTGGACATGTTAAAAGAGGACACCCTGTATTTTAATTAGTATAACTTTTGTATTTCTTACATGCTGGTACTGCTGTATTCTATTACTCTATATTCAATTATTTTTCTAATGATAAAAAGCGCACAAAAAATTTATGAAATGGCATAATTAAATTTCATAAGAATGTTTTTAATAGATTTTTTTTAATACTTCTTATTTTATTTTAAAGCCTACTCCTGAAATATTCAATAATTACCACAATTTAACTTAATATACAGGACATTCTCTATTAAAAAGGTTTTATTAGGATTTTTTTATTATTGATAACGCATACTTTCCTAGCAGTTCTTAGAATATTTAATAAAGGAGAACTTTAGGTGACATAATCCGATTAATTTGTAAATAATTTTTAAATAGACACGGTTTATAAAAACTAAGGAAAGGAATGCGGCAGAACCTTAAACAAGACTTATACTTTTCAATTTTATACTTTATTAGTAACTGAGTTTATAACTAAAAAAATATTACATAGAAGAAATTAAGAAAAGTTATTCCACATTTATTTAAAATTTAGAATTGCCTGTCTTAGTTTTTTTATTGCTGATAAATCTATCTTTATCAGATAGATTCTAGGAAGGATTGATTTGGGTTAATTGAATATATCATTCATAAGATATTGAACTTTTGGGATATAATTGGAGACCTAAGTGCCATACAACTAGTAAAATGTCAAGATTAGAGCTTTCTAGACCTTTAATGATAAAAATTGATAGATTTATATAGATACTAGATTGTATAGTAAGTAATTTTAACCTTAGATCTGCTAATATCTAATTATGAAAAAATTCTGAGGTCGAGACATAGAAATCGCTATTTAATTCAAAACGCATAAAAATTCAAGTGAATTGCTTGGAATTTCGATTTAATCTAGGATCCTAAATCCTTTTATTCACGCATAAAATCTTATACGTAAATAGAGGTATAACTCGACGTTAATAATTTTTAATTATATAAGAAAAATCTTATTTTAAAGCAAACGACTAAAATGACGTTTTATATATAAATATTTATTTATTTTATTTATATATAAATGTACGTTATTCATAAAAACGTTACACTTGATTTTATATCTTGAACTTTGCAATTCGTCCGAAAATTTGAATTGTCCATAAGTGTTTGTGTATATGTATTTTCTTTTTCAACAATTTTTTTTACCGCAATAAAGCATATCTTAACTGAATATTATATTGTCACTAGCTAACATACTGTTTATGAATGTTAGGTTGAAATTAACTCGTTTTAGAAGCAACCGTTACGCAATTAAGGTTTTGCATAAAATTAATACCGTTTCATATTTAAACAATCGCTTGAAATAGCTTTAACTGATTCGCAAGACGTAGAAAAAAACAAAGATCAGTTGCCATTTTCTCGACTTTTACGATATTAATTTCAATTAAAGATGTTAGAGACAAATCAATTATAATATCTCTACTGATCTCTAGTGCATTTCAACACTCATATGCACATATTTTTGATAAAATTTTATGCAACATTTTCAGTGCTTCTGCCCACGAAATTCTATTGTGGATATTAAGAAATTCTTTGCTCGATATTTTTATCTATTTTAAAAATCAGCATAGGCTCAGAGTTAATTAACAAATTAGTATAGGGGTATAGGGGACAGGACAGTGTACGCGGGCTTTTTAAACGGTCTCTTCTTGGTACTTTTGTAATAAAGTATGTTATAAATACCACATTAAACAAGAAACGGTTATAAGATAAAACACAAAACGTTATTAGTTATCTGTCATTTACTATCCGAAAAATCAATTATTGTTTAAACTTTTGGCTGTTAACGACTCTAAAGGACTGTCTAATATGGGAAAAGTAGATAATACAGGAATCACATATTTTTTAAGTACAAACATTTTATTTTAAGCTGTCGTAGATACCGAAAACTAAAGAACAAACTTTTCAACAAACTTAATCTCCAGAAAGTATTTTCTTATTCATTAGGAGAGTCGCTTGTCGTATCTGCGTTCTGTTTTTCTTCCCGGCTTGATTTGTAGTCGGTAATTTCTCACTTTCGCGACTCCTGCTACCTCTTTGTCAGATAAAACTTTTCGCCTTTATTGCATTACTGTATTTTAATTTACCAGTTTCAGGAGGACTGTTTTTAATTTTATGAAAATAAAAAGGAATTCGAAACACCTCCCGGCATCAAAAAAAGCAATCCAAACTATTTTCTTATTAGAAAGAAAAACGGGAAATTTCATTAAAAAGGATCATAAAAAAAAGTTAAACCCTCCCGGAATTTTCAGCGAATTTAAAATCGAGATAGAACAATAATTAACTTTCGTCCGCCCCTCCATTAAACTTTGTATTGGCAGTTGTTTAACAGATGAGCAGCGGGAAAAACAGTTAAACTCGGGCATAGTTGCCTCTTTTTGTTTAGTTTATATTGAAGCTCTGGAATAGCTTTATATGCTTAGTTTAATTTGATTTATGAAGAAGGTGTCTTTTGTTTTTGAGCATCTTTATAGCAAATTTTAAATGACATTTTTATGAGCATTAATACAATTGTTTATTAGGTGAAAATATTTTTATTTAAAAAAAAAAATATATAAATAAATCCTTAAATTTCTAAATTCCTAAACGGGTAAATCGCTGTTTTAATTTACTTATATTAGATTGTCAGGTTCCTTAATGTTTTTTTTGACCTTTAGATTGTTTTAGAATATACGAAAATTTAATTGGGCTAGTATCAATGAGTTGTCTAGAAGAGAATTTAATTTTTAAATTTTTTTATAATTTATTTATATTTAAATTATAAATATATATACATATGTATTTAGAATAGTTGCAATTCGGAAAATGACTGGAAATCTGCAAAAAGTATCGTTTGGAGCTTACCATAATATAAGTAGCAGCTCTGCTATAAATATAGTAGTCCTGACTCATATTAGATTAAAAAGTGAAGTCAGTTCTTAAAACAAAAATACATGTAGTTACATATGATAGATAGAATATATTACTTATACCGACTAATAAAATATAGAAAATTTAGATGCTAGAGTCGGATTTCCTACCTATAATATCAACCACCCGTATTGTACTAAAATATTTACAAAGAACCATGAAAAATTTGATGGGATGCTGTCAGCCTGATGCAGAAAATAAAATGTAAAAAAGGAAGAATAATATTATTATAAGAGAAAGATCAAAGAAGTAATTAACGAAATGAAATACATAAATTGCCAAAAAAAATTGTGAGTTGAGAAGAGTGCTTAATTATTTCTTGACGCTATGGTTAATGGATCTTCTACTAAAAAATGACATTGTGCATGTACGGCATATGCACAAACTTACCACAGTGACCACGTGTAAATCAAATCTTTAAATAAATTTGTCATACAAGTATACATGTTTTTTAGTTTATCTATTTTTATAAAAAGAGTATATTAATGGAATAATTGGATAATTATTAAATATTCGCAAACTAAAATAAAATCTTACAAAGCCCTTGTAAGATGACTTGATATTATAATATATACTACTTACAATCATGTGTCCTGTCACGATGTCCCGTATGAAAGAGCTAATGAGAGTTACAAGAAGTGTAGAAGGAGAATCGATTTAGCGAGTATTGGTTTTACTACCAAATGCAAAGAGGATCAACAAAGACAAAGTGACTCTACAAAAGAGAGACAAGGCATTACTGATTCTTAACCAAAAACTGAAGCAGATAATAAGTGAGGTATGCAGCGACGAAAAAGTTTACATCAGTAGTGTAGTCGATGCGGAAACTAAAGAATATCAAGATCTTACAGAGCCCAGGCTGGGAAGCGATTATGAGAAGAATAAGCTTTGTAAGTTAAGTTGGTAATAAAGCTTTATCAATTGTAACCTATTTGCAGTTGAAATTAAAATAAAATTTAATGTAGTTACTAATACATGCTTTAGCTATGTTAGGATTTTGCTTTTAAAAACTGTATAAACTAACAGAACGAAAAAACTTGGAGCCAAAGCCTTGGAGAGTGAAAAAGCTTTTGGGATGATTACTATCTTATTAGATTAAAAAGTTAAGCTTTAGGTTATTTTTAAAAAACTCTTATAAATTTTAATAAATACATTAGGGAAATTGGTAAGAGTAGGTAAATCAAGTTTGAAAATATATTCAAGATATAAAAAAATTATTTGATGAGTAGAACATAAGCAAATACTTTAGGTATATTATGCATAACCTGTTAAAATACTCTATTTAAATATGTATTAATCATACCCATTATAATTATGCCTTAGATTAGCAAATCCTCAAATTATTTTTCTATAATTAATACATGCTTTAGCTCTGTTAGGATTTTGCTTTTTCAGACTTTATAAAATAACTGAACAAAAACTTGGAGTATTTTTAAGGGTGATCACTAGGTGTCAAAAATTACTAAAAACCATTACGTGGCATTGTCCTTGCCTTATGCTCGAGAGCAAAAGTTTTTTAGAATACAGGACAGCAAATAAAAGACGTTATTATTTATTGAGCGATGTGTTGATCATTAATTGAAGCCTGAACAACTTCCAAATAGAATGTACAATACGTTGGCGCTATATTTGGAAGCCTGAAAAAGGTCCAATAAAGGATCGAAATGTCACAAAGAATAACGTCATTTAGTAATTGTCCGGTATCCTAAAAAATCTTTTGCTCTTGATTACTGAAAACTGAACTATTCAAATGTCTTAGTAATGTTTAAAAATGTTTTTCAATGATAAGTACCTTAATATGCTTAGTGTTTAAGGGCTAGAATCATTTTAAATGAAATTTAATAAAGCAAGAAATTGTTAAGAAGCTTTAATGTAAAGAAATTCACGTAAGCCAAATTGTTCATCATCATGTGTGTACTACTAAAGTCAATATTTTTCTGTGACAATATGTTTCCTTTTTGAATAAATGAGAAATAAATCAACATATTCCACTTTAGGTTTAGAAAGTTAAACATGAAAGATGTTTTATATCTAACATTTATTTTTATATAAGATATTTCATTTGTGTGTTTAGATGTATGAATAAACAATAAGAAAGAAAAACAGAGGAGGAAACTCAGCGGTAAAAAAGGCGTTCCGATGACAACTAAATGAACAGTGATCACAATTTTAATGGCGAAGTCAGCCTTACTAAACCTTAATAATTAGCCTTTTTTAGAGTTTTAAATTGGTCGACCTGAACTGACCTGAGAACTTTGTTCTAAAACTAGCTTTACTCTTGCATGCTTTAAAAAACTTTTCTTACTATACGTTTTAAAGCTATGTGGCAAATCGCTCCAGAAATGTGAAGCAACAAAAGAATAGAAAATGAATGAAAAGCAACGAAAGACCGGCCTAAATTATGCTGTACAATGATGAGAAATTAAAAGATTTTCATAAAAACGAGTATTATGGATATGTGTAGCATATTGCAGAAAAGTCCCGAAATAATCACCTCTTTGATCATTGTAAATATACGGTATAAAAATTTATACATGTGATATTTTCTACGGTGTTAATTTATGTTAAAGGAAAATCTTCAGCAGCTATTTTGTATTTTCTGTATCATTTCCTTAGTATTTGATGGTAAAGAATTACTGTAATTAGTATCACGATAACCAATGTATTAAAAGCAAAGTATCACACAATAAATATTTTTGCTTAGAACTATCAATAATAATAGCAAAATTATTTGCTTGCTTGACAATAGAAAGATGAATTCCAGATTAATGGATGTACAAGTTACGTAGTGTTTCCCATTACTATAATTAATGTTTTTGAAAAAGTTTTATTATAAATTGTAATTTAATGCAAAGTTTAAATATTTTTTAGATCTGATATTAGAAGATTTTGTGCGATTTGAATATTTTACGTTTACATTGGTCTATAGAGTTGTAAATCATCAACATATTGTTGTAGCTTGGCATGTTGACTGTTGAAATTCTAAGTAGCTAAATTCATCTTCTCTGTTTATAGCCATCTTATACTCTAGATTGTCAAAAGAACTTCAATGACAGATTATGATTTACAGTGTCAGGCAACGTCA
The DNA here is from genome assembly GCF_022605725.1 of Anthonomus grandis grandis. Taxonomy (NCBI): domain Eukaryota; kingdom Metazoa; phylum Arthropoda; class Insecta; order Coleoptera; family Curculionidae; genus Anthonomus; species Anthonomus grandis. The sequence goes on along the minus strand of NC_065548.1, from coordinate 12,727,562 downwards.
TACAACTGCGTGCAACATTTACGTTCTTCATTAGATGGAACATCATTTAGTATTTTAACTAGAGTTATACTTAAAAACTAAATTACTAAATCCTGGACAAAATATCCTTACTGGCATTTTGGTAAAATATTGTTGATCTCTGCAATTGTAGAAACAGCGGGAAAGATGCTAATAGATCTGAGATCTTCATGTTGTAAAGGATAAACAATTTTTGATTCTGGCTTAACAATAGGCTTTTTCTACACTGTAGGATAAATGCTCCTAATAATACAGGAGTCTATGATGATCCAAGGGTTGATACAAAAAGGCAAGCACAACTTTAAGTCTCTTAATGAAAAACCATCTACTCCCATTGCATTTGATTTCACATTAGAAATAGTTCCCTTAATAGTACTTGATTTCAAAACAGAAAATATCAGGGTCTTATTGGTAAATCTATAAATAATTCTAGTGAAGTAGGATCAGATATATTAAACTGACTTTAATTTTTAATATTTTTTATATCTAATTTTAATTAGAGTTTTAATATTTTTGGTTATCCATGAATTATAGGATTTTTCAGACATTTTTAAATTTAAGTGATGCACGTTCATTTAAAATATTTTAAATATGGGTGTAAAAAATATTGAATTTCACATAAATCTCTAGGAAAGTTTTTTTTTAATTTGCTATTTTAGGCTTTCAAAATAAATAATTAAATAAGATTATGATCAATTAACGCTTCAGATATTGGTTTACCCAACTTCAATAGTTAGTTTTGTGTGTTGTTTTAGTAACCCAGTGTAATTTTCTTAACTTTTAAGGGTCGAGCTCTTCAAATCTTTTTTCTTTTAATGCTAATGTTTCAGCCTATACTAAGCCTTTTTCAGGGTGAACAGAAAAATCCAAGCTTTTTTTTAGACTGGTTGAACATAGCTCTATTTTTCTGATTCCATTTAGTATATGACGATATCAAACTGCTGGTGTGTAAGCAACTGATGTGTAAGCTTAAATTTTAATTGACCCGTTATTCAATTTAACCTCTGAGTTACAATTCTACTTAGCTTTGAAATTAGTTAAGAAGGATTAAATTCCTTCAACATTAAATTAAATCGGATAACGTGAAGAGATTGAGACAAAAACTAGTTGTTGAACTAGTTGTTGCTTATCAAATGCTGAGGTGCTAATCCTATTCACAGCTTTTTCAAATTATTTAAGAAAATTGAAATAGTCCCTACAGCGGAACCTTGTATATTAAGTAAAAAATATGATTAATTTCAAATTTTGTAGTATAGACCCATAACTTCGAAGTCAGCATAATTATAAGTAGATGCTATTTTACTCAAATTTCCTATCTGTTTTTATTTGATTTTATAGGAAATTATGGATATTAGACATTGAACCCTTCAAATACTTACGCAATTTTATATATACTATACAGTTGTGACCAAAAAAATTAGAGTGCATATCAAATTTCAAATCAAACTGAATTAGCTTCGCTATATGTTAGAATTTGCAAATAAAATACTACGCATTTTCTTCAAGCATTTAATCTATTTACTTGATAAAATTTATAAATGAACCAAGAAAGCCTTATCTTTTAAAAGCAAGTTTTCTTCATTATTGTTTGAAAATCTTGTGGACAAAAAAATTAGAGTATTTCTTTAGTGTAACTATTGGTCTCTGTTTATTTAAATAAAATATTTATTTGTGATATTTTCCATAAATACAAGTCAGTTTCAATAAGATCGTTGCATCGCATTGGTAAATATGGGTTGCGCAAAGCATTGTAGCCGCAAAGAAAGGCGTCTAATTTTGCAATTGAGGAGTCAAAATAAATCCTAAGCATTTATTGCAAATATGCTTAAAAGATCACCTTGTGTAATCTCCAAGGTTTTAAAAACACAAAATAAAACGGAAAATGTTCCTGAAATCGAGGCCGTCCAAGAAAACCCACACGGAAGACTGATAAGCTTATTGTACGCGAAGTTAGTAAACCTTTTTCCATATCTACCTTTATAAAACGAAACTTAAGCCTAAGTAAAAGCACTAGAACGATAAAAGGACGTTTGCAAGACCAAAAATTATGTGGTCAAATGGTCAGAAAAAACCCATTTCTAAGCAAAAAGAATATAAAACAAAAGCTGGCGTTCTTTTTAGTGATGAGACGAAGATCAACTTATTCGGATCAGATGAAAGATTATTCGTTAGAAGAAGGAAGAATGAAGAAAATAATCCAAGGAACACAATAGGCACAGTTAAACACGGAGGTGGAAATATCAAACTTTGGGGCTGTTTTTCCTACAATTGAGTAGGTCCCATATTTTGGATTAAAGAGACCATGACAAAAGAAATTTATTTGGATATCTTGGATAGAGTCATGCTACCGTATGTCGAAAAAAACATGCCTATAAGGTGGGTGTATCAACAACACAACGACCCTTAACATACGGCACGGATTGTTAAATAATGGTTTACACAAAATAGGGTTTCGGTTCTGAAATGGCCATCACAATCGCCTGACCTAAACCCTATTGAAAACCTTTGGAAGGAGCTGAAAAACCGAATAGCTTGTAAAAAAACAACAAATAAGCAAGATTTATGGAAGGAAGTTCAGGAAGCTTGGTATTCCATCCCAGCTGAAACATGTCAAAAGTTGACCGATTTGATGCCACGAAGATGCTCCACCGTCCTCAAGAATAAAGACTATTCTACCAAGTACTGACTCGCTTATCTAATGCTGTCGTTTGTTTTGCGGTACATTGTAATTATAATTTTTTATGGCCATTTTTGAAAAATACTTTTATTTTTTTGTCCACCATAAAACGTGTAAGAAATAAATTATTTATTTATAAATACAAATTAAACTGGCAAAGAATAACGTGTATTAATTTTTTTATCACTGATGGCATATGTTGTACAAATATGAAATCATTATTGTTTTTTTCTCTATCTAGCACAATATATTATTAGGAATATTCAAATAAAACCAGTTACTCTTATTATTTTGGCCACCACTCTATATAATAAAATGACTTAATGGGATTTAAGAACAACTGTATTTTTACTTTTATTTTTTCAATAAAAATCTATGGATCCAAGGAAAACAAAAACGTATGTATGACAGCCTACTAATATTATTAGTAGACTTCAGAGCACCAGCATTTCAGAGGTGAATTCACAAACAGAACCCTTCATTTTACCTATTATTATTATTATTTTAAGTGTTCTCTTTCCTTTTCCTTTTTTTTAATTTCTTTTTTTGCCCTTTTTTGGTTTTCTTACTAGTAGCATATATTTTTTCTTTCTTATTTATTTGCAAGCAAATTAAATACAATCAGTTTGATTTCATATCATGACTTGCCCAAAAGTCTTAGGCTCTCTGATATTTCACAATTAGTAATATTTAATTTTTTAAAAATGCCTTAATTTAATCCTCTTATAGTGCTTATAGAGCAGATATTACGTTTGCTCTAGATTTAAAGAAAATAAACAATTATATTTATTATGAACCATTTCTAGCCCTAGTAAAAGAAATGTAAAGTTAATTTAAAACCAAAAAAAAAAATATGTGTATATCAAAATATAACGGACAAAGTACGGTGGGTGAAATGAAACAAACCTAAAATAACAAAATTTAATCATAATTTAATAAACGCATGCACCATATATCAAAACTTTAACGCTCCACGCCCCCGCACCCCATAAATTAAAGTCCCCGGAATTTATACGAATCTGTCAGAAAGTATCCGAAACTCCGGCCGGAAAAGAAAAAGCGTATTATTTTTCATTTTTCCGACTCAGTTTTCCCCCTTAGTGTCGGCAAGGAAAATAGGAAAGCAAACATACGAAAATCGTCTAAGGCCATATATTAATAAATCTCAATTTGGCTCAAGTTCAGCCATTTTGAGAACGGCGTGGCGTGTAGACAGGACTTAATGAATATTTTATTTTACTGCGCTTCTATGTACTGCATCTATCGTATTTAATGGGGCTTAATTGGTTTAGCTGGACGTTTTTTGATATTTAGAGGATATAACATGAAACTTTAAATGCATATGCGGTTATTTATAAATAAATAAAATTCGTTAATGTAAGTTTCTTTTGGAAATTTTACGTGTAAATTGGCTAAATAACTGGTAAGTTGACTTTAAGGAAAATAAAAATTTAATAGTACACCCTCAGTAGAAGAAAAACCAAAGAAATTTTAAGATTTTTATTTTATATATTTTTAAAGTTAAAAGTTTTTTTTAAAATCCAATTAAAAGACCTTAACTTAAATGTTCCATTTAATAATATGCAAATAACAAGATACAGGTCATAAAATGCAGCATCTGGAGAATAAAAATATTTTGAAATATTGAACAATTTTATGATTTAGTTTATAACCTATGAATTAAATAAAATAATTTAAATGACACAATTTGCTTCTAAATCAATCTGGATTATTAAACATTCCTAAAATGATCCTTAGTGCTATTAAAACTGAGTTATATCTCAGTAACATATCAAGAATATTCCGAATTTCTTAAAAATAATTGTTTTCTATGATGAGGCTTAGTTAAGAGTAATAAAGTTTAATTTTTTTATTTCTATTTTAATTTAGAATATTTTCAAGCCTATATATTTTCTAATAGTTCAAAATTCTAATGAATAAAACTAGATTTTCTAAGCTTTTGCCTAAAAGATTAAATTTTTTTTATTTAGTCGTTTTAATTTGATATTTTACCTGCTTATATTAATATTGAAAAAATAAATAGAAAGTTGAATTTTCATTATTTGTACAAGAAAATTAATAATTATTTAGGTTTTACATTTTTTTTATTTATATTTTAATTAGGAATAACGAATATTACAATAACTTTTATTTACATAACTTAAAGATGTTTTTTCAATCCTATATATTCTTAAAAGAAAATAGAATATTATTTTTGAAAAAATACTTAGATTCTAGCAGAAATGGTCCTAATTCTAATAGTTCGAAATTCTAGTAGAAAAAACTAGATTCTCTAAGCTTTTGTACAAAAGATTAAATTACACATACATAATATACACGAAACTTCTTGTAAAAAAGGAAAGGAATTCTTGTAAACTTTTTGTGTCTAATTATTTTTTTTTACATCTTCTGATAAAAAATATAATAACAAAATATACTTTTTATTTAATAAAAAAACTTAAATTAATTAAAACATTTATTTCTTTCCTGTAATTTTGATGTATCAGACAAAAAAAAATCGTAATATAATTATTATAACTCGTGGTCATTTAGTACTCCCCTGAAGTAAAAAAATTATAATTTTTTTGTATCCAGAGGCTGTAAAAAGCTATATTTTAAAATTATTTTGACACATACAGTGTGTTCACATAAAGCGTGGCAGAAGATTTTTATGTTTTTTTTTTTAAATAGAATATATAATATTTGATTTTCTGATTTCGCGTCAAAATTTACCCAACTTGATGTAGTATATGTTAAACAGTTAAATCGAGTTGTTTCATCTTTAAGAGGCTGTAGATCCATAACTATTTATTATAGGATACAGTAATTTTCATATTCCTCAGTATCTCATACAGTATTTTCATCTTACCTTTTTAAAATCTCACCACATACATGTATGCTTAACCATAACATTTTTTTAACATTTTAAGGACAAAAAAAGACAACTGACAGTTACATTTTTTTCTTTTATTAAACTCATCTTAAAAAGTGCAGAAATAGTCCAGACTTGTAGTGGAGTCGTAGATTAAGGTAAAAGGAAAACCCTGCAGTATTCCTCCACTTATTTCTTAAATATTCAGTTTTAAAAAATTCTCAACATGTTTCGGTCACAGTGGAGTCCCTCGTCAGGGGATACTAAAAGGAAATAGTTCTGGACAAACAGACACAGAAAAAAAATTAAAAAATTAATATAAAGTACACTTACAAAGGTTTTAAATCGGTATCAGGTATACGCCCAATTTGAAACAAATTTTAAACCTTTGTAAGTGTAAATAAGTGGAGGAAGACTGCAGGATTTTCACTTTACTTTCATCTTAAAAGGTTAAGATAGGAATGAAAAAATCATTTTATCCTACGACATCAATTTTCTTAAAATTTTACAAAGAATCTAAAAATCAAATAATATATAAAGTCTTCTACTTAAAAAAACATAAATTTTACCTGCCACGCCTTTTGTAAACACCCTGTATTACTCAAAATAATTGTAAAAAGTAGCTTTTTTTTATTCTTTGTACACAAAAAGAAAACTATATTTTCGAAACAAAAATATACCCAAATAAAGGAAGGAAGTACTAAATGGACATGCTAGATAATATACATAAAATGAGAATAACTCTTATGTAAATTACACTTTTTTGAGGTAATAGATTTTTAAAATAAAAAAATGTTTAATGGTCACAATAGTTAAATTTTACCCAATGATTCTTTTTTTTATTTTGTTAGGTTATCATATTTCTTTAATCTTTTAGTATTTTCATTATTTTTATTTTTTTCTGGCCTTTTAATGGTTTAGCAATTATTATCTAATCATAATATTAAAAAATTATATATTTTGCAGATGTTTCCTTTTTTTCTTAACAAAACAAAAGGGGAAACAGCTCAGAAAAAAGAAAAATACTAAAAGCATAAATAGACATAATATATTAGAAAAAATATAACTATTATTTAAACAGATTAGATTTTTGGAATTGTTGCAACTTTTTTAATTTCTATAAGTCAAAAAATCTATAACATTTTTAATGGAAGAAGTGTAATTTTTGTGCAAAAAAAATAGTGAAATCTTATATTTTCTTTATTTAAAAATTTCTCATTTCTCTCTGGTATAAGAAGAAAAAACCAAAAATTTTAGCCAAAAAAAAAAATTGAAAAATTAATTAAAAAAAAAACATTTTCTGAATATTATAATAACGTATAAATTACGTAATTAATAATATATATAAATTACGTAAATTCACTAACTTTTACTTTTTCATTGAAAATTCTATTATTGCTCTTTAAATAAAAGAATTTTTTATAAGGCAAAAGAAATAAAATGAAAAAGAAAAATAAAAACAATAAACACCAAGAAATAAAATATATTAGTCAATTCAAATTCAAAAGACTTTTATTACCACTTAAACATTGTACATAGAAAATTACATTTTTTTATTGCAAGAATTTACACAATGCTAAAAGTAATGCGGACTGAACTGCGATTATAAAAACAACCGATAACACATAAACGAGCTAGCGCGCATGTGCTGCTCAGACCATTAAAACATACTAACCTAATTACAGCTAAAAGAAGAATAAAGACTTTCCCAATTATAATTATTTGGAAAATAAATAAGTCATTAAACCCTAAAAACATATAAAAGCTAAAAACAAAAAAAATTATAGGTTAATAATTTACTATATCAATTACATTAATATAGGTATCATTTGTGCAATAGACAGAGAGAAGGAAGGGCAGCAAAAAAACACGAGCCGAGGCTGGAAAACCAGGGCAACACGACGCAAAAATTAACAGATATTCCAAAATGAACCATTTAAAATTTTATTTTTAATATAAGATAATCATGAAAACAAAAAAAAATTGTTTAACTAACCACCATAAATATCTATTAAATCAGTACAACTCTAACTTCTTCATCGAAAATTCCCTCATTTATCCCTCCAAGTAAGAGAAGCTTTTCATAATGCTGACTAGCCAAAGCGGTTCGGCTGACGAGCTCCTTTTTCCCGGAAATAGAAACCAATTTATTGTTTTTAAAATGAAACTCATTTGTGTTTTACATTCACTTGCTTGTCAACGATTCGCTTGTTTTTTCCCCGGATTTTCGTTGCGCTCGCAAGAATAATAAAGAAGAAGATAACGCTTAATCAGACCGGGGATTCGTTTCAAAGGATAATGACTTTCTTTATATTTATATTTTTGAAAATCCATATTCGTTAGTTTATTTTTTGTTTTGCTTCTTCTTCTATTAAAAGCTCTTTTGAGGGCATCATCATATCTCTTTTCTTGTCCAACACACCCCTTGAATGTATACTTTCTTTTTTTAAATATTCCAGTACATTTCCATTTTACTGTCAGATAAGCGCACATTTTACATATGTCAAGGGGATCGCGACATGACCAACCCCAAGTAAAGAGAGGTCGTTAGGCCACTTACCCTTGATAACCCTTGCAATTTTCCAGATTGGGGTTATCACGGGTGGGGGTTACGATAGCTTTTTTATACTTATCTCTAAATGACGCCGTTTTTATGGACGAACTTTTATGTAGCACGTAAAGTGAGACTTGTTTGCATGTTTATATATCATTGGTGAAGGATGTTTGGAAGGAAAATTGAGTTTGATTTAATTGAAATAGTATTTTATTAAAAATTTATAAAATGTTTGAGATGTTGTGGTTTTTAAATATTTTTGAATTAGGTTTTTGCATGTTATTTTTACGTTGTTTCAATATTTTAGGATTACTAGATCTGAAATTAGTTACACTATTTAAAAATTTCTCTCGAATATATGATTAACTAGAATAAACGCCATTTAATTTTTAATGTAATGTTTTTTCTTCTCCACCCAATTTTAATTTCCTTATAGTTTCCTTACCTTATTTAGCTCATTTATTACCATTCTTATTTGATTATAATCATTTATTATATTTTTATAAGTACTGAAATTATGCTTGAAATTATCTTTTCAATAAATTATTACTTCCTACGTGTGACAATAATGCCTGTCACTTAATTAAGATATTTCATAATTTTTGTAATTAAAATGGGTTATTATGTTCATATAAATATAAAAAAAATTAATTGTTTACAATTTTTTATTTCTGCCTCAGTCCAGCTAAGTCTTTTTGCGCTTTTATGATTTCTTTTTAATACTCAAATATGTGTTGTAATTAATTATTACAGTCAAACTGGAATTCTACTGTAGTCAGATTGTTTTCAAACAAAATCATATATATAAGATGATAACAAACTCATGCAATCGAAGGCCTTACTGAGATCACAACAAATGATTTCAATATGTATCCCTGTCTCAAGGCCCCTTAAACAAATGCACAAATTAAACAGGTATGTCAGTGGTTTGACAAGAAATTCTTTAGTAGATTTATGATAGATTTAGTTTTGTTCCTTTTCTTATTTATTATATGCCAAGCACATTTTATTTTCTTGTCAGATTTATTTATCGTATTCGTGTAATAGTCTACTTTAGCTAATTTTATATGAGAGTTAAATAAAAAGTTACATACATATTTTTAAGGGGTATAATTTGTGAATTGTCACTAAATAGTTTCATCTCCTATAGATTTTTTATTTTGTATTTTAAACTAGCGTCAAACCAAATTGCTGTAGCTTTTTAGTATATTTTTATGAAAAAAAAACTTCGATTTTAACTTTAAGCAAGTCAAGAAAAAAATCACTGACAGCTTATTCTTTAGTTTATTTGTCTACTTAAGCAAATATAGTTTTTGTTTATTTTTTCCTTAGGAATTAACTGATTTTAAACCGCTAAAATAATTAAACGAACCTATAATCATAACCCTTCATCATCATCATCATTACTGTCAGCTAGTCGTCTATCGTCAGGCATATGCCTCTTCTAATAGTTGCGAGTCTTCTTGGTCTTGTACCCCCCTCATCCAGTTACTTCCAGTAAGTCTCTTGACATCGTCTGTCCATCTAGTCTTGATTCATCCTCTAATTTTCTTACTAGTCCACGATCTCCACTCTATTACTCTACATAGGAGAGCTACATCTATTATAGTCCTTTTCATTGCTCGTTGTGCAGTTAATATATACCCCTTAAGTAGGGACACTTGTTTTTCAAACAGTAATACTGACAGGAAGTCTCGTAGACTCCTGTCAATATATATATAAAAAAAAACTATAACAAAAGCCTGAATGTCATATTTATACATTATTACATCAAATACGTTTACCACACGTTTATTGAAAATACATATTTGTATATTATTTACGAAAAACTAACAAAAAAATTAAGATATAAAATTTTTAATTTCCAAAACATAATACAACTTAAGGGTCCTTATTCATAGAATATGTTGAATAAACCTAACTGTATCGAAAACATTGATAACATGAAACTAAAGAAAAGTTAAAAATAATTTTAAAAAATCTAAAGTTGAAGGACAAAAAAATCTGTAAATGAAACAGTAACGCTAATGTTTTAGACGTCTTCTGGACCATGACAACAGTTTATGCAACACTTACGTGAACACTGAAGGCATATGGGCTTTTTGCATGTTTTACAGGTGTATGCAGTATTTCTTCTCAATCGGGAAGGGACAATATAGCAGTATTTCCTGGTTTGTAGACGTTCTTCCTAAACTAGAGGCTTCGGCATACTCAAAATTCGACGAATTAGACCTTTTATATCTCTGTTAACATATAAATTTTCTAATCGATCTCTCATATGATTCTTAATCAACTGAGATGCTAAGGTTTTAATGAAAGTGAAACACGACATATCATTATTAGGAAAGGAAGCATACATTATAAAAGAGTTTATACTGCAAATATCAACAATTTTATAAAAAATTGCCAATTGCCATCGTCGAGTTCGGCGACTACACGTATATTTAGCACATTTCTCATCCATGGCATCAACTCCTCCTTTCGTACAGTTATAAAACGCATTTATTTCAGTTTTTCCTGTTGCTTCATCAGTTGCTTCACAATGGTGTATAGTTGATAAAATTATAACTGCTTTATTTTTTTTAGGAGTATGTGAAACGATAGTCATATTTCTTGTAAATCCGTAAAGCGTATCACCTTGCTTGCAATCTTTTCTAGGAAGAAGTTCAGGAGGAATCTCCTTTTTATTTTTTCTAAGGGTCCCCACAAATGTCAATTTATTTGCAAAAAGGTGTTCGGCAAGTTCTACAGACGAAAACCAGTTGTCAGCAGTTATATTTCTATTGAAATTGTACAAACATTTGGCGAGCCTTATGACTGACTGAGTTGGTTTACAAAGTTTTTTCTCTTCATTCGTCAATCTACGACCGTCACAATCTTTGCCTGCATAAATATAGGCGTTGTATAAATATTGGGTTCTTGCATCTGTTAGTGCCATTATTTTCATGCCATACTTTTCTGGTTTAGAGGGAATGTACATCTTGAATCTACATCTGCCTCGAAATCCCACCAACATTTCATCTATGCAAGCATTCGCACCTATCGTATAAGAGTTTCTGGTATTTTCAATGAATAAGTTAAAAAATTCACTTATAGCAGCTACTGGATTTTCCTTCTTTCGTTCTTCCCTGTCATCTGAATCGTCGAATTGTAAAGCTGTTAATAGTATGAGAAAACGCTCTTTAGACATTACTGGTCGAAAGACATCCTGCCTGTACCATCAGTCGCAAAAATACTTATATAACGTCTTTTATAACGTCTTCATCGTTGGATTTGAAAATCGCAGTATATAACAATAAACTCAAAAGCGCCTCTAATTCCCTTATTCCAGTGTTTACAAGCTCTGGTTTATTTTGCCGTTTATATTTTGTTCGCATGAAAGCTAATTTTTTGTTTGTCCACTTTAAAATCAGTTCAAACATCTGGGCAGGAAACAATTGACTGAAAAATGTCTTTGGATTAGTGTTATCACCTACAACAATACGTATCGCTGATAAACGTACAATATTATGCGCTAAAGTACGTACATTTCTTGTGGGTTCATTTGTACTCCATTTGAATCTATTTTTCCCATAGAAGTATTTTTTTCTTTTTTCTCCATTTCTGTTACATAAATGGTCACTGTCTAGTTTTTATCACTACTATTTTTACTATCACTATCACTGCTAGAAACATCCATCTTTTGAGTTTCATTATGGTGTTCATAATTAGAGTCATCATCACTAAGCACTTGTTCGCTTGCTGATTCATGCTCGCTCTCAATGTACTCATTTTCTTCGGGTTTAATGTCACTATTATCACTGTCTAGATTTTCATTCCACTTTCTAGCGATTTCTTTAAAGTTTGAGTCAAGAACACTGACTTGTTTGGATGTTTTGGTGCTTAAAACTAGCCATGATAATAGAATAAAAATAAAAATATTACTGACGTAAACACTGACACGGAGTCTACCAGAGTTCCAGGTGCGTATAACTTAAGCAAAAACAAATCCAAGATACAGCCACTTTAACACGCTGCAGGCAACTAAAAATGCGGAAGGTACTTGGCGCGGCAGACGCTAGAAAAATTTGTGGTGGGAGTAACAGTAAGAAATCTATGTCGCGGAGTCTGCTAGACTCCATGTCAGTAGTTAAGGGATAAATAATCTCTTTATTGCATCGCCCATGTCTTTGTTCAGTATGTTAGAGTTGGAAGAACATAGCGATTAAAGGTTCGTGTTTTGAGAATGTTTAGAAGATCACTCTCTTGGAAAATTTAAAAAAATAGATGACATCTCTTAACCTTCCAAAAGTTGACCATTCCAAAGAGATCCTTCGACAATAATCTGTTTTTAAAAAAAACTTTTCATAGTTTCATTCTTTGACGTTGCTTGTGTTATTGACTTCCTGAAAAGGGCTAGAATTAGCATTACCGTGAACCTATAAGCAGTTTGTTTGCTTGAAATATCTCTGATGAAATAATGCCAAATGCTTATGTAGAACTGGCAAAAAATACTTTATATGATCATGAAAATTTGAGATTAGAGAAAAAGGCAATAACATCGCAACGCCGCTCAATCGCATTGTTGATTCCACCAGTGACGTCGTCGAAAATTATTTAGATGATAAATATTTAATAATAATAGATTATACTTTAAATTATAAATAATATTATCGTTTATAAACTCTTCATACGGTTTTTTAACGTACCTCATTAGCATTCATTTACAGCTTCATTAACATAAATAGCATTTTTATGAAAATTCTTTTTTTTTATAATTATTATAGATTTCATCATAAGTTTTTATTTAGGTTTATTTCTAGGAGCCTCTGTCTTTCGTTTATGATGACGGTTCTCCCTTGATATGATGTTATAATAGTATTGGTTGTGAAAAGACTAGCTTAAATCGCCTTTTTTCCATGAGGCGGCACAAGCACAATCTAACTATAGTAGCACATTTAAAGGCTTTTTAACAAAAACTAATTCCAAATCTAGTTGCTCTATTCTTGATTAGATTGAAGCTGATATGCGAAATAGAACCATCTGATTTCAAGAAGATAGTATGCCTCCCCATTTTGCACGTCTCGTTCAAAACTTGCTGGATACTATATTTTCAGACAGACGGATTGGTGGAAGAGAACCTGTTGAATGGCCACCAAGATTGACCGATCTAACTCCTTTAGATTTTTTACTATGGGGATATTTAAAAAAAGTTAGAAAAGCGTAATTTGGTATAAATATTATACAGGCAGGAAGAATTATACAGGGGAACTACTTACAAGATGGACCGACTTTTGTGATACCTTAAATAAAAGGTCTTTTGAAGTAATATTCACCAGCACAAGAATTATTCCTAAATTCTACACAGGGCCAACGAAAGCTATAAGCTAAATAAAATAAACTCTGTTTATGAAGCGTTATTTTATTTATGTAAATAGATGCTCAAATAGCCTTCTATTTTGGACTAAACAAAAGTGTAATCTATTTTCAAACTCATTTGTCACATTATGAAACACTTCTTTTGCACATTATTGAATAGATGCACATTCTGTAATAATCCGTTGCCGAAGATCATCGAGTGAAGCTGATTGCATTTCTGTTTTACAGTTTTCAAGTGACCCAAGGGAAAAAAGTCGAGGGGTGTTAGATCTGGTGATCTCGCCGGCCATCCAATGAGACCCCTTCTCCCAATCCACTAATCTGAAAACGCATGATGTAAAAATTGCCTTACAGGAATAATATAGTAGGAGAACAAACTTTTTCAACGAATTAAAAAATTATTGTTAGTTTTGACTTTTTTGACTGTGAAGTACAGTCTGACACACTTGACGTAAATTGGATGTAGGCACTAGTAAAAAAGCAGTTCAGCGTAGAATACTTGATTATCTTTGGCAAAGAATTTGTTACATTTTGTGCATCTATTCTAAGAGAAAGCCTTTAAAAATGCTAGAAATGAGTTTAAAAAATATTTTTATTTTTGTTTAGTCCAAAACGGAAAGAGTTTTAAGCATCTTAAATAAAATAGCTCTTTACCAAACGGAGTTCATTTTATTTAACCTATACCTTTCTTTGACCTTAATAATACCTAGAAGAAGCCATCTTTTATTACTGGCTCTAAAAAGAAGGCTTTGTTGGCACATGTATATTTTTTAATTTTGAAATCCCTACTGACGTCCAAGGTTGGCTGCAACAGATATAAAAAAAGGAATTAAATTCATCAGCGATAACAGAGCAGTTGTGATTTATGTTAGATTTAGTTTTGTTTTTATGTTAGATTTAGTTTTGTTCCTTTTTTCATTTATTATCTGCCAAGCACATTTTTACAAAAAGAACTAATTCCAAATCTAGCTGCTCTGTCTCCTGATCAAATAGAAGCTGATATACCAAATAGGAACATCTAGTTTCAGCAAAATAGTGCGCCTCCCCATTTTGCACGTCCTGTTTGAAACTACCTGAATACCATATTTCCAAGCAAATAGATTGATAGAAGACAACCATTTGAATGGCCACCAAGATCTCCCGATCTAACTTCTTTAGATTTCTTCCTATAGGGATATTTGAAATTCAGTATTTATGTATCGAAGTCTGCAAATATTAAGGAGTTGAAAACCAGAATAAGGAAATTTCTCCAGAAGTTATAGGAATTGTTCAATATGAATTTCAAGTATGTTAGGGCATTGTCAAATAGTAAACTTATAAAAGGAAGCAATTTTGAGTAAATTTTTGTTTTAGTAATAATAGAGCTGATTACACAAATTGGTTGTTTGCTTCTGTTCATGATCCCTTATCATTTTTTTTTTTACTTTGTCCTTTGATTTTCTGGTTGCCCTATTCCGAAGAAACTATTTTTATATGTATATATCTATAAGAGATTATTATAAATTTTGTACAGAGTCAAAAAAAGTTATAAATAAAATAAAGTAAACTCTGTTTATATGGTATTATTTTATTTATTAAGATGTTCAATTAGCATTCCATTTTGGGCTAAACAAAAGTATAATCTAGTTTTAAACTCATTTGTCACATTATGCAACACTTCTCTTGGAATAGATGCACATTTTGTAATAATCCGTCGCTAAAAATCATCGAGTGAAGCTGGTTGAATTTCTACGTTTTTCCCACAATTTTAGGTTGGATTAAATTTCAGAGTTAGTTGTCTCACGTATGTTTTTAATTTTTTCCAGGATCTCTAACGTTAAATAATGCAGCAGTTTTTAAAACACAACAATTTTAAGAAGCATTAATATCAATTATTTCAATTATTTTAGTCATACTGTAAACCATTGTGTAAAGCATTTGGGTGAGTCGGTGAAAAGTTACAAGATGATATACAATGTAAAATACTTTTTAAAACTAGATCCAAATATCTACATCTAACTTAGTAAACAAATTTTTTTATCGAATTAAAAAAATTATTGTTGGTTTTGACTTTTTTTACTGTGAAGTGCAGTCTAACATACTTGACTTAAAGGGGATATAGGCAGTAGTAAAAAAAATAGTTCAGCGTAGAATACTTGATTATCTTTGGCAAAGTATTTGTTACATTGTGTTCATCTATTCCAAAAAAAAGGCTTAAAAAATGTTAGAAATGAGTTTAAAAAATATTACTAGTTTTGTTTAGCCCAAAACGGAAAGAGTTTCAAGCATCTTATTAAATAAAATAGCACTTTACTATACCTTTCTTTCGCCTTCTATAAAATTTAGGAAAAATTCTTATGCAGGTAAATAATACTCTGCTGCCATTTAAAATTTTGAGATTGGGTGCATCGGGCAATACACAATAACAAAAATAATGAATAATGGTGGTTGTAGTTCCCCCTACCTGTATAATATTTGTACCGAATTACGTATTTCTAACTTTTTTAGTTTCAGAGATATTTCCATTAGAAACTTTTAAATTGACACCCTATTGACAAATATTATTCATTCCTATTTCAGTCTCATCGTCAAGAGTATAAAATTTAGATCGAATAACATACATTTCTTTACTAGAGCTGGCTGCAACTTAGTGAAGTCTTTAAAGATAGTTAGGAGTTAAGACAAAACTAAGAAAGTTATGATTGAAAAAAAAATTAAATGTCCGTTTTGATTAAATCCAAACGTTAGTAAGCTAACCAATTTTTATTAGGATTCTATTCTGAATGATCCTATATATCTCTCACTTTTATTCTTCTACTTTACCCCAAAAGCCAAGATACAATTTCAACTTTTGAAAGTTAAAATCACGTAGAAACGGGGTAGTTTTGTTAGCGGGAGCAGAGACCGGGGCCCGTCTGGTTTTCCCGAGGGCTGGAAATATATTAAACTTATTAAATCAACGTTGAAAACGCCACAACAGACTATTGCGCATTTCTCGAGAGGGTTTATTTGTTTTTCCCGAATAAAAATGAAATAGTGCAGCTTAATTCTGGGAGTTTAACTTTGACATTAATGTTTGTTGTTGGCTATTAATTAAATTAACTGGGTAAGTTAGATTTAAAATATGAGAAAAACTTATTTTACCGACAATTTTACTTCAAAAAAATCTTGTCTTTTCTTTATTCTGTCTGAGGTAAAAATTTTTTGTGCTGTTACTCCTCATACCGATATTTGTTGTTTGTAAATACAAAAACAAGTTGGTTGATTAAGGTTTATGGTTTAGTAGTTTTCTTATTTAACCATAATACAGTAAAATACATCACGTCGTAGTAAGAAAAAGGTCTTCAGAGCCAGATTTTCCGAGAGAAAGAGAGCGAAAAGGTATTTCAGGGCTCGCGTCTCCCATTTTTCTTCTTTAATAAGTTTTCCTGAAGGAGTCGGTCTCCATAAATTCGGCCCGATTTATTCTAATGTCGCCCGGAGCGAATCCCGGAATCGCATCCCGGGGAATGTTTAAATTGGATATGTTTATGTTGCGCCGTCTTTGAACATGATATACACGCCGTTGTGTTGTACGATTTGCCTGTCTCTTCTCCGGTTATGAATTGGCCCTTGCCCGGAAAAATTGATATATTGTATGCGAGTATGTCGCGAAAATCTTTTTTACCTTGGGGGCATAAGACTAATATTAGTAACATTTTATTTTTATCATTCTAGAGATCTTGAAGTGGTCAGTTTTCAAAGAAACTTATGATAAATAAACGTTTAATTTAAAGGAGATAATCGTCTTAGTGTGAGCTATCAAAATATTGCTAATAAAAAGAATTTTTTAATAACTATTAATATTAAACTTAAAATCGATCATATTCTACATAAAAAGGGCATTTATTTCAGGTTTGTTACCCAGTTACAGAAAAGAATAAAAAAAAGAAAGAGAAACAATAAAAATATATTGAAGTTTGTACTTCAGCACATGCAAAGCAGGAAAGAAAAAAAATAACAAAATATGTATAAAAATATAAAATAAAAATGCTTAACATTCTATGCACTTAATTAGACTAACTATACCGGGTGTCTTAGGAAAGTAGTTGGCCCCTATAACTTTTTTAACTTTTGACATCTAACTTTTATATTATTTCCTAGATGCGTCTAAAGTTTGCAAAATCGTATTTTTAGCTATAACTCATTTTTTTCAAATGGAACCAGGGTGGCTCATTACCATAGTTAAAAAGTGTATTTTCTCCGATCGGGTATAGCTTTGCATGATTATTATAACATTAAGTAATAAAAATAAACTGTAAAAATTATTAAACTGGATAAGAACATTAAACTAGAATAACTGAACAATAAATAACAATACAATAAACGCGATTAGGATAATTATTATAATTTATAATTTATAATACAACAATATAACTCAAATTATATCAGAAACTGACAAGTTGTCGTGATAATTGATAACAATGGTATGCCAAATCCAAGACTATTGTATTTTAAATACCGAGAAAAAACACTTCAAAAGCTCTTCAATTTATCGTTAATAATTAGACGGTAAGGGTGAGAGTCCAATTTATGGGTAATCTTGTATTCGTAATAGATGTTACGTAAATGCTACTAAATGCTAAAAAGTCGCTACAAAATTTATTTAAAACGGAAAAAAAATATTTTATTAATTCACAGCAATCTTTGGATTTTTTAATTGGGAAAAACTAGGTAGGTATGCGGCATTAAACTGTTTTTTTTTTGAAAATTCAGGCTTATTAGAATTCCTAAATATCGATTGTCTGGTATCAGATTATTTGTAAAAAAATACACTTTTTAATTATGGTAATGAGCCACCCTGGTTCCATTTAAAAACCATACAGCCGAAAATACCATTTTGCAAACTTTAGACGCAACTAGGAAAGCTGCAAAAAACAAAAAACGGGAAATTTGGGGGATTTTTGGGATTGGAAAATTCTATTTAAAATAAGAAAGTTAGGGTCACTTCCGGTTAAACCGGAAGTGACCCAGACAGAAAACAACTGAATACGTCGGCCAATCCCAATTTGGGTGCTACAACCACGTACAAAATGTCATTTTTTTCACTTAAAATTTAAAGAAGTTATAGAAGCGAACCACTTTCCTAAGACACCCGGTATAAATACTAGAATGTCGCTGCATCACCTAACTATTTTATGCTTTCTGTAATGGACCTTAAACTGTCAACAAAAATATCGCACCCTTTATGTAAATTATTATTAATATAATTCTGACAAATTATATAAATAGAGGATTGAAACAAAATATTAGTACTAGCGGGATTTACATAAAATAATCTAAAATGTCTAGAGTTTATTTAGTCTTCATACCCGAAAAATTAATCCAGCCAAAAGGGTAAGACAGTCAATCTTCGTATAAATAAGGTTATATAAAAATTTTATGGAAAGAATTTCTCTTCTTTTTGCTAAGGGTATAATATTAAATTTATATAAGTATAATTGACTATCCAAACCTCTTGCCGGAAAGACACCTTTCACACTAAACCAGAGATGCTTTAAACTTACGCTGAATGCGCTCAATATTATCTATCAGGTATCAAATAAGAGATCCGTATTCTAATTTTGAGCGTAGTAAGAGAAGAAAAGTACTTTTAAAGTATTAATATTTATAAAATGCCGACAGTTTCGATAAATAAAACCCAACAATTTGGCAAAATAAGAAATTATTTTTACTACATGCTTGGCGAAACCTAATTTCGCATCAAAGTAATTCCCAGATCGATTGGAAATCATCCACTTTGGCTAACACAACATTATTTGCTCTATAGGTAAAATTGATCGGTAACAGTTTTCTAGAAAATGAGAAAATAGAGCATTTATTAACATTTAAATATCAACTTTATTAAAATTTACCTGAAGAAATCATCGCAATCGTCTTCAGTATCTATTTTTGTGAACAATTTTATATCATCCGCAAACACTAAACTCTGACAAGACACGGTTTGACAAGGTTTATCATTTAACTTTGCTGACTAAACTTGACAATGTTGGTGTCCATCAAGCACTCCTCGGACTTTTCAAAAGCTATCCTAAGGACAGAACTCAATTTGTGGTAATAAATCGTTTAAGATCTGATAATGCAGATGTTACATCAGGAGTACCTCAAGGCTCACACTTGGATCTTACTCTTCTCTCTCTATTTTTTTAAATGTTGTGGACTTTTGCTTTTCATAAACTGAGTATACTTTATATGCAGACGATTTAGAAGTATATACAGGGTGTTATTGGTCAAGTTGAGTCATTTATTATAACTGCTTGTAAGATTTGTCAAAAGAATTTGATATACCAAACTCACTTAAATAAAAATTGCATTATAAAATCCATGAAAAAATAAGAAGTCTAACAAGCAAATTTTTTAATATTCCTAAAATAATTATTATAAATTCCTACCGTCATTAAAAAAATTGTCAATTGATGAGACCCAGCAATGAATTCTAAAGCCAGAGCAGCTGAAGTTAAAGTTCTCATAGTAAAGTGTGGAAAGCAATACAACAAGAACAAAATTATCCTTATCACTATCAACAGTACATGGATTACAAACTGAAGATCATCCTAGAAGAGTTGTATTTTGTCAGTGGCTTTTACAACAGTTTGACAAAAATGAACATTTTACGAAATTAATTTTGTGTACAGATACACGAGATCGAGTGCACAACAATCATTTTTCGGCAGCAGAAAAACATTTTAGCTGGTGTGGTAAATCGCATGCTTATTAGATCCTACTTTTTTCCATCTCGACTAACCGGTGAAATTTATTAAAAACTTTTTTGACACAATCTCCCCAATTCTTAAGAGTTCTTATGTTCCTCTAAATGTAAAACAAAATATGTGGTTTCTACATTATGGGGCTTCACCACATTTTAGACAAGAAGTTCATGAGCATTTTAATAATAAGTTTCCGAATATATGGATAGGGCACAATATGTAAAAACGGTAAACATTAAACTTAACAAGGATTTTTTTTAAATTATTTTTAATATAAAATTTATTATTATTTTATTTATATTTTTAAAATAAATAAGTTTTTACTTGATATGTTAGATATTTTATTAAAATTAAAAAAAAATATATATTTTAAGTAAAGATGGACCAGGGACACTTGATATACCTCATCGTATGTTATGACTAGTTCAAAGCTGTAGTATAAAATAAAACAAATCACTGTTTCCAAACAATATTATATTAATAAATAAAATAATAAACAGACAATAAAAAAAATAACACAAAAAAGTAAGAAAACTATATTATTAAATTTTAAGTTAATTTTAATAAAACTTTATAATAGAATCGTAGAAAGAGGATTTTTTATTAATCCATTTAAAAAATTTCTCAATAAAAATTAAAAAAGGTGATAACTTTCACTCATGTAATTGTATATTTTATCCATATTGGCATATCTTAATCCGTTTCATTGCTAAAAAATTTTTTTTTAATGGATGCACCTGTAGCCAGAAGTATGACAATTTAAAAGCTTGCAGGAATGCATTATTAAGCTCCAAAGATTTTAAATATTGATAACATTTTTGCAATTTTTTTTTTAACATAATCTGGATCATTGTAAAGAACTGTCATTTCTGTACTTAAATGTTTGTTCACATAGCTATACAAGTTGATGAAAAGCGCTATCTGAAATTTTTTTTGCATAATTTTTAGAAATGTCAAAGTCATATAACATTCTTGCTGCCTAAAAATCAAAAAATCTCTGCTTAACTTAAATAATCATGAGTTTAAAAAAAATCGTCAATAAGACGTCTCTTTATCATCGTTAATATTTTTGATTCGTTGCCTCTTATTGGACTTGGGTACATTATTTACAAGATCCTCTTGTTTTGACCACACATTTTTAAGATTATTCCGCTCTAATTGCAAAACTTCTAAAATTTCTTTTTTTTTTGTGCAAAATCATAATTTTCTGTTTGTAAAATATCAATAAAAACTTTTGAATTTGATAAAATAATTGCAAATAAATTTCTCTCCATCACATGTTGCTCTTTAAATCGTTCGAGAAGCTCTGAATAAATACAAAAAACAACCTCAACGAGTCTACCAGCATAAATCCACCTGATTGCTGCTTCTTTGAATAAACGTTTTTGTACTTATTTATCCAAAGCAGCAACCCTTTTGGGCGTTTTTGAAAAATTCAGCAAATCCTAATAACGTTTGGAAAAAAAATTGACATTGTTTAATATGTTCCATTGATTTCGTAAAGCCAAAAACCAAATAAGTCTGTGCAATTAGTTTATTTCCGCAGTGAAACTCATTTAACACACTGAACAAAATTACTGATGACGCTCTGCTGAACGCTTTTCAATAATATTAATAAATTTCAAGAATCTTTCACAAACATCACCGTTGGGCTAATAAATCTAAATTCCTCCAAAAGTTGCTACTAGTTTTAAACATCGGTACATCATAAATTCATCAAAAGTACAAACATAATTTTATCAATCATAAATGTAGATATGGCTTCAATTGAAATTCCCGAAAAAACAGTTGACGTTTCTAGATATCGGTAAAATATTTTCTCTTTTTGTTTCTATTATTAGAGTCATTCCCTTCAAATTAACCCCGAAATGGTAATTCTTGTTCTTGTCAAAAAACATATGACCTCTATAAGTTTGCTAACGATAAATTTATTTTTTTTACAATTTAAAGCTTGGTTAAGACAGTTTTGGATGCTTGCTTTTCCAAACTACACATCTCACATGTTAAACTTCATGTTTTCTCTTTAAAACTCTAAACTGTTTAAAGATATAGACTTAGATGCTGGTTCACCCACTTTTTTCTATAGAAAACAGAAGACATGGCCAACAATACAGTCTATTTTTCTTTCAACTAACGAATGATTAACGAAAACAAAAAAATGGTAACAAGAAGTATTAATATTTGGTCGAGGCAAGGAAGCTTCGTCGAGTTCACCTAACTCGGATAGTATACAGTGACAGTGACTGAATTAGCATCACATATAGCTTAGTTAAAAAATAAACTTCCGGAATGACACCGTACGCCGTCTCTGGGAAAGCGTGAAAGGTCAGGGAATCTTCCGGAACCATGGTCAGCCGAGTATATAAGGAGCCTCTTCGTCCCTGGGAGGCAGTTGACAGTTCAGTTGAAGTTCGGTTCGGAATATTACCGCGATATTTAAATCAGACACTTATAGTAGTAAATAAATACTGTGTAAATTATTATTTCTAGTAGTTGTAAGTGATCGTGTTAAGTAGTTTAAGAGTGTAAATAAATCTGTTGGTATGGACCAAGACATTTTCATACATAATGATTATTTGACATTTTATAATGTTCATTCACTTGAAAATAAACGTGATGAATACTTTTATATAAGGTTTATCTACAAGATTTTGTACTTTTAGTACATTTACTTAACTTTTAGTGTTCCGAGATTACAATTAAAAATTTTTTTCTGCATTCATGCACGTCTTTTACGTTGCGCGAGAATTCAACAAAATTATTCAGCTACAATTCGATATTTTTTGTTTATATTTCAACACATATAAGGAAAAAATTAAACCTTTATTAGTTTATAGTACAGTCAATCTGTACTATAGTACTTTTTTTTTAGCAAAAATAGGCGAAATCTTAATACCTTTATGAAAGTTAGTGTTCCTTATGAAAATCCCAAAAACAATAAGTTGCGATTCTTTCCCTTGTGCCTTTTTGAAAAACTCAATTTTTTTTTTGCAAATACCGTAGGGAAAAGTGTTCGAAACAAAAAACGTTTCTGATTAAATTGCCTAGAATTTCTATTCTGGGATCTTTTCTGTAAAATCAAATCCGCAGAAGATAGAGGGCGCTAAAGTCACCTAAAATTACTTTTTCCAAAATTTAATCCTAAAATATTTTTTTTTCACTGTTTCAAACATTTTTAACGTAAAGAACTTAAAAAAATCTACAAAAATTATATACGCATTTTTTTATTATCTTGATATCGAGATATAGTGCGTTTATTTTACAAAAATCGTTATAATTTACTGGAGCTGTTCTATTTCACTCAACAATCCCGGAGCATGTAATTTGCCAAAAAAATCTGTTATTCTCCGCTTCTTGGATGATTTTTGGTTTACTGAAAAGTTTTTTGGATTCTATTTCTTACAGAAACTACTCAATTTAAAAAAAAAATCTAAGACAAAGAAAGCTTTGAATATAATTGTCTACAATTACTACCTATGTTTGTTGCTGTACAGTTGCAGAAGATAGAGCGCCGAAGATACTAAAAGTTCATTTGAAATTTTTACAGTAGCACAATGATTTTTGGAACTATATTTGACATATACGAGCCCTGTCTCAGTGAAGTTGGCCCAACTATCAAAACTAGGATTTTTTATGAAATTTGACATATTAGGGAAAACGTATTAAAAACTAAAATGTATTTCTGATAACATATGATCTTTTTATTTAATATTAGTTTAAAATACTACATGTTTTATAACTGAGGAAAAATATATTACAAAAATTCAAAAAATCTGTCGATTAATAAAAATCAACAAAACCAAATAGCAGCAAATTACCACTGCGTTACATCGCCTTTTCGACTGATTACTGCTTTGGTATGTCTTAACATAGTGTCAACTAATGTTTGACAGTCATCTGGTGTAAAACTGTTCCAAATTTCTTGGAGACGGGTTCGCAATTCTGGAACGGTTCTTGCGGGATTCGATTTGAGCTTCTTCTTCATGATATGTCACAAGGTTTCAATCAGCGATAGATCTGGACTACTCGACGTCCACTTTAAAACTGGAATAATGTTTTCTAACATCCAATTTTTTACTTTTTTAGCCGTATGGCAAGCGGCACCATCTTGTTGGAAGATACATTCGATATTGTTTAAACGCATTTGTTCAATTTGGGGTATTAGGTTATTTTCAAGCACATTAATGTACTTATCAGCATTCATAATACCTTCCACAAAGTGTAAGTTTCTCACTCCACTTGCTGATATCGATCCCCAGATCATAACAGAAGCCGGAAACTTAACTTTTTTTTAAGACAGTCATTCTGAAACACTTCTTCTTTAGTTCTTATGACACGACTTCAACTATCACCAACGGATACTTTAAATCTGGCTTCATTACTCCAAATAATCGAGTTCCATTGGTTCGAAGACCAGAGTTTGTGTTCTTTAGCTCACGCTAGCCTGTTTTTCTTCTGAATTTTTGTCAGTAGGGGTTTCTCCTTTTCCTAAAAATACTGAAACTTGAAAACGAATAATAAAAAAAAATTTAAGCCTACCTTGTAAGTTTTAAATCCCAGTTTTTGGGTGGCTCTGTGACAGGTTGCTCTTGAAAACTTTTTTGTTGTTGCCTGATTCCACAGTAATTTCAATTCGTCGCACGCCGATTTCCCTTGATAATCCGTTTTAAGGCTCTTAAGTTAGTGTTGGAATAACGCGGTCGACTTCCAATTCTGGGTTTTTGAGTAACAGATCCCGTTGTTTTGTACAATTTAATAATATTTCGAACTGTATACCTCGATTTGTTAATACTGTCAGCGATTTGGGAAACATTTTGACCTTTTAAATGCAAGTGAATGATCACTTTTGTTATTCCGTCAGAGACAGCCTTACCACGAGCAATTTTTAATTGTTAACAACAACACTAATGCATTGAAAGTTGATTTAAACGTCAAAACCGGCTTCTTAGCAACGCAAAATATTGTTCTAAGCAACGCAATTTGTTTTATACAGCCTACTTTTATTTTATCGAAGTGCATAAACAGAGACGCCACTAAAAAGCACCCGATTCCCGCCGGTGATCGTGTATGTTCGGAGAAAAATTCGGTCGTTTGACGTGAATGACAAGAATAACGACACGAATGTTCCCGCTTTTTTTGCGTTTATTGGATGTTTACTTTCGTAAAAAAGCTCTTACTAATTTGATCGATTATTGCGATTATACTGAACTTTCCTTTGTTTCTTTGTGAAATATTGACCATATTGTTGCTTATAGTGTTTTAAAATAATACCTGAAAAGCTGTATTAATTCCAATTCAGCGATTTTAGCTGTAAAGATGGAAGGCCCTACTCAAAATCATCAGAATCAGAGCCAAACTATCAACAAAAATATGTGCCACTTATGCAGTAAAATGGTTTTCTTCCATTTCAGCTAAGAACAAACATATTAAGGTTATTCATAAGCAGCAGCTTCCAGATAACCCAAAGTCACACATTTTTTATTCTTGTGAAGTGAGACTTTCACTCCTGTGATCAAAAACTTGAAGCTCATTTACAGGTAAGTCATGATATCAAAATAGAGTCCAACGAAGAAATATTTAAGGAATAGTTAAGAGAGCATAAAATAAGCACAAACTATGCACTTGTTTGCACAAGGAAAATTGAAGACAAGATTGAAAAAGTATATTGTTGCAATCGAAGAGATTTTAAAGGTAAATTTGTAGCAATTTCAATTCTAGCAAAGTATTTATTACATACTGTACATATTCATTGTACTATTTAGTGAAAGATTATTAAACATGTACTTAATGTATAGCTGTTTCTAGGATTTGAAAGCAAATGTAGTAAGAGAACAATAAAATGTAGGGGTTCCATTAAAATGAATGGTGTATGTTTCGTTTAAATGTCAAGATTTATGGTGCAGGTAACATTATATAGTCCTTTAGGGTATCCACACAACGGGCCTGGATGATCACCAGTACCATGGCTGTAAGCCTTATTTTTCTATTGTCTTTATGGTGTGTGAGCAAAGGAAGGGAAGCGATTTTGTTTTAGGTAAACTCCTTGGGGAATGTTCTTCCAATAATATTGAAGCTAGCCATAGTGTAGAAATTGAAACATTTGTTAATGAGAAGACAACTGAAAATCAACAAGTAGCAGTACAACGATTGAACAAGCAATCAACAAGAGAAATTGAAATTGAGAGTGTATCAAACTTTTTAAGATCTTGAAATGATGAAACTTATGATAAGTAAGTTATCTTTTTATAAAATTATGTAAGATGTATTAACATACACCTGTAAATGTCTAGGTGCATGAGACAACTGACATCAATGATGGAATAGGTAAATAATACAAATACAGGTAAACTAAAAATGGACAAACAAGTTTATTTTCCATCAAAGAAGAAGAAGAAGGAGCAGTAAATAAAAATAATAAATTGTATATTTTTTTCTATTTATCAGTATTTTCTTTATATAATAGTAGGTATATTTTTATAGGTTTAAGTATATATGTATATGTGTATTATAATTTTTTATGTAAGTTTTAGGCAAATATTTGTAGAAACATTACCTATCTCATAAGTTTCTTGCAGTTTCTTCCTATGAGTATTAATCGAAATTGCGAATTGTAAATTAATATTTTAGCATAAAATAATTAAGTTTCTTTTGAAATCAGTCATATACATGTCTTTGCAGCATTTATAAAATAAAACTTTTAATATATGGTACATTTATATAACAGTATAACTAATTAAATCCATTGTGTTTTCACTTACCAAAATTACCTCTCTACCTAGGTATAAAAGTTATTTAAAGAAATATGTACTTATTTAAAAAAGATTAATAACATTTATATATTTAAAATTAAAGTACAATACTACAATATTTTGTTTTCCATTTATTTATTTTTTCTAAATATACAATACCCTATTATTTAAGTTGGGCTTTTCCTTTTGATATGTCCACATATACAGAACTTAAAAAAATAATAGTTATTTATATAACAAAAGGGAGCAAAGTGCATAATTTCCTTACGTGGATGAAGTTTGATCCAGCAAAAGCATCCACAGTGAGGAAATGACACTGCTCCTACAGTATTCATATAATGTTTTTTACTTTTATTCTTATTAATAAGCACAATTTAATGTAAAACATTAATTTTATAAGAAATAATAAGCAAGATATAGATATAGTCAATTAAAAAAAATCAATTGTGAAGGGAAATAAAATTAAAAATTTTCTTATAAGGTAGTAGAAAAATAAATTTTTCAAATAACACTTTCTCAAAAATAAACTATAGTAATTTTAAATAATATCCAAAATCAAATAAATCCATGTCCGCCCAAAGAAATTTTTTAAAATATTTATTTAAAAAAAATAATTTATTTTCCATTCCATTGGATCGTTCAACCAAACTGCATTTTTTTGATACTTACATTAGGGTATTATGTATAATTCCAGAAAGGTTATTTTTTATTTTAATTAAATTATTATTCCATTAATTATTATTTACGTTAATTCTTATTGCCAGAAACCGCTGCTTCTAGCAGCAAACATTGCTCTTTTGTTAGTTGCCCGCCATTCACATAATATTTAAATATCCGAATGGGACAGTCGGAGATAGCCGAATGGTGATAGGAATCGGGCGCTTTTTAGTGGCGTCTCATAAACAGACCATTTAACTAAGTTATTTCCATCACGTATTTTGCGATAGAAAAATCATTTTTCAAAGAAAAAAATATCGAAATTAAAACGCTTTAGAAATAGCTGCGTCGGTTTTGTTATCTTTCCATAATTCCATAAACATTTCAAGAAACCAAAAATATTATATTTGAAATAAAATTTTAGTTATCCCTTAAATAAATTCTAAAAAATCATGTTTTGGGGCGTTGGGCCAACTTCACTGAGACAGGGCTCGTATATTTATTATTCAGCTTTGATAATGTGCAGATTAGTTACTTTTACTTTTTGGTCACAATTTATTACACTACGTACTAACCTATAACTGAATATTCCTTTAAGCGAATTTAAAAATTCAACGATGAATTTAGGAAGCGAATGATTATTAATATATTAAAGAGTTTTTATTTTGTTGCACATCTATAGTATATCCCTCTCATTTGAAATGTAAGAAAAATCATTACACTACAATAAAAGATCAAAATAAATTTCAAAAGCCTTTTTGAAATTTTTCTTTACATGACTAGTTTTCGTAAGAAATACAATCTAAAAAATATTTGAGTAAGCCAAAAATCAGCCAAGGAGGGGGAATGACACACAATTTCTTAGTAAATTATATGCTCCGGGAACGTTAAGTGAAATAGAATAACCCCAGTAAATTAAAACGTGCCATTGATATTAATAAAATGCGATTTTCGTTTCAAGTATTGTATCTCGATAACGAGATATTGCAAAAAGTGCCTACATCATTTTCGTAGGTTTTTTTGAGCTGTATACGTTGAAAATATCTGAGGCAGTAAAAAAAAATTATTTCAGGACAAAATTTTGAAAAAAATAATGTTAGGTGGCTTCTGGGCATTTAATTATACCCAAAAGATCCTGGAATTTAAAATAGTAGGCAATATAGTTATAAAAAATTCTTGCTTTGGATACTTTTCCCTAGAACCCACTGTTTTCACAAAAAATCGATTACAAAAAAATTTTGAGTTTTCCAAAAAAGTACTGGGGAAGAGATCGCAACTTTTTTTTGGGGGATTTTTGGCAAAGTATTAAAACTTCGCCTATTTTTGCTGAAATTGACCCTTTTTAGATGACAGATTGACTGTACTATTAGGTAAAACCCTTGGAATGTCCTATTAAAAATGTAGAAAACTTGCTAGATTATTGATTTTTCTTTATATACTTTGTGCCATTTAGTAATTGAAGAGCTGAGCCTGTCTGTTGAATTTTCTTAAATATCATTTCATTCTTTTTCCAGAACACTTCGTATATAGCTAAATAGTATCTCACAGGCAATATCATCTACACGATCCATTACAGAAATCCAACATTAACGAACCAAAACCGCCATAAATATCTCCCAGTCGGGTTCAAATGCGCCCTTTTACATTAACATTGTTGTCTCTATCTCGTCGTGGACTAATTAATTTAAAGAAAAGCAGCCGGTGCTGAGCATAAAGTCGCGACAAGATGACTATACGCGACACAAAAACGATCATCTGCATACAAAAGGGCCCGGCACAATGAAACTATTAACTTCGTGTATAAGGCCAACGTCTATTTTAGCGCTTGCCGCTCTGGAATCGTGTTATTTTAGTTATGGGGATGTGAGAGGTATAAATACAGGGGCGTGGTAGGTAACATAATATCAAATACAAAAAAAATATAGATATCTATTTATTTACTAACCAGTAAAAAAAGGACCTTTTTTTAACAAACTCAGTATGAGAAAGTCACTTTAAACGGAATAGAAGGAATAGAACAAGAATGCTTTGGAACATTACAAATGAAAAGTTGGGTAGACAAACAAAAAATAACAAGGATTCCATTATTGCCATTACAGATAATAATAAAAAAAAACCGCAGAGTTGTTCGGAGACTATTGCGCCAATTTAGTAAAAAGCAGATTAGATAATTCAAAATTAAGTAATAAAAATTATAGTGTTCAACAACAATATATAACAAATACTATTTTAACCTTTTAGCTTAGACAAAATCTCTTTGGTTGTAAAAGGTTTAAGAAATAAATTTTCCAAAGAACTTGATGAGGTCAAAAATTTTAGAACAGTGTTGTGGTTTAATTACGCCATACCTGGCATTATTAAGTAGCTTCTCCAAAATATTTGAAAAGCTTATGTATGATCGATTAGTACGGTTTCTTGATAAATATAATATTCTACATTCTTGGCAACATGGTTTTTAAAAAATAAGTCTATTAAAAGAGCGTCTCTTAAATTAATTCAGTATGTCTGGGATAATATTTAAAAAAGATTGAATCTAATGGCTTTTCTGTTTGACCTATCATGAGCTTTTGAAACGATTAATCCGATTTTTATTAAGAATAAATTAGAGAGAATACGAGTGCGAGGTGGAGTATTGAATTGGGTTATATCCGACAGATCCTTAGTTGTAAAAGTGGGTGATGATTTCTCAAGTCAGTATAACTGCGAACTTGGAACTCCACTGGGTGGCACTTTGGGGCCGTTGCTTTTCCTATTATATGTTAACGATCTCTCAGAATTCATTGGCGATGGTAAACTGTTCATATACGCTACTATTGTAGTTACAGGAGAACGTATGGAAGAAAAAATTTAACGATTGGTGTGAGGGAAATCACCTTATAATAAATTTGGAAAAAACTAAATGCATAGGTTTCTCAAAGAATGTGTTGGAGACTCAGAGTTTTTCTGTGGTATTGGATACTGTTTCAATTGTCAGTTAAGTGCTTAGGATGCATAATAGACCAATACCTAACTTTTCTTTCTCAAATTGATGAGATATGCAGCAAACTATCTAGACTGTATTTTTCATTGTTTACCCTTAAAAGGCATCTAGGAATGAAGGGCTCACTGAGTATATACTATGGCTTATTGTACCCTCTCTTGACCTCACATGTTGCTGTTTGGGGTAATAGATCAGAGGCACAAAGGGTATTTGTATTTCAGAAAAGATTTATGAGACTGATTTTTGGTTTGAAATATAATGAGAGCTGCCGTAAAACATTTAAAAAATATAATAGTTTAACAATGCCCGGAATTTATATATTTAATTTATTGTTTTAAATATTTAAAAATTAAGAACATTTCCCCAAAGTAAGTGATTTTATTAAATATAATGTTAGATGTAAGGATGCTCTTTATTTGCCAAAATTTAACTTTGTTTATTTTATTAAGAAAGTTGTTGGTACTTTTGTGGTTATTATAGTTTCTAAATTTTAAATGTGTGTAATTAGGTTTTTTTTTTATAATAGTTTTACTCTTTTAAATAAGTTAGTTAGGATTATCAGTTTCTTTCTCCTAACCTGTCTTATTCTATTGTATATGTAGTATCAAATGACCAAATAAATCAGTAATCAGTAAACGCACTGACAGACTGAAAGCAAGCAAAAATTACTTATAAAAAATCCAGACCGTATTTTATAAATAAAATGATCAAATAAAAAAAAGTCCAACTTTCAATCCTATATCGGCATCTCAGTCTAACAGCTCAAACACAAGAATATGTGCATGACCATCATAAAAAACTTCTTCATTACACATGCCCGTTATTCAAACCCATTATAATACTAATATTAAACAGCTATGGCACTTGTTGCCATGTAATTGTGACCACCTGCCTCAACTTAATTTCCTTCGTATTTACTTTACGGACATTTTATTCTCAATTGGTTTTCGCTTGATATTTAATTAAGTCCGCCAGGACACGCGCTCAACCGAAATGAGCCTCGCCCTGCCTCACCTGAGAGTGGCAGATGGTAAATGAAGAGTTTTTTTACCGTTAAAGGCCCTACGTTGGCCCGGTGTGTGTGTGGTCATTACCGAAATAGCTAAGTACGTAGTTGATGTTGTTTGTTTTGATTTTGGAGGGTTTTGAGTGGGTAAAATTAGTAAATGTGACTTGTGACAATATTACCCAAGCAACAAAAAGAATTTTCTTAAATTAAGATTTAAAAAATTTATTCGCTCAATTTTATATTTTAATAATATAAACAAAAATAAATTAGAAATACCGCAGACTGAATAGTGATTCCAGTATGTTTTTCTTAAAATTGCATATGCATTTACAATAATTCGTAAAAACTAATATAGCGGAAATAAACCCAAATAAATGTTATTAAAAAATGGTGTCATTAGATAAATCTATTTAAGTTTATAAAAAATACTAATATAACATAATTATATTATCTCTAATAAAAGTAATGTTTAATTTTATTTTATAAAGAATTCGTTTAAAACGTAATAAAGGATACTCGGTTAATTCATTATTTCGATCCAGATGATATAGATCAGGCTTGAAAGTATAGAGACCTAAAAAATCGTCGTGCTAACATTAAAAAAAAAATACATTCAGTATTATAATAACCCCTTGGCTTTTTCTGAGAGCGTCAAGATTCTAGGTCTAACTATTGATTCTTCTTTAAGATTCCAAGGACATATTAGTGCTGTCTTGCAGAGGTGTTTTTTGCGTATACATTTGCTCTATGCTAATAAACATATTTTAAATTTTAAGACAAGAAAAAACTCTCAGTATCGTTAGTGTTATCCATTTTATATTACTTATTATCCTTTTATTGTTTATTATCCTTGTCTTGATAAAATAACCTAGCAGAAACTGCAACGTGTACGAAATATGTGTTGTCGATTTATGTATAATATAAGAAAATTTGATCATATGTCTATATATATATCTATCGATTGCAGTGGATAAAAATTTAATTTTTTTTTTAAATTTAATTTTTTTACATTTATGTATCGGCTCTAGAAAAACCAAAAGCCAAAATATCTGTTAGAGAAATTAATTTCAATTTAAATTTTAAAATCATGGCATAGCTCTTTTCTCACGTAGTTACACTTACATTGCCATAACAATTATTAATCGATTTAAATCTAATTTTTCAATTCCAATATCTCGCTTTAAAAATGATTATAAAACTTTATTCTTGGAGGAACAATAGCACAATTAGTTTTTTTTTCTCTGCGGATTTACAGATGTATTTAATTAGCTTTTTTTTCTTTCTATTTGTTCATTGATTAATATTTATATTACTATTATTGCTTGTGTGTCAAAACATTTGTATTTATTATTATTTTAAGGGTTAAAAGATAAAAGTATCTTTAGCTAATCTTCGCCTTTTTGAGCAAATGCAATGTAATGTGCATTTGATACCAAATAAAGACGTATTTATTTATTTATTTAATTGTTTTATACGCGAATGGCGATGGCTATTTTATAGGTGTAAAATTCAAAGGTCAGTTGTTTTTGGTGAAATATTTTTTAGACGGGGCCAAGAGGAATCGTTTGCACGAATATTTGAGTACTATTTATAACTTCCGCTTTATCATCGATGTTTGACATGTCAACATTCTGACCAGTGTCAACCAATAATCAGAAATATCCTCTGATGAAAATGGCGATCTAATTGCCTCAATAATATTTGAATCCGAATGAATGATTTTCCACCACATGATTTTTAAAATATTTCTCTTTATTTTCCTTTTAAAATTTCACGGTTTTTTATGTTTTTCAAAGAAGAAATTCTAACTATTTTAAAAAAGAGTATAGTTTATATTAAGTACTTGCAAAAAAAAACAAATTCTATTCTAGCAGATATCAATAATTAATTTAAAGCATAGTTTTCAGAAGGTTTTACAATCTTTATAAAAAACAATTTCATGAATAAAACCACATATTTATTTTATAAAACTTTTATAAATACTATAGGAATAAATTTTTATAGAGTGTAATAAAATAATTTCATAAACATAGTTCTTAAAACTATAAAATCACTGAGAGCAATTTGTTTTATAATAAAGTCTTCCTTCACATAATGTAACTTACTATAAAACCTTTATAAAATGAACTTATATCTGTTTCATAACAAATATTGCTTAACACAATATAGTTATATAAGCCATATACCAAATTATTTATAGCCTTAAAAAAATATTTTATTAAACTGTCTGTAGTGTAAAATCAAGAGGTTTAAGGCATTTGTTTATAGAACGTTTTTTGGTTAACTTCGTGTATGCTTAAGAGGTTATAAAGAAAAATTTAAAAAATTTTTTGTTTTATTTAACTTTAGAAAAAAAATTTCCTTATCACTTTTTTGCCAAAAATATCAATGAAATATATTTCTTGTCAAAATAGGGATATTGAAGAAAATGTTTAGGTAACAAACTAAAAAGATGCTTTATTCTTGCATTCCAGAAGAACTTTATCAAAAACGGCCTAAAATATATTTTTAAATATAACTCGGTTAAATTTCAGTCTTCATTTATGCTATTCCATACATCCAGTTCTTTCACTTTATCTTAGCCTAAAATTTGACGTTCAACTAAAGACTTTCAACAAAAGATGGTTTATGCAGGAGGAATGAACTTTAGCAGTTTTGCAAGATTATATGAATATTTTTTTTTCATTCAAAAAAAGAAAAATTTATCATATTTTTGGTCTATATCTCTCAAAGTTAAAAAAATACCGTTTCATTTTCGTCTTTTCTTTATTTTAACACTCTTAAAGTCTTCGTTTATTGCATTTTTATTAATATTTTTGAACTCTTCAAGACAAAATTTGAAAAGGATAACCTGACTAAATTTCAGTTTTTCCTTGTGATCTAAAATAGTTTTTTTTTACAATTGTGTAGGTCTTTAAATAATAAGATATCTTTCTTTTATAATATGTTATATTTTTATAATATTTACTAAGAAAAGATTTGTTCTTTTTTGGTTTCTTAACAGCTTGATTTCAGTCATTTGGCTCATAAACTTGTCTCATCCTTTTTTCATACTTTTCTATGAAAGCAATATCCCTATAGAAAATCATGACCAATGACCGTAAATCCATGCTCAACTAATTTAAACAACCTATCATCTACTAACTGCTGCCATATATTGATTATAGACCGGTTTTTGTTTTGTCCACTACAGTTGTCTATATAGAAACTAAGCTTTTTGTTTCCTTTAGTTGTGTTTTCTCGAAAACGTTCATAATTATAACAAACTAGCAATTTAATCATTAACCTTTTTGGCAATATTTTCTGGCCACATATACGTATAAGCCATAACCGCCATATAATCATGAATACCTAGATTATGTACTCAGCCAATTTTTGACCTTTCAATTTCCAACTTTAAACTATGATCCATACCTTCTGCCCTTCTTAGATGTAACTCTACTTTTGTTTTGTTTTCTTTAATTTTTGTGGTATTTGCAACAGGATTTTCAACCGCTTTCAGTGTCGCTTCTAGTTAAATCTATGCGAATATCTTTTTTTTCGCCAGTTAAGATAGTAATCTTCAAAGAGTTTCAATATATGTAAATTGTGGTTTAAAAGAATATATTATTTTAGAAATTATTTAGCCCATTCACTTTGACGGAATAATCAATTGAAAAATTTCCGAAACGTATTATGATGTTTTTTTGAGTACTACCTCTTTTTCTTCTTCTTTAGTCTCCTTTCTTATTAGGTAATGTCTTCGTGCAAGAATATAGGTATATCTTTTATTTATTGTAATCACCTAAATTTCAAAATGATTTCAATATCCATCTCTTTTCCTCCCAGCCGCTCTAGGCGCTTTTTCTTACAATTACATGGTGGTCCTATATGCTTGCTTCAATTCCTTAATGATTCTTTTAACTATGGCCCAAAGTCATTCTTATATTATTTTTTTTTCCTTCATTCGGTCCTTGACCTTTTCCATTTAAAAGGCATTGGTTTCTCTGAAATGGATAAAAGACCTCTGGAAGTTGCTAGTGTTAATGCAATAACGGTATATAGTGCATTAGCTTCGCTCTGTAATTAAAAATAAATTGATTTTTTTCAGATAAGGAAAGGAAGAGGCACAAGATAACAACAAAACAGTTTTAAGCCAGTAAAAAGCGTATTTGGAAATTAATATAAAATTAAATTCATATGACACCATTATAAATTAAAAACATGTTAACTTCATACAACAAAAGCCAAAAAGGGTACAAGCCATATTCCTTCCTTCTTACCTGATCTGATAAATCCTGCGAGGAATCACTGCGGCCTTCACTTTCTGAATTTATTAAATCATCATTATTACTATCAGAAGTATCGTAATAAAATAACCTTTGCCTTACACAAATTTTACGTGGCTCGGCTATGATTAAAACGTATATAATGAAAATATCTAATTTTATTTTTGGAGAAAAAAGATTTGCAGATGGTAGCGCTATCTATACTACAAACCATGTACTAATTCATCGTATCTCGTTCTTCCTCCAAGGTCATCAATTAAGTTAAAGTTTTAATATCTCGTTTGCAAGGAATGCAAAGAAATTATTTTCGCTTATCAGTTTTTATGCTTTAATATATTTATGTTTTCAAAATTACTAAATTATTTTCTGATTATCATTCATTTGAAATCAGATAAAATATGTAAGAAAATAAAATCTTTAGAAGATTGAAGGAGTAG
This sequence comes from Anthonomus grandis grandis, assembly GCF_022605725.1. NCBI lineage: Eukaryota > Metazoa > Arthropoda > Insecta > Coleoptera > Curculionidae > Anthonomus > Anthonomus grandis. Next base: position 12,691,258 of record NC_065548.1, on the reverse strand, counting down.
TAGAGAAATAAAATGGGGGTAGGTGCAAGAAATTTAAAAAAACTCAGTAATATTGTACCAATTTTTTTCACTTATATCAGCCTCTCAGTATGAGATACGACAACCAGATATAAATGATGGTTTTCGAATATAAGCGAATAATAAATAGGCATAAAAAAGCACAATTTTTAGAAGAGTACAACAGTAATAGAGAAATGACATGGAGATATATCACAGAAAACACGAAAAATACAGTAATTTTTTAAATTTTTTGGCCTATATTAATTTTACACAAATTTACTAAAATACTGGTGTTTGTATGTAACTAGATCATAGCTATGATTTAAATGGAGGATCCATAAGTTTTAAAATTATTAAAGAAAAAAACTGTCCTATTGATTTGGATCAAATGAAGTATCCTCGAAATTTATTTAAAAATTTCTTGGCTATTAGTAGTGTTTTCCTTATCGGTTTAAATAACATAAACTGTTTATTTTAGCGGTGATTTTATTAATTTGAAACCATCTTTTTTCTTTTATGTGTAATTGATGCTAACTTCTAAAATCTCTGTCTCATGACAGTGAATTTAAAGTTATCTAACGCAAAATTTGTGAAAAAAGAGTTTTTTTTCTTAAAAGCTTTAAAGCATTTTATCTCTAAATATATAAAACTATTACAAAAATAAGCTTTTTTTACTTTTAACCTCAAATACTATGAAAATGTTATTTTGGTATTGATTTGTAAAATTTGTCTATTTTAGGGTAATCTTTCAATCCCGCTTTTGCTGTAATAAATAATTATCCTGACAGCCTGTGCAAATATTGGTGATTGTCGACTTAGACTCAGTAAAAAAAATATGTTTTCTCATAAGGTTAAATACAAAACAAAATCCTTCTTTATCTCTTAATTCTTTATCTCACAAGAAGCCATAAAATATTTATCTCGTCAGTGATTTTATTAATGTCACTGATCGAGAGCCTGGAAATAAAATTCTTCCTTTATTTGCCTGAAACTGATTTTTTGCTTAATTTAGGCCATTCTCAGGTTTTCCAAATTAATTTTTTCAGAGCTAGGTAATATTGGTTTTAAGATACAATATTCGTTATTTTTTTTATTTTGAATTTAATAAGAATTATTAATAAATATTTTCTTAAAATACCCAATTTTGCTTGGCTTTTAAGAAATCTCTGAAATTTCTCTGAGGATGGACCAATTTGCACTAAGACGGTGATATATTTAATTAATTTCTCTTTATATAAATATAGCTCAGTAGACCAACCTATCTAATTAAATTTTATTTATTAGTCACTGTTAAAATTACCAAGTGTTATTTGATATTATATTTTTATTAACATAAAAATGTTTTATTTTTTTATGAACTTAATGACCAAAAAAATCCTTATCGCAAAAGTTATTTTCTTATATATAACTTTTATACATTATACTCTCTACCTATTTGAAATACAGTATAGTTGTTTTGTTTCGAATCAAATTCAATAAAATATTTATGGAGCCTGTGATTTTAAGTCCAGTAAAAATAATTAACTCGACATTAGTTCTTAGGGTTAATTTTTCAATGTTAAAGAAGGAAAATGGGTTAAAATTTATTTCGCCTTTTGCACGGTAAACATATTAAACTATTTATAGTGATTTTTCAAGTGCTGTTCACCTAAATCAAGTAAAAAATTGTTTCATTTCCTTATGGTCTTGCATAAAATAAAATATTTTCTATTTTACGTTGGCAGTGATTTCCTAAGGGTTCGTATACTCTACAATTTGTAGTTTCATCTAATAACTACTTACTGTATAAATGAGCCGTAGCCATAAAACTACTCTAAAAAAACCAGGGTACTCTAAGGTAAATTTCGTCATAACCCATATCGCGTATTAAAAATTAACATGGCGTCCATCGAGCCGTGAAATGCTTTTAGCTCTAATTTCACGCTGGTCTCGCTCTCCAGCATATTTGCTAAAATTGTTTAATGTATTCCGCGCTCAATTTTCTTTGTCGGGGGTCTTCTCTACTATATGCCATCAAACGCCGCTGCCTATCAGTGGCGTATACTCAATTTATTTATTAAAATAATATATTAGCTTTAATCAAATTATTAGTTTTTGCTTTAACTCCATTTGTGTTATAAGCCCTGTATATTTATTAATTTTTTCACTTGTATACTCGATCACTTAATCTGCATGGCATACTGTATAATGTTGCAGCAATTTACTTCATAACTAGAAAAATATAGAATATTTATTGTTCCTGTTTTTCAATTGTATTTTTTTAATTTAAATGTGTTTTGATTTTATTAATTTCTATAGTTACTAATATTTTTTTTTTAATTTCAGGTAAGTGACCAATTTTTCCACTACACTTAAAAATATCAGAGAGTAAGTATTGGCAATATATTTTAATATAAATTTTTATTAAAGTAATTAGTTTGAGTTTATTTGCCGTAACATCTTTAAAAATTTAAGAAAGTTTATTTTAAGGAAGTGTTAACTAAATTTAAATAATTAACCTTAATTTAATTTAAGCAAAAAGATGATTTTTTCTTAAGTATGTGATAATTCAATTAAATTCTTGTTTTTTGGGTACTTAAAGAAGAGCACGCCTCTGCATTTTATTAAGTTATCTTTTTAAGCGTAAAGTAAGAGGGTCGCTTTAAAGACGTTCGTAATTAAATTATGAACGGACGATCGAATTTCGGGAAAGCCGCGCTCTTTTCGAATTAACTGGATATTAAAATTTGAACTTAAGATGATTATTTTAAAGTTCATCATCTTTCGTTACGTAATTTGCCATGTTTTTTTAGCCAAATTCGATTAAAATATTTTAGGTTTTTTTTTATCCCTTTTGACCTAAACCACTTCTTAATTTGTGAAACCACAAGGTCTTGACAATATTTAAATTAAATTAATAATATTTATTGTGAAAATCTTGCTAGAAATGCAAAATGTCTTTTATGAGTTTAACATTTGTAGGTGGTTGTGTGTGTGTTGTTTCTTGCACTAATCCATTACTATTTTATACTGCCTTACTCGTTTTTCCATTACAATTGTAATGTTTCAAAATTTCTGTTTATCTATATCATTTTAGTAAAATTACTTGTCACATCTCAGGCACAAAAGCGAATAAATGATTTTTTTTCTAATATTTACCATTTATTTCTGTCTTATAGTAATACTCTATTACTGTCTGAATCTTCTGGAAATTGTATTTTTAGCACATAGTTTATGAGCTGATTACGCTGAAAAACCATTATTTAGGTAAATAATTGTCATGTAAATTTTTTGAATTTTTATAGGCAAGCCTAGTAAAATATTAAAAAATACAAACAGGCAAAAAACACAATACAGAACACAAATAAATATGTATACGTCTTTGTACAATAAAATTTAAAATATAATTATGGTATATAGTCGTAGTAGAAATAGAAAAAAAGAAAACCTAAAAAATTTACATTAAAAAAATTATAACGTTAAATAAAATTTTATTAAATAAAAAAAGTGGTTTACTGCATATAAAGCTCTATCCAGCAAGTGTAATTTTAGAGTCTTGCAAAATGCATGAAAAGATGCAATGGACTTGATTTCAAATTGTAGATAATGATATTAAAAAAAATAACAATAATAATAATAATCATAATATTAAGGTAATTAACATCAAAAATAATTTAAGGTACAATAACGTAATGACAATGCCAGAAAAAAACCTAAAAGTACAAAAGCCAAATATTTCTTAGTGGTATTAAACCTAAATATCACAAAATAAAAAATGAGTTATAAAAATGAAATGGTGTACATGCATAGAGATATTCTATTCTATAATCAGAAATAATAAAATTAGTGAATTAATTTACGTAAACATAATTCCAAAAAACTACTTGCACTAAACTTATATGCAGATCATTAAAAATCTCTCACAAAATTTGCAATTTTTTAATATATAACAATTTGTATCGTAATTGATCAACTTTTTTTATTTTTTTTTGATTAAAATGAAATATATTTATTTCTATAGCAATTGAAAATTAAAAAAAACAAGAAAAAAGTGAAAGAATATATTTAGCTAATTTTAATAAATCTAAATCTGAAATCTTTAAATAACTGTATAAATGTATATGTTTGTAATTTAATTTTTTTGAGTGCTGATTTGTTTTGATTAGAAGTGTGCTGTCACTTTGGTTTATCTTTGTTTAGTGAACTCTTAAATATTTGTTTCTTGCTTAGTTATTTACATAATTAAAAAAAAAATACTGTTTTAGGTATTATATAAAATATTGAATTAAAATTGAAATAAAATAGCAGGAGAAAATATTACATAAAAAAGCAACAATCTTTGGCCAAAGATTAAATTGTTCTAAGAATTCTATAAAATTATAACTAAATTTAAAGTTCAGTTCTATTATAATGTATTTTACTTGGTTTTTATGAATTTTATGCCTAAATGCATCTACAAAATTATAGTTTTTACTTTGCATAGAATTCTAACAAGAACTGTGCATTTTTTAAATCATAGTGATTAATTTTCTAAAGAAAAAAATAATCGTATTCTCACTTTTATTTTTCGCGATTAATTCTTTCTTATTTTTACATTTGTATTTTTTGAGTGTTTTTCAGTCTAACATTTAGGGGAAAGAACACAACGCAGAATAGTGTTATCATAAAAATTATTATTATTATTCTTAAGCTAAATATTCTTTAAAAATTCACTTATACTCAATATAATGACTTGAATTCGTTTTAAGTAATGTTTTTTTTTATTATGATTTGAAAGTGAAGGATTTTCTATTTAATTTTTTATTATTTTCGCGATGCAAAAAAGGTCTGATTTTATTAATATAAAATTACAGTGTTACAGGAACATTTTTCACTGCTGAAAATATAATAATATTCATAATAAAACTAGTCTAAACATACAGAAAAAATTAAGAAAGTCTATTAGTTTTATGTAAATTTATCATAAATATTGTTGAATCTTGTTGCAATTATATGAATTCATTCTAAATACAAAAGATAAATAATAAAAATGAAAAAGCAGTTATCAGGATAAATAAATGTTCATATATTACTGTAATCTATAATGTAATTGTAAATTTAAAAAAAAAATAAAAAATTAAAAGAAATTTTTCTTTTTATAAAAAACGTTAGAAAAAATTTAACTATTTTATTAAGTAAAAAATATTTCTAGATTTAAGTTTTAGTTTGCAATGTAAATTTCACTTTAAAATTATAATTTTAGTATCACGTATCAACTACGTATACACGGTTATTTTGATATAGTAAGTACACTTTAAGAGAATGTTAATAATATTTTAAGGTAAATTTAAAAATAACAATTTATATATTGTTAGATATGTTTACTGAAAAAATACATTTTATGAAAAATATTTCTTTGTATTGTAATTGTACGAGAAAGATCACTCTTAGATATAACCACTTAAAGTTTTTTAGATGATATTTGAACAAAATTTTAAGCCTTTTTATAATAATATAATATATAACTTGAGAATATTCTTCTGAAATAAATGATATTTTCATACCATTTTTTAAGAAAGGAGTAAGAAACCTAATAATTTTTTTATCGATACCTCTTCATTTAACTTTCATAAGGGAAATATTACTAATTAGTTTAGATTAATAGGAGAATTTAGGACTAAAGCAATTGGACATGATCCCTCTAATGCTATAGGATAGCAGTCCTTCTTTTAATGATAAATATGTTTTGCATTTTGTTAATTCTTGCTTTGATCTTATTTTACACAACAGAGTAAAAGTCCAAAAATTATGTCTCACCATATACAGGGTGTTACTTAAAGGTATGTCATAATTTAAAAGTCACATTCCTAGACCGATTTTAAGTCGAAAAGTTCATATAAACATGGGTCCTAAAATGCTTAGTTTTTAAGATACAGGGTGTTAAAGTTTTATTTTTTTTTCATTTTTAATAAATTTTTCAATTACGGTTTTAAATATTGAACTGAATTTTGGCACAGGATATTATTACATAAAAACACATTTTTTAGATGTTCACCTACTTTTTTTTAGCAACCAGTGGCGTAGCTATGATGAATTTTTAATACAATTTTACAAAAAAAATAATTCGCCAATGACTTATGATTTTATCTTAATTATCAATCAATTATAAACAAAAAATTCTTCCATGACTTTTGCTGTAAATCTTACCGCTTGGGTGTAATCGTTAATTAAAAAAATGTCTTTTATGCATAAAATGCATCTTTAAAAATTATGGAAATAAATCATGTTAGCTTTGCTCGTTGCCAGAAATTGTTTTTTGTTGACACTATAAACATTATGACACTTGCGTTAGTAATTATTCTTGAAAGTTTGTTTTTAGTACCATTTGGATCTTAAAACGTGAATTTTACTAGTTTAAAAATGGTAGATTATTCTAATTTGGAAATGACGCAAATGCATTTCCTTTATGGACTTGCCAATGGTAATGCTATGGAGGCGCGGCGTTTGTATCAAGAACGGTATCCTAATCGCGCTGTCTCAGATAGAAGAATATTTATAAACATTTATCGTCAAACATTTGAATCTGGGAGTTTTAAGGCTAATTCTGCCGAGGGAAGGCCCCGTACAGTTAGGACACCGGCAGTTGAAGAGGCTGTCCTACATGCAGTCGAAGAGGATCCGACCACAAGTACACGAAAAATTGGTATGGTATTGAACATCTGCATATTGAATTTTAAGGGATTCTTTGTTATATCCTTTTCACATACAAAGGGTTCAGGCATTGCTTCTTAGAGATTATGAACCGCGTACGCAATTCTGTAGACGGTATCTCCAAAAAGTAACACAAAATCCTCAATTTGGTGCGAACATCTTGTTTACGGACGAAGCTAATTTCTCCAGAAATGCAATAATCAATTTCCATAACAATAATTACTGGGCTCAAGAAAACCCTCATGCGATTACAGAGACATATTTTCAGGAACAATTTTCAATAAACGTTTGGATCGGTATCGTAACCGATCATTTAATTGGACCATCTTTTTTACCAGGACGCCTTAACGTCAGAATTATTGTAATTTTCTCCAAAATGAGTTGCCTTTGCTTCTCGAAGATGTTCCTCTTCAGTTACGGCACCAACTTTGGTTTATGTATGATGGTGCTCCAGCCCACTTTAGCATATTGGCTCGTGAGCATTTAAATAGAGTCTACCGAAATAAATGGATAGGCTGTGGAGGACCACAGTTTTGGCCACCTAGATCACCTGACATAAATAGCCTAGATTTTTTTTTGTGGGGACACCTAAAAACATTGGTTTATCAGACACCAATTGTAACATTAGAAGAACTAAGAAATAGAATTATTGACGGATGTGAAACTATACGAAACACGCCTGGAATTTTCAAAAGAGTTCGTGATTCTATGAGAAGAAGAGCAGAAGCCTGCATAGAGGCAAGAGGTGGTCATTTCCAACATTTGTTGTAAATTATGTATGTATTTATTGTATTTAATTGTTGTTGCTTTTTGTTTACCAGTTTATAAAAAATAGCTTAAAAATAAATATTTGAAAAATGTACCTAATAAAAACTGAAAATAAAATCAAACTTAACACAATTAAAAATAATCATTAATGTCAGTGTCACGATTACACCAAAACGGTAACATTTACAGCAAAAGTCATGGAGGATTTTTTTGTTTATATTTGATTGATAATTAAGATAAAATCATAATTTTTTTCATAAGTCAATGGCGTAGTATTTTTTTTGTAAAATTGTAATAAAAAATTCATCATAGCTACGCCACTGGTTGCTAAAAAAAAGTAGGTGAACATCTAAAAAATGTGTTTTTATGCCATAATATCCTGTGCCAAAATTCAGTTCAATATTTTAAACCGTATTTAAAAAATTTATTAAAAACGAAAAAAAAAATAAAACTTTAACACCCTATATCTTAAAAACTAAGCATTTTAGGACCCATGTTTATATGAACTTTTTAACTTAAAATCGGTCCAGGAATGTCCCTTTTAAATTATGACATACCTTTAAGTAACACCCTGTATAAGGCTCTTTTTAAGTTACTGGCAAAAATGTTATATAGGTAACTTTTTGACTACGTTAGTTCATAAAATATACTATCTTATCATCAATTAGATCGAATGGCTGACGTGATAAGTCATACTTTATATTTGTCTAAACTATAATATTATAATTTGTCAAATGATTCTGTGGCACTTTTATTATCTACATTAAATAGTCAACGTTTATATTAAAGACTGTAGTCAAAAAGAGAAATTTAAGAGTGACAAATATTTTTAAGCATCAGAATTTCGGGAAATCCCCAAGGTTCTGCGTTGTTTTTCTCCATATACACTGCATCAATTGTAAAATGTACTCTTCAGATTGTTAAGCAAGATTGTCGTTAAAATTTAAATTCAATTAAAATAATACTAACAAATGTTCTAAAAACTAATAGTTTTGCTGTTGTATTTGTTGTATCCTTGTATCTTTTAATTAATTTTTGTATTAGTAATTTATGTTAGAGGATTGTTCTAATGATTATTTCGGTGCGTTGTGATAATAATTATTGTTTTAAATTCTGATTTTTTATAATTGCAAACAAAGGATTTAATAAAACAAATAGCTTACTATTGCTATAAAACTTCACTAATAAACAGTTTACTAAAAATTAATTCCAGGTTTACTATTTGGATAAAATATTCTTTTGTCAATTTAAAAAAAAAAATTAATTCAATTTTTTGTGCCTAAAAATATACAATCATTAAAGAGAAATCATATAATTAAAAGGCTTTTAAAAATATATTACAGAGCATTTACATAATCAATAATAAATCCTTCTAACAGGGAATATTTTATAATGGAACTTTATATTTTTTTTTATAAATCAAACCTCAACTCAATTCAGTTAATTTATAAACGCGACTTTACTCATTACATGGAAAAAAAACACGCACACTCTTCAAACCCACTTTACGCATTCAAAAAGTAACATTATCCCCGATCCCGACTGACACGTCATCAAAAAGCCGTGTCCCTAATTGCATTTTCTGCACGTCACGTCGCATCCTAACGAGTGCGTTCTATGCCGCACCCTCGAATTGCATTCGCTCTCTCGCAACAATAATTGAAATAATGCGATTTTCTTCTTGGGTCCTTGTCGCGCCCACGTGTGCCATTTATGCAGTCTGTTTGCGGATGGATGTTATCCCAGGTGACAAGATTCGGCTTTACAACTATTTAGTGGAAGGGAACGAACGCAATTAATGTTTTTCAGATTTTTAGGTATTTCTTAGTTAAGGTTGGTTTTAGATTAGCTAGGCACTATTCTCATTAAAGTTTTATGTATTTTGATTAAATCTCGTATGGGAGTAATTTAGGTCTTGAAAGTCTCTCTACTGAGCGGTATTGTAAAACAATTAGAGATTTTTAGAAAATATCAAAAAAAAAGAAGAAGATGATTAAGTCCATTAATATGACAATAAGTACACGAATAACTGTTATAGGAGAAGAGTAAAAAGATTTTTTTTTAGCTACCTGGAAGAAAAAATGATTTCATTAATTCCAGGCAGTCCAAAAATAAATATAAAATTCTTGAGAGTTAGCTCAGGGCTATGATAAAATTCATATATCGACCAACTGCTTTTTGTTTCAGTGAGAATAACATATTTTTCATTTTTTGATAAGTTTGAATAAAAGAGATCCTGGTGCTATGGTAAAAATTACTGTAACAAAATATTTAAAAAAATACAGAAAATCTATTGGACCCAAAAAATTAAAGCAAATAACAAATTTAAAAAAATAGTAAACCTCAACAAGATGTGGAAGCTTATCAATAACATAACAAAAAATGATACCCTTAACCCAAATTCAAAACTCGATGCAAATTAGTTCAACCGCTGAAAATGTGATAAATAAAATTGAAAATTCCCAACAGACATTTACAGACTATCTTAATTCTATTTCAGTAAAAAACCTACCAATGAGTTTCATTATATTAGGTTTAGTGATGTTGATAGCTATCTCAAAGATAAAAAATAGTAGCAGCAAAGATTAACACAAGAATCATTTATACATCTTTACGAAAGCAAATTTTATTGGTTTATATCAGGAACCACTGTCTTAAATTTGTCTTGCAATGAGTTTTATAAATTTCTATTTACCAATATTGGTAAGTGGATTCTTAAATTAACACATGCATCAAAATTGAAACATGTTTTATGGTACACTATTGCAATAAAAAAAATATACATTTAAAAAAAACTTCATTAAAGGTATAAACAGCATTATGACATTATCGTCTATCAGGAATTTTCTACAATTTGATCTTAAACTAAAAAAAATATTAAAATCTCAAATAAATAATTTGTACTCCAGGTAGAACAATAAGTCTATCTCTGAAGAATATTGATAATTTTTAAGCACTAAACCATTGGGTTCTATCGGGTATATATTGTCAAGCATATCGCTGATACCAAACATTTTACCACTACGAATTTTTAAAAGAATCGTCTAATTCTAGTAACTCTTTTGTCACTACTTCCTCTAACAATACTGTAAACATTGACATAATCTTCGTCTCAGAAGACGAGATTTTTGATACACTAAAATTAATGAAAAACAAAATGACTTGCGAAGCAGATATAATGCCATCTTTCTTCTTAGGATCTTTCTATACAACATTTATTTGAAGCAATCAAAACAAAATTTAAATTATCATCAAAGAATATTACTTTTACACTCTACTACACGATATATTTTCTTCAAAGAAGAAACAAAATGAAGGCACAAACATTATCCCATAGAAAACCCAATGAACCATTCTGACAGTCTGGGGGGTCGAAATGGAAAGAAAATCAAATTTTCTTACAGACAAGGGCAAACTAGCTACTTTCAGTTAGTGCCCTTTTATTTCATTATCCCGGTGGCTTGTATAAGGGATTCATTTTAGGTCCTTTTTTTTAAAGATTAGGATATACAGTCATTTATATTTTCATTTATATAACGTACTAAGAAAGTGATTTATAAGAAAATTATTTCTTGCTAAGATGTACGTAGTTTTTTTTATATTATTTTAAACTTTTCTGAGAGTTTAATTTAATACATTTACTAGTTTAGGTTTTTATTAGCTTTTAACTTGCAGTTTCTGGCTTCCTTTAACTGTCATTATCAGTTTTTTAAAAACTCTTGTTTTTTGAATTTCATTCTTTCGGTCTTTATCTTGTCTTCTATTAATTGTTTTAAGCTATTTTTAAAATGTCCTTTTAATATTTCTTATAAATATTTTTTTGTCAAACATAACATATATATTAATATAGATAGGGTTACAGAAGATTTTGCTACATACCATCATAATATTTATATGAGGTAATGAATATTATAATAACATGGTTAATCAGAAAATTGAAAAAGCAAAAAGCTCTGATGATTTATGCACAAGGACAAATAATTAAATATAAAGCGTTATGGAATTACGTGAATAACATTTACAGTAACAAAAATTACAATGACAGGACTATCAACAAGATACAATAGGAGTCCCACACAGTCTTACCAGACAGTAAATATACACTATATACCAGACACAAAATACTCTAATAATATTAATTTTTATATTCAACAATAGGAGATGACGTTAAAAAAAATAACTGATAAATTAAATAAAAATAAAGCCCCAAGTAATGAAGCTATATGTCCGGAAATAATGCAATTTTCAAAAAATTAAACATCAAGACTGCTGGCTTATATGGTAAATATTTGTTATTAAAGGGTATTTTTTTTGGGTGCCTTGAAATAGCAACATTTAGTCCTGTACATAAAAATGCCTCAAAAGAAAATATGATCTATGGTTTTTTGAAAAAAATTTGAAACAAACGATAATGAATTTTATAAACAAATATTCAGCCTTGTCCGATAATCAATACGACTTTCGAGAAAAAAAAAGTAACTAATGATGCTTTTTTTAAAATATCATCTTAATTGTATGATGCTTTGGATAATTTGCTTTGCATCTTCGTTGATGTCTTGCAGGCATTTGATACGGTTGACCATAGTATCTTACTGAAAAAAACTCAAAAATTACGGCATTTGAGGACCTGTTAATAGAATAATTGCGAGCTACATAAGTATAGGAAAAGAGTCTAATTAAACAATGTATAAAGTTCGATTTTAACGATGACAGAGAACGATCTAAAGCTCTTTAAGGAAAAATGATTAGTTATGCTGACGACACCGCGATCTTCTACTCAAGCGACTCATAAGCAATATAAAACATCAACTTGAGAGAGACTTACTGATTTCAAAGGAGCAGGTAACATACTGATTTCAAAGGAATATCTGCCATTTTCTTTCTATACTTCACGATTACCACTATGAACCTTTTATTATGGATAATAATATGTCTGTTCGACTAAAAATATTTGAGTCTTGTCGTGGTATTTTCAGGTAGTTTTACCGTCAATATTGCGTTTTTGTAGATATTGTGGATGAGTTTCCTCCAAACCGAAACTCCAAACCGATATTATCGGTAGTTGACTCTACATTCCTTTTAGCTCTATTGTATCAAAGGCTTTGAAGTCCACGAATGTCATAACTAAAGCTCTATTGTACTCGACTGTCTTTTCTAAAAGTGTTTTGACTTTTTAGTAGTGGTCACTCGCTCTAAATCCACAATAAAAGCCCGCCTGTTCAACAAGGTTGATAGAAATATAATTTATTTTCAAGACTTTTGCTTATAAATCTAGTAATCAATTTGTAATGCTGACTTAAGAGGATAATTGGTCAGTAGTTCTCTAGCTCTGGTATATCTCCTTTTCTGAAGCAAGATTGCAGTGGATTTATGGCAATTTGTGGGAACTGTGCTATTAAATAAACATAAATTAAAGGGTTTTTTAAATTTTTAGTTATAGATATTGGCCTCCTATTTTTACTTTATCTCTAGCTATAATGTCTTCCCGTGGCGGTTTATTAGTTATTCTATTTTATGATTTTAATTCTATTTTCTCTATGGTAATATTAGGAAAATCTTCTGATCTTTGGTTGACAATGCCTCCTCTTTGATGTCAGGATTTTGGGTTTAGTATGTTCTCCATGATTATCATCATATTGTCTTTTCTAAAGGAATTTATAGAATTCCTTTACTATATTTAATACATCCTTTCGTCGGTATATTGGTCGTAAGTTCTCTATTTTTGTTTCTCATTTTCCCTATTTTTTCCATAGGTTTTTTTTATTAAATCGTCGTTAAATTTTTCTCAATTTATACCTCCTTATATGTTCTTCTTATTGCTTGGGAGACTATTAAAGTGTTTTGACATCTTTACTTACTTTTTCCAGTTTCTTAATCGACTACGAAATTACCAAAAATTTATGCATTTTTCAGTAATATTGCTTTTGGCATTTTTCTAACAATTTTAATTAAATATGGACTGTCAGGTTACACTTATATTTAAACCTAATTTTTTAACCTTAAAATTGACGATATATTTGTCTCAATTGGGCTATTATCAGGGCACTACAATTGGAGAATTTAGACTGTTTTTCAAAAAATCTCTTTTTTATAAAGATACTTTGTATACATTATTTTATAACGAATTTTGGGTCAATCTAAGATGAAAAATCTCGGGGTCAAGAGAGCACCCTCCAGCTTGTTTACCGACATATTTACCGATTTTCTGTTGTCAAGTCTACATATGTTATCAAAAGAGGAATAATAATAGCTATATAATAATGCATATAATGTTAATTTAAATAGTTAGTATTAGATTTTGTATTAAAAATACAACTCAACGTAAAACTCGATATATCTTATTCAAACCGCAAAAATAACATCTTCAAAGAAAAAAAAATTAACATTCTTATTCCTAAAAGTGCTTCTAAAAAATTTGGAATGGCAACAGCGCAAGCAAAACCTGAAGTTATCTTGTCAAACGGCTTTGTGTTTACATTCGGCATTTGTGATGTTCTGTGTTTTTTATTTAGTTTTTGGTTGAAAAAAGTCTCATTTGAATGTTTTTGTGAACTCTTACGGTGGATGCTGATCCATGAGAAAAAGGCGATTTAAGCCGATCTTGTCACAAGTAAATACCGAGACTGTCATAATATCATCGAACCGTCATCATAAACGTAGAATTGGGGATCATACAAATAAGCCTCATTAAGAAATATTTAAAAATTACAAAATATTTAATTTCCATAAAAATGCTTTCTATTAGATGTAAAAAAAAGAAGTATGAGTTCATAAACGGTAATATTGTTTATAATTAAGCATATTTTAGTATTAATACATATTAATAATGTAATTTTTTTGACGACGCCACTGGTAAAGATTCCTTGTGTCAGTGCATTCAACATTGTGATCGAGCGGTGTTGCGATATTGTTACCTTTTTCTCTTATATACTGCATTTATTTAACTTTAAGCATTGACATCTTTATAGATCATTTTATCATATTTTATAAAAAAAATGCTTCATATTTTATTAAAGAGGAACAGCAGTATTGTTTTTTGCCTGTCAAAATGTTTATGATAATATAAATTGTTTTAATAAATTTGATATCATCAGTTCCACGGCTAATCCTAGACTCTCATTGTTCTAAGTAAAAAACTATGTCTAAAAAATTATTAAATGATATACAAACTTTTTTCTAATTCATACATACACTATCTGGTTACATACAATATATTATAAAAAAATACATAAAGTAATACAAACGACGACTGCAAGGCACAAAAATAGCACAATAAAGAAACGATCTATCCAGACGAAATCCAGTCGTGCGTTTTAGTACCGGATGCTTCAACTAAAATTAATTTTAACATGGATTTTAAATAGCTGAAAACGGCCATAAAACTGTTGCCAGGACGTAATTCAAAACAGTTTTTGTCGTCGCCAGTAAATAAACCTCGAGGGTTGTACGTGCACAATAAACAAACAACCTTTAAAGCGATATTCGCCTCTATTAATTATATTATATTTTTTATAGCCTTGTTATAAAGGGAAAATCCGCTCGTTGAGATCCGTCAAGAATATGAGAGAACTAGGGAAATCCTCGCGTTCTTACGCAGTTCCGTTGAAATGTTGACAAACGTACAAAAAGCCCGGCTTGAGCAGGCAAATTGTCGCCGCTTGAATCCATAATAAATAAGGATTGTCGCGACAAGAAAATGACAGGATGCGGTATTCTTGGATTGCCATGCTCCCAAAGCAATTTAGAAATTATTTTTTCTTTTACATATGATAGATATATATAGAGGCAACTAGTTTTAGCAGATTGGTATAATGAAATAATGAAGTTTTAAGGAATAATTTATCAGTTTGAGATATGACTAATATATTTAAAAACATATTTCAATTTTCCATTGCCTACCATAATGTCTTTTATATTTACCTCAATATCAATTTCTCTATTGTGTGTGCTACCAAAAAAATCCCCTTAGACTATTTTCGATTCTTTCGATATAGTTATGCATATTAACTCTCCTACCGACAAAATTAAAACTAGTTCTACTAATATAGACATCATCTTTGAAGCCAGAGTTCGCTGACTAATTCTAGATTCTCTGGACATAAAGCAGTACTAACTAAATTTTTATAGCATTAGAAACAAAACATCGTTTTACTCTGGAACCGTTTTTAAATATGTGAGAATACACCTTAAAGCATCTTATGAAAAGAGATAGATAGATAGAGATTAAGTTTCAATTATCGTCCAATGGCTGGCTCTCCTTCTCACGTTATTTAAGATCCGTAAAATACTTCTCATTAATTTGAATTGTTAAGTTAAATACACCAAATATGCAATATTATCCTTTTTTAGTCGAGTATACTCCTATCTAAATAAGAATCACTTGATAGTTACAACATTCTGCAATTTCTTTAATGCTTTCGACAGTGTAATTCATAACACCTTAATTAATAGGTTGTAGCACCACGGTTTAGAAAAACACCTTTATAATAAAAATCATAGTTTAAGGGTAAATACAATGACGTTTTTTTGTAAGCCAATAAAATGGGGGTAACCTCAAGGTTTAGTTTTAGGGCCTGTTTTATTTCTATCAGTGACAAAATCTGTCTCTTTGCAGACGATATAAGTTTTAGTTGGAGCAATCCGGATCTTAAGGAACATAGAAACATATCAGGTGACCTAATCACTATTTAGCGCTGTTCTTCTACCTAAAACTAGTTAAGTTTAACACTCGTTTAGTCGTAGATTAATTTGTTAAGTTTTTGGCATTTATTCTAGACAAGTCTTTGAAATGGGACTTGCACATCAATGCCTTATCCAAAAAATTAGGCGCTGTATTTTTTGTACTTTGTCTAAGAAAGATATTAAATTGCAAATTTAAGGATAAATCAAAATTTTATAGTTTAAAAATAAGAACCATAAATTCTATTTTTGACTTTGAAGGTCAATTAATAGTTTGATTAACTTACATTTTTTAAATAAAGTTAAAAGATATAATTTGTATTATTCCGCTTATTAATCTAATAAAATTAAAGAAAACAATTAAATGGTTGGTTTTATATAAGCTGATAAAATAGTTTTTTTATAAAATAAAGAAAAAAAGAGAAGAAGTTAATCGAAAATATATGTATATGGCTAAAAGGGTAAAAAGAATCAGCATTATTCTTAAGGTGTAAAAATTATTTAAAATAAGAAAATTAATAAATAATCATTTAGGCATAAACCCTAAAAATGGTGGTAATTCTGCAAGTGATAGAAAATGTATTATACAAATAAATTTTATTTTTAAATTAAATGAGAAGATTCTATTAATTTGGTTAAAATAAAAGATATTGAATTTTTGGAAGAATAAAATATTATGCTAGTAGCTGCTAGTATTCAACCAATGTGGTTAATTGATGAGTAGGCTATAATTTTTCAAAGGCAAAATTGATTAAATCCTTGGATTCTTCCTGTGATTGTAGAGAAAATAATAAATAAAGATACAAAAATTGTTGAAAATCAAGAATTAATAATTAAAATTATAGGGACAATTTTTTGTCAAGTTAATATAATAAAGTTATTTAAACTTAAAAGTTATTGTGATAGGTTTCCACGGAGTTTAACTTGGCATTGTCTATACCAGTCTAATACGTCCTTTCTCAGTTGCATCTCTAATATGCAATTCCATTCTGGGGTACATGTTCTGCGAGTTAATTTGAGTATATTTTTAAAGTGCAATAGAGAAATGTTGGTTATTCGCTGAGACTCTTGAAAAATATGAAATATATTAACTCTTCCTTCTTTATTCATAGTTGAATCTGTTTCCTTATTGATCAGTAATTCGAGAAAGGCCACCTCACAATTACCCACTTACGGAACGGGGAGCTTGATCTTTATCTTCTAAACTTGTACAATACAAAAAACTGACAATCATCTTTTTGTTTTAGAGAGGGTATGTCAACCGAGGAAGCTTTAGCTCGGTTGGTTACTGACTTGTAAGCTAACATTGACAAATGAAAAAAATATATTTGTGTGTTCTTAGATGTGGCCGAGGCATTTGATACTTTGGCCACATTTGATATTGAAGTTACTTTGTAAAAGAATTCAGTGCATGGCTATAAATAAAGACAGTGACGATATCCCAGTTTTTAGATACATTTGTTATAATTTTTTTTAAATCATTTTTCGATTAGGCTATATTATACAGGAGTAAAACAAACTGTTGCTTTTTCTCGTAATTTCAAAAGACCCTGTAGGAAAATTAAGGTGGGTAATTCTGTTTACATAGTGATCCTTGTAATCTTTGATGTATTCTAAACATTTCGATTTTTGCCATTATCTCATTTCTGCTGCGAGCTGCAAATTGTTTATTAAAACGCTGATTTGAAGCTTATTTTTAGATAATTAATGTCAAGCTTTCAGTTAAAAATTATCGACGTTGGCTAAGGACGCAATTAATGTGACATAAAGTTTGACAGTGTCACTATTATAATTTGTTGTGTGTCAATATGGTATTAACTCCAGCAAACGTGGGTAGAATTGTTGCGTTAATAGAGGATGGCCGTAGTAAAAGTTATGTCGCCCGTACTCTGAGATTTCCGCGGTCTACAGTTCGAGATGCCTGGAATAGGTATTTACAGATGGAAATTTTTACTAGACGACAAGGCTCTGGCAGAAGGAGAATGATTACTGCAGCTGACGATCACTTTGTCACCATTAGTTTTTTAAAAGATCGAAGATCTACTGCTGTGTGTCTAAAAAATGACTTGCGAATACTTCATGGAGTAAGTGTAAGTGAAAAAATGATATGTAGAAGATTAGCAGAAGCTGGACTTTATTCACGAAGGCCAGCAAGATGTCCACAATTACTTCCTCGGCCTCGACAACACCGACTGAGGTTTGCAAGATTACATTTTGAGTGGACTCTAGAACAGTGGGCAAATGTACTATTCACAGATGAATCCAGGGTTTGTTTAAGGACGCCGGATGGTCGTGAGCGGGTATACAGACGTAGAAATGAAAGATATGCTGACTGCACCATTTCAGAACAAATCTCATATCGTGGCGGTTCAGTCATGATTTGGGCGGGTATTTCTACCGAAGCACGCACCAATCTTGTATTTATTGAAAATAAAGCTCTAACCGCCCACCGTTACATTGAGGAAATACTTCAAGAAGTTGTTGTCCCATTTGCTCCATTCACTGGGAACCAATTTACATTAATGCATGATAATGCTAGACCTCACGTTGCACATGTAGTGAGCGAATATCTGGATGAAGTTGGACTCCCAAGATTGGAATGGACCGCATGTAGCCCGGATCTCAACCCAATAGAATATCTTTGGGATCAACTTAAAAGGGCCGTTCGTCATTCTCCTGTACAACCACAAACCTTGCAAGACTTACGCTGATCGAAAAATATGAGGCTATTCCTCAAGAAAGAATAAGGAACCTTATTCATTCGATGCCGCGAAGACTGCAAGCTGTTATTGCTGCGAGAGGAGGAAATACACGCTATTAAAATTGGTTTTTTTTAAATTAACTTTATGATATACCTAGTGTTTGTTTCTCCTAATAAAAATACGCTTCAAATCAGCGTTTTAATAAAAAATTTGCAGCTCGCAGCAGAAATGAGATATTGGAATGAATCAGAAATCAAAATGTTTATACTCTATTTCAGAAGTGTGTAGAGCAATAAAACCTCATTAGGTATGCAAAAGTGGTACCTGGTGATCCACCAATATTTTATGCCACTACCTTAGTTGGGTATTAGTTTCAATGTAAAATTCTTTCTTTTCGTTGATTGCAGGTAGTGCCACCCGGTTTTGGGTCAATTTATGAGTTTTGCCCATTGTTACCCACTGATAAACATTGAAAACGGTTCGCCAAAGGCGTGCAACTGGGACTTGTTTTTTACCTTATAATTAATGTACTTAAATGCTATTTTATTTTAGAAAGTTACTTTTGTTTAAATGGAATAATATATTTTTTTCACAAATTTATTGAACATAATATGTAGAGTAAAACAGTTGAAAATGTCACTTTTGGATCTGGCACTTTTTGAACAGTGTATAACAATTTTAAATTATAATAGATTGTAGTCTTTTTCGTCATCTGACGAACTGTCATCACCTCTTGACATTATAATTAAAGGATCGACTGTCTGATCGATGAGGTTGTCAAGATCCCACATTTTGTCCTCTTGCTTAATTACATGCTGGACTGCTTTTCGCCAATTCTTTGGTGTCGCTTCCGTAATGGCTTGATCAAACAGTAGCTTAACATCTTTCATTTTAAAAGTCGTGTTTTGTCTTGCTACAAATCCTTTTACCTGCGCCCATATCAGTTCTATAGGATTTAGTTCGCAATGATATGGCGGTAAGCGCAGTACAGTTATATTATATTTTTCGGCTATATCTTCCACGGCGTATTTCATGAAACGAGTTTTGTGTAAGTTTGCTATTGCCAGCAGTTCTTTTTTTATGAAATTTGCTTCAAACGCAATACCTTTTGCAGTCAGCCAATCGATAATTTCTTGCTTTCTCCAACTTGAAGTTGGCGTCTTCTCTATTCGCCGTGAATGATAGCTTGCGTTATCCATAACCACCACCGAATTAGCCGGAAGAAATTTTATCATTTCACCAAAATAGTCCTCGATAACGTCTGAGTTCATGTCTTCATGGTAATCTCCTGTGCGAGTCGACTCAAAGGTTAGCAGACCTTCTTTTAAAAATCCCTCTTCGCTTCCAATATGTGTGATTATAAGTCTTTTTCCTTTTTCCGAAGGTACTTTAATACCCGTAGACAGGCCTTCTATGAAAGCTTGGCGAGCACTGGTTATATTTTTGTCTTGCCACATTTTTTGGACTATATAACCTTCGTTAATCCACGTCTCATCAAGATAAAAAACTTTCTTTTGCTCCCTGCGGTACTGCTTCATACTTCTCAAGTATTGTCGTCTCCAACAAACAATTTCGTCGCTCTCCAGTAAAAGTGCTTTGCGGTTATGCTTTTCCCAGGCAAAATCCATATTTTTTAAAGTTTTCCATAAAAGTTTTCTACTTATCAACAGAATACTGTCATCTCGGCCAAGCTCCATTAAAATTTTGTCTAGGGTGGGTATTTCCTTTTTAAAATAAAAAGAGTGAACTTTTCTTCGAATTATACATTTAGCATTTTCATCAAGGACTTTTGTAGGTCGTCCTGGCTTTTGCTTGGGAGATTCCACTTGACCTGCTACTTTTCTTTCCCGCAACAATTTGAAAATGGTGGACTTTCCAATTCCACTCATTCGAGAACATTTTTCAACAATTTCTTGCACAGTAAAACTAGGGTAATCGTGTTTTATGCAATCGTGTACATTTAAAATAATAACTTTTTCACTCAGCGATAGTGGAGAATTTTTAGTACATCTTTTCGTTGGACTGAATACCTCCATTTTTTAAATATTGGGATAATAATATTGTGATTACGCTACAGCGTAGCAGTGACTACTAACGTTTAAAATATGATTTAAAAGTATTTATAGTCTGTATATATTACCTGACCTCATTTTTGCATGTTACAAAGCGTTAAAAGATAGGTATAGGTACCTATCTTTTAAAAACAAAAGGATTGAAAGTATTTATTTAGTATTTAATCTCTTTCAAAATAAAGGCATTTAATCCGTTAAAATTAAATTCATAAATATTATAAGTACCTGCGCCTATGAACTACCACGAAATGTAGCCAAACAGAACGGAATTCCCCAGTTTATTGCTCTATACACTTCTGAAATAGAGTATAGAATAGATCAAAGATTACAAGGAACAGTATGTAAACAGAATTATCCACCTTAATTTTCCTACAGGATTTTTTGAAATTACGAGAAAAAAGAACAGTTTATTTTACTCCTGTATAATATAGCCTAATCGAAAAATGCTACTTCACAAAATGATTTTAAAAAATCAGAACAAATGTATCTAAAAACTGATGGCAAAATCGTGAAAATCTAATAAAAAATAAAAAATTTATAAAACATCAAACTTGGCCAATATTTCAGGGTGGCGGAATTTTGTGCCGGCGAGTGTAGTTTGGGATAATTTAAAAAAAAATTAAAATTAGGAATTTCAGGAACAGATAAAACTATATACTTAGTAGTGATGTTAGATATAAATCTTAAATGAAATAACCATAAAAAGTGTACAATTATAAATGATTATACTTTATTAACATTGGGCAGAGAAGTGATAAAATCACTTTTGTTTTATGGTATTTTCGTATGGGGCGGTGTATACTATAAGGTTTACATGCAACCACAAATTTTTTAAATTTTAATGCACTCACCTTTATAAGAAAACCTGATGAATTTCTCAATTGACATTTAAAATCATAGTTGTGATTATATTCATAATTCCCAAGCACAATATTTTAAAAACAAGAAATTAATGTTAAAATCACTATTAAAATAAACATTTTTTTTTTTCACGCCAATAAAAATTTTTAATCTAAAATCACTGTGTTAAAATCGCCGTTGAGATAAATATTTTACTGTTTTTAAGCATATAACCAAAAAAAAACAATTTTTATTAAATCGGGTAAAGGAACCTTAAAAATAACTGTTGAGATATATATTTATTATCAGAAAAATTACTCATATATCTTCAAGTTTATCACTAATAATTTTACCTAACATACATATCGCATTGCTTTCAACCTCATTTGGTAAGGTACGTGGCTCGATTGGTGCATTTAAATATCAGTTGAAAATACGAAACTTTGATCAAAGTTTAAAGATTGAACAGGTCATTGATTTTAATCTTTTTATTATTTAAAAACTAACTAAGTAATTATAAAAATTAAATTGTATCCTTCAAAACTAATGTAGTTAGTAAAGAATTATAATACTTTAAACCGAAATATTCAATAAACTTCAAATTAGTATTCCTAATATTACAGGAAGAAACAGATACACTATTCCTGGTACCTTGTGGACATATTATGCATCTTTTAGCTATATCGGTATTATGTAAAAAAGAGCGTAAATTTTTAGGACAAACACGATTCACATCCCATATAATCCTTCTTATATGAAAGTTCTGTATGGCATATTCTATTTTTCTTCTTTAATTTAACTTTTATAATATAGTTCTGAAGTATGTGCAAGGATTGTAAGGTACTTTTATAGCTCCTTAAAATTATGTAACTAATATTATTTTTACATACAGTAAAGTTTTCGTGATATTTAAATAAGAGAGTTAAAAAATTAAACATTTTTAGAATTAAACAAGGACCAGTAAGGAAAATAATATGTGAAACAAGCCAAAAAATACAAAGCACCTATAAATGTAGAATTATGCAAAGCAAAATAAAAAAAGCAAATTAGAAGATCTAAACTTATTTGAAAAAAAAACTAAAAAAAAACCATTTACTAGCCTAAAAATACTCCAACCTTTTAGGCCCCTTTTAACCCCTTTACCTAAAACTTCTAGCAACTCCCCTTTCAAAAATAAAATGCAAATGCCATATAGATATAAAAAGGTCTTCCCGAGGGTCTATATAAAACTAATACCATATATTAATATTAATATTAACCAGGCAGTTCTAAAGTATTCATATTAAAACCAACTCTTCGGCCACACAGGGCATTAATACATGAGAATTTAGAGGGCCCCAGGGAAATTCGCATTTCCCCGCAATTTTATACTAGTTTTCCGACGGTTTTCTCTGTGTTGACCCGGGTTTAAAAACGTTTTATTACATGCAGTTACATGCAATGTTCGCTTTGCAGTTCTGCCGCATGTTAAGGCCAGACGGTTTTGCGAAGTAATTATCTCAACTTCTCGAATAAATATTTGCATGTTTTTTTTTGAAAAATAACTTATTTTAGAGTTATTATGGTGTAATGGTGCGCGCCTATGGACTTATATTTTGATTTCTTACTAAGCTCTCACGTTTTCATTTTGACACCAACAGAAATTTTAATAGGACATCTTTAAGATAAAGCGACGAACTCTTAAAAGAAAGTTTTACGGTCCTAAGAACGTACATAAAGGTGAGGAAAAACGGCAATTATACCAGATACAGCTATCTAAATTGCCATCAGCCCTTTATAAATTTTTTAGGGGTTTTCGCGATAAAAAAAAAACGGTCGTTGTATATACAGAAGAAAAAAAACGCGATTCCGCTCAAAGCACACAAATATTGATATATAAAAGTAATGCCTAACGAACTCAAAAGGGCCTATCATCGCACTTGCAATGCCAGTTACTGTGGAATTTGATTTTGTGTAGATAAAACAGGAACATTTCCATGTCAAAAGGGCGCGGAGTACTCTTTAAGCCTTTTTTTTTGTAAATTCAGCCAATTTACACCTTATTTTGCAGCCTATCAACGTCGGCTCATATATATATACAAGGTGGTCCAGCCTAAACGTCATTAATTTTAATACATAATAAAGAATTTAAAAAGAAGTCGACTTTTATTATAACATTTTTCTCAGAAATGTTTACTAACAAAGATACAGGGTCTTAAAGTTAAGAATAATTAATTGTTTATTTATCGTAACTTTTGAACTACCAGCTCAATTTTAATTAAATTTCGCATGCAGGTTATTATTGTGAATTGTCAACTACTGCTGAAATCAATTTTTAAAAAAATTGTCAGTGGCGTAGCATACGGAAGGATTTGGTCCTTTTTTGTCTCAAATCTGCCAGGTGATAAAATATTTGTTTATAAGAAGTCAATTATTATATAAAAAGCAGTTAGATTCTCCATTTAATTTGGAAAAAAAAGTTACTCGCGCCGTTTTTAAAATAGCTTAATTGTACAGAAACGCCGGTTAAAATGCTGCAAAAAGAAAATTAAGCTTGAATCTTAAATTAAACCTGTCAAATAAAATAATGACTTAAGGTAATTTTTGATCATCTTTTATATTCAACTTTTTTTACAAATCCGAACCCGATTTCCTTTTTTTTATAAATTTTTGCAACATTTTAGCAGGTATTTCTGAACAATTAAAGTAAGTTATTTTAAAAACAGTACGTTAAATGATAATTTTGCAAGGGTAACTTTTTTTTACAAATTAAATGGAGAATTGACCTGCTATAAAAAATATTTTATCACCTCGCAGATTTGAGACAAAAAAGGACGAAGTCACTCCGTATGCTACGCCCCTGGCAATTGTTTTTAAAATTGGCTTTATTAGTAATTAATAATTCACTACAATAATCTGCATGCGAAATTTAAATAAAAATGAGCTGATAACCTTTAAAAGTTATGATAAATAAACAATTAATTATTCTTAACTTTAACACCCTGTATCTTTGTTATTAAACATTTCTGAGAAAAATTTTGTAATAAAAGTCTATTTCTTTTTAAATTCTTTATCATGTATTAAAATTAAGGACGTTTGAACTGAACCACCGTGTATATGTAAACTGTTTCGCTTTATTTAATGATAATGGCTTTTTAAGCTTCTTATTTTAAATATTTTTTCGTTTTCGTTTAATAATAAAACAACATGGAGATCAAATATATATGAAATATGTAGAACTGAATGTAGAGACTCGTAATCCTAGCAGAGACAACCAAAGAGACCTGCAACTGTGTGCTAATAAAACATCCGATTATTCGCCATCTTTATCTCTCTTAGTGAAAGATGAACGTAGATGGCGCAGATAGCGTTGCCGCCATAATTCAAACCTCGGCTGCTAAGCACTCAATTATTTTTTATTCATTTTAATTAAAAAATTTCATTTGATATCTTTTTTCAGTGTAGAGTATGTTCGTAAGAGCTCATGACACCTCGAAATCCCATTTTCTTAACATACAACTTCAGATTTTTAACATAACGGCTTGTAGTGTGACCTTTGTAGGTGTAGGTCTACTCCTGATGATACTCGCATAGGGGCGAAACATGTGTAGCATATAAAATTATATATTTTTTAAGAGACCGTGACTTGGAATTTTTAGGTTTGCTTTATTTTTAGTTTGGTCCTTGTAAAACATGGATGATATGTTTCCATTTTCTTATAAGAACCGTAATATTTCTTTTTTTTTACCATTTAATCCATGTTTTAAATTTTTATTTATTTTAATTAAAATCAGCCGTTATATCTCAGAATTCACAATATAATAATTATATTCTGAGACAGAATGGCAGACTTTGATTAAAACAATGCAATTCGATAACATTTATATTGGTGAAATAAATAAACTAAATATAATTCTAAAACGTTTTGTATTGTATCTTAAATATATGGTATACCTATAATATGCACATATATTTTCTGATTTATTTTTATAATTGATAATATAAAAAGGTAACAGTAACATGCATATACATAAATGCAATTAAAAAATTATGGAAGGTTTTAATTATCACACTACAATAATATTAGCCCAAAAAATATATCCTTTGGTGAAACACTAATACTTTAAAATAAAAAAAAGGTTTAATGTTCTTCTGAAGCCAATATCATTCATATCACGAAACAGATATCCAGAATCAAACAAATTGATTTGGTGAAGTAGTAAAATTGTTCTTCTATTAATCGGTAAAGAATAGAAAAATCCAAATGATTTTTTTTTATTCGGGCAATTTTTTATTCCAAATGAAACTTTATGTATTGTATGTATTCTTGAGTTAAGTAAATAAAAAATACATTTATTATAATAATTATTATTATTATTAATTTTATTGGTCTAATAATTACATTATTAATGAATATACTGTCAAATTTTTATGTGTATGGAATATATGGAATATATGAAAATATACACATGTGTTTCATTATTTATGATGCAGTTTTTTTTATTGTTTTTTATCAATAAATATTAATTAAAAAAATAAATAACAGAGGGATTACAACTAAATTAAAAATAGCAGCAGATAGTCTAAACTTAGTCAATGAATGTAATTTTCAAAAAGTCAAATTCATTTGACTATTTATGTTGCAGAAAAATTCAATTTTTTAAAATGTTTTTATTATTTGTATTTGTTTTGTAATCTCTTTAGTTTTCCTTTTGCACCCCCGTAAAAAACTTATTTTAACTACAGCCTTAACAATTACCGTAATGAAGATATCTTTGTGCCTAACATAGATCAAAATTCTAAAATCTGACAAAAAAACTACACCTACTACACAGAAAAAATACTCAATATAAAAAATAATAAGGCTTCGTTTGTTTTTTATTTTTATCCAATAAAAATTAAAGTATATTAAATTAATTATGTTTGAGACAATTAAGAATTATTATTATATTCAGACCATATCAAAATAGTATTAAATGGAAATACCTTGCTATTATGTTAATGATTTTATATATTTAAAAAAGATAAATCTAAGTACCTTTTCGAAAATAAAAAAAATAATTTTGTTTAAAATAAGGTTAGTTTAAAAGTGTCGTACGGTGAAATAACATCGCTGTGAAAATGTTCTGGAAGTTATAATAATAATAATAATAATAATAATAATAAGCCTTTATTTCCAACAGGCAACTTGCCCAATAACAGCAAACAGTTGCAAAACAATGAAAAATATAATTAAAAAAAAACACACACAAACAAACCTAAAAGAATGAAAAGAAAAGAAAAAAAGTAAAGTAAAGTCACAATCTCAAAAGTTATCCAAAAAATTAGAACAAATAACTATTAATATGATATAAAAGTTTAACAAGATAATCACATATTCAACAAAATGAAATTAAATTAACTGCAATATACCTACTAACTATAACTTAAACACATGGGTCTTAATCCCAAGAGTAATGATCCACCAAGATATTGACAATCACATGAACCGGAGAGAAATTTATATCGCACATGTGTTACATCCGATTAAATGTTAAGGGATGTCTAGCATTAAGCCTAGGCACCATGAAACGTACACCAGAAAGAAGTACAGGACTATCAATGAATCCATTCAGTAACCCATTCAGGATTTTTACAGAGAAGATCATTCTTCTGAGATGTTATGGAAGTAGATTGAAGCGTTCCAATAGTCGCCGATGATCAAACCCTCTTACCGGATATATGCCATTCTGCCTGAATGCCAAAAACTTAGCAAATCTACGCTGAACAGATTCAAGCTGGTTCCATATAATGCAGCCAAACTCCAGTTTTGATCTCACAAAGCAACAGAAAAGCAGTCTTAATGTAGATTCCAAAGCAAAACTCTGAGAACTTCTAATTATGAACCCAAGCCTTCTCAGGGCTGACTTGACTATGTTGTTGAAGTGTGGAACGAATGTAAATTCAGAGCCAAAGGTGATCTATACTCTAATCTACTCAAAATAGTATCATTAATAAAGTAATTAAAATTTAAGGGTGTTTTTGATCTAGAGTAACTGACCACACTACATTAAGCCGCATTCAAGCCTAACCTGTTAACAGCGCACCATACCTCCAATGTATTTAGAGAGTTCTGAAGAAAAACACAATCCTCCAAACCATATACATTTAAATATAGCTTCAAATCGTCGGCAAAAGCCAGCCTATGACAAGTGAGTGACTCAATCAAGTCATTTATAAAAAAACTAAACAGGAGCGGACCCATGTTCGAGCCCTGTGGCACACCCGACGTTACGTTAAAAAGTTTCGATTTAAAGCCCTCATATTCAACATATTGAGATCTACCAATCAAGTAGGAATGAAATAAATTAAATAATCTCCCTGAAAAACCATACTGAGTTAATTTATGCAGCAAAATATAGTGATCTATCCGATCAAAGGCATTTTGGAAGTCGGTATTAATAACATCGTCTTGAGTATTAACATCAAGTGATCCACAGATGTGGCTAGACAGACAGGATAAGTTAGTAACACAAGATCGCCCGCTAAAAAATCCATGCTGGTCTACAGAGATGAGTTATTTTGCGTGACTAAATAGCGACCGATTCAGGATAATTTCGAAAATTTTTGAGAAGTTACAGAGTAATGAGATTGGCCTGTAGTTTATGATATTTTAGCAGTCTTCAGTCCAAATTTCAGGAATTTGTTCTGTTGACAGTATTAAGTTGAAAATGTAGGTCAGCGGATCAGCCAGGACACCAATGCAATCTTTAACCAAGAAGCTAGGAAACTAAGAAATGTCAAAGTGGGACACATTATCAGACGTCGACGAATGGTTAATGAAATTTGATTGTATAAATGCCTCACCAAAGAACAGTGCAAAAGCATCAACTATATCTTGTGGGTCTTAAATTACCACATCATCGGGTAGCGTCATCATACCAGGAATCCTGGTGCCAGCCTTCTTAGAACCAATAAAATTCCAAAAGCTAGATGGGTCCAAAGAAATATTCCTTTCGGTGTTTGATATATACAACTTATATTCATTGCGTATTTGTAGTTTGATAAGGCGTCTAAGAGAATGGAATTTATTTTGAAAGAATGGAGAATTATATATTTTAAAGTCCTTGAAAGCCTTTT
Organism: Anthonomus grandis grandis; assembly: GCF_022605725.1. Lineage (NCBI taxonomy): Eukaryota > Metazoa > Arthropoda > Insecta > Coleoptera > Curculionidae > Anthonomus > Anthonomus grandis. The sequence goes on along the minus strand of NC_065548.1, from coordinate 12,662,430 downwards.
CTTTCCTATAAATGTTCTTAATCAATTCTCGAGAATAATAATTTGGAAATCTTCTTTTACGTTGCTGCTTAAGAGGAATATGTACGGCAAATATGCCATTCAATATATCATATAGGGCTCCACATGCATCATTAACGTTAGAGGATAAATACACAGTAGACCAATTATTGCCAATAAGATAACAAAGCGACTGGGTAATTCAAATTTCTATGTACCTAATTACTTTGACTTTTTGTTCCTTTCATATTCAGGAAAAATTATTTTGTTTTTTATCCCTGGACATTTTGTTAAATTTTAGAGTTTTTATATAAATTCGTTCCAAGTCGAGATTGACCAATTTTCCTAAAAAGGGCCATAACTATGCCAATTTTGGTAAAACACAGTTTAAATTAAAGGGTTTTTATTGGAGAAAAAAAAAGGTTCTTATGAAAATATTGATAAAATTTATAGTTTTTAAATGAATATGTTTAAAGGCAAGGTTGGCCAGTTATCCAGAAAAAGTGCCAATAAAAATGCCAATTTTAGCCGGATTTTTATAAAATTTATTTTAAGTTGAGGATTTTTTAATGAGAAACAAAAAAGACTTTATAAAAATTTTAATAAAATTACTAGTTTATAAGGAAATTTATTCCAACTCGAGGTTGACCAATTTTCCTACACAATGATCATAAATGTACCAACTTTGCGCTAAATTTGATGAAATAAATTCGAATTAACGTATTTTTAATAAGGAATAAAAAAAGGTCTCTTTAAAAATTTTGATAAAATTAATGGTTTTTGAATGAAAATATGTTGACCAATTTTTCTAACCAATGGTCATAAATGAGCCAATTTTGAGCCGATTTTGATAAAATTTAGTTTAAATTAAAGCATTTTTAATATAGAACAAAAAAAGTCTCTCTGAGAATTTTTATAAAAATAATATTTTTTGAATGAAAATATTAATAAAATTAATAGTTTTTGAATGAATTCAAAATCAAGGATCATACTTCAAAGTATTTTATTTTTGCCTACTGCTTTCAAAAGAGCTTTAACTAATATTTTAATAATTCTCTAAAACAGTATCATAAATTATCGATGCCCTTGATTCGGGAACAGTTGGCACACGTCAATTCGCTATAGGCTACTTTAGCGTTTCTCTTATTTGTTGTTCCTTATCTTGTACGAACCAAAGATGAAAATATAACCTGCAGATGTTTCCTTTCCAGCAACAGTGTCAGTTCTAACTTCAGCAGATATAATTGAAGATCAAGGAATAATTGTGCTCAGTTAGAACTTGATATTTTAATGGAGACTAGGATATAGCATCATACCTATGAGGATTATTAAAATTTGTTGAAGAGAAGTGATAAGAAAAAATTTTATAGCTCCTACAAGTCTGACTAAAATGTACATTGCATATCTCAGCCCATATTTTTCTTGTAATGGGATTTAAAAGGAATTTTAAAAATCTTTTAGTACTATGTTTATCAGAACCATTTAAAATGTACAAATTCTTGCATGATGGATACTATTTGTGGAAGATAAAATGAGAGCTCGGTCATTATGTAATATGTATTTATATTAATCAAGTTAAAAATTAAAAATTTGAAAAGTGAAACTTTTTCACTGAAACCAATTAAATTTATTGTTAATAAAAACTAAAAATTGACATTACAAAATGATAAGGAAGAAATAAAATTGCATTTTTTTGCCATAAACCTGGAATTGCTCGAAATCAATTAAAGCATTACTGCTGATATTGAAAGAGACACTTTTTAGGAAAAAAAAAGGTATTAATTTAAATGAACATTTTTAAAACCCTACCCTCGCTTATAGCATACATTGCAAAATAAACTTAAATGATGTTCCATCAGTGAATGTCAACAGCGTCGTTACTGTCAGCTCTCTTTTAATATCATCAAACAAGATACGATGCCAATTCCCACATAACAAGCTTCATACATATGCTAAGCGTTTACAAACACCTAACCTAGCAAAACCAAAACATGTGACCCTTGACATAAGTGATATTAGTAGGAATGTGTACAAAAATCTTATTTCAACAGTTCTAACGTTGTTAGATTTTTCAACATGCAATAAAATTAGCAAAAAATTTTAAAAATTTATTATGGGAAACCAGTAGTTATTTAGATTTCCTTCCTCGTTAATAGTTATCGAGGATCGTAGTTTATTCAGGAGCCGAGAGTCGTCTATACAAATACTAACCGACCATGATTTCTGCCTTCGAACTTAAGGCGTCTTTAGTAATTTATCTTCAAGGAGTGAATTGACCTTCCTTGATAACCCAAACAACCGTCGAAATTAGTTTAAATAATTCAAATCTCGCCCGAATCCATTAGACTGTGGCTTTGGGCGTAATCCTCTGCAGAGATTGCAGCGGGGACCTGGATCCATGTTGATTTTAGCCAGTCGTCACGGCACTCGGTTTAGGTTTTGGCTTTTGCGTTTATGAATTTTGAATTTCTAATTGACGCAACTCTGTAGAAAAATCTTTAAATGCATAATTGTTTAATTAATGCCGAAAGAAAGGAAGAGAGAAGGATATTCTGAATAAATTCAGTTTTACTTCAACTTGACATAACCTTAATTCAGGCCAAATTAATAAGGACCTTTAAATAATGAAACTCATTAAAACCAATTAAAACTTCAAATTAACTAATTAAGCTTTTGTAATAATATTAAGAAAATACAAACTAATTAAATATATGATCCCAAGTCTTGGTTACCCAAATACATAATTTAATAACGCGAGACTAGCAAAACTAGTTGGATCTCTTTGTTCCAATTTTGGAACTATTCCCAGGCGAACGGCAGCGTATTAAGACGGCAGACTGCCCGAATTGCTAATTTCCTAATTAAGGAATTGAAATTAATTTAATTAAAAATCTTAAGGACTTTACTAGGATATAGGATAAGTAACACGAACGGGAGCGACGCGAATTTAATAAGGACGGCGGGATTATCTGTACTAAAGGGGTACGTTTTCTCACGTAAGACATTTTGGAATATAAGCATTATAATATATAGAAGTGTGTTTTAATTTGGTCAAATTAAGAAATGAAGGGCTTATGTTATTACTTATCTTATATTTTAGGTTCAAAGGGAATGTAAGGATCCATAAATGGTATAAGGCACCAAAGTCATAAGGCACCAAAAATGATTTGCAAGATTCTATTTACAAAATATTCATTAAAACTATTTTACATTAACACGAGTTTTGTGAACGTCATACTTGCTTCTTAAGAAACCCTATAAAATCTTATAATGTCTTAATTTAAAAGAATTCTGTCCCTGCATCAAGTTACATAATACCACGTATGTCAGACACAAAGATATACACAAAATTGTAATTTACTTAGGAATGTGGTAAATTAATGATCATGAAGGGGTAAGAATTCGGATGTTTTTAGGAATTGTTCAGTCACCTTCTTAAGGTATTTTTTGGTTCCATTTGGAACTTGAAATAGCTATACCTAGTTTAAAAAAAAAACTGTTTATTTACGTTAAATATCCAAGAAATGTTAAAAAAAAAACAAATTAAAAATATTATATGTTGCGTCTGAATACATTATTATGAAACCAAATTGTTAAAAAGCTCCTCTAACTCATTTTAGGGGTAGATTGTAGTCAATCAGCTATTTTTAGGTAATGTTTTAATGCCATTTTAGAGCCAGTCTATTTTTTTCACAATTACATTGGGTCGTATGTATGAAAATAGGGAGTAGATGCTCTACTTGAGTAGATACTCTGATGTATAATTTGTTTTTGAACTCACGTTCTCAGTTTTTCTATGAATAAAAATTTGTTGATGCTCCTTGGAAGGAGAATGTACTCTATAATTTTGGAGTATATAGCAGACTTCAGTTTAACTACGTCAGAGCTATGGCTGAGTTTATTCTTAATTTGCATTCTAAAAAATATTACAAACCTAGAAGACGTACCTGTGATTATGATTTTAAAGTGTTATATCGATTTACTAAAGAACACGTAGAGTGAATATCAAATCATTTTTTGGGTACAGAATCTGGAGAAAGAAGAGGTGGTGCTATATGTAACATTGATAAAATGAAAACATTTTTGAGATACGTTGGTGATCCGGGTTTCCAATCGGGAGTAGGAGAAGATCTTGGTGTTTATTAAAGTTCTGTCTCAAAAGTAGTGACGGCAGTTACCGAGAAGCTAATAGAAAATGTAGTCTCTAGATAAAATTTCCTCACACTGCTGTCGACATAACAGAGGCGAAACAAAAATGGCAATCATATTATTATTTTCCTTGTGCATTGGGCGTGATAGACTGTACCCACCTAAAAATAAAAAAGAATTAATATATTAATCGCAAAGGATATCACAGCATTAAGTCACATACAATTCAGATAAGTGGTTTACAAGTGTAGACGCTTCATGGCCAGGATCTGTTCACGATTCACGGATTTGGAACAATACAGAAATTTCAAATATTGCGAGAAATGATTTTCAGAGGTCGCAAGCACTACTCTTAGGAGATGAAGGATATGGCATAGCACCGTTGCTAATGGTACCTTTTAGAAATACACCACAAGAACGTGCTTATAATAATTTATTTACAAAGGAATGTGTAGGAATTAAAAGATGTTTGGGTCAGCTAAAACAACGATTTCCGATGCTGCATTAAAAAGTACGGGTATCCATAGAACAATGTAGAAAACAATGTAGCACAAAATATTTGAAAGATGAGTTAGATCCTATGGAGCTCGCATTAGAAGATATCCCACTTGCATTTCCGGCAGAAGAGGAGGTGGAGAATAATAGTATTAAAAGAAGCGGGCAACGAAGGTAGTCTGAGTTAGCAGATGTCATTCTTGCTTTTGCTTGAAGTAAGTAAAACCTGGAAAGACCTTATCTTATTTTATTATTAATACTTCAGAAAAATGTTTTTATCACATGTTACAATTCTTTATTTCGTAAGTGATTCTAAAAAGTATTGAAACATTATAATTTGAAATATGAATTAGCATGCATGAATTAGATTGTTCATTAACATATCTGTTTAGCTGTTTCTTGAGTTTTTCCTCTTTCATTTCTAAAACTCTCAGTTGTTTTAGCAAAACTAGTCTTTGTAGTTCGTTATTCGAGAGTTGTTTAGTAACGTTTGTTTTATATTCTTTGAGAGGACTAACTTTATTATGTTTCTTTTTTTTAGGTGCACGTACTGTACTAATAGCATCATCATTTGCTGCACTCGTTTCAGAAGCAGAAGTTAATTGCCTAGGGATTGTATCTTCATGGCCGATTTTCATTTTTGTTTGTTGTATGCCGACGGATAACGCTCCTAAAATTAAAAATGAAGTAAATATTCATAGAGTTTCTATATTAAAAAATAGACAAGTGATCGTACAAGTTTCGTAAATAATATTGTAACTCTTTTTTGTTTAGCTACAAAAATGTCTGTCTAAAATTTTTGATCAAATGTTAAACAATAAGTAATTAATTATTATAAACAACATAAGTTTATAAATGTTTCAATTTTCACAAAATAAGGAATAATAGGAAACTTTAGATAGGTTCACTAATTTTATGTAAATTTAAATAAAGTTATTTAGAAAGAAGATATTAATTAATTTACCTGGAACTTTTGCAAGTACTGGTGTTGCCTTCCATGATTTCCAATAAAAATCTTGCAAGACAATTCTCTTATTTTCAGTCCTGTTTATGTCAGTCTCTTTCTTGAGTCTGGATTTCATATTATACATTTTTCTGTACATTTGACTTGTCATTATTTGTGACCCGAAATTCAGCTTCCACTGTTTCTTGTTCTGGTGCTTGGCTTTTTGACTGTCGGACAGCTGGTGTTTGTGACTTGGATAAAAGTATGGAAAAATCACGTAGCACGTTTACAAATCTCATTTAGGATTCGCAGACTTCTTCACTTTCACTCATCAGTTTCTTCTTCACTTTCACTCATTGCATACTGATACTTTAATTTATACTAATACCCGAATATGCGGAACACGGCACTATTTGGTGTTTTTTCGGGTGCAGACTTGTTTTGAAATATCGAACATCTACTTTATGTGTTTGGAGCACATACTCCTCTCAGTGAATTATTTTTATTCATATAAAACGGAGAACAAACTAGCACTTCATGCTCATGCTCATGAGTACATACTTGGATTTTCAACTCAAGTGGTATTCATATCAGCCAATATTTACATATTTCAGTTAATATATAGCTGCTTTTGTGCAATAGTTTTATTATAGCAATCTACCACTAGACCATTAGTAACTTATAAAACTTGAGGTTCTATTCAGGAAAAATAGTATGTGTTAATTTTAAATGCATTTTTTTCAGGCTTAAATGTTCAAGTTTATTACTGTTTTCTCAGTAATTAAAATTATCTACAGTACGCCACCGAGAGTAGAAAACACCTTCCTAAATCCCTAATAAAACTTGACGCATAACAACTATAAAACTTTATCAATTTTTCTATTTTGACACTTTAGTTAATTCACTTCTATACCAGTTAGAAGCGCATGCGTGACATGTATTATCATCCTCATTTTTTTTCGTTTATCACTTTTTCTTTTTTTAATAGTTACTAAACGAAATCCTTCACAGGTCTTACATCTGGAATATAGATATAGATATAGATATAGTTTGACTGATCACTAAATATACCAATAGGTAATTTTCATCCTTTTTGAATATTTTGAAACTGAAGGCAAGTAACAAATTCTCATGCAATTTTTTGTGTACTGTGTGAAATTTTATTTTACTCGTGAATAATAGGGCCAAAAGGTAAAAGCCTATTGATAATTTTTCTGGTTATTAAAAATTCTAATATATTTTGGATTTTTTGAAATTTACTGATAAATTAAAGCTAAATAAATCTCCGGCTTGACAGGATTCAAAATTGTTCATAATTGATAATTTTTAGGCTGATACACTGTTTTGCTATCAAGCACACTTTTTTATCAATGTCACCTAAGAGCAATATGGCCATCCAAGATTTAGGTATAATTAATCCTTCTTTATGAATAGATATTGCCATAGAGAAAAAGTTTAATGATTTTTACTACTTTTTAGTAAAAATTAAAAAGCTTTTAGTGATCAGAGAACAGTAATTAAAAAACAATGTTCTATTATAAAAAATTAAGACCTATATTAGTAAAGGAATATTTTGATGATTAATGAAAAAACACATTATAAAATAAACTTTAAAGTTATGTTTAAAAAGTTGTGTGTAGAAATGACATTTTTCTACTCTGCTGGGTATTTTGGTGAACCGCAACTAAAGTAAATCTTTATAACCAAAAGTGTTATGTAATCCATAACAGTCCTTAAAATCCAGTATAGTAACAAAATAGTGCGGTTAGTTCTCTTTATAAAACTAAAGCATTTATAATAATAACTAACAAAAACTTTTTAACCAAAAGTATTAAAAAATATATAACGGTTTCCAAAATCAAATAAGGTAACAAAATAGTGACAGCAATTTTCGGATCAAACCCGAAGAAATTAGTTTTATAAACAAGTTTCCGAAACAGTTATATAACTTGACGTGTTGGGAACTAAAGGTTTTGTAAAATGGGTGATAAACTATATTCCGCAAGCATGTTATAAAACTTCTAGCATTAAGTGATGAATAAATGACTGCTTTAAAATCTGTATTAGCTTAATTTATATCTTGGTTAATTTGTTACAGTTTTTTTTATTATAAGATTTCAATTTGATGTCAGATAATTAAAGTATAATTTAATAAATAACCCCAATTAAATAACAAGATTTATTGTAAAAATATTTAAATTACAATACAAGTATACCATACAAATATTAATACATAATATCTTCTGTTTTCTAACATTATTTATTAAGAGGAGAATTTATAATTAAAGCACAATCTGGATTAAGCTAATAGTGTTGGTACTTTGATGTTCCATAGCGGGTTTTTGCAGATGCCTGAGTCATTTTATTTGCTTTGGTTAGTGTTGATCTGAAAATTGAAAATTGAAATAAGTGTATGTGGTAATACGTATATGTGGAGTAAAACATAACTTATATAATTGTTAAATTAAGCAAAAAGTAACATTTGGTTCATTAATAAATTATATTCCTTTTTTTGTTGTAATATTTCTTCTTATTATTTTGATAATTGTGACATTGTCTGGTCATATTTCGTAGCACTAAAGCTGGGTTTACCCTTAACATTTGCGTTTTTCTTCCATACGATCTAAATAAAAATCACGATGGACCATTGAACCCACATTTAGGTGTTGGCTAATTAGGCTCGTAATCAGTTTAAATTTTTAGTAAAACATTCTAAATGATGAAATGCTGAAATATGAATAGATAGTGAGAATTATTATATTCTATTGCTATTCTTTGTATACTGACAGGCAATAAAGGGATATTTATTCTTGAAAAAATTAATGTCTATGTTAAATGACCAAATAATAAATACTGACCATAAAATGACCAAAAGTCCTATCAGCCATTTTTGAGTAAATTTTTACTTTTATTTTAAGATAAGAAATTGGCTTGTTTTTCAATCAGAAATATTAAATTTATAAGAAATACTCAGAAAGTTTTAAAAAATAGCCAATAATTAAATTATATTTATATTTTGTTAAAATTTTTATACTAATTATAAAATATATTTTAGTTTTAGGATTATGTTAACATAATTATGAAAATTAAATTAACGTAATGTAAAATAAAACGGGCAAAAATCCCACACAATTTGCTAACTATACTGTAGCCAACTGTCTATTTTTGGCTAATTTTTTTGTCGTATTTGGATACAAAAACCAGTCAATTACGCTAACAATTAGTAAAAAGTGATGAATTATGTATAAAATACGACTGTATTTATGTGATAAATTTAGTAATGAGTGCTTCATTTATATTAAATTACCAAGAAACGCCTAAATAAATAATAAAAAAAATATCAAATTTACCAAAAAAATATTGTATTACGTATTTTGTGTGAATATAATCAGTATCAAGTCAATGCCTATAATAATAAAAGCGGAATCAAAATGTTTGGTAGTTTGGATGGAATCTAGATAAAATACGACTTTTTCGACGATTTTTTCTAAGAAAAGACCCTGACAAAACACCTAATAAAAGTCGCATAAAATAACTTATTTTGACCACCCAATATTTTCAATTAGCCACTTTTTCATCTACCTTCTTCCTTAAAGATTACTCCTTAGGCAGAGTTATAAAATACGAATCAATCAATACAACTCACGATCAATTAAAATAAACCGTTAATTCTCAAACAAAAACTTTAACCCCTTAAAAAAAACTTTTTTTTTAAATCGTATAATTCAAAACAAAAAAAAACTTTTAACATCGGACTGCCGCAATTAAGGCCCGGTGAACTTGTACTTAATAAACGCCCCGAAAATGTTTTAACGACATCGCTCCGTGTCATATATACGCGGATTTATTTAAAAAAAAAACTAAATATTTTCCCTTTTTATTTTACCAGGCACCGTTCATTATTGCCGTTATTTTTTCGAAATTCATCCGCCTCTAAATTATCTTCATTAGCAGATCTTTTACCGTACCGGGGCGAAATTTAATTTAATTTGTCGCGGGGGTATAAACAATCGCTTTCTCCTTTACCGGGCATACTAGTCGTCTAATTTTTCAAAAGTCCTGATTTGAACAAGCGCTCTTCTTGTTAGCCTTATTTAGTAAATAATTTGTTAATTTATCCTTTACACGGGGGGTGATTTGTTAAGATGTTTTTAATTGTTTAGTTAGAAGCGGGAAAATGTCATTTTAAGGTGGAATTTGTTACTTTTTAAGCTTAAAGGGTCGTTTGTAACTTTTATCGTCGTCCCGTGATTAGCAACAAGTTTTATCGTTTATTGCGTCTTTTGCACGGCGTCAATACCAGTGAGAATAATATGAGTTAAAAGTTTATAATAAACAACCGAGAAAAGATATTAAGAAAACTATGACTATCTAATAATAAAAAAATAACCTTACTGATTCTTTTCGATGTTTAAAAAAAAAAACAATTTATTATAATTATTTTATGTTAAATTTCTCAATTTTTTTTAAATTTTCTTAGACTAAAAGGAACGTTTAGTTGCTATTGCTATATCCATATCTCTATGCTAATAAAATTATGATTTTTGTACAAAGTTAGGAAGAATTTTATTAAAACTTACCGATGAATATTTATAGAAAATATATTCTTATGCTATTTATGCCCTTTTTAACTTAAAACTCATATAACTAAATTAACTAAATAAGGAAATTTCTTGATTCTCCTTAATTTTTCCTATTACCCGGTTTATCCCTAGACGCTATTCACTCTCTCTCTCGAGCCAGAATCCACTCGACTTCATTTATTTTTTATACATCCATCCTTCTTGCTATGCTCAACGACCCTACGGCTATGTAAGTATGTGATCCTTGAAATTTTTAGCAGATCCGGCATATTCCTGGCATCTTTAAAAATGTAACAAAATAAAATCAAAAAACCTAATGCCTGGGGCGTACGGCAGGTAATGACTAAGGAGGAGTACTACGCAGAGAAAATTTTTCACATAAATTTTCTAAAATCAAATTTTGATATTAAAATTTGTTCTGTTAATACTTCTTGCTATAAGATACTTTTTTTTTAGTTTTTCTTAATTATTTTTTTTTATAAAAATATATCTAGAAAATAATTTATTTGCAGGGTTTTTAACAATTTCTTCAATGGAGGAAGCTTTAAGCTAGTTCACTAATTAAATTGATAAACATTCAAATAATACTAGTCAAATTATAAGTTATTAAAGCTAAATAATAATAGGTTTAATCAGAGCAAAGTTGAGCTTTTCAATATTTTTTTTTTAATTTTGCAAACGGAATAGATATAAAATATTTCAAAGTCACTACTTAAAAATTTTAGTTTTTTTTTTAATTTATTTCAAAACTTATATGTGATTGTTGTTTCTTCTTTCATGTTCTTTCTTATTTAACAATTTTGGGTTCCTCTAAATTAATAAATTGTAAAACCTAGATAAATAACAAATTAGTTTTGTTGGGGAAATCATATCCATTTAAGTTATGCATAAAATGTGATAGAAATTTAGTAGTATTCCTTGTCTATTTTAAATTAAACTTTGATATATGAAATAAATATTAAATTATTATTGGGATTTTTATACTCTTACAACATCTACAACAACAAATATAATCAAAAATATTTATGAAAAAAACTCTGAGATAAAAAATCAAAATGAAAAATTTGATGTCAAACTTTATTTATGAAATTTGCATTGCAACATTGCACTTAAAATTAATTGTATATACGTGTTTAAAAAAAATATTAAAAGAAGTTTTTAACCATTAAGCTGAATGAAATTATTTAAAGGCTGTTTTCTAATTTTTAATATATTGATTTCTTATTTGTATTATTTTACAAGTAAATATACCTTTTTTCAAAGAGAAATTTTAATATTTTTCGATAAATTTACCAAAATTTTTAGACAAAAATGTGTGTGCTCCATAAAGCCAGATTATATTTACATTTTCTTATATTAATAATTTTAAAAATTAAGTTTAATCTTTGTTAATATTAAATCTGGAAAGTACATTATTTGCAAGGTTTGGTTCGTTAAATTAATTGATAAAAATTAAATACAAAAATTCAAAATACAGATAATTAAAGCTTTAAAATTACATGTTTAATCTAAAATAAGGTTGAGTTTTTTATAAATTTTTTAAAATAAGACAAATCAAATCTAAAATATTTAATTTTTTTCTAGTCATTATATAAAAATACTGAAAATGTAGTTTTTTTATTTATTTTAAAATTGCATGTTCTTTCTTATCCTCATTTTTAAAATTAATAACAACTTAAGGCTCTTTTTAGATTTATATACGGTGAAACATAGATAAACTACAAAATAGCTTCGTTCAAAGATCCATTTAAGTTATGCATAAAATTTAGTAGATGGTTAGTGTTATTTTTTATCTATTTTTGTATTTAACACTGAAAATATTAAATATTAATATTAAATTAATATTGGGATTCTCACAGACTCCAACTCATCTTTAAAAAATTGCGGCTGAGCTATTTTTTACAGATGAAAAACAAATAAAAATATTTGCAAAAAAGAATCAAAGATAAAAAATCCTAAATTAAAAATTAGGTATAAAACTTTTATTCGTTTTGTTTTGAAATTTTTCCTAAAGAAATCAATGTAGGTTTTATATAATTTAGCTTAATTTGATAAGAAAAAATTGATTTATAAATAAAAAAAAAAGTTCTTATTCTTCAAGTCGTCCAGTCCTATTTATTTTATTTTTTGTATAATGATTTTTTGTTTGTTTGTTTCTTCAAAAGTCAATGTAAGTTTTTTCAAAGAAAAATGTGTATTTTTTTCAATTAATTTTCAAGATATTTTGTGTGCTTCATATAGCCGAAAAATCTAACGTTTTGCCTCATTTTTGTGATTTCTTTCATTTGTTGCATATTTTTTGCATTTCCATGAAATTTACAGTTTTTTTTTCCAAAAGAAACTTTTTATTTATAATTTGGAAAATTATTTTAATTTTTGTTAAAAGTACCTGCAAAGTAATTTACTTGCATGATTTTTAACAGTTTCCGTAATAGAGAAAAGTTTGAATTAGTTCACTAATTAAATTCATAAAAATTTAAATGATACATACAAGTCAAATTATACATAATTTAAGCTTAAAAATTATAGACTTATTCGAAGGAAAGTTGAGTTTCTTAATAATTTATTAAAGTTGGACAACTAAAATCCTAAATTTTTTAGTTTTTTCCTAAAGTCGCTATACAAAAAGACTGAAAATTGTAAATTTTCTTATTTATTTATATTATTAATAATATTTAACTTATCTTTAAGCACAAAGTGCATTAAAGTAAATTGTTTACATTTAAAAAGGCGTTCTTTTATTGAAATTGAGTTTTTACCAGATTTCTCTTGGCCCCTTTCATATCAACGGAATTAAACATAAAGATAAATTCTTTTATTACTACATCAGGTCCATATATCAGGACATCGGGGTCGTTAATTACTATTAAATCACTATTAAAAAATAATAATTAATAAAGAAGTAATTTGTTAATATTCACATAAGTCAAATTAGAAGTTAAGTACTAAAACGTAAATAGACCAAATTTAATAAAATAATTATTATTTATATTATAGCAGTATATAAAGCCTAAAAAACACACATTTTTGACAGGTTTAAATTATAAAATTTGAGAATAAAATAGATAAAAACATGGATATAGCACAGTCATATAAAAAAGAAATTATAGATTATTATTTAAGCAAAGGATTCCTTAAGATTATAAAATGACTTGTCATTTAGGAACATTTTAAGTTTGCTCTTGAACTGGTTAAACAATTTAAGTTCTCTTATCATTGGTGGTAGTTGATTGTATATTTTGGTACGGGTGTAGTGGGCAGCTTTATGTCTTGGAATTTCTTGTACTGTATCTTATTTGGCAATTTTTAGGTAATTTATATTTTTTTAAGTACTTTCTCATTCTCATTTTTTTAAATTATCAATAAATAATTTTTTTCCAGGAATCATACCCATTTAACTTATGCATAAAATGTGATAGATATTTAGTAGTATTTCTTGTCTATTTTTACATTTTCCTATAGTATTATAAAAAATAATTGTTAAATTAATAATGGCATTTTTAATAGATTCTAACTTATCTAACTTATCTAACATAACTATCTACTAAATAAATATAAGTGAAAATATTTACAAGAAAAAATCTTAAAAGAAAAATTTGTTCTAAGACTTTTATTTGCGTTGCTTTAAAAATGTTTTTTTTTATTAAATCAATGAGAATATTCTTTATTTTGACTTTGAAAAGAAAAAATATATGTTTAAATAAAAAATATGAGAAGTTTTTCAGCGTCAAAGATTATTTTTAATTTTTCATTTGTTAATTTTAATTTGTTTTGTTTCATAAGTCAACGTAACTTTCTTCATAATTTTTTTTTATGTTTATCGGTGAATTTGCCAACATTTTTGAAAATAATTCAGGGTGCTCTTCTATGGCCAGAAAATCTTGCAATCTGCATCATTTTTTAAATTTATTATTTATTTCTAAAAAAATTCTTAGTCTAGGGGATAGTAAAGAAGAAAAGAGAAAATGCTGAGTTTTTATTCTCCTATATTAAATATCCCTATCTCACTTTAATATGCTATGTAATATAGAGTTTTACCTCAATGAGTAATTCACGGATAAATAAGGAAATTAATTTCTAGGTGATTCAATTTAAAAAAAAAACTTGCATATTCCTTTTTATTTTCAATTTATTTAAAATTATTTTTTATCTCGTTATTTACTATACAACAAAAAAGTTTCTTTTTAGTTTGAGTACTTTTTGCAGTTTTTTTAATTATTTTAATTAACAGGATAATAAAAGTCTTTTATTTTCTCTTCGAATTTTTGTTTTTTTTAAATTTCTGAATGTACAACGTGTTCTTAATTTTTGTTTCAACAATTTAAGAATTATAAAATTTTGAAAAAATTCAAAATTCTCCACAAATTGGAATATTTTTAATTTTTTTTTTGTTATTAAAAACTTGGTTCTTAATAAACTTTTTCCATTTATTTTAATTCATATCTTATAAGGAAACGTTTCCCTATGGATTTTCTATTTTTTTAGTATATTAATTATTAGTAAAACGTTCTTATTCTAGTTTTTATTAATCCCTATTTTAGCTGTTTTTTTTTGTATAGTATTGCACTGAATACTTAAAATAAGTGTTTTCCTTATTTTCCAGTTGTCTTAACTTAAATTAACAATTTAATTGTACCCAATTTAAATTTTGTCTAGGTCCAAAAAAAATAGGGAATTTTTTTTTAAATAAAAGTTAATTTTAAAAGTTACTGCAACTATTTCTTCTATTTTTTCCTGCCTAATAATCTACAACTAAGTATCCTATCTAATAACAAATAAATCGAGCATTAGAACAAAAAATGCTTTAAAACCAGCTTTTTTTACGATATGTTCTTCACAAAATAATGAAAATTTCCTTCGTGGTTTCCACTCCCGGATTTTTAAATAGGCAAAGAAATTAGGCGCAACGACGTCTCCACTTCAGCGGTCAAACGGGGTTAACTCCGTCACTTGAGACGGTATGACGAGATGATGATGACGACGGTCTGGGTTTTAAAATTCTAGGTCTAGCACTAGATTATAATCCTTTTTGGCTTTATTTTTTTGAATTTTTAATGCTTTTTAGACCAAATATTTTTTTCTCATCAAAAAGCGACTAAAATTATAATTTCTATATAAAAATACACAATAACAACTTTAAAAGCTTTCTCAGTAGGTTTGTATAAGTTTCCTAAAAACTCCCCTTCTGGATCACGTAACAATGATCTCGAAAAAATATTATCTTATTCAATCGATTTGAAAAGGACGATTAAAAGTCTGTGAAAGCAGACTCCCTCTCCGCATTATTTTTTTGTTTTCTGGATCGGTTTCCATAAGCGGATAAAATTTCATTTTTTTTAAGCACAATAAATAAACAGAAAATCAAAATCTGAATAAAAAACTTTATTTTTCCAGGATGGAGAACGAGGTTACTTGGAAGGCCTGGCATCACGTTATGCAGATCTCTTTTCCACACATTACGGAGATGTTCTCGGGCACTTAGAAGACCTGAGGAAGGCGGAAGTAGCCGAAACGTCCGTCAAAGAGAAACAACATCCGCTGGAATCGAATAACGTTAGTAATAATGTGGTGCAGGGCATGACTACATCACAAAGCCAGCCTATTTATGTTCCTGGAAAATACCTGGTAAGCTTAAAAAGTTTTGTCTTTTTTTTGCTAAAAAATTACATTTATTTTCACGGAACTCAAAACAATGTTCTGCCATCTCATAACGACATCATTTCATTATTCCCAATTTCTTTTCTTTCTTATTTTATATACTAAATCTACAATATTTTATTACATCCAATAAGTTTTACCTTTTACTCAGCGTACAAGCAAATTTCTTTTATTGCATGTACGGTTTCCCATTTCCAAGTTTTCGTGACTGAGATCGTGCCTTAGTCGTTTTTAGGTTTCGTATGCAAATAATAATATTTATGTAAATTCCTTAACTATTTAATATGTCAATAACGTGAAGATTTTTTTTATAAATAGAGAACCAAAATAACCTGATGATAAGGCTTAAAAGCATAACTTAAATGCCAACTGAACTTTGTTTCTATATGGCTTTTTGTATCTTTATTACTGTATGGATTATCTGAAAGTTGTGTTTGTCCATAGTAATTTACCCAGTTGTATTTAAAAGGCATTATTTTAAGGAATTTATCTATAATACTTGTATCTAAAATAATTGTTGTGTTATTTAAGACTAAAAAAAGAACATAGAAAATTTTATTTTCCTAGTTTTCTAAGTTTTCTTACTTTAAGACGAAAATTTATTAAAAAATTTTTGCATTTTAAGCTAGAAACGCGATGTAAAAGAAAAAACCAAATAAAAACCAATCAATCAAACGATGAAGATTAACGTTTCTTATTATATAAGTGATAGCATAAATATATTTTATTTAAAGTTTTATTCGTTTTTCACAAAAACTGCTTTTTTAACTCTGACGGTTAATAACTATTTAATATATAAATACCTTGAATATTTGGGTTGGGTTGGGTTGGGTTGGGTTGGGTTGGGTTGGGTTGGGTTGGGTTGGCCGCCGAAAAAGTCGAGATTTTAAATTTCCTAATACCTATATCCTGCACGCAGTTTAAAAATAAGCGAAGAAATATGATAAAATAATTGTTTTCATGTATAATTGGATAAACTTCAATAGAAAAACACAATTTTAAATTCATACCGATGATATTAAAGAACTGAGACAGGGATATGTCCGAAGAACCGTCAAAATTTTGGCCCTAAGATCTATATCCTGGACGCAGTTTAAAAATAAGGATAGAATTATTATAAAATGAGTGTTTTTCTAAGTAATTAGATAAACTGTAATAGAAAATTCTCTGAAGAGGTTTTAAAAATAAAATTTTGAATTTTAAAAGTATTTCCACAATTCTCTCTAAAAAAATCCACCGTGGTTCAAATTCAAAAATCCCTTCTCTATAGCTCAGAGAGTATCGTCACAAGAGAAGAAAGTCCACAAATTAGAATGCTATAGCTTGGTACTAAATGGATCATGGCATAAAAGGATGTAGTAATTATATTTTCCAAGATATATTTGGTAAGACAGCAAACAAAAAATAAACCAAGCACTATTTAGTCTTGCTGAGAACTGATTTATGTGAATCTCCCATTTGAATCTTGATTAATGAAGGCTTCAAGAAACCTAATATTTTTTCTATCATCATTTACTTTATCACAGTCTCTAAGAAAAAAAAATACTTCTTCAATTTTATCTTTATTAGTCTCTATAATACCTCGGATACAGGTTAGGATAGAGCAATGAGAATTTAAACTTTTTTACGTGTTTTATGAATTTAATGAGCTTTGATTTAATTCTTTTTTGGGGTTTATAAGGGAAATTATAGAACAATATAGAAAAGAACTTAGGAAATAGGGATTAACTCAGGTGTTCTTTAAAGTAATTTTAAAATTTTGTCGAAAATTTTTAAAATGTGCCAAGAACATTAATATTCCTAATAAGGGAATTAAATAGATGGACGTTAACTTGATGCATTAATGTTATGCGATTAATAATGAAATTTTAGAGAACATTAGGATAGAACTTAAGGAAGGTTAGATCAGGTGCTCCTGAAAGTTATTTTAAAATATTGTCGGACATTTTGAAAATATGTTAACAACTTTCATATAATTAAAAAGGATATTAAATAAGCTTTAATTAGATCCATAAATATTAAGGGGTTAATACGGGCAATTTTACGGGAAACAATAAGAGAATTAAATGGGCGTTAACTTGATACATTAATGTTGTGCGATTGATAATATAATTATAGAAAAAGTTCAAATAGAACTTCTTCTTCTTCTCTAGTCTGTATCTATCCACTCCTAAATGTAGGCCTCTTCCAGTGCTTTCCATGTTTATCTATCTAGGGCAATTTGGAGCCAGTTTCTCCCTGCTATTCGTTGGATGTCGTCCCGCCACCGCGTTGGTGGTATTCCCGCATTTTTTTTTGTGGCTCTTGGGCGCCATTGCATGATCTCCATTTTAGTTCGGCTACTCTTCTCATAACATCCGTTACCTTTGTCCTTCTTCGAATTTCATCGTTTCTAATGTGGTCTCTTAAGCTAGTTCCCAGCATGGCGCGCTCCATGGCTCTCTGGGTTGTTCTGAGTCTTTCTGCGCTCCTCTTTGTCAGTGTCATCGTCTCAAGTCCATACGTAAACGCAACGGGTAATACGCAAGCCCCGTAGACATTCCGCTTAAGATTAATTGGGATGCTTTGGGATTTTAAAATGTATCCTAGTCTTCCGAATGCTGCCCAAGTCTTATTCTCCGAGATATTTCGGCTGTTTGGTTTTGTTTTTCCAGTCTGATAGCGTGGCCCAGGTATATGTATTCCTCGACGTTTTCGAGAGCGTGGCCTTCTATAGTAATTACTGTTTGTTCGTTGGTCATTATTTTGGTTTTATTTAGATTCATCTTGAGTCCGATTTGTTTTGATGTTTCTTGCAGTTCTTCCAACATATCTTTTAGCTCGTTGATGTCATCACTAATGACAACAATATCATCAGCAAATCGAAGGTAACTTAGTCGAGCTCCATCTACGTTGATACCTTTATTTCCCCATAGCAGCTTTTAAACGAGCTTTCTAGTACCATCATGAAGAGCTTAGGGGATATGGTATCTCCTTGGCGGACCCCCTTTTCTATCTTGATCTTATTCGTTGATGCTTCTTCGTTGATAGTCACTTGTAGTGTTGCGTTGTCGCAGATGTGTTTTATAAGTTTTGAGTATCTTGTGTCAATTCTTGCCTCGCTTATTGCGTTCAGGACAGCCCAGGTCTCGACAGAATCGAACGCCTTCTCGTAATCTACGAACGCCATGTGCAGAGTTATGTTATACTCGGAGCATTTCTCTATTAGAATACGGACGGCTTGTAGATGGTCATTTGTACTAAATTGCTTCCTGAATCCTGCTTGCTCGACTTGTTGATAGAAGTCAAGTTTATTTGTCAGCCGGTTGGTCAAACTTTTTGTGAGAAGCTTATACAAGTGTGAAAGAAGACGAGATCGGTCGATAGTTTGCAATATTGGTGTTGTCCCCTTTTTTGAAAATTAAAACAACCTCGGCATTTTGCCAAGATTCCGGAATTTTTTCTTCGCTAATACATTTGTTTAAAAGGAGACAAAGGGCATGCTCAAGCATTAGCTTAGGTCTTTTCGACATTATTTGTTTATTGTTTTATTCATTTGAGTCTCTAGCAGTTCTTTTCCTTTGGTCTATTAGCTTCAGTGTGTTTAGGCTTAGTTTGGATGGTTTTTTTACTTTGTACTTACAGCAAATTTTCTTTGTTGCTACCTGGATACTACTCGTTATGGTTGTAGATAGCTCGTCCTGTTCCATTTTCTTCAGGTAATTTAAGTTGTGCAGTTTGGCTTCTAGAATAGTTTGATATTCGTCTACCTTTGACATCAATGTTTCAGTGGTTGGATAGTTTCCTTTTTGAATCATCTTTTTCCTTTCAGCTTTAGTGTTGATTAGCAATCTTGTTCGGACCAATCGGTGGTCGCTGCCTGTATCGAAAGAGTTTAATACAGACACATCTTGGCATATGTCTCGTCTGTTGGAAATAATATAGTCTAGTTCGTTTTTTATTTGTCCATCCGGGCTTCTCCAAGTTCACTTTTTCTGGAGGGGTTTTTTGTAAAAGGTGTTTAAACAGTATAGATTTTGATGTTGGAGGTATTCTAGTAGCATTTCTCCTCTGTTGTTTCGGTTTTCTATCCTATATGATCCTATATTTGGTGGATCGTCTTCGTTTTTCTGGCCGATTTTCGCGTTAAAATCTCCCATAATGATTTAAAACTTGGCGTTTTCCGACCTTTGAGCTGTCTCGATGTCTTCATAAAATTGTTCGACTTCTTGGTCTGGAGAGGAGCTTGTAGGGGCGTATACTTGGATTACTTGCATGGAGCATCTTTTATTGATCTTTAATATAATGTATATTACTCTGTTTGAAGCAGCCTCCATTTTAGTGACTAGGTGTTTTAGTTTTTTGTTTATCATGATCGCCACTCCACCAATATGTGAGTTTGTGTCAGCGTTCTTCTGATATAATAGGTGTCCAGACGTAAGGATGGTCACACTCTCTCCTTGACGTCTAGTTTCACTTAGGCCAATTATATCCTATTTGATATGCTCTAGTTCGTTTTCCAGGATCTCAAGGTGTTCCTTTGATCTTATAGTGCGGGTGTTATACGTAGCAATTTTGATTTCGATCTTTGAAGCGGGGTTGATGTTTGGGTTTATTGAGTTTTTGCCTCCCCCAGAATCCATGAGGTGGCCTGACTTATCAGTGCGAGATTCTGAGTTTTTCACTCTACTCGCCTGGGGTATATCTGTTTTAGAACTCAACATTGGAAGGATTTTGGCATTAAAAGGCCACGCTTGCCTAGCGGGTTAGCCAGTTTTGGTTTCAGCCGCCCACTTTGGGTCAGACGCTGTTTTGGGTCGCTCCTCTGGAGTCCACACCTGTTTGGTCCGCGGGAGGTATTTGATTTCCCTCCTACCATCCATATCTGGAAGGCATTCTCCTATCCGCCACCTAAGGACACGCCGTCTAGGGGTTACAGGTTCCCCCGAGGGGAATAGAACTTAAAGCAGGTTAAACCAGGTATTCCTGGAAGTAATTTTAAAATATTTCCGAAAAGTTTTAAAATATGCCGAGGACGTTAACATACTTAAAAAGGGAATTTGTTCTTTTTTATATAGTTTATTCATAGAGGTAAAAATACATGATTTTAATTACATTCTTAATTATATCTCAAACTAAGAAGGAAATTGAACTTTGTTCCTACAATACCTCAGACTGAGATGGCGATATAAAAATAAATTCAAAACTTTTTCAACTTTTTGCTATCTGGTATATATTCCATATTTTTATTTCACTCTCGACCATTCTAAAACAATGTTTTTCTTACGTACTTTGTCGAATTTTGTATAGTAAACATAATAATTTAAAAACCATTTCTAATGACATTTCACACTAGATATATTTCTATTCTATAGGTATCCCTATCATAAGAATAAATATTGAACACTTCCATGCTTCGAGTAGCTTACTTTACGTATAAAAAAAACATTTTTTGTGTTATTTTAGATAAAGAAAAGGACATAGAAAATACGACTTTTTTCACCTTTTTTCCTATTTTAACAGAAAAACGATGCAAAAGAGGAAGCCAATTAAAAATAAAATTTAAAACAATGCTAATCAAGGTCAACGTTCCTTATTATATAAGTGACAACATTTCTATATTTTATTTTAATTTTTATTAGTTTTTCACAAAAACTGTTTATATAAGCCATACGGTTGGGTTAACTATTTAATATGTCAATAACGTGAATATTTGGGTTTGTTTTTTGGAAATAGAGACAGAATAATCAGATAATTTAATAAAATTTAAAAGCATAACTTAAAAGGCTATGGTATAGGTTTCTGTAGGTCGTAAATAAATATTGTTAAATGATTTATCTGAACCACACATTTAAGAATTGGGTCAATGTAGACTGCAAGAAACCTAACAGTTTCCCTATCAAAATTCAATAATGAGTCTGTTTGCACTAAAATAGGTTTTATCTTAACCGTATGTTCAATATTAAACTAAAAGAAGATTTTTCGTTAACGTTTCCATATCTCTATCATTACCGGGATTATCATTATGGATTATCTGGACAATTATCATTTCTCACATAGTTGACCCCATTACGTAAAAAAAATTCTTATTTTATCAACATTCTTTTTGATGTCTCAGACGAAGATGGAAAATAAAAATAAATTTCAAACTTTTTACTTCTTTTGCTTTATCCCTTTTTTATATTATTGTTTCTACCTTTCTAAAACTATTTTTTTCTTGCCTATTTTATTTAATTACATAGAGCAAACATAATTTTATTACCATTTCTAGTGACATCTCAGACTAAGATGGGGATATATATAAGAACAAAAATTGTTTTTCACTTTTTCGATATAACTTTTTCATTTCTGTATTACTACTTAAATCATTAAAAAATTATGTTTTCCTCACTTAATCTTCCAATTTACGTACAAGAAAAAAACATGTTATAATATCTTAGACTGAGATAGGGATATGAAAAAATGCAGTTTTCTTTTTTTTTCCTATATACCTTTTTATTTCCCTTTACGTTTTTCTACTTTGAAAAAAAAAGTTATTACAAAGTTTTTGCTTTTTAAGCCGAAAGGATGCAAAAAAGAAAAATTTTCAAAGAAAATTGTAAACAATTCTTTAATCAAGATCAATTTTCACTTCTTTAATATACAGCGACCATATTAAGCGACCATATTAATTAATTTTATTAGACTTTATAATTTTTTCTCAAAAATCTGTTGCTTTTCTTTAAGCCTTCCAGTTGTCTCTCGCATAAAGAGGAAGACGACATATACGGATTCACCGGCACTGTTTTCAAGCCAACTCAAATAGCCCTTCCACAACAGCCTCAAAGGATCATTGGAGCTCACATGACTCAACCGTTATTATCACAGCAGCAGCATAATTATCAAACGTAAGTAAACTGAATAATTTATCATGAAAATCTTCCTTTAGAAAATTTTTTTTAATTCAACGCATCTAGTTTAAATCCTTTTAAAAATCTTTTCGCAAATCTATTGCCAAACTAAATTTACCACTTTTATACTTCCCTACGTCCGAAGTTGTGACCGTTCAAATACTTTTAACGTTCGTAAACAAACTCCGGGAAAAACTCTTGAATCTGATAACTTGAAACTTTACTTTTCGGTCAGCGTCAAGCGGCAGCTTTTTTTTGAGAATTTTTTTTTCCGGGTAAAACTCCGATTCTTGTTCAAATAGTGGATTATTTCCTCTTGAAATTTAATATCTTTTCGAATTTTTTTTGCTTTTACTTGTGAAGTTATATTTGTAGATAATAGGGATTCAATTAGAGGAATTTATATAAGATATTACATGTTTGTCGCAATTTTTTAAAACAAGAAATATTTATTACTCTTACACCTCTATACAAACTAAATAATTGAAAAGTATTACATTACGTGAAATAAATATTTAAATTATGTAAGAAGAGTTACGGTTTAACTTAAATGTTCAATACAGAAATTGAAACCGATAAAACTAAATGGATTTTCTTGATATAAAAGCAAATTACTCGATTTTCCCGACAGATTTATGGTTTTGTATTATTTGAAATCGTTTATTTTAAGGCACTCAGTGGTCTAGAATTTTATGGTTTTTAAGCATTTATTATGGTCGGTCGTCTATACATTTTCTCTTTAAAGGACGTTTTTATTTATGAGTTTCCCGTTTTACGATTTCATTTAAATTCGTAAAACTCTTTTAAAGGTTTAGGATTAATAAATTGCAAAATTATAAAAAAATATATGATTGAACATACTTTTCTTTTTTTTAGGTGCTTAAGCCCTCGGTCAGCCTACTTCTATGAGTTTCCTCCCAACGGTAAGTCCTAAAGTAAAACTTAATTATGTTTTGAATATCTCCGTATACCCAATTAATTGGACGAGCTAAATAAATGCATCTTATCTCCAAATAAACTATGTATTAACTTTTTATAACTATCATTTATTCAAAAACTTCAAAGGTTAGTGTCTGTTCCTTTTTTCTATACAAGCGAGGAAATTTATACGTACAATTATTTTCTCCTAATTTAAAATATTCTTCTTTTTACATAATAATATAAAAATACTTATAAAATACATCATGCTAAAACCAGATAATCATTACTTCATGCAAACCCTACATTTATAATGAGTTCTCTAAATTACAAATCGGATTTAATGCCTGTTATATATAAAATAAAATATTTTTTTAGAATTTGGGTAATAAATTAAAAAAATCAACAATAAAAAAAATTACCTGAAAAATCGAATTGAATAAATACAGGAAAAAGTTACTAACATACATAAGACATTAATTTCGGCACTGAATATATAATATACTAATTAGGCCCAAAATATAAATAAAGGTATATCGGGTCAAATTAAATTATGCATTATTACGTATTACTCAAATATTACTTTTTTACAAATTATTACTAAAAATAATTTTTAATTAATTAATGCAATAATTACTTACATAATATCTATGGAAATATTATTTAGAATATGGAAAACAATTAAGGTGAAGCTTATCAGGAAATTGAAATAAAATAATTGTTAAAAAAGTTAATATAACTCGTAAATAATCATTTTCTACATCAAACATGATGTTTATTCCGTCCGAAATTATAAGTAAAAATGTATCAATATCCTGTTAAATTATGCCTATATAATTGGTGTGTGTTCGTAGGACCTGATAATGAGCGGAAACATTGTTTAGTAAAACTTGTTATATAATACAAAATTTATTTTTATACCATATTTATTCTGGATATATAAAATTGAATTAAGCCTATATATTCCAAATAAAAATAAATAACTTAAGTAAATCCACCAAAAGCTACAGGCACCCTAAATGAAATGGCCCTTAGCCTTATAAAAAACCCCTACGAATCCGCCATAAAACAAAAAGACATCTGTTTACCTTTAAAAAACAATTTAGCCGACCACGGTAAGAAAATCGGATTTCCATAGGACCTAAATAAACATTTTCTACCGCTATAAATTTGGTAGTTTTCCTAAAGTCCGAAAGGGTATTTTATCGTATGGTATTGCGTGTTTTTATTCATATGGAAAACTTTTGAATGTATAAAGATCACAAGTTTAAGATTGGAGTCATAAAATGTTTTTAAAATTTTTTGTTTTTATAATATAAGAACAAGAAAAGACTTTTTTATGAGAATTGTTTCATTTACTAAATCTGAATATATCCTAAAAGAAACGTTGCTGCAAAATGCCCATTTATTAAACATGTTTTATATATAAAGTGAATAAATTTTGTTTGTAAACCCAAGAGAGCATATGCTTTAGTCTTATTGAAAAAAATAGTAAATTTCCTTTTTTCAAAACTAAAAATTCAAATTTTCCCTAGCGGATTTTCGTATGTACCTGTTTGCGTTCAACGACCTCATCCGGTAAAAGTGGAGGAAGGAACACTTTTTTTGGCTCTAAAAAGTCGGCGCGCTACTTTGTCTCATTGTTCGAGATGCGACGGTCTTGTCTGTTTTCTGTCGAGTGTTTAAAAAGATGTATCCAACATAAGCGGCGTCAAATGAAAAATTTAAAAAAACAAGTCAATAATATTCAATTTTTGACTTACATTTTCATCATGTTCATTAATGTAACAATCAGTATATTATAGCAAAAATTATGTAAATGCCAAATCCATTAAATGCTGAATATATAAAATATTTTTTAATTAGAAAATCCCTAGTATAATCTAAATATCAAATAAAATTTAATAACCTATCTATATTTTTTCAAGATATGTATATAGCAAGATGCCAATAAGTATGGAAATTGCTCAACTCAATTTATTATACAGCTATTTCAACGTTTTCCAAAAAATTTATAAAAATGTAAAAAGGTATTTTGGAGAAACAGTTTTTTTTTAATTCAGACACTCTATAATTCAAAAATTAAATATTGTAGGTATTTAAAATTTAATATATTTTTGTTCTCTTCTCACGAAGGTGGGCGATCCATATGGTTAGCATTATTCTGGATACATTTGTGATCTCAATATTCGCATTTCGTAGGATTTCCACCTGCTTTTTTCTTCTCCATTCATGTCAACTACTTTACCTTCTTGAAGGAATCATGTTTTTGCTACATTAACTCAATTTCTCGAACAGATATAACTCCTTTACCTTTTTACATTTGCTCCTCATGGTCCTGCTTATCTCCTTATTCCCTTGTACTTTCCTCATGAGTTCTAAAATTTCTTCTGTCATGTCCATTCTCTTTTTGTTTTTCTCAAATCTAATGTCTTGTTCCTGAACTTTCACTATGATATTCTTTATTTCGTCTCACATATCCTCTGTGTCAAGTTGTTCTGGTGTGTTAATTTTTTAAGACATTCTCAATGTTTAGGCCTACTCTTGTTTGGAATTGTTTTTACTAAATTGTTTATTTTCCATTTCAGTAAAAATATGTCAAAGACAAGTCATTATCTAATCTCTATGATTTTGTTTTATTTTATCCTGGTTGTCTGCAGAGGATATTCATGTATATAAAAGTCTGGGACTACCATAACTACCTATAACTCAAAAATTATAAACATTTGATATTTTTTATAAAGGTCAATAAAATACATTAGATAATTTTTTTCAGCGTTTTCCAAATAATGTACAAAATTTACGATAAAATATTAAGATAAAATATTTTTTTAAACTCAGACAATGTCTTTATATCAAAAATCTAAATTTTCTAAAAAAAAATTAAAATTTTATATAGAGATTCCTTAATTAAACTCATTAGACATCTGTTTCAGCGTTTTCCAGAAAATTTTGAAAAATTTTGAAAAAAATAATACATTTTGGAACTCTTTTTATTTCCTTTTATTTCTTCTATTTTTTAAATTCAATCACTTATATATATTAATATTGAAATTAGAAAATTTTAAAGCAGCATATTCATTTATGTTATGCATCATCATTTACTCGAAAATTATTTATACGTTATTTAATAATCCATGAATAATATTGTTACATAACGAAAAATAAATTTTTTTAACCAACTTATGTACTAAACCTTGGTATATAAAAAAAATAGCGTAATTATTTTTTATTAATAATTTATATCACAAAATATTACGTTTTACCTTTGCTATTTTTATTTTAGCTAAATAAATAATACGTCTTATCTTTCATATAGTTTAATTATATTTAATTCAAATATGTATTTCCATAATAGACATTGTCCAATATTGTGCTACCTATAATGGAATCGTCAGTAAAATTAAATATAAAAAATAGGTTTAGACAAACAGATAAATTCTTATTATACTAAAAGGCAAATTAAGCTTCTAAAATAGAACTAAAAATAGACTTTAAGAGAAGTGTCAAAACTACCAATTAGATATAATAAAAAACAAAGTTGGTCTCCTAAAATCTTGATGAAAGTTATTCCTGTAGCAAATGATATGGTTTTATGGATAGTAGCCCTCTATGGACTGATCTAAAGGTTGTCAATAATTTTCTTTCCTTGATATGTGTAAGTAAATGATCAAACATCTTAATGAGACTCTCTGTCTAAGGATACTAAGGAGATATCTATCTTCTTAAGCGGCATAAGTTAACCTAGGAATTGGAATGTAAAAATCATATGAAATGATAGGCATTTACTACTCACTTTTTTAAATAATTAAAGTTTTTGTAGACATTGAAAGGGTAAATTAGAATATCCTTAGATAGATAGAGATGCAGATTGGTAAATTTTTTCCTTGGATAAAGACAGATTTGCAAGCAAGAAATTATCGGGGAAAGTTTATACATGCTTCTTATTATCGTTTTTTGAACAATAAGCACCTTGCTAATATGATTTGAATTACCTCATTAAAACTCTTATGCAAAAAAATATCCTTTTAAGTTATGCATAATAGATTGTTTTAGCCCTAAAATATATTGTAATATTATACCTATATATTACTTTCTTTCTATTAGGAAAAGTAAATTTAGATTTGTACCATTGGTATTTTTACCATACGCTATTATGTCCTTTATAACAAACTACGACGTAAGCATCCTTTAATATATGATTTGCATATTAAATATCATGGAACGAAATATTTTATATTCATTATATTTTCGTCTTAATTTTTATTAGTTACTTTATAGTTAATTTTTTTTTCTTATGAATGTTCATGACTTAAAACAAAGTAAAAAACGAACTAATTTATTTACATTTTTAATTTATTTGATTCTCCTGATTTATTCTTATTTTTAAAGTAAATATTTATATTCTTTTGTGGTCAAATTAGAGTAAAAGAGAAATCATTGTAATCATTTCCCTTTCTGATTCTCAGGAAGATCTAGTACAAGCACGACACGTTTACGATAAAATAATCCACTGGTTCTCAAAAGAAATATTAATCATATATTAATTACATCAATAAGATGAATTTATATGTTACCCTAAAATACCAATTACATATTTCTATATTTAATATTTAGTTATAAGTTATTTATATAACATCACAAAATGTATTTTTTTACTGTTGCGTTTTCCGTTTACACAAAATAAATACAACATAATATATAATCATTACTGCTAGAACTTTTATATAAAAAAAAATAGAAGCAATCACCGTATCCTTTTAAGTTATGCTTAAAATAATATATTTTAATATTTTACATCGGTTAAGAAAAATGTAGACTTATACAACTGTTATTCATGAGCTATAAAAGTAAGCATTGTATACATTTTTTCCTATTAGCTGCGAAAGCTTGAGACCAAGTCGAAATAAAAAAAAATATGAGGTCTTGTCTTCTACTCCTGAGGATAGTTTCATTTAAGAAAAAAACTTTTAAATTTTTTAAAAAGTTTGTCTTCTATCGTAGATATTTCTTAAGATGTTAGGCCCAATAAAACAGACATGTAAAAACTCAGTTTACAGCTGATACGCCCATGTACCGTAGAAATTATTAAAGAGTAGCAGTAGCAAAAAAATCTCGGCTTGGTTAAAATTGCCACGTCTGCACTTTTGTACATACATATATATATACATATTCGTTAATTGCTTTTTTACCGCGTTGTGGATGCCGATATGCGAGACATACACAACGGCTACGGTGTAACCGCAACCAGCTGCCGGTCGCGTGCATTAATCAACACTTTGCTGCTTTTATTTTTACCGGTTTCTCGATTTGGAAAATTTAAATTAAAACCTCCGTGGGTTTATATTTTCCGTTTTTAATATGGAGTACGTCTATTTGGCGGATGTGGGCTGTTTTATTACCCTCTTTTTTTTCTGCTGTGTGGTTGCTATTTGTGGACCTTAAACTTATCTTTATAATTCTAGTTAATAAATTAAATATTTTTACATCCAGACCTTTAGTTCTCTCTGTCATTTCACTAGAGTTCTCCTGTTTAATTTTAGTGTTAGAAGAATATTGGACCTGTGGAGTTCTAGAATTAATAAATAAAGTATTCTTAAGAGGTTATCTTAATAATACAGTCGCAGTTCGCATAATATATACAAGAAGGAAAAAGTTAATTTGGAAAATTTTAAGTGAAACAGAACTGAGAGACTGAGAGACTAAGGCTTTGACGTAAATGTCTAAAGAAACGATTGTTTAAAAAAAGTTTCAAAGGGAGTATGCCATTCTGAAGTTAGAAATTCGAATGTTTGTTAACCCAGTTATGTAATAAACATACACAGTTAAGATGATCTGGCATGCAGTAGAAAAGGAAAAAAATTTAAGAGAAACTGAAATAAACCAAGATTTATGTACCATCGTGAGAAAATTATGTTTGATGGACGTAATGATCCCCTCTTAGCAATGAAGATTAAATCCAAGAGCTTTAGATATAAGAGGTTTTTGCCTTCTATAGACCGTCTTCAAGGCTAGAACAATTCAAATGGAATAATTATAATGATTTCATTATTCGTAAATATCATAGAAAAAAAAACGGGGTAGTAAAAAAAATATAAATAAATGTATATATAAATAAATATAAATAGAAAAGCTAAATAAATTATATTTTTCTGATTAATACTATAGAATCTAAACCGAATTTTCAGTAAATTGTCCCTGTCAAAATGGAAATTTAGTTAAGTTAATTAGGTCTGAATATGGTGTGGTTGGTAGAATAGAGATCAAAAATAATTTTCTTAAAATTAATTTATAGAAATAAATTACACACAAGCACAATATTTCTATTAAATATACAAACACTTTTAATATATTTTTTTCTTTAGAACATAATTTTAGCATAAATGACATAGTACATGCATTGCACATCCAATTTAATCATAAATTTGTACAATTTTCTTTTCATATCATAGAACATTGTTTACATGATACCTACCTACAAATGACGCTAAATAGTATCCTAAGAAAATATACTTTTTTTATATTATTATAAAGCTATTATTATTCCATCCCTCAATAGTCTATAACTTTAATTTTTACCATTTAAATACCTCCAAATATTAATATAAAATTTAGAATAAAATATATTATAAAAACACAACTTTAAAATCATTACAATAATATTGATTCATATGTTCGTCATATAGTCTCAATTGAACTTGTGGTAATAAGTAACTCGTTTAATATAGGGAAAAAAATTACTTTCCATTCACCATTATTGTTTCACTTATTGTAACTTTAACCTATGTTCCAATTGGCTTGGATAATGATCAAAACTTTTACCACTTATATAGATGGTAATATAATATTCAGAAAAGTCATAAGCCAAAGTTTTAAGGCGTTAAACGTAAGACGTTAACATAAAGTTATCCACATAATTTACACATATTATAAATATTGTGCCAGCTAAAACTCAGTAACAGCAATTATTTTTTCTGTTAAAACGTACACATGTAAACACTCAAATACCTCGAAAACTATTAAACGTAAAAATATTTCAATAAAAAATAATTAATAAATAAATTGAATAAACGTTATTAATAAAATAGAATTTTTTAAAAGGATCTTTATAAGAAAAGTGCATTATTGCTTACCCTATATCTTCATCGCTTTAAGAAACAAAAAAATTTTAAAGGTAAGTTCCAGATAACTGTGAACCAGATAACTGTGAATTATTTCTCATGACTGCATGTTATAAAGTACATACAGAATATCTACTTACAAGTAAAACATTATTTAAATATAAATCATAAATATTTTTTATGTCCGTCAATGCAATTATTACCGCATCAATATATAACCTATTTGATTAAGGCTTTCATATAAAGTTTAAAATAAACACAGCACAGTATCCATTTATGTTATGCATACTATATTGAAAATCATGATTTCAAAGACATATTTCTTATTTAATTGATTTATTTCTTCTAAAATATTCATAGTATTGTATATATGAAATTCCAAATACTGATCCTTCAAAATTTACTAATTTCAAGTTTAAAATTTCAGTTTTGGAGTTTCAAATTTAAGGAAATGTAAGGGCTCTCATATAGCAAGGTTAGGTAATTTATTTACTCGAAGTATAAAA
The DNA here is from genome assembly GCF_022605725.1 of Anthonomus grandis grandis. Lineage (NCBI taxonomy): Eukaryota > Metazoa > Arthropoda > Insecta > Coleoptera > Curculionidae > Anthonomus > Anthonomus grandis. Next base: position 12,631,188 of record NC_065548.1, on the reverse strand, counting down.
TTTGTGGATTTCTGGAAAACTAAGAAAACATAAACAACAAGACTATAAAAGATTGACGCCACCCTTTAAAGCCTTTCGTAAAAATCAACGGTTGAAAAATTAATTATTTCTTTCCGCTCCCGTCGTCCGACTAAATTAAGCGTATCTTTGTCAAGGCCTTCGGGATTTATGGCGCAATTTTCGGGGTGTAAAGTGAAGCTATAAAGTTGCCTTTAGAGCTAGATTAATGCCCGTCTCATGGGCCTGTATATTTTTCATACCGTCAAATACCACTAGTAAATTTGGGACTTGATGAGATGCTTTAATTGGTAAAAGGGTCTTTTCTCGTTTGTCCTAAAAATTGTTTTTTTTTTCTATAATGTTATCGTAAAGTAAATTCACCCTCGATAATCAGATACGAAACCCAAAAGGTGAAAATTTCATTTTAAAAACGGAAAACATTCGTCCCGGCTGCGAAGAACATACGTCGAAAAGAAAAATAATATTGAATTATTTATCAATGTTCGCTGGCAAAAGGTTTGCTTTTTAAGTTTAATATTTATTTAACATTAAACTGTTCAAACCATAAAATATAGAACGAATAAAAGAGATCTTTTTAAAGAGAGTATATTATTGGGTTTTTGTATTTAAGATAATAGAATTTTAAGTAAAAGTAAGTCACTTTTAAAAAAAACTCAAAAAAAAATTATATTACAAATACCCAAAAAACAACTACAAGAAAGAAAAATAGTACTACAACTTGCTTGAAATACATTATTAATTAAACAAAATAATGTTAACAATTTTTGTTAAGCAACTTTCTGAACTTATCTACCTTAACCGACACGTTATCCATCAGCAATTTAATAATCCAATCCGCCAAAATCAATCAAGCTAACTACGTAATACTGCTAAGGAAATTCCAACTTTGAATCCACCCCTTTTCCATAAGAAGTTTCCCCGTCTAACTAGCACGCCATAATTGCGTTAAAGTGTTCTTGTAGTTCGTCGAATTTGCGTTACCCAACTTTGACTAACTTAACTTAGTATTATTGATCTTTCGCCTCCTTTGTAGATAGTTTTGCGATTATATATTGTATGTTTGGCATTATCGAGTACGTATTTCATTATCTGGTTTAAGGGTTTCGACTAAAAGATACTGTTGTATTTTTTTTTGTCAAAGTGCCTATATGAAATGTAAGTAAAGTTCTATGGTATCTGGTGACAAGCTAAAATACAATAAAGCCTGTTTGTAATTACTTTATAGGTTTCATGGGGGCGTATCCATTATTAAAAAAAATTAACATAAAAATTGCATAATTTCCATTTATGTTATGCATACTATATTAAAAACCATCATTTAAAAGATACGTTTCTTATTTACTTGATTTTTTTTTTAATGTTAATATTGAAAGGAGTATCATATAATATATAAAACTTAAAACATATATCCTTCAAAATTTCAGTTTTAGACATTCAAATTTAAAAGAGCTAAGGGCTCTCCGGTATATATTAAGGTATTGCTTAGAGAATCAGTTATCAAAGTTCGGAATTTTTCAGTTTTTCGGCTACTTCTAGGCATTATCCTACAAATTGAAATCTAAACAAGTCTGCAGGAATGAGAGAGCACGTTGAACATTTTCAAAAGTGCAATTTTTCGCAGTTTTTTGAGGCTAAAAGTTAAAAAAACTGTTGAAATTATTAAGAAAGCGTGCATAATTGTCTCGTAATCCACTGTCAAAATTTAGAATTTGTAATTTATTCGGATATCCCCAGGTATCGAACATCACCAAAAACTGAATTTTTTCAGATTCAAATTAACGACATTCTAGTTAATTAGGGCATTTTAAGTCAATAGTTTTTCTTTAAAATCTGCCCTTATTTCAAAATTTACTGTTGGGAACTGGAGTACTATAATACTGTTGGTAAATTTATGCTGCTTGATGATGTCAATATTGTTATGTTTAATATTCTAAATCCCTTAACAGAATGCATGAATTCCCAAGACCTCTCACAATTAATTGAGGAACCTACCAGGGTCACGCAGAGGTAACAGACACTAATTGATCCAACTTTTCTAAATATTCAGAATTAATGAATTTCTAAAGGTACAATAGATGTCGAGTTTTCAGTTCACAAACTAGTTTTTTGTCATTTAAGTTGAAAAATGTACACGAAAATTTGTAAAGACTAGGGATTTCATTTACAATTTAAATCATAGGGCTCTAAATAATTATTTCTTTAAGGTGGTAAATAGAAAGAATTTGCAATGTCAAAACACAGCCTTGATGTATAAAAATTTACATAAATTTAGAAATGATAGTTTTCGTTTTGAGTTAGCCACAGTAAATGATGACTCATGAAAACAGTAAAACTCCGTTTTTAATTTAATAAAATCAAACGTACCGAGAAATGACAACATGGCACTGCGCATGTTGAATTATTGTTCCTCAACATTCTTTCCACGGGTATGAACATATTATATTTCTGTTTAGATACATATGTTTCTTAAACAATGGAGGGAATCTATTATATGCCCTCTTAAAAAAATACCATTTAGAAACATTTACCGATTTAACACCTGTTAGTTTATTATGAGTTTTACGACAAAATCCAAGAGAAGGTGGTGCATAGGCAAGTAACAAGTTACTTTTTAAAAAAACAATATTACATTTGATTTTTAAGCAGGATTTCGAGAACATCACAGGACTACCACTGCAATTTTAAATTGTCCAAATTTTGAATTTTAAATTTACTGATAACTAAATTATAGCTATAGATAATGAAAACTTAACGTTCCTCGTATTGCTGGATTTTTTAAAAGCATTTGTCACGATCAGTTACGATGTGTTAAATGCAAAGTTGGACTCTATTGTATTTAATAAAAATAAAAGTATTTAAAAAAAGTTAACTTAAAGATTGTTCAAGTGATTGAAAATAAAAAGGTACAAGCTTTTGCTGATGATTTACAATTGTATTTTAGTTTTGAATTCAAGCAAGCCCTGGAGGTCAATAGTATAATTAACCAAGATCTTAAGAAAATTTACAGTATATCAAAATCTTAAAATTTAAATTTTAATGCAAATAAATCGTATTATGCTGTTTGGTAGTAAAAAGTATAATAACCGTTTTCTTCAGGGTAAATTTAAACTTCGAATTTTCCAAGGGAATATTCCATATACCACATCAGTGCGAAACCTAGGTTTGATCTTTAATACGAACTTGAGTTTAAGGAGCCACGTTGATAGTTTGTTAATAAAATCATATTTTAAGTTAAAAACATTATTCAGGGTGTTATTTAATAAGTGTCCGATATTTCACAGGGTGATTTTTTAAGTATTTTTAGGGTAAAAAGTGCCTATACATATGTGTCGTCTAAAATGCTTGGTTTCCAAGATACAAGGTGTCAAAGGTATATTTTGATTTTTGTTTTTTTTTGAAATTTTGAATTTGTCCTTAATATAGCTTTTACTTGTAGAGGATGCTATGAGAATAAAAAAATAAAATTATGGATCAAAAGTTGCAGGCAGTTGGAACCACGTTCAAGAATTACCTTAATTGCCTGGAATTACAACTACAAAAAAATATATTTGGAATTTCAGGCAGTTAAACACAGATCTCGAAATAACTTCAGGCTCAACAGGAACCAAAGAAAAAGTAAAAAAAAAAAAAATTAAGGCTCTAAAATTCCAGGGAGTTAGGACAAATTCTGGGACTTACCACAACTGCCTGGAATTACAAACATCATGGATTAAAAATTTCAGACAATTTTACCGACGTTCTGAACTTTAAAAATAAAAATATGGAAATTCTAGGCAAATGAGATAGTTCAACTGCCTGGAATTAAGAAATAGTATCTTTTATGACTTATCCTACTGTTGATGACTATTAGAATTCGTTCTTTGTAAAGATGGTTTAGAGCTAATAGAAGAATATATGAAGAAATACAGTATTTTCCAATTTTGAGGTGCAATTTTACTTTTAGAATAACCAAACCTGATAAGGTTCGCTTGTAAAATGCTAGTCTACTAAAAGGATGCATTAAAAGATTTCAAATAGAAGAAAGAAAAGTCGGAAAAGTCTGGAAAAATGCGAATATATCAAAAAAATTTAGTGTCATAAGGTTAAATATTCTCCTTATAATTAAAAAATAAAGAGATAAATAAGAGCTCCAATGTAATTAAGAAATAAGTTTGGTAATTTTCGATTTCGGTATTCATAATGCCTTTAGGGATGTACATATGTCTAATCTGTAAATTTAGAAATCACAAAATCCTTATATTTCTAAGCAACTTCTTATATGGCTCTTAAAGGCACATGACTTCTTGTACAATTTCGTATTATAATATTATTGGTCAAGAAATGAATTCCTTAATTCTCTTTACGTGAAAAAGTTACTCTTGTAGAACGATTAATAATAATTCAGGAAGTTTCCAGAGTACGCGAATCATTAAGGTCGACTATTTAAAATCTCAAATATTTCGAACACGGTTGCTCTTAGCGACATCTAATAAAATACCTTTTTCGCGTAAAAATAAATAACGAATTAATTTCTGTTACGAAAAATATAATATAAGGTTTTACAAAAAGTCATGAGGCTGATAGAAGACATGTAGATAGTGCCTTCTAAGTAAGACCTAAATTAAGGACAAGTTCAAATTTTTTATGTCAAAAAACCCCCACGTATTATTGTTTGTTCAGAAATCGGAATTATTTAGGAAATTACACAAAATCAACAAAAAAATAAATAAATCATCTTTAATACCATGTATTTTCAAAACCAAGCATTTTAGATTCCACCTATATAGGAAAAATGACCCTACGCCATATTGAACTCTTAAATAACAACCTGTATACTAGTAGAAAAAACTAAACTAACTTTAAGTTATTAAAAACTTTGTGAACCTGTAGTTTTTCTGATTTTTATTTCTACATGTTTTGTGTATGGTCCCTGTTTAGATTTACTAACGAGAACTCGAATGCAAAGGGTGCAGCGTACATGTGGTCAATTCGTGTTTGGAATCAGAATGTAGGAGCCAATTTTCCGGAGAATGAAAGTATTGCGTTGGTTACCGACTTCGAAAATATGGGAACTGCATCTCATAACGTAAACTAATTTTAACTAATACTCCTAGTTGTTTACAAATTAAGTTAAAATATAGAAACGAGATCCATGATATGAATAGTTTAGAACGGTCGTGTTTTAAAGGAGTTCTTCGTATATGTTTGTTAAATTTAATAATAATATAGAAAACTCGATAAGGAATTTAACGTCATCTACTTTTAAAAATAAATTTAAAAGTAAACTCCTCACGGACTTTCTTGACTCTTAATTTTTATAAAACAACAAAACATATTGGGTATGATTCTTGATTTTAAATAAAATTTAAAAATTCCTTTTTTTTTAATAGCTAAAAAAAACCAATTATTCCTTCAAATTTATGCAATATTTTCTTTTATTTATAAATATTATGTATTTATTTTAATTCATCTTTTAATTAAATAAAAGTTTTTTCAAAGTTTAAAGGTTTTTTAAAGCAATTTTCAAATGATTTAGCTAGTAATAGAGACATAATAAAAAAAAGAATAAAAATGTAAAAAGGTTTAATTTTCATTCTTATATCACTACCTCAGTCTAAAGATACAAAGTTCTTGTAACTCCATCTTAATCTGAGGCACTATAAAGAATGTAATTAAAATTATGTCTTCATGGATAATGGTTGGATTCATGCCAAAAATAGAGCGTTCGAAGACAAGCAAGTTATTTTTATTTTGTCAATGTTTTGACCTTTAAAAGGATATCCTCAGGGCTTAAATATATATGATTAAATGCTTTGCACTTCAGGGAAATCTTTACAAAATTAGAGTAAGATCAGATGTTCAGTTTACGTGTGCTAATCGTTTGAAGCAGGTGATCAAGCCATTACAATAAATAATAAAAAAAGAAGAGATTTCTACGGTTTAAAACTGCATTGAATGCTGCTCATAGTAGTTTTGTGCCAACTCTAAAGCTGTTTGCTTTTAATAAACGCATTTAAACATAGTCATATATCAACTAAACATGAAGCACGCTCGGAATGTCTATTTGAAGTAGCTAGAACAGGTGGCATAAAAAAATGTTGTATTGTTAATAACCGTCAACTAATGAAAGTTCATAAAATAGCTGAATATGCAGGCATCTCAATTAGTGATATTACAATATTTTCGCATCATTTATGTCTGAAAACTGTGTGCTAGATGAACAAACTGATTCGAAAGATCAATTTTAATTCACTTTAAATAATAACGTTTCTTTAACTCCTTTTTAAATGTTAAAAATTTATAAAAAAGAGTAAACAAATAAATACACAAGAAGAGAAACAACAGAAGGATAATTAATCTGTTAAATTAATTGTTGTTTATAAAAACTTAATTATGTTGAAATTTAGCAAGAAATTACAAAAAGAAAACAATAATAAGTACTTATGAACTTTATATTTTTGGCTTAAATCTAACCTGTTTTTATACATATGTAATTCTTTATTTTAATTTCAAATTTAATTTTTGAAATTTTTTACATAAATATTTTACTCTAAAAACATATTTTTTTTGTTTGTTAATTTTGCTTGTGAATTTAAAGAACAATTTTTAAAATTTTGTAAAAAAAATTTATACATTGTTTATTATTAATAACAATTATATTTTATTGTTGCAATATTTAATTGAATTATTGATTTTTTAAAACAATAATATCTAATGACTGTATACAAAAATTGGTCAATATAAACAGCTTGGAAATTCGTTTTCCTAATCGGTCTGTATTACGTTTACTAATCAATCAATATTAATAAATTATATTTATTTTTTGTATTTCTTCATGTTCAAATTCATTAAAACTTTTTCATAAAAGAATAATACTTTTGATAAAACCTATTTATAATATTTTTTTTTTCATTGAACTTTTTTTCAATATATATACTATTCACACAGTTCGTGCATCAACTTCCAGCCAATTAGCAATGGCCAAAAGGAAACCAGGTCCAATAATACAACAGTAACTCACCGAAAAGTTTCCGTTAGTCGAAAGTTAGTAGAATTGGAAGCTGTGTAACACAATTATCTGAAGGAAGGAGTTTAACGTGCCCGAGGAAGCGCTTTCGGGAGCCAAATCTAGCACTGTTTGTGTCTTAGATAAAGGAAACGATAACTCGATAAATAAAATATATTTTATCGGGTATATAAAACTATACCAACACAAAATTTATTGATTTCCGCTTGAGGACTTCTCGTACTTAATCCCGCTCTTAACATAATAAAGTCTTTAAAGGAAACTAAAAAAGTGAGATGCTATAAAATGGGAGTTTTAGATGCTCTCATCATGTCGAGACTTTCGGCTATAAAACTTTGAGTCGTTTTGGGGTTTTAATCTATGGAAAAATTCATTAAGTCTCTTAATTTTCTCTTAATTATAAGAGTGCCCCTCTGGATTAAACAATAAACTGACCACTTCAGAAACTTCGTTGGTTTTGACTGAAAATAGTCCATTCTATATAAATAAACTATAGAAAAACCTAAGGGACATCATGATTGCGCAATATTACCCTTCATATATAGGTCGCATGTCAAACCGCTTCAAAAGGCATTATGTGCACAGGGAGCCATTTCACGGGTCCATAAACATTCCGGAGTCAAAGGTTCGAGCTATTAATCAAAATGCACGTCGATCGCGTGCGAGCGAAACTGGAAAACCTTCTGCTTTAATATTTTGCTATAAAGCAAATGTATTCTGCTTTAGGAGTAGTCACTTAATGTGTTTATTTTAATTAGTGCTTAAAAGATAAATTGAGGCTATTTGGAGGGCTTTGGCAAATAAACCATAGAGAGTTGGATAGTGATAAACAAACATGAAGCGAGGAAATTAAAAAAATAAATAAATCAAGTTCAAGCATCTATATTATATGTACACAAATTGCTCAGTTGGAAGAGGAGTAACAGAAGACAAAAAGTACAAGTTTTATATAACAGGGGTTTTAATTTTTATATTATTATATAATTAATGGGAACTAAGAGTATTTCGCTCATCCTTCACTAAATTTATTAAAAATCTATTAATCCGACATGTTTCGGACATATAATAGGTCCATCGTCAGGGATAATATAAAAGAACCAAGAAAACTTATAAGATATAGAATAAAACTAATTTTTAAGTTCTTAAATTACAAAAGGTATTAAAATTACTTACACAAATGAAAGATTTCTGTCAATACATCTTATAGCTCTAGTGCCTCAAGCAAGGTCAAAAGGTTAAAACGACTAAAAATTAATAAAAATAGTAACTACAATAATGATAAAATGCTTAATTAATTAACAAATAATTGGACGTGTAAGGCATAAAACTTATTGACCTATTGTCTTCATTATGTAGTTTAAAGTTTTTTGTAAATCCAGGTTTTGTCCCATTTTCATGTATCTTAATGTAAGTTATATCTTATGCCTTTAATGTTCAACTATTTGTTAATAAATTAAGTATTTTATCATTATTGTAGGTGTCATTTTTATTAATTTCTAGTCGTTTTTACCTTTTAACCTTCTCTAAGGCACTAGAAACCTAAGGGAGGTTAGTATTATTATGAAAAACTTTTGCAAATTATTGATATGGATCAATCTTTGGCCTTGTCTTGGCAGTGTCATTCTAAGAGTTGAAGATCTTGGAGGATGATTTTTCGACTTGGTAAGAAGGTCAACCCTTCTAGGATTTTCTCTAGTTTTGTCATTTGTTATTTCAGAATTTTGAATGTAAGAACAGGGAGACTATATTTGTTAATGGCCCACATAACATTCCCTCCATTCAATTCAAATTTCGTGAGCTATTTAATTCGTTATTTATCTTGTTTAGAATACTGGAACTCTAACCCAACTTTAACATACTTTTAGATTTAAACCGATTTATTTTGTATAAGAACATTATAATTATTTTTTATATGTTTAGTTGTTAGTGTAGTTTTTTACCACAAACAAGGTGTTTCATCTTTTGCGTTGTCAGCTTTAAAGTTTGTATATTTGTAACCATTTTAGAAGATAAATAAACTTCTTCTTATTATTTTGTTATTATTATTATTATTAATATTATTATTAAATTGTATGTAGTATATTGTGGTTTGAAACTAAATTGTGCACTAAGTATTGTAACGATCTTAACAACCGCGAATATACCAAGTGTTCTCGTCCGTCGCCTAGACCCAAAGGTGCGACAAAGATGGAGCAAGCAGCAGACATACCTCGCAGCATCTCGGAACACATGTAGGAAATTGGCGAATGTTTCGGAACAGTGATTGGGGCGACTTTTATATCGAAATAAAGAGTGTGTACTAAATATAGTGTAAATAAATGTTTTTGGTAGTCTTAAGTCATTGTGCTTTGTGTGTACGTATCTAATAATTGTGTTATAAGTGGGTTATAGTCAGTTGATTATTTTTGTGTGTCGACTATTTCCATTCACAAAAGCTGAATTATTCAAATCAATATCATTACCATTATTGAGAAAGAAATAATTTATAAATATATTTATTTTTATTTTTGGAGCTGATAGTCTTTTACACATAATAGTCATTTATGCACTTTTTTGTGAAATAAATTTTATGACTTATTCTTTTTTATTTTATAAATAATTACATCTTCTCCACTACGACCTGTCTCATATAATATATATTAATCCTCAATATAATATGTATAGTGTTCAATTTTTCAGTTACCCAATTACTTGTTATATGAACTCTGCACATCTTACTAATTACGCCTCTGTACAACTCATCTGCCAAATAAGTTTTTGCAAGTTGACGTCTGTAGCTAACCATTTCTACTCAAGTTCAAGGAATTCAAATTTGGATATATTAACTATAAAAAATTGTCCAAACTTACTTATTATTTAACTATTTAAGAATAACAAAGACAAACATTCTTTGATAATAAATACATTTTAAATTTATTGGCTGTCAAACATTATCCTCCAGTTAAACTTAAGTAATTTTGCGTATCCGTAGACTCGTACAAGTTTAAATTTCGAAAAGTTAGTAAATGGATATTGCTAATTAAACCGACACTTTGTAATATTCCCATTGTGAAACATTTAAGTTTCGGCTTAAGCGTTCTTCGAAGAAACTTGCGCGCCCGAGGTATTTAAGAAAACACTTTGCCAGTTATATAACGTAAGGCGAATGACTAAATAATATGTCTTGATAAGAAAACGATTTAAACTTTGTTTTAGGGAAACTATACCGAACTTACGCTTAATTAACATTTTATTTTAAGTGAGTGCAACGGGTTGATTTTCATGGGTTATTTTTTTTTAATTTATTTTAGAACAAGGATACGCGAACACAACAAAAAAGAAAAATACATTTCAAAGGATTCAGAGGATATTTAAGACTGCACATAGAAAAGAAAAACACGGATCCAGTTCTCCCAGGCATGGCAGGGCGGTTACTACAAAAGGTGTCCCTCAAAGGGTAAGTAATTCTATAAGTTTTAGTATGCTAAAGTCTCTAATGAATTCTTTTAATGTCTTTTTGTAGTCAAGTTTCAAAGTTTCAGTCAAAAAGCTAATGCCTGCTTATGACTTGTCCAACACACTATTTTTTCTTCAAAAATTAAATAAAACGAACCCTATTAAATGGCAGAAATTGGATTTAAGTTAATTTTGTGAAAGGGCTATAAATACTCTAAAATATAGCGACAAAGGGTAAAGCTTGCCATACCAAAATAACCACTAAATGGATAGAATATCTTCGGAAATTGAAAATAAAAAATCTTAGTGTAATGTAGGTGTAAATTTATAATCCTACAAATTTCAGTATAAAGATCTCAATATTTAATTTGTTACTAATTAATTAAAATTATAATTGAAACCCACTAATCTTTTATAACTGTCTATAATTAATTAATATCAGTTTTATGTGAAGTATTTTTTATGCTCACTTGAGCGCAATACTGATTTGGTTTCTATAGACTTCTAAGATCCCTACTGTGATAAAGACTCTCTTTTATTCTTAAAATATAATTTTTCACAGTGATAGGAGATTTTTTTACTGATTTGAGGTTGATATTTTTGTTCATATAATAATTTTGTGTTTTAAAGTGTTTCATGCCTTTAAAGAAAATAATAAATTAAATATCCTGGCCTTAAATCATGGGCTTCTATAATCACAGCTGTAATGAAGATTGTAGTTTTTAATATTTTTTATCAGATCACTGTTAAGATAAATATTTCTCATGCCTATAAGAAAAATCATCGAATTTTTAAAATCCAATGATTTTTTTATCAAATGAATGAATTAAAAATATTTTTATTTAAAATTTTTTATTAAACATATTATTTATTTAAAGTGTGTTCTTTATTTAATGAAAATTTTATGAATAGTCTCCTTCTCTCGAATTTTCTGTCAAACTTTGGTAATTTTTACTAGTTTAAACCAGTTTTTATTTTTACATTGGGTCTCACTACAGATTATATTTTTTTGCCTAAATTAAGGAATTTTTAAGTATTAAGTATAAATTATACTTGTAACGCCCTATTTTTGTTAAGTTAGAAATTATTTCTATTTTTAAAATTTGTAAAATAAATTATTTTTCAGTTTTTGGTTTCTACCTGTCTTTTTAAGTTATGGTGTATTTTTCAATAACAATCTTCCTACAAAAAGTTGAGATGGTATTACTTTGGATGATTTCAACGTTAATTATTGTGAATAGATCTACTAGAGTTATAATAGAATATAATACTTTAATTGGTTATTTTCCAATTAACGAGCATAATCTTTCTATAAAGTTTCATGTGATTAAAGTACCTCATATCTCAGATCATCGACTTCTTTTCTGTCTTCTTAAATTACCAAAAATTATTCAAATTACGTTAAAATGTTATACAGGGTGTTTGGCAGAGGGTTATCCAAACTTAGTGAGCATATAGATAGGCTCAGACAGAAGATATTTTCTTAATAAACTTGTGTTCTAAAAGTCTCGGGTTTTTTTATATCATTGATTTTGTGTTATTTTCAGGATTTTCAAAAACTTATGCCTTTTGACATCTTTAAATTTTTTCAGCATGTTTTTCACGTTTTTTTTTACATTTGTATTTAGTCTGTAATGTATCCCGAATCTAAAAAAATCAATATCAAGGACAAATAATACCGAAATATTTCATTTTGAGCTCAAAAAGTTAATACAAGTAGCAAAAAAAGTTAACTTTATATTTTATTATAAAAATTTTTTATCTTTATCTATTTAAATTTATAAAGTTATAAATCACTGCTAAGTTCATTATTCTCTTTAATTTATAATATTTTTTCACTGATTTCAGAATTTGGGCTGATAGAAATCAATCTTTTCTGTTACTTTTTTTTAATACTGACAATGAAAAAGCGTTATAAATTTCACGTAGATTATCAGATAATTGAATTTCGTTACTCATTCCAGGTTGGGATCGATGCCCAGATAAATAATTCATTTTATTTTATGCGATAAATATATATGAGATAAAAGCTTTGTGTTTTTTTTTAATGGATTTAAGAAAAAATATAATAGTTTTTTTAATTACTTGAGAAAAATCATTTAATTTTTTTATTTCGGTCCAGTTTTATCATCACTGACAAAGTTTTATATTATGTTTCTCGAAAGTATAAATATAATAATAAAATTTATAGGCAATGCAAATTGCATTTTATGTTAAAAATACAACACTAATTTACAGTGCAATAATTGTATTGATGTATATTTATGTAGATAGCCTTTAAATTAAAAAATAAATTAAAATTATTCATATTATAAAAAAAATTCATGTATTTGACATAACAAAGTAAAAATCCGGCCCTGAAAAATATCTAATTGCATATGCAGCACTTCTTACCATTACAAAACTATACGAGTAGCATAGAACACAAAAGACGCCTCGAGGAAATTCCAATGGAATTTTCCGGGCCATTTTACGGCAAACGCATCCATAAACAAGCCAAAGGGCCCCTTCTTTCCTAACCGTCATTTTGCATAGTTAAATTCCCTAAATAGCCAAACTTTCCGCTCGCGCTACTGAAAAAGATTTACTTTTATTACCCCCGGACTATCTAGGAGTAGAATGGAACACTGTTGTGTGGTTTTCCGATGGTTGTTGCGTTATTATATGGTATTATTAAGGAACGGACTAGGAATAAATATACAGTTTTTATGTAAAATGCAAAAAACTTACCAAATTTAATACTAAAAATGGTAAAAGCAGTTTAAACAAATTCAAGATTAAGGAATTTCCTTAGCGATGGGAAGTGAGAAGTCCGTAGAGAGCTAATATTTTTTTAGAAACAATTAGGTGTACCATCAGGCTTATAGCAAATTTATTAGGTAATTGAACTATATTTTCATAATCATTAGTGACATATAAATCAGTAATTAAAATTAACACCAGCAGAAGCATTGGTAAGAATGTTGTGGGAAGGTCTATTATCATTATCATCACTATATGTATGAAGAATTTGAATATACTGCTTACACAAGTTTGCTATATCTTGACAAAAAGCAGATTTGGTCTCTATAATGAAAAAAGTTGAGCAAACTATGGCTGAAATATTGATTATTTATAAATTATCTTTTAATGAACCATCAATGCCTCTCATATAATTACTATAACAAAATGGTGAAAGATAATTACGTTTAGCTTTTAGGTGAGAGAAATATATATATAGGTTTCATAAGAGGGCTCAGTAACAAATGAGCAGTTTTTCTGCTGTATCTCTGTAGTGAGCTTTTTGAGGTCTAAGAAAAATCATTTAGAGATGTAGTATGCTGTTATGTAGTATAACTTGATGTTGTATATTTTCTTATTGGAACATAGTAAGCTATATCTATAAATAAAATTTCATGAAAGTTCCCAGTAGATACATTGAAGTCATTATCAGCCAATCAATTCTGGCAGTTTACTGAAGCAAGGAAATGATTCAGTATCCATCATACCTCCCATCATACCCAAGATCTTTTTTCTTTAAAATATTAGAAAATTGAAGGTGACATTCAAAGCAAAGTGGTGAATGTATGAGTTAAGAAGCAGATCACTTGCTTTCAGTATACGGAGCATTTTGACATTAGAAGGTACTAAATCCAGAAATACATTTTTGCTGTTAGGTATGAAAATATGTTGATAAAACTTTAAAGAATCCAATGATTGAGCTGCGTGAATTGCTGCATCCTTTCCTGGATACTGGACTAAAGCATACTTATCATTGGACCATGCAGCATTGGTAAGTTGAAATCACCAAAAACATAAATGTTGCAAGATGTGTGATGTGACCCAATGGATTCAACACTCTCATAGTAATGATTATACAGAGTGTCCCAGCGAAAACGAAACAGAGCTATTTTCGGTATGAAAAAAATTTTCTTTTTCAAAAATCTCGGACACGTCGATTTTATTTTTGAGGGGGACAACTTTTCCTTACCAAGGCACCCTCATACCAGCAACCCCCTTCGAGGGGGTGGAGTCACCCTCAAAATCCTAAATGGAAAGAGGGGTCGTATGATACCTTATTTTAAAGGTCTTTTAATTCTGAATATAACTGCCAAATTTGAAGTGGCTAAAATTATTTCTCTGGATAAAACAGCTTGTCAAAATTGCGGAAACAGCGAAAATGAAAAAGGTATTATGGACTCTTTTTTGGATAATATTTTTAAAAGAACAAGGAAATCCTATTTTCGAAGGGGTCACTTATTAATTAAGAGGCCACCTAATACCTGGAATCCTTTACGAGGGGTTGAAAGCACCCCTTAAATCTTAAACAGAAAGAGGGATCGTGTTATACCTTATGTTGAAAGCGTTTTCACTTTAAATTTAAATGGTGACTTCTGAGTGACTGGTGGATTTCTTCTGGATATGAAAGCCAAATAAAATTCTAGAAAAAATGCTTTAAATAAACCTTTATGCCTGAAACCCTTTCTTACAATTTTTTTTATTGGATCATTAAAACATGATTAAAAATTTATTAGTATTGTTAATATTATTGTTATTACACCTTATCAGCATATCATAAATGAGAACAAAATACCAAATAAAATGCAAACACAAGTATCTGAAGAATTTATTTAGCTTGCTAAATATCATTGGTACTTTTTTCATAAAGCAGCATTTATTTAAATAGTTTTAAATTATTACCCAGTCTTTTACGTGTTGAAACACTGTTAGCAATGGTTTATTCTACTGCAGAGAGGGTTGAGGTGATAGAGTTTTTCTTTCGACATAACAATTGTGCCAATAGAACGGTACAAGAATTTAATGACCTTCATCCAGAAAAACGAGTCAACAGAAAATACGTTCTAGAAATAGTTGCTAAATTTAGGGAATCTGGCAGTGTCTTAAATAAAAAGCGTGAGGTTCAAAATGCTGTTGTTATCAATGAAGCAATGCAAATAACTGTCCTAGGTCAACTTCATGCCGAGCCAGGAATAAGTGTCAGAAAATTGGCGACGAGTAAGCAAAAGTAGTGTTCATAGGATACTTAAGCATAATAAATTCCATGCTTACAAAATTCATCTGGTGCAAGAACTGAATGAGGACGATTTTGACAGACGAGTGCAATTTTGTGAATCGCTTAGTGATATGATAACTGTTAATCCGCGTCTTATTTATAACATTTGCTTTTCAGATGAATGTAGTTTTGTTCTTAATGGCAACGTAAATCGTGATAACTGCCGCTACTGGTCAAATGCAAATCCGGGCCAGTTTCGTGAAGTTCATACCCAGTTCCCTGAGAAGTTAAATGTTTGGGCGGGAATCTTGGGCGGCTCCATTGTTGGTCCGTTTTTTCTGCCCGGAAATTTGAATGGAGAAATGTACCGAGATCTCTTGGAAAATGCCGTATATCCACGAATAGTAGAAATAATGGAAGGCGGAAATCATTCTGATGATGATCAAGTCGTTTTCCAACAAGACGGAGCGCCTCCACATTATGCTGCTGGTGTGAGGCAATATCTTGATGAGATATTTCCTGATCGTTGGATTAGAAGGGGAGGACCTTTTATGGAATGGCCAGCTAGGTCACCCGATTTAACCCCATTAGATTTTTTTATGGGGGCATTTAAAAACAAAAGTTTACGCTACCCAACCAAACACCCTAGAAGACTTACGCCAGAGAATTATAAATGAGTGTCAGATGATAACACCTGAAGTTCTACAAAACGTCAGGCATCGTTTTGAGCAAAACCTGTATTCCTGCATGGAAGTAGCGGGGCACAATTTGAACATTTAATAAATTGACGTAATTCAAATAAACTTGTTTTATTTAAAAGACACAAAAGGAAAAGGGTAGGTATTTCTTATCTCTCCACTTTTACTGGCAGTAAAGATATTTCTTGCTATTTTTATATCCTCAAGATATCCATCAGTCCCTCAGAAGTCACCATTTAAATTCAGAGTAAAAAGGCCTTCAAAATAAGGAATGACACGACCCCTTTTTTATTTAAGATTTAAGGGGTGCTTTCAACCCCTCGTAAGGGTTCCAGGTATTAGGGTGGCCTCTTAATTAATAAGTGACCCCTTTGAAATTAGAACTTCCTTATTCTTTTAAAAATAATATCCAAAACAGAGTTCAAAATACCTTTTTCATTTTCTCTGTTTCTACAATTTTGACAAGCTGTCATATCCGGATAAAAAATTTTAGCCACTTCAAATTTGGCAGTTATATTCAGAATTAAAAGACCTTTAAAATAAGGTATCACACGACCCCTCTTTATATTTAAGATTTTAGGGGTGATCCCACCCCCTCGAAGAGGGTTACTGGTATGAGGGTGCCTTGGTAAGGAAAAGTTGTCCCCCTCGAAAATAAAATCGACGTGTTCGAGATTTTTGTAAAAAATTTTTTTTTTCATATCAAAAATACCTCTGTTTCGTTTTCGCTGGGACACCCTGTATAAAACCATAGGAGACCAGTGGAATGTATACAGCACCAACAATAAATTTGTAGCTACCAATTTGGCACAGGAATAGGGTTACTTATTTTATTGGGTATTACGTCACTTATAGCAAAAATCAATATAGAAATTACTATCTCACATCTCAAAACTTAAAAAGAAGAAGAAAATAGACCTATTCACGTATTTAAAAAAAAAATATATTTACATCTATTTACATATATATATATATATATATATATATACATTGTAATTCGATATAAATATCGATACACTTAATTTAAGTTCAATAAGTTGTAAATACAATACTTTACTTGAGGTATAATGGATTTTTTTATATACCTAGGACCTGAGGTTTAATCTAATAATCTCTAAAATCATTTCTTCTTTTTAATATCTTACTCCTAAAGACCTAATTTTTAAAAAAATACCTAATTTGAACCAACGTTTCGATAGTTTTATCTGCTACCGTTATCAAGGTAATTAAAGTAAAATTAAATTAAATGAAAAATATAAACAAAATATACTTATATTTCAAACCTCCTGCTATATAATAATTCCGTTAAAACTCCTTCCTAATTAATGGTTTAATATGCCATATCTCATATTTTTTTGACATTATAAAAGTGACCAAGAGAAAATGCTCGAAATTATTTTTCCGTTTGAAATTTGGCCAATAGGGGGCGTAATTGAAAGGTCAATAATTCAATTCTAATTTTCTCCGAACAATAGCACATTAAAGTACTTCTTTTAACATAATTAGAAACCTTGGCGTATCGATCTTCATAAAATAAAGAAATGTAGTGAAAGTGTAATTGTCTACATTGGCTAAAACATAAAAAAAATTTCCACGCTTACTGAAACACTCTGTATAAGTAAAATAAAATAAGTAACTCATTATGAATTCGTCACAACAATACAGATTTTACTTACAGGACATAGAGCTGCTCTAAACCATCCTTCATTATTGAGACAATGTAGATGGACAACTTATTATTAACAAAAATTAGAACCCCCATCACTAGATTTCTTGCCAGTCCTAGCATTCCGAAATAGCTCAAATTTATTTCACATAAGTCCACTATCAGATATAGTATTGTTTAAGTTACTTTCAGCAAAGATTTAAATGTCATAAATGCCACATACTCTAAACCAAATTAATTCCATGATTTTGGGCCGCTTAATGGTGTTGCTGTGAGTTTTTTTCTTTGCAGTCAACAACCACTGGTATTCCTACATGATACCTCATGGGATTTTTTGAGATTTTTTAATAATTTTGATATGAATATATTTTATAACAATAATTTATTATTTGATTTTAAAGCAAGTCTCACTATGTTGTCATTGCAAATAATTTTTGTAGGTTTATGCCTACTATTTAGGGTTTTACCAAGACGATTCACCTTATCAATTGTCGATGTCTCTTGAAGCTGTTTAAACACAGCTGATATACGAACTCTATCATATCCTAATCCGATCATCAAGAGAAGGAGAATTAGGAGATTCCTGGAAATTAATTATCGTGAGGTATTAGCACTTTCAACACGTTGTTGAATTTCGTAAGGAGTATTGACAGTCTAAAACTATTAGAGTGGAGAGAACTAGGTTTATTGTAACAAGTTTGTCTTTCAGCAGTTTAATTTCTTCCTACATATGTGTCATTTTCTTTGCAAGGAGAGTGACACTTTTAAAGGCATCTCTGCATAAATTGCAAACCACTCTTGATTCAGAAGTTGAAAGACTAGAATACTTCAGGCATTTGAAATAAAATATGTACCACATTTTAAAGCCATTGTAACCTCAAGTTCTAATCCATTATTTAACCAATCCTTGAATATTTTGTAAAAAATGATTATCAATTAGTGAAGAACTTGGATAAAATAAAGATTTTATAAAGCACAAATGTATAGAAACACATTCATAGTTAAAATAATTAAAAATGATTCTATGTTTTTCAAAGCGTTATGTTATACCAATGAACATTTTAGATCATTTAAGAGAAAAATTAAGTATGTTTTCTACAGCTAAAAAAAATCTAGTTGAAAATCTGATTTTTCCTACACCGACAATAAAAGAACATAAGTGTTTTATTTATTCCAAATAGATAATTATTTAAAATTAATGCTAATATAAATGATTCATTTTTTGTTAATTATTGAATCATATTCTAAATCAATGAACCTTTGATATTCCTGCTTAAGCTGTTCTTTATTTCCAACTTGATAAAAGTAATATAATATTGTTTGCATAATTTTGTGCATAATTATTATTTCTTAGGGTAATGAACTACGTCAAAATTACTAATGAGAATAGTTTATTTAAGCCAATATTTTAAACTAGCAGTTTTAAAAACGTCTGATTTTAACCACTTCTTTTCATTTAAAAATATTTAGAAAGAAGAATTAATTATCAGTGTTTTTTCTGCTAAAATAAATGTTTAGGCCTATTTATTTTCTTTCTTAATGCTAATCCCGGAATTATGAACAAATTTATTTATTTTTTTCATAATTTCGTTCCATCCTTTTCTATCCTAGGCTAGTTGTTTAGCTTCATGTAACTCTTAATTAATCAGTATCTTTGTCTGATTCACCAAACGGCTTGGAAATTTCTTCTAGGTCTTTTTCGTCAACTCTGTGCTCAATTTTTTCCATCGTACTTTTTCTTCTGGCAATGTAATGACATATTAACTGTATTTGTGTTCAAATGTTGAAGTATTTCTTTTGTATTTGTTTAAGCAGCCTTTCTTTTACTTTGAGTTATTGTAAACTATACCCATATTTCAAAAGCCTTTATTTTTTAAATAAATACTAAAGAAAATATTAGCAAATAATTTTTTTAGTGTTGAGGATTACTATTATAAATAATATTCTATAATCGTCTCTCTAGAGTTAATTTAAACTTCCTTACTTGATTTTGATTAAATTCGTGGAGTTTTAATACGTGAGTACCTAAAATTCCATATACAGTGTGTCCAACGTAAGGATGTCTATCATGGGGATCTCGGCAGCTATAGGAGATACGAGGTTGATTAAATCAGAGAAAAGTTGCGCATTTTAGAGCCTAACAATTAACAAACCACCGTTTAGAAAATTTTAAAATTTTGAGTAGTTCCGGAGATATTCGAGAAAAACCGAAATTTGCCGATTTTGTTTTTATTTTTTTCTGACGTTATTTAAAGAGATATGGAAAAACAAAAGACACTTTCTCATGGCCACTTTTCGAGCTCTAAAAAATAACATTGCGAAATTTTTCGTACGACGTTTCGTTTCGAATAAACCATCATCAACTTAATTTTTTTATATGGTGCGTAAAAAAATTACACCCTGTATAAAATAGCATATTTTTTTACGATTTTTGGACGATATATAACACAGATTTTATAATCTAATAAACAAGATTTGTAGGAAAAATGTCCGTCTAGAGAGTAGCAATATACTTCTCAAAAAGAACTTTTTTCATTTTCTTTTTATAAAAATATTACAAGCTTGACTTTAATATATTTTTCAAAAGCGGTGTAAATAATATTTTTTGAACAGATCTCTCCTACGGGTAATATAAATATGGTCAGGTCTTCAGGTTTTAACAAAAAGTTCCATTTAGGTCCTCGTTTCGGATGCATATATGGCTATGGGAATAATAAGTACTTCTCAGCCTAATTTTTTTTTAAAGTAAGTAAAATCCTTCCTTATTTGTAATGAGAGACCCCTGGTTTATGAAACTATTTACTACGAAGCTCCCAATTTCATTAATGTATTGAAAATTGTTCTGTGGTCTGCTAATATTCATGACTGTTATCTTACTCGTATTAAGCTTTATCTCATACTTTTTGCTTTTCTTTTCCAGACTTTTCATTATGTTTTTCATTTCTTCTTGGTTTTCATAATTAATGTCGGCATATCTCAGGTTACTATTTTTCTGCCCTCCAACTATATCCCAAACCTTCGTCTGACTAGTACCTTTGGCATAAAGATCTTCCTAACACCGGCATCCTTTCTGAAATTATCGAAATTTGTATTGTTATTTTTTTCCTATGCACTTATTATTTTTTACTTCTTATATATACTATAAGAAGATTACTTCTTATCGATAGGGCGTCCTCATATCCGCTAATATTAACTATAGATGCTGCCATTTTACTTTGTCGAAGGTCTTTATGTAGTCACAAAGTATATAAATATAGGGGTGTTAAATTCATAAGTTTTTTTTGATATTAGGGAAGTGTTCTTTTGTGCCTATTTCAAGGATAAATTCTGCTTGCTGTTTTGATATTTGGTGCAATAAAAAAGATTTCAGTCTTTCGTGTATTACATAGAGTATAACCTTATTTGCGTGTGATATTAATGATAATTTTCCAGAATTGTTGTACTCTAGCAAAGCTTGTTTTTTAGTATAAGGGGAAAATGGATATTATACAGTTGTCGTGCTTTAATTTCAGGTATATAATACCTACTCCAACCTCTCCTGTCTCTTATAAAACCTCTGCTGTGATCTGATCTGGGCCAGGAGATTTTCTAACTTTAAGCCTTCTAATCGGTTTTTTACCTCTGACTTTACAATGTTGGGTTATTTCTGTAACTTAGTCGTGGTTTCCCTATAGGAATCACCTGCAAAAAGACTGTATCTTTTACAATATTTTCTTCAAACCTCCGCAATCACTTTCACTATACATCAAAGTAAATTAAATTACTGCTGAGATAAATAGTAAATTTTTCTCACGCCCATAGAGAAATAGTTCAGGTTCTGTAAAATTTAAAAAAAAATACTATAGCTTTATAAGTGTCACAAGAGATAGCACCTCGTCGATTTGTTTCCTACTTCTAGGTTAAAACAAATTTATTCGATAATTTTTTTAAATTATTGGTAGAATAGATACTTTATTACTTGTACATTAATTAAAAAACAAGATATATATCTTTTTATGCTTAATTATTAAAATTGCTGCTTCATAATTATTATATTTTCTTTTTCGGAACATTGTTAAAATTTCTTAAAATCCGATTTTTAATTTTTTTTTTATCTATTTGAATTTATTGAACTTAAAATCACTGCTAAAATAAATGGTTTAATTGTTCTCTATTAATGAATAAAATTATATTTATTTTATTTCTTTATATTTAAATTGAATTTATTTTTACTGAAGAGGTAAGTTTTGAATTTTTTTCCATTGATTGAATAATTTTTTCTATCTGTTACGGGTTAATCTATGATTAAGTTTAATCTCATAATTTTTTTATTATCATAAGGAATGAACTAGAAAAAGAAAAATTAAAATGAGCTCATTTAAAGGTTAGATTGGATCACTGTATTAGCTACTTAAAGGCCCATCCTATAACATAATGTTTTTTATTTCTAAATGGAAACACCTCATTTTACTGGTATATTAAATAGTGACAATATCAAAACGACTATTGCATAAAAAGCAATGAATTTTTGTTTGTGCTAAATATACCGACCGGTTGAAAATTCATATGCGACAAATTCCGGTTCCGGCGCTAGCGAAACTACCCATTTTATGTAAATTTTTTTTATTGCAAAATAAAATTTGTTATCTAGATTAAAGCGATGGCATTTACATTTTTTGCATTAAACGAACGTTCGAAATGGTTTTCGATATGTCGTTTTATTTTTATTTTTTTTTAAATCGAAAATATAAAATTAATTCTGAAATATGAATAAATTAAATTTGGTATATTTAAACACCTTTTTTGAACCTATTTTTATTGTTTTATATATGCTTGTGTTGTTTCTTTAATGTACTTTTTTAATAGCATTTTGTGTTATATTCATTTGTGTTTTATATAATGCATAGTAGATGTCTTCTTTTATTTTAATGCAAAGCTAAAACCACTAAAATATATATTGCCCCAATGAGATATTTAAAAATATAAATTTTTCTTTGACTAAATTTTATTGGAAAATGGTTTGCTCCAAGAATAGCAAAATTTTGAAAAATATTGTTTTAAGGAAAATATTTATTTATTTCACTTAATATCGAAGAACCTATAAAAAAATTTAGAGAGCTTGCCTCAAATATGAATTTAAAATTCCAAATTTCCCAATGCCAAATTAATTTACATTTAATTAAAAAAACAGTTGCTTCTAGAGGTTTTCAAAAATATATTTTCTTACATTTTAAACGCGTAATAATTGATTTTTTCATTTTGTAACGTAAGGAAGCCAATAACGTATTTATAACAAACCTTAACCTCAATACCTTGCTTAAAGCAAACATTTTTCAATTTCAAGACCCATTTTTAAATTTAGTTTTCCAGGATAAAGGTCGATTTTCGAGATAAACTTTATTCACTAACATTTTTAAGATTAACAATTTCTTAACCGCCCTTTTTATGGCTTTTGTAAAATTCAACATTTATTTTTGAATTTAATTTTCTGGGAAAACTTTAAAAAACTATCTACAAAAATTGATAAGATTAATATTCCTTAGTTTTTTATTTAATAGCTAAAGAGTGTAGAATGCCAAAAACTTTTTTCTTCAATTTATACTTGTCTTTATGTATATTTATGTTTGTCCTTCTATCCTATAAATGAAAAGTTAAAAAGACTATATACAATATTTATATTACCTATATGTCCATTCAGGCTTATTTGAAATTCAAAACGTTTTTGAATTTGATTTTTTAGGTAAATGGTTAAAGAGGAAAATTGTATTCTGGAAAATTGTAACTAATATTTTCTTAAACATTTCTGATATTGTATAGTTGCTGATTTATGGAATAACAGTTTCAAAAATTAGGTTTACAAATATTTGATATTTTCAAAACGCTATGCTAGGGTAAAAACTCTGATTGAATCACAAAAATAATTATTGGAAAATAGCAAATTATTTTACATATAATTTGTAGAATTTTCTGAGCTCTACATATCTTTTAATCATACTATAGGAAAAGCAATATTATTTTATGTTGAAAATTAAAAGTAATTTGTAAAACTTTGACGCTTTACAGTTTCTATACGGATCAATATAGTGGTGTGACCTAATAACGTAATTAGTAGCTAATATTACTCTAAATTTTTTTTCTTTATAGTTTTCCTTATCATAAATGGTTTTCATAGAAAATTGAATAAAGAAAATTCCAGGTACTCAAATACTTTATTTTAAAGCCCCCAGACCATACAAAAAATTACTAATAATACTACTTTTTTGCAAAAAAAAACATGAATTTATAGTACATAACCAAATAAATTGGTTTTCACCCTGAACTTATTAATTATAGATGACGATACGTATTTTAAAAATAGGGTGGGCTATCTATCATCATTTGAGCCTATTAAAATATTCAAGGGAAACCGAATTTGCGTTTATTTTTTTAAATCTACCATTTATAAATATTTCATTGTTCATTAAAATGCAAAATGCAGTTTTAGCCTGTATGTTTTGTTGTAGAGTTATATTGTTTTATTTAGGTTTGATAATCCAAGAAAAAAAAATAAAATTTAAAAAAGTAGAAAAAAGTTGATGATGGTCGCAAGGATTAATAAAAAATCTGAAATTGGTTATTTAGAAAAACAAGAAAAAGATGCAAATATGCATAAAAACGTACTTTTTTTACATACATTTTCGTAAAAATCAGATCAAGCAATAGAAATTGCTAATTATTTTAAAATATCTAATAACCATGTAATAATTTGAAATTTTTCAGATATATAGCGAACAAAATAAACATAATCGTAATATGTTACGGAATCCCGACAACACATTTACAGTATGTTGTTAGTATATGCAAATAAGTTTGCATTTACATTGGGAAAGCGTGGGATTTCCTGCGCCTAATTTATCCGCAAAGTTCGCCCGGAAGAAGACCGTCTCAGTCGGGCAAAATTATCGTTAATGTTCGGTAATTTTCACGAAAAGCCCGAGAAAATGGGGGGAAATGGTCCGAAATAGCCCATCTGATGCCACATCAATAGCGCGGCGGCCCCTTATTTCATAGCCGGGCCCGATAATGGTCGTCGTTAAATTAAGTGGGACGGAACAATAGGAAAAAATTAAATCAGTGGTAGATAAGGAGATTTTTGTACGTTTATATAACCGGAATAATTGTTTAAGGGGAGACCATGAGTCAGTTCTTTGAATTTATTGCGATTTTTCTATGATTTTTGGTTGGAAAAAGTATTTAGTTAATATTCTCAGGAATGTATCATTTACTTGAATGATATGATTGAAATTTAATTGAATTCACACCAAAAATATATCAAATAATTAGTAAAAAATTGATATTTGTCTATCGATAATTTTAGAAATCCATATTTTTGGTTTCTGAGATTCTGGAAACTTTCGTTCTTTAAGTGTGACCATGACTTCGAGATCTTTTGACATTCTGGCAAGTACATCCGCATTTTGCTCTATGTCCATCCATGATATTTCCAACATGCATCGATATGTTCACATTTCGAAAGCTTCCATCATCTTCCATGCCCCAATTTCATAATAAAGAATACTGAAGAAGTAACAACGTAGTGATCGAATTCAAACGAATAGCGACAGACTTTGGCAACACAATAGGGACGACTTCATTTTTTCAAATAATGGTGTGGCTTGTTCAGTTCGGCCACAGACCTCTTCCCAGCTTACTTTTATTTTTTTATTTAGATTTCTATTTATTTATTTAATTATAAAGGAATAAATTTAACATCTCGTTATGCGTATTTTTTTTAAATCGCTCGGACTCTCGGCATATTTTGCGAAAAAAAAAGGGTGCCAATTTCTTTATACCATTTTTGGATTTTCCTTACAATTTTAAATATTTTCTATGTAGCATGTGCTATAGCTAATTCCAAGACTTTTGGAGTTATTCTCATTTAAAATTTGAAAATTGAAAAAAGGTCATGAAGAAAAGGAAATTTTTAAAGTATTTTTTACAACGTTTTAGTCTATCGAAAATAAAGCTTAAACTAAAAAATAATAAAAAAAAATAAAAAATATAAAAATAATTATATTTTAGCAAATGTTCGAAATTTCCTCCGTTAGATAACTGACCATACCCTTATCGATATCTACAAATTCCTGCCGTATATTTCGAATCATTTCGGGCGTTATTCGACGTATTTCTTGACTAATGCGTTGTTTAAAATCATCTAGATTTGCCGATTGGCTTTTAAATACCTCTCCAATAAGGTATGCCTATAACAAAAAGTCTAGTGGTGTTAGATCAAGTGGTCTTGGTGGCCACTCAATAATACCGCTCCATCCAATCCACCTGTTTGAGAAAGTGTCGTACAAATAAGTTCGAATTTTCACAGCCTAATGAGGAAGCACCATATTGTTGGAACCAGATATTATGGTTTGGCAAATCCGGACATTCGATCTCAAGAAAAGGGTAGCCAGAGCTAAAACAAGTTCCTCGTTCAAAAAACTGAGGTATTTCTCACCTGTTAAATTTTTTTTAAAGAAGAAAGACTCGGTAATAAGGTCACCAACAACGTTTATTTTTCGATTGAATTGTGTATGTCCTTTCCTCCTCCAGTGTGGATTTACATCGGACCAGTACCGAAAGTTTTGGGTATTTACGCCACCATTCAAGCAGAAAGTGTCCTCATGGGAAAAAAATTATTTTTCTCTAAATTTAGATTTTCTATACACATTTTGCAAAAGCTCACAAATGTCCTGAACATGACCCAAATAAAAGCCGAAACGTCGGCATTTCTTCTGACATTAAATCACTTTTATTTGCAGTTCTAAACCTGCGAAACTTTTTTTCCATTTCACACTAAGGACGTTAAACTTTATTAATAAGCCTTATTTTTTTTTATAAACATATATCGAGAAAAGCTTCATTTTTAAAACACAGGGTGTTAATATTAAAGGAAAAAAAATTTTTTTCAGCCATAACTTTTTTATTTTTAAAATATTTTTATGAAATTGGATACACGGGTTTTCGAGTTGCAAAATGCGTTTTCTTAATTTGAAAGATTTTTTAAATTTTTTATTAGTGGTTATATCTTAATAACTCACATAATATTAATTGATAATGTTACCAATTTTTTCCGAAGTTGTAGTTTTTAATGAGGTGAACAAAAATTACAAACAATTTTTTCTTATCAGAATGACAGTTTTCGAGGTATAGCTCCTGGAAATTTGCTTTGACGCATAATAGGCTTGGAACTACTTACTCATACTTATGGCTTAATATCTCAGTTATTAATAATCTAACAATCATAAGTATCTTATTAAGAGTTGTAGTTTTTAATGAAATTAACAGTAAGAATAATTGTTCTTGTCAGAATAATAGTTTTTGAGATACCGGGCCTGAAAGTTTGCTTCGACGCATATTAAGGTTGGAACTACTTACTTGCATTTATTCCTTAATATCTTAGTTAATACTTAATTGACCATCAAATTACGAAACCGTCTTACCACTACACTACAACTGTCTTGTAATTTGAGTGTCACACCAAAAGTTCCAACCATCGGACTACGAATTTACGATATTAAGGGTTATGTTCAAAGTGATTAGTGAGATTTACAAAAATCGTACGGTATTCTTAAATGAATATCCGTAAAGAAAAAATTGTACTTCACTGGTCATTGACAAACAAAAATTATTTCTAAACTTCTTCTTCAGTTTGGGGCAAATTTGATTTTGCGCAGTGCAAGGTTCATGTCAGAACCTCCGATGGACTCCGATGGATTTATTAAACAGTCGGTTTTTGAGAGCGAATTCTGAGTTTCCTTGATTATATCTCAGAATGCCATTCATGCTCACTAATTTAAATATTCTGTAAGAAAATTGTTCATTTAATTCAGAGAAAGCTAAAACGAGCTCAAGCCTCTTAGACCAGTCCAAGATGTAAAACCAAAATGACTTATTGCAATGATCACTTATAAGGAATCAACTTTATGCAAAGTACCACTCATTAGTATAAGCAATAACTTATGGTATGCGTAAGGTAGCGCTCTTCCCACAATTTGGTTGTTGTGCAGAAGCGAATAATTAAGCTAATGCTTTTATTTGTTAAGTTATATTGCTAATTATTTAAAGCAAAGAACTTACCATAACTATCAAACCAGAACAAGGTTTAGCAAAGAAATGTTGGCTCGAGATTACTCGAATTTATAGCTTCTAAAACTTTTAATTCTTTTCCTATATTGCGACAGGAATTCACTAGACCTAGTTTTATCAATAAATCTCCAAATGGTTAAAACAAAATTATATTAAGATAGATATAGGTAGCTAATTTGTTTTATTAACATTATTGTTATAATTTATTCTTGTTTTTTTACGTCTTATATCAGATGCATACTGCACATATGAATAATATCTTGTTCTTTTTCCTTTTTATTTTTATTTTAGGATTATAAATAAACTTAAAAAAGGGTAAGACTGAAATATTAATGTGCGCTGTTGTTTAATATTGCTCTTGGTACGGCCATAGCATTACTAAACTATTGAAGTACTCGTAATTCTTATTATGTTATTTAATTTAATTTTATTTAATCCAATTTGATTTGATTGGGGTTTCTGGGAGAAAACTGACAAGTTCACTTAGAACTTCTTGCTCTTGTTAAGTCAGTTGAATATACTGTAGAAAAAATGGTTTAATATATTTGGTACGGTATTCGAGGTACTGCTTTCTCACAAAGAAACAAGAAGTGTCCAAGTTGTTTGATCTCCGATAACTCTAGATGAGTCCAGAAATTCATACAGATCATTTTGTGAAATTCTGTGAACTTCACGTCAGTACCTCAGAATTTATTTACGCTTTACAGCTTGCTCAAGGACCTGAAGTATATAAGACAAGGACACTTCATTTGCTTTTTCTTAATACCCTTGACCTCTGGGAACTTAAAAAACTCCAGTTATCCATGATGAGTCAAACATAATATGGTTCAAATTTTGGTACTAAGAATACCTAATCTTTAATTTTGTTTTTGTTACAAATGACTTAGGCCTTTAAATAGAGCTGGAGATTACAATATATCCAGGAATTCTTCATAACTTAGCTGGCTTCAGTAAAATTGTACTAATAATTATACGAATATTCAACCATTTATAAATACAATGGATCTTATCTCTAGTAATATTTTTCTTTAGGTAGAGCGAATTTCCTGTAGAAAAACTTTTAATTTCCATGTAAACTGACATAGCTGACATAGAACCTTGCATTGTACATAAAAGGATAATGAATCAAATTTGATTTTTATTTTTAAAAATGCAGCGGCGTTCTTTTTTTTTAAGAATATTTAATTAAAAGTCCCGTAAGAGTACAACCGATAAAAAATTTTAAAAATCTTTAATTTTTTTTTACTTAATAGATATTTTTAATACGAAACCTTTTTACCGTTTCTGTAACTCTTAACTAACTTAACTAACGTTACTTTCTGTTTTTGAAACCGTTTCTGTGTGGACCAGACAACAAATAAGAAGAAAAAAAATTTAAACCTTACCTTACATATATTTCTTAAAACTAATGCCTTTTTAATTGCTATTTATTCATGCAATGATTTTTAAGCTCTCTTAAATTTTTTTTCTAAACCTTCTTTAATTTTGTATTTTTTGAAAATTTCTGAAATTTTAAATAATTAAATTTTCTGGCTTTTTTACCAAAAAATCTTTACATAACTTACTTAAATGTTGTTCTTCTTGATCAAAATTAATAAGGTTGAATCTACACAGGGGAAAAGTCATTGTACTACATAATCTAATCTCAAAATGCTTAATGGATAAAAGCACCTATTTTCTTTCAAATTTAATCTCAAAAAATAAAATGAAAACAAACCCAAACTAATTTTGTTGTGGCCGAGGAGTAATTAAGCATTTGAGCTGGAAATACGCTGATATGCCGTGATAACACGGGGATAACAAATTAACTGGACTCACGCCCACACGCGAAGGTGTTGCAAATATACAGGTTTCATATGTCACTGTCCGGAACACCGCACTTGTTTGTATAATTGAAAAATTGAAATGAATAATTTTCTGCTGGAAAACGTGTCGTGAATTGTCACAACGTTTGATATATAAATGTCCGGGGTTACATGCATTTCAATTTAAACTAATACAAAACAAACAATTTAGGACGTTCTAGGGGTTGAAATTTTCTGCTAATTTTTCCAGTTTAATTTGCTTGGATAAATTGAAATATTAGTGTCAATATATTGGTAAACCAAAAATCCACCAAGCATTTTATTAATATTTTTCTCCCAATTATTATTATAACATTTATTTTTATAAAAAAATAGCTGTTATTCAGAACACAATTTAATTGATGGTTTTCCATTAATAGCAAAATAACCATAAAAAAATATATAAATTCTCTTTTTTAACAAATAACATAAAATGATGCACGTTTTTATACGTTATAGTTAAACAAAACTCCGCCGCATAAATGTGCAATAAAATCGATGGGGGTCATACGTAGGAGATAGATTTAAAATAATTTTAGCAATATATACAATATTCCGGTAAAAAAATGTTTTTCTCCGGCTTCAATAATAAATTACGTTGGAAAAAAAACCACATTTTAGGTATAAGCTACAGTAAATAATTACAAACTATTACAAACAATACAAAAAATATAATAAAATAAATCCTTCTTTGCTGTCTCAGCTATATACGTCAAAAAATTTAATGTCGAATCTACAGTGAACCTCCTGAACCTCAAGAGTTTTAGAACTTAGAGGTTAAGAATTGTAAGTTTTTAACTAGGTTCGTAATATAGCGTGTGAATAGCACGGGTCCAAGAACTGAACTTTAGTTCTGAAAGCTGTCCATTGACCCTCACTCTAAAGGTTCTAGATTTGCGAGTAATCTGTGCGAATGTCCAGCAAATATGCTCTTATTCCAGCAAAATGGTTCAACTTGTAAAGGTTCCTTGTCAACAGCTTTTTTGTAGTCTAGATCAAACACATCTATTGGTTGTCCATTGTTTATTATTTGAGGCTATTCATTTAGGCAGGTAAAAAAGTTTGTAGTTCTTGGTTTTCAGTGATGTTCCGGTTTTCTAGAACAAATGATGATAAGGCTTTTGTAATAATTGTTTCCAAGATATTGCTGAGCGAGCATGTTAGGCTGATTGGCCTGTAATTTAATGGTTAAATTTATTGTGCATTAGTGTTAGATGTTCTGTCAGCACTATATAATGGTTGATAGTTGCGGGAGATTCAGTATCATCATTCTTAAAAAGAGGTGGTACAACCTTGGCCAACTTACAACTACTAGGAAACACACCCGAAATAAAATTTTGATTTATGGTTTTAGAAAGAACAGCCAATGCAGTATCAGGAAGTAGTTGCAGAGAGCTTGAGAGTTTCAATGGAAATACCATCCTATCCAAAAGTTTTTTTATTTTGAATTTTTTTGTCGAACTTTTAAATTCCGTTTTGTCAGCAGGATAAAAAAGACAGCGAGATTAGTTAATCCATAAAATTGAATTCAGAAGTTGAGAACGTAGAGTTTCTCGCATAAGCAGCAGTAATGGTGTAAGAATCATTAAATAAATCCGCCTTTAAATTTATAAATAAATTTGATCCATTGCTACCTGTAAAACCATTTACAACACACCAACTCTCACGCCGTTTATTTTTAGCATCACTCACACGGTCATTGAAATAAAGGGTGTTTTTTTTAGAGGCGGAGAACTTTAAATTGAAATTAAACACAAAATATGTTATTGATATGAACGAATTTGCTTTTATATTAAAGAGTTTTTTTTGGCATTAATATTTAAAAATGATTTCGGGCATATGACCCCTACGGCTGGCGCGTACGTGGCGTAATCTAGAGATCCAATTTTCACACACTCTTTCCAGTACTGCAGGCTGTATTGCAGAAATCGCGCGTCGTATGTTGGCTTCCAAGTGCTCAAGTGTTTCGGGTTTATTAGCGTAGATTTGCGACTTAACATGGCCCCAAAGAAAATAATCTAATGGCGTAAAGTCGCACGAACGAGCTGGCCAGTTTACAGGTCCATTTCTTGAAATTATTCGTTGCTCAAGTGTCTCTTGCAGTAAATTAATTGTTTGGTGCGCTGTATGGCACGTGACACCGTCCTGCTGAACCCACATTTCTGCAACGCCTGCAACGGCTTCCAATTGAGGCACAAAAAAGTTGGTTATCATGTTTCTGTATCGCTCACCATTTACTGTAACGTTCTGACCATCAGCATTTCTTAGACTATTTCAAGACATAAGGACCAATGATTCCACCGGCCCATAAAGCGCACCAAACGGTTAGTTTTTCTGGATGTAACGGTTTTTCGCCAATAGCTCGTGGATTCTCATCCCCCCAAATTCGGCAATTCTGCTTGTTTACATAGCCATTTAACCAAAAGTGTGCTTCATCACTGAACAAAATTTTTATATGAAATCGTGGACCAACAGCAATCTTTCCTTCCGCCCATTCAGCTAATGTACGGCGCAAAAGATGATCCTGGAAT
Source organism: Anthonomus grandis grandis (assembly GCF_022605725.1). Taxonomy (NCBI): domain Eukaryota; kingdom Metazoa; phylum Arthropoda; class Insecta; order Coleoptera; family Curculionidae; genus Anthonomus; species Anthonomus grandis. The sequence continues at coordinate 12,598,896 of NC_065548.1, read as the reverse complement.
TTCAACTCCTGGACAAGTTGAATTTTATATGCTCGCAATCCGAGATCTTTGCGCAAAATTTTCCATAAAGTGGATGGACATAAGTTCACTTGTTGAGAACGACGACGAATTAACACATTTGGATCATTATCAACACTATGCTGCACAGCAGCTATCGCTTGTTGCATGCGCACTGTACGGCGTCTTACGGGATGCGTATTGTCGACTAGAGTAAAAGTATTGCGAAAACGATCAACAGTTTCTCGAATTAATCTTTCTAAAGGACGATTATGAGCACCATAAAACTCACGTAATGCCCGATGTATTTCTCGAATAAAACCATGTCATTTAAAATAAATTTGAATAATTTGGAAACGTTGCTCCGGCGTGAGTCTGTCCATGATGAATTGCCAAAAATAAACTAATCTAAAAATAACCCAGAACTGTCAGGTCGGCTGTCATAAAAAATAGTGTTGCCAAATGAAAGTTCTATGCCTCTAAAAAAAACACTTTTTATCTTCTCCTGGCAAATTTGATGGTTCTTCTATACAAACATCTATAGTTATTTAAATATGGGATAAAAGACAAAGTATTTTCTTGTAAGTATATGCAAAAACATATCATATTCAAAGATGACACTTTTAAACCTCGAGTATACCAAACTTTCCCTAGTCTTCTTCGAAAGAATGAGACATCATCTTATATGATGATGTCTCATTGATGATGCTTTAAGTCACAATGTAAAAGTGAGTTAAAGGATCATGATGTAAAAGAACAGAATTCCATGAAGTAACATTGTAAATGCTGACAAAGGTTCGAAGGTTAGCTTTTGAAAACACTCTTTTTTTAGTCCTTTGGTTGTTGCTGATTTGAGACAGTAATAAATTAGTCATAAATGTATTATCACTAATTTTATGATCAGTCTATGATTCGAGAGTCCTGGATTTATAATATTAGTGTCAATCGTTGAATCTTAAAAAAGTGTACATACATTACTACATGCAGAGGATATAATAGGTGTCATAATTAAAATGAAGCAGAATTTGATTGACCAAATACTAGTAAATAAATTGTTTTTTCTTTCTTTGGTTTCCGTGTAACATTTACCTTGACAGTAGTTTTTAAGATTGGTGAACATAACCAGTAGGAATAAGTTCAAGATTTAGAATCAATAATATTTTTCTTCGTTGTATTGGATATGGAAACTATTTATTTCTTCAAAGATTTATTAATACATAACCAGTTAAAAACAAATTATTTGCTTAAGTGCGATTCAATATTTAACTCGACAGTGATTTTCAAAAATCAAGAGTTGCGTTAAAATGTATTTTTATATTTTTAACAGTGTTCCATTTTGATAATGATTGTCAAGGCACTAACCAGTAAAAAAAATAATTTACCTAATGTTAAAAAAAAAATAATTGAATATGATATTCTTTTATCTTGAGAGTTATTTTATTAACTTAAATTTTATGATTTTTAAACAGTATGGGATCCATTGGCACAACTATTTATTTCGGCAGTGATTGTCAAAAATCATGACTCCTATCTTTAAAATTAGTAAAGAGAAATATAAGTAGTGATATATTAAAATTGCTAAATTACAATAAAAAAAAATATGTTTATTTTCTAAGCTGAAATACGACAGATATTTAACTGAACAGTGCTCCTTTAAGCATATTGAATCTTTAAAAAAATATTTATGGACTGCATTAGGATAACTGTTCATCACAACTGTGATTTTTATGATCACAACCTCTAGCCGTTAATTAACCTTGACAGTAATTTTTAAACTTTTATAATTCATAACCCAGTATTTTTTCCTTATAGTGTTTAATATTACTTTTTTGACAATCATATTTTATCCCTTTTTTTTCTATTTGAATCCAGTCTATGCAACAAGCTAAAATCTCAGTAATCGATTTGCAACAAAATAAATTAATAAAATTATACCTAGCGAAACATGAAAAACTAAAAAAGGAATTATTTTAAAGATTTTTTAAAGCATTTAATAAAGATTTAAAGTTTGGTGATGCCCTAGTTAAACATATCCTTGTAACCAATGTTTGACATATTATACAAACACTATCAACTGAGCATCTTTGTTTATGCTGCAATAAACTCGATGATTTTATAAGCTTTCATTATTAGCCTCAAAATATAAATATATTTAAGGTCATAATATTCTTATTAATTAAAGCAAACTTTAAAAAAAGAGTTCATCGGTTTACCATAAACTTAAATATTAATAAGCTCAAAAGCAGCTTTCTAATTAAAAACTTTAAATAAGCTCTCTCATAAATCGGTAGATAGTTAAATAATGGACATCAAAGGGTTTAAAGAACTGGTATAATTTGCAAAGAGAAAAATTAATTTCCCGAATTTGAAAAAAGACCTTTAAATTGAAGTGAATTTTTACCTAAAAACCCTTGAGCGTTAAAATCATTTAATTGTAATTAAACAAACAAAATTTTAATTTCGTAACATGATAAATTTTAAATTATTATTGAGCATATTCGAAAGCACCCCCATCCACATAATATCCGATTTTAAATTGGTGATTATTAATACTAATAAATTTTCTGTTATTTATTGAAAACTGATTATGCAAGCAAAAACGGAAATTTATTTGAAACTGCCTATCGGCATCGATGTCGGTTGACAATAATATGAACGAGCGACATTAATATTAAATTCTGATTTTAATAATGCTTTTGATGGTTTTTCGATATGGAAAGTAATTAATTTGAAACTGATAAAAAAAGTTCGTTTTAATGGGACATCTGATATCTAATGGATATTTTTCCACGAACTGAAAAAAACTGTTTTAGTTTTTTTAATCGGGCAAATTAAACGTAAAAAACAGGGATTAAACGACCAATTTTTTGTTTGCATCAATCACAACAGATTATTTTATTTTGATTATGTGCGTGTATAGATTAACAGTCGAAGGACATTGATTATATTTTTTAAATTTTATTAGATCATACAAATGTTAACATCTTAAAACGTGAGCCTCCCTGTATATAATATTATTAGAATTATGGTTTAATGGAAAACAGTATTTATAAGTACAAAATATTTTTTTAGTTTTATAAAAGGCAAAAAAATAAATAACACACAATTGTAGCCAGTTAATTTAAGTTATGCCAAAATTAATTTCTATTAAAACGAAAGTTCTGCAAATAATATTGAAATCATTATTTAAATAATTTAGTCTCGTTAATAAGGAATGATTTTGATAACGCGATTCTATAAAAAAAAAATAGCAATTAAAGTTCTCATTATTTCACTAACTAAACTGATCTAGAAACTACATTTTCTAAGTAAAATAATTATCGATTTAATGAATATTGTGTGGAAAGCTCCATATATACGTGCATAAACCGTGGTAGCGTTAACGTTTATTTCAAAAACTGTTGCGGGCTATAAATAATTGCATTCTCTCTTCGCGAGAGTGCAACTGCAGAAATAATGGTCTTTTTCTGATTTTTTGTCGGGCATGAAATCCTTTTAAATGCACATACGCAATGTTAATTGAAAAGCAGTTTCCGTTAAAATTACTGAAGATTTTATTGTATTTTAAGTTTATATTTGGCTTACTTTGTTCTACAGGTATTAATATTTAAATATAATTTCTCTTTTAGAAAAATTAAATTATAAGGAACAAACAATTTTCTTTTAATTGAATTTTGACAAATGGAAAATGGATAAATTCGATGAGTAATTTTATAGTTAAGAGCACAGAAATCCAGGAAATTTTAGAAAATGTCGTCAATATTTAGATTAAATCAAGAATATTTAAGGGCATAATTGGAATTTATTGAAGTTTTTTGTCATGGGATAATGTCTCAGTAAAATTTAAATAAATGCGTTTTTAATAATTTATTTTATTTTAATATGAGAGAGTTTTTTTACGGTCGGGTCACAGGATGTTTTGCAAGTTATAGCTCCCAATTTCTAATGAGAAAATGTGGCCAAAAAATCACGATTTTTTTACGATGTTTGCCTTTTAGAGACTATAATCGATTTAATTAATTTGTAAACTATATGGACAATTAATCACACTAGTAATTAAAAAATAACCAAGAAAAATAGCCGACAAGCAAATATATTTCGTGGTCAACGAGTCAAACGAGAGTGTCGAAGTGGTAATAAATGTTGAAAATGTACAATGATTTTTGACGACTTCAAGTGAATTCTGCAGTGCACATCTTGTAAATAATTTTATCATGGTAGTTATGAAAGTGTGGATTTACAAGGATTTCACATGAAAAAGTTGTCGTGAAAATGTAGACATAAAATCAAGTAGATAAAGAAAATAATAGGATTGAGAGGTGAAGAAAAAGAAGTAGAGTGAAAGAAAGTTTTATAGACTCTAATTTAATCGAATGTATGCAAGAAAATTTGAATCTCCTGATAAAAAATTTTAAAGTAAAATAGCTAGGCTAAAAAAAACCAAGGAAAAAATAATTTGAATGGATCATTTACTGTATCTGTATCGAGTAAATCATATGCAGCAGGTGTGTCAGTAAAAAAAAACATTAGGAAAGTGTTGTTGGTAAAACAGAAGGGGCAACAAAAGAATGTCCAACAAGTGAAAAGAGATCTAAGGGATAAGGTTAATCCAAGTGAGATAGGCATTGGAGTATCTGTAGGTCGTACTACAAAAGATGGAGGACTTATACTCAGCTGTGGAACTGAAAAAGAAATTTCAACGGTACAGGCAAAATTAAAAGTAAACTTGAAGAAGATTTTGAACTAAATAGATCTAAAACAGTCAAACATAGGATTACAGTGTTCGGAGTGAAAATATGATTAATAGGTTAATAATTCTTGGAAGAACAAATACTTTAAACGGGAAATTTTAAGTACAATCTAATATTTATAGGACATTGATATGTACTTAACGAATAAATTTAGGCAAGTAGATGTTGGGTTTTTAATAACTATGAAATTATAAGATATTGTAAATTTAATAAATATGGTCATTTGCAAACAGATTGTAAAAATAAAAGTTTATGTTCTTGATATGGTCAGGGTCATGATAGTAAAGAATGTGCAGCAGCAATAGTAATTAAATCAAAGTATAAAATTAGATATGATGTGTAAACTGTCAAGGTTATTTGAATATTAAGGGTAACATTTCTCATGATGAGACTCATGTAACCGATAATATTTCTGGGACAGAATTGAATGTATATGGTTTCCAAATGGAATAAGTATTTACATCAAGTAAAAGAAGGACGGGTGATGTAATAGCTCTAATAAAAAAGGCATTAAATATAAAATTAACAGAAATGGATTATGTGAGAATTATGTTTGGATACTATTTCTATCGACAATAATAAATATTATTGTTGCATCTTATACCACCCTCCTCAAAAAGAAAATGCTAAATTTGATGAGTGTTATTCCGAATATTTAAATACAGTCAGTGGTTTTGATGGAATAACCCTAATCATGGAGAGACTTTAACCATGATTTGCTTAAGCCTTCTTATTATAGTCATTAAATATTAAATTTGACGTATGGTTTCACCCAAGTATTTGAAAATACAACAAGATTAAGTACTTCAAGTCAAATATCAATAGATTATATAATTACCAAGATAAGCACATATCTCATAAAGTATATATGACGCTAAAGATCTATAATTACGGCATATTATCAGTTCATGTTGAACACAAGAAAGCAACAATAAAGGATATTGTATGTAAAAGAAGTATGAAGAATTTTAAGATGAAATTGTTAAAAAATAGTATTTCTGACAATATATTTCGCTAAATATTGGGGTTTGGCAAGGTACAGTGTTGGTCATTTTATTGTTTTTATTGTATATAGACGATCTTGTTGGTGTAACAGAAAGTCTACATTCTGCTTATTTGGTAAAAAACAAACAATATTATGATGTTCTTAACGAGGAGAAAATTGTATTTCAGAGTAACATCTTGAAATAGAAACGATCTCATGGAAAATTCAATATTATAAAAGGGCCTTTATAAATTTAGTAATTTGCTTCATTTTTCAAAAAGTACTAGTTTAAGTATTTTTGAAAAATTACTAAAAGAATATTTATTAACTGACAATATTTCCACCAACAATAAACAAAACATCATGACTTCTTTACACACTTATCTTTTATATAGCATATTGCATTAATTATAAAATAAAAACATTTTTTTACGCACAAAAATATATTTTAATGCATAACTTAAATGGCCAGGATTCCTCGTTTCTTATTTAAAACGATAAAGTCAGATTATTTAGTCAAGATTATCACTTAACTAAGTTTTTTATGATATTTTTATTACAAATTATCGACTATAAAAATGTTTACGAAAATTTAAAAAAAATAATAAAAATATGCAAAATATCCACCACTTTCTTACATCTTTATATTTTTCTAGCATATCCTATTCCTTAGAACACAATTAAATTATTTAGGCATGTTAAAGAATAATTACTGAAAAAAATATTTAAATTATGAACAAAAAATTAATTTACAATTTGATCCTAAAGACTGAAAGCATTTAAACAAAAATTTAAAAAAAAAAATCACGTCATGACTTTTTTATACATTTATCTTTTATAAAGTATATTACATTAATTATATAATCAAATAACTAGACATACATTCATGTAGATATGAAATTATTTTTTATAAAGAAAAAAACGTATTTTAACTAGGATCCTTTGTTTTTTTATTTATGACGATAAAGCCGGATTATCTAAAAATATTTAAATAATGAACCGAAAAATTTATTTAAAATTTAATCCTAGAAATTGACAACATTTAAACTAAAATTTAAAAAAAATAACAAAACCTCACGGATTCTCTTACACATTTATATTTTATATAGCATATTGCATTTATTATAAAATGAAAAAGGAAAATTAATGAAGATGGAAAATTATTTTTTATAAAAAAATATATTTAATGCATAACTTAAATGGGTACGATTACTTGTTTTTTATTTATAACGATAAAGTCGGACTATTTAGTTAAGATTATTATTTATGTATGGTTTTTATTATAAATTATCGAACAAAAAATATTCGTCTCTAAAAAAAAAAATATACAAAACATCCACCACTTTCTTACATATTTACACTTACTGCAGCATGTCGCACTCCTTAGGAAAAAAACAACTACAAATGCAAAAAAGAAACACTTTTTATTCATACCTTACATTAAAATTTCCCACAATCTTGTAGCAGCTTTTTTACCAAAAAAAAAAAAATTAAGCCGTATTCGTAGTCCTAAAATCTACAACCCATTTCTATTTTTTTTTTTTGAAAAAAATCCAAAGCCGATTTTAAAGGGCCGTACTAACTCGAAAACCGACTAGTAAGGAAGTGGGGACAGGGAGGAGGAGGAGCGCTAAAAGTCTCCGCTATTACCGAAATGAGTCCCTTTTGCCAAAAGAAGTTTTAATCACGATTTGGGGAAGTCCTCGACACCCTCACTCGTTATGTTCTTGAAGGTGTGGATTCATTAAAAGTAGGCGAACGAAAAAAATCATAAAAAAAATTAGCGAGCGCTGCGGTTCGCGAGCACAAAAAAATAAAGCGAAAAAAAAATTTGCGCGCTCCGTTAAAGGCATCTTAGCATTTCCGATTTTTTATTTTTTTTTTTTTGGTAGGGGGGTCAGGAGGAAAACGGGAGGAAATAGTGCTGAGGTTTGGGATTTTGCATCGGGAAATGTGAAAAATGTTTGAAAAGGGGATATTCAAAGGAATGGCTATTAAATGCTTACTGTATGGATGGATGGTCTTTTAGGTAGAAATAGTCTTTATATGTATTGCAGGGTTTTACAGTTATTGCTTATGAGGAGTTTCTTATAAAAAAAAAAATTATAGAAAATTAATAAATTGGAAACTATGGCTATTTATATAAAACAGTTATTCATATAACAAGTGTGTAAAATGATCCTTTTTTTATGAATGGGAAATTTGTTGCAAGGGCCGTAGGCGTATGATTCTAAATAGTGCGTAAAAAGTGAAACTTTACATATCCTGGGAAATGTGCAATATGAGTTTACGCACGGTAGTAGAAAAACTCTATTTTGTCATTTAGTAATAATAAAAAATACGAATAAAACTTGTTTTGTCAACACAATTATTTTTTTTAAGTTTCTTCCTTAAAAATTTCACACACAGAAAACCCTAATTTAAAAAAAAATTAAGGACTATTAAAGCCTAATTAGCAAATAGCAGTAATATGGAAAAAATTCAAAAGGAAACATTTTTAATAAAAAATAATTTTTTGCTTTTTTAAAAATAGTTTTTTTTTTTTTAAAAAAACTAATTATTATTTTTAGCTATTTTTGTGCTCTACATATTCATGATTTTCTAGACCCCGTTGAGAAGTACTTATTTTAATTTATGATAGTTTCTTGAACAAAAAAATCACAATGTAAAATGAAATTAAACATACATAAATAATAAAATAAGTATCATTTTAGAAAAACTATCGATTTTTGCTTATACTGCAAAATCCCTGAAAATTGGAAATAATCTCAAGAAAAAAAAAATTAATATACACTTAAATAATCCTGAGGAAACAGTAGGAAATTTTACTTTCAAATAAATAAATACTTGATTTATGTATATATTTTTAACAAAATATTTATATTTGAAAAAAATTTAAGCAAAAATTAAAGTTTTAAGGATTTTTTGTTGCTAACATAATCGTGAAAATTTATTTTGAAATTTTCGTAATTATTCTTAACACTTAAGTTTTATTACGCCTAAATGTATTTTTACTGTTAATTGTCAAAAGTAAAGTTTTTTAAAAGCAAAATTAAAAAACTTAAAAAAAACACAAAAATCTCTTATTTATTGTTTTGATATTTAATATATATTTTTAAAGTTGTAAAGAAGCCCTTAAAAAAGTCATAATTGGAGAAAATGCAGTTATTTATTTTTTTTTAAATCAGAAAAAATGAGTTTCCTCAGCTTTTATTTAATTTTATATTATTTTTTTTTTATAAATTTTACTTAGTTGAAAGATTGATTTCGAAAACGATTTTCTCAAAAACGCCTTACAACAGAAATTGTAAATAACGAAAAATTGATGGTTTTTTGTAATTTAACCAAAAATTAAAATTAATATATGACTACAAACTTGATATATAGAACTATTTTAAAATAAAATTATGTCTAATAATTACGCCATAAGTTTATTTTAAAATAGCATAGAAATGTGTTTTTTTTTAATTCATACTTCTCATCGACTTGTAAAACAATGTTTAACCTAAATTGCACACGAATATATTTAAAATTATATATTTTTCCAATTAGTTGTATTAAAACATGTTTATTTAAACTATATTTTCTGTGCACAAAATTTTAAAAAGAAAAATATAAGCTCACCAAAAAAATGCAATTTAATTTTTATTAACCAGTAAATGACTAAAACATACTACTTTATCTTAAGACCCAGGACTGCATTTAAAAATGTCAAGTTCAGAGTGGCTTCTGAAGACTACGAATTAAAATTTTAATTAACTTTTAAAAAAATTCAAATTAGGTTTAGAATTAAAAATACGCACTTACAACATTGTTGATTATACTATATTATTCAGGGTTACTCGCACTGCATTGTCAAATCTTTAACCGCGCATTATGTGTTCAGTTTAAGCCTTAATTTTCTTTTTTAATATACAGGGTCCTGCAACAGTGCGTCGGTCTTCCATAAAGCCTAAAAAAATTAGGTTAAAATTTTCTAACCTCTTAAAAAATTTTTGGGGCCTGATAGCGCATATCTGGAAAATATTTTAAAGTATACAGGGTGCTTCAAAAAAGTAGGGCGATATAAGCAGCATTTTTTTTTTAATGGAATGCCATTCTTTTTATTTTATTTTTAAGACCGCCTTATATACGCGCTAAATATGGCTGCTTTGTCATGCGCAGTTTGACTGCAATAATTTTTTTTATAAAAAAATCTAAAAATCATTTAATTTCATCTTGATATTAGAAATGTTAATTCAATGTCAATATTGGACTTAATTGGGATTTTAGAAGAATGGAGAATTACTTTGACTTAAATTGTTTCCTTCTGTCATATACAGGGTGTTCGTAGTTAGCAATCATATTTTACGAATTTCAAAGCTCCATTTCTCGCTTTTTTTAAATAGAACACCCTGTATATTTTTTATCCATTTAATGAAGATTTAATAAACATATTAGCTATTTTTAGTCGTTTTTAAAATATTCACGATAATTATCCGTAGATAATTATCGACAAGTATTCAGTTAGCTGAATTGACGTAACTTTGTAAAAGAAATTTGGAGCTTTGTTTCAGAAATCTAATGAACAAAAATTGCGTACTTATAAAATACATTTTAGCAAAGACGAACTTGTTGACATGATATTTGTGTTTGGGGATTCTGAAAAGAATTGCCTCTTAGCCTTTCGAATGTATGGGGGCGCGCTATCCTGATAGAAGATGTCCAGAAGAAAAGTCTTTTAGAAGATTATTAGCAAGATTTGTGGAGTGTTTGTTACCCCAAGCAAGATAGAATGAGGCCTGTTATTAATCAGGAGCAAGAATTAGATGTGTTATTAACGGTAACCGAAGATCCTCACCTAAATCAGTCAAATATCGGAGCAGCAGTTGGAAAAGTGAAAGATCAGTGCAACGAATTTTAAAAAGAAATCATTTTCATCCATATCACATCCATGAACATCAAGCACTTTTTGATAAAGATATACAAAACTGACTTGAATTTTGTACTTGGAGCAGAAATAAATTACAAAACGACCCCACGTTTTTTAATAATATCCTATTTACGGATGAGGCAACATTTCATAAAAACGGATCAGTTAATAGACATAAGTTTCATTATTATTCATCCGGAAACCCCCATTTTATGCGGCAGATCGACTACTAGCATAGGTGGTCATTAAATGTGTGGGGTGGAATTATTGGAAGCACCATTATCGGTTCTTATTTTTTTAATGGTCATCTCAATGGAGAAATGTACCTTCAATTTTAACAAAATAAGCTGCCTAGATTACTTGCAAATATTCCATTAATTCTAGAAACCGAATGTGGTTTTAACAGGACGGAGCTCCTCCACATTTTTCTCGAAATGTCACTGAATATTTAAATGTAACCTTTGAAGAAAAATGGATTGGAAGGAATGGACCTATGAATTGGCCAGCCAGATCACCTGACCTAACAAAATTAGATTTTTTTCATAGGGTTTTGTAAAAGAAATTGTTTATAGTAGAAATCCACCTGCAACGGCAGTAGATATGGAGCAGAGAATATGGGATGCGTTTGCTCAAGTAACTCCACAAATGCTACATGAAGTAGAAAGAAATTTATGTTTTGAACAAAACGGACGACATATTGAACACTTAATGTAATAATAATAAAATGATAACAATTTTTAACATAAAGATAACAAATAGGGGAAGTCTTTATTTCCAAGAAAAATGCATGTGGGACACTTAGGTAAATGTATTATGTAAATTTTTTTGGTGAACGTATATGTTTTTTGTAATGTTCTGTATCTGATGATGGCTGTTTACACAGCCGAAATGCATAATACATTTACCTAAGTGTCCCACATGCATTTTTCTTGGAGATAAAGACTTCCCCTATTTGTTATCTTTATATACGCATTCTCCTACAAAATATGGACTTCTATTCAACAATTTTTAATATGCTTGTTTAACTATTATCGTGAATATTTTAAAAACGACTAAAGATAGCTAATATGTTTACATAATAAAAAATGTTCATGTATTAAATTTTCATTAAATGGATAAAAAATATACATGATGTTCCATTTAAAAAAAGCGAGAAATGGAGCTTTGAAATTCGTAAAATATGATGGCTAACTACGAACACCCTGTATATGACAGAAGGAAACAATTTAAGACAAAGTAATTCTCCATTCTTCTAGAATCCCAATTAAATCCAATATTGACATTGAATTAAAATTTCTAGTATCAAGATGAAATTAAATGATGTAATGATTTTTTGATTTTTTTTTATAAAAAAAATGATTGCAGTCAAACTGCGCGTGACAAAGCAGCCATATTTGGCGCATATACTAGGTAGCCTAAGGCGGTCTTAAAAATAAAATAAAAAAATGGCATTCCATTTAAAAAAAAATGCTGCTTATATCGCCCTACTTTTTTGAAGCACCCTGTATACTTCAAAATATTTTCCAAAAATGCACTCAGGTCCCATCATTTTTTTAAGAGGTTAGAAATTTTTAACCTTATTTTTTTAGGCTTTATGGAAGACCGACGCACTGTTGCAGGACCCTGTATTTTGAAAATTGTTTCGTTTTTGAAATATAGGGTATTAAAATTTTAAGAAAAAAATGTTTTTTATTACTTGAAATATTTTTACAAAATTTCGTGTGAAGCTTTGAAGTTGTGACAGTTGTCTCAAAAAAGACATTTTTTTATTTGAAATATTTTTTAAATTTGTTTATCAGGTGTAAAAAAAAATTATTTCTTAAAAGCTTCTTCAGTTTGGAGCAGATTTGACTGTTTGTCTTTTCGTTGTATGATGCAAGGTTTTCGAGTAAAAAAATAAAAGTCATGTGTGTTTTGGCAATGAAACTCTACATTTTTATTACGCTAAAATATATTCTTCAGAGAAAAATTAGATAAAGAGCCCAAGCTTTTTACACCTAGTCCAACGTGAAACCAAGATGAATCAATTATTAGAGGCTAATAAACTTGGCCTAACTAAATTATTAGAGGCCCAGTTTATTGGCCTCTAATAATGTAAACTTCTGAAACTTCTGATTCATGTCCAGCACCTCCAATAGACATACTTCAATAATTAGTCAATAATTGTTTTACGAGAAATTTCGTAAATTGCCAGGCCCATGAATGTCAGCTCCAGTTAAAATTTCCTTCAACAAACTTGAATATTCTCTAAGAAAATCCTTTATTTAATTCAAAAATAGATGAGACTAGCTTATACATTTTAGATCTAGGCTAAGACGTAAAACTAAGATGACTTTGGTTTCTAAAAACTCTAGGTCCGGCTCTAGAAATTTATCTGATTCTGTATGCGAACTTATTATTTACACCTTAAGGCTTGTTTAGGTACATAAAATTTATGAAACAATGATACTTTTTGGTCTTTTCCTTAAGTATCAGGGAAGTTTTAGTGAAGTTTGAGTGATCTATGATGATCATTATTTAAGATCTTTCAGTTTTTAATCCTAAGAGTACTTAACCTTTTTTTTCTTGCAAATGATTTAGGTCTTTAGATAGAGCAAATGAATGGATAGATGGAATTCATCAATAAATCAATCATTTTTAACACAAGAAAACTCTTCATTTAAGAGATAAGACAACAGATAAGAGATTTAAAAGATTTTTTAATTCTTTACTCGTAAACCTTACATTCTATATAATAATTTATTAACACATTGAAATAAAAAGGGTTTATTCTTAATTTATCCCTAAGCACAAAAAGCCGGTCCCGTTTTAAAACAGCTTCATCGCTAATAGACCGACTTCCCAAAACTTTAAATCCGTTTTTTTAAGTCCCCAGTTTAAAAAAAAAATCAATTAAAAACTCGCTGAGCGTGTACGTTTTTTATTTTGGAATTTTCCGCAATTTTAACAACACGTTGTTGCCGACCGCTCTCACTCCAAATTAACCCATGTGAATTTAAATGTTTTTATCCCGGCAAAAAGAAAATAAAGAGAGAATATTTTTTTTGTATACTCTGCCAAGGACACCGCGCTCGCTTTATATTATTTGCACCAACGGTTCTAACATTGGTGGAAATAGAGGAGTGGAAGTGGATAGTTTTTTTTTTAAACTACCCGTTTTGTTTTGCCCACGTTGAGTTTCTGGGTCAAGTGAGCTTTGAGAGGGTTTTATTGCCTCAGGATAACAACTTGCTTAGTAAAAATAATAATTTATATGCTTTTAAACTTGTTCATACTTTAACTTTAATCATTTTTGGTTTAAGAATGCGCCTACGCATAACTTAAATGGATAAGATTACCATTTTTCTGGTTTTTTAGGTTTTTGATCAGAATAACTTAGAACAAAAGAAAGCTTATGTGTAAAAAATAGTTTATCTGTAAGCTCATATGTAAAAAATAAATATTTTGTGTTTTTGTTTAAAAAATGATTAAGACTAATTCGTTAATTTAAGATCTCTTTTCAAGGTATATGTCAAGTCCATGTTTCCTTTTCCAATATATAAATTTTCATTTATATAAAAAAAAATTATAGTTTCAGACCTGAAATTCTCCAATTATCTCTATCCTATATATTATTTACTAAATTGTTAAAACAAACGCTACCTTCATAGTGTATCTAGTTTCTAACATTTATTTTAAAATCTCTTTGATTTAATTTATCTTTATTATTTTTGGAAATTACGTTATTTATTGTGGAAACCTACTGCTTAGTGTTGCTTTCCAATAGTTTTTGTATTTCAATCATTTTGATCAAAAGAAAATAATTATTTTTAATAACCATATTTGGAGTACGTCAATAGAACCTATGTGACAATTTCTTTTTCCACCATATGCACTAAATCCATAGGTTAACTGCGGTAGTACTAAAGCAAATTAGTCCCTTACTAGGTCTTACTTAGGTCTACTTTTTTGCAAATATGTAAATGTCAAATATTTTGTTTTGTATGCGTTCAAAGACTTTTTCTTTTTTTGAAACCAGTCTACAATATTTCTAAAATCTGTGTCAGTAATTCTTACACAGCCCCATAAATCACCAGAGTAAAATATGGCAAAAACCGCATTGCTGATTATCCGCCCCGAAATACTATTACTTAGTAAATCTCTGACATATGTAATAAATAGTAATTGTACAAGTACGGAGCCTTAAGGTACTCCACAAGTTATTTTTTAATAGTACTTTTTACTTCATTCATTGTCACAAGTTATTTTCTATTACTTAAAGAGTTTTCAATTAGTTTATAAGCCACAGCCCTGATGCTATATGAATAAGTATTTCCAACAAACCATGGTTCACAGTATCGAAAGCTTTTGAGAGATCAACAAATATGCAGAGTGATGATTTTGTGTCCAAGTTCTCATATAGGTAATTTGTTCGCTACAAAATAGCATTTTCTGTTTAAATGTTTTCTCGAACTGTTCATTTGAAAGAAGAGATTATCTTGGTAAAAGTGACATCCACAATTTTTTCGAATATTTTTGCAATATTTAAAAGTAAATAGAGGGATTTATAGTTATTAAGATCTTGTTCCGAATCACATTCATACAATGGTGTAACTACACCCAACCAGAATATTAGAACAGAGATTTAAAAGAGTTGTTAATCAGCCAGGGCTAAGCACGTTGGATATATATTTTTTTTTATGTCTATGCAAAAAGTTTTTTACTTATTAAGGTAAATAGCTTCTAATTTTTTACTTTCTGTATACTCCAATACACCACTAACATATTTAACGAACATTGATTTAAACTTGTTTGTTGATTCCGGAAAACTGAAACACACCAACCACATCTATATTAAGTCTACAGCAACGATATACACATCGATAGAGGACGTGAATTTTCAAATATACAAAAAAAGGCGGAATTTTTCATTTAAGGAGCAATTTCAATAAAAACCGTTTTTTTCGCAACTTTTACTAACAAAGTCAATAGAGGCTTTCATTTAAAACGGTTCGGTTAGGCAAATAATTGTTTTCCCATCGGAAAAACCGACGAAATAAAAGCTTTTTTTCATTTTTTTTCCGACTGAAATAGAATCATTTTAAATGCAGTAAAATGCGGCCAGCAGGTTAATTTTGGCTATGGTAAATGAAAACATGTTTTTTAAAAGCGTTACGGCAAATTAGGAATGGCGGTCAACTTTGTGTGTTGCAGAGGGAGGCACTTTTATTGCAGTAATTTTGTTTCTTTTTGTGAATATTTTAGAAATGATTTTTTTTTTGTAGCAGAAAATCATATAGTTTTACACAATTGTTTATTAGTTAATAATAAGCCAATAGAAAAAAAATAACCACTTTTGGTAAATATTTTCTATTCCCTGTAACTTTTCAGTGATAGGCATCTCATACAACTCACGCGATAAAAAAAAAACTATTATTATTAATAAACGGGCATTTAGATAGACATCTTCATACTATTAAGTATTTCTTAAATAACATATTTGGATATTAATACAATGGACTTATTTAACGAAGAGATTCCCGGATACGCTAAGCCCCATTAAAGGACAAACTCAAATTTATTATAAAAAAATAAATCAGGACCTCAAAGTAACAACAACCCAATATATATGTGATAAAGATTTTGCTTCTTTAATTTTTTTGGTAGAAAGTAGCATTCCAGATTTTATGGTTAAGTTAAATTCGATAAAAATAAACGATTTTATTTACAATTATTGTTACAATTTTGAACTTAGTACAGGTACATCCTTGCAAGAAGCTATAGCAAATTTGGCTTTGGATATATAAACAGCCTTCATAAAAAATCAGTATTCAACAGCGGTCTTTCTAGAAATAAAAAGAGCCTTTTTATTTCTAAGGTGTGATTTCAAAAGTGTGATTGACAAGATACTGTCAGATAAAATGTGTCAGAAATACCCAAGAATTTAATTAAAAATATATATATAGTATATATTATGATCGGAAAATCTACGTAAACTTTCAGTAATAGTAACTAGAAAGCAGACCCAAATTTATACTTATGATTTTACAGATCATTTGTCCATTCAAATATTGATTTTTTTAGTATATTTTACGGTCGGGTATCGGTACGGATGAGTATCAGTCCTAAGAAAATTGAAGTTCTAAAAATTAATGCCTTAGACAATATATGCAATTTTAAAACAGCATATTAATCTGTTATTGAGGCTGGATCTGTAGAATCCTGCTTAGACCCTAGGAGAAAATATACTACAGAAAATTTATATATAAAATAATGTCGAAAAATAGCACATTAATAAACACATTTTTCATTCCACTAATTTGCATCCATATTTTTATCTGGGATTTAACTCCTTGAATTATTGCCCAAACGTATTTAGAGACATTTAAAACATCTTCATTTATCAAAAAGTCTATCTAGAAAATACATTATGAAAAAAATATATAAACAAATCAATGTAAAAATAAAAATGTTATTAACAAAATTAAATTACCTGAGCATTCCTCTATATTTTTATGCTGATAAAAATAGAGAGGTTTCATTGGTATTGTTAATATTTTAAGGCAAACTGTAAGTTTGCAATTTGTTTGACATTAAAAGTATTCTGAATAAAATTTCGACACCTATAGAAAAAACGACTGTAAAAAATTATCTAATAAGCCAAATTATAAATGTATGTCATAGTCAAAGAACTCGAAATAAATTAGTAATTTTCGAGTGGGTTCAAGCACTTATAAACATATTAGAAAATGAAACTACAAAGTAGCGAAAGAATCAACAACAGATGATAGGATTTTTTACTTTAAAATTACCTACATGAAAAATTATGAATTGACTGATAATTACTAGACAATAAAACAAATAGAGTAAAAAAAATGAAAAGATTGTTTTTTTGTTAAAGATATTAAAAAGTTCATTCGTACCATTACCTGTCTTAGATCTACCTTGCTTAATATCCGGTTGATATGAAAAAATGTAGTTAACTAGTATAATAACAGTGAACTTTTAGGAATTAAAATTAATTGTCATTGTGTGCAAACAGGAGAGGTCGAACATATTTTCTTGTACAAATGTACAAATTTGAGAGTTTTATGAAATAAACTTTACAGTCAATTAATAAAGCATGTTTAATTTTCAATAAGTTACAATTACTTAATATCCTTCAATGATATTTCCGTTTAAAAGGCAATGTTCGTAATAGATGTAAAGCTATCCATTTAGAATTTTTAAGGAACCATTGCAAGTATGTAGACTTAGATCATAACTTAGTTTTAAATAGTTTAGCAAATAGAAATTGAATTGAACTTGAGAAAAAATTTTAAAAAATAATATGTAAGTAAAAAAAAAGAAAGAAAGAAAAAGAAAGCGGAAAGAGGGCAAAAAAGGAGAAAAAACAGGTTCAAAATTACGTTCGATATAAAGTCTAACTAAAAACATATACAATGAAACAAAAAAACTATCATACTTTTTTATACTATAATACGACAAAACATGATTGACATGATATTAAAAATAACAAATATGGGAGTGGCCTGAGTTCTTCACTCAGCATTATCAATTATACATAATATATATTTTTGCAATAGGAATAATATATTGATCTCGGTGAGATAATCTCCACATTATTATGCCGCAAGAGATGCACATAAAGAAGAATTGCGTTTAAATTTATCCCTTTTTTTAAATTCAGATACCGGAAAACATGAGGAGGCTAATTTATTGGTCAAATGATCGATATGATTGTACCTGCTCAGCTTGGAATATTGATACCTGAAAATTAGATTATAAATTAATGAATCATGAATAGTTCAGAACCAGACTGAGTGCGATCAATGATGGGTGGGTTTCCAAAATTGAAAAGGGCTGATTTTTATTGGTTAAATATTAAGCCGTTCATGGAGAATCATTCCGAAAATCTGGATAAGTCAATATTTGCAATCTGTATGAGTTCATTCTCAGATAAGTGGAAAATTGTTAGTAAGGTATCTCTGTGATAGTACAGTTCATTTAGATAATTGTTTAAATCATTGCAAAATAATAAGAATAGCAAAGCTAAGCGTATTCTGCCTGGAAGCATTCCGTATATTAATTTTATATTTAAAATTATGTTTAATATTTTGGATTTTTGACCTGAATGTGTAATTAAAAATCCTTATTCGGATGTAACTTAACCAAATTGGTGCCTGTCAGATACATATGATATAATTGATTCAAAGGCGGTACGCCAAAAGTTCAAGTTCATAATCTAGATGGATTGGATAGATCTTAATAAATTTCAACAATAAACCGTTTCATATCAGAAAGTAAATGACATTTTGAAAGATATTATATCGGACAAGCATACATATATTTTCCAATTACTTTCGAGCAAACAGACATATGTCAGATAGGACGGTATTTATTTGGTTTAAATTTGTCGCTTTTTTTAAAAAATTGGAAAGACTGGCGGTTTTAAGTATTAAGGATTTCATTTTATCCGATTCACTTAAAGTTTTCTTTCATACCTATAGAAGGATTATATAGATAACATAACAGTTTGTACAAAGTGTCTCTTGAATGAGTTGAAGATTCTCAATTAAAGTGCTCTATATTTATGGAATGTATTCATTTTGTACTGTTTTAATTTTGTAATTATTCAGATATCTTTACTTTGGCGAATTTGTATGTAACTTATTATTATGGTCCTATTTTGTGTTTTTTTAAAGAGTTGTGTGTTTTTTGTTAATCTCTTTAAATCTTATTCTAACAATAAAATTTTTGCTAATTTGTTAAAGCCGGTGTAGATTCTTTACTTGCCTAGCCATATTTAATATTTCAGTATGTTATGTTTAATATTTGTCATTAGGACTGTGTACACTATTAAACATTTGATAAAAAAGGTAGTTATAGAATAGTTATGAGAATGCATTAGCAAATTTTTTTAATTGTAGGTTCAGTTTTATAATTTGGATTTAAAAAATTAATTATTTTAAAAAATTAGTTATTTTTTGGATTTAATTTAAATGATAAAACAGGATGATCAGAAAATTCTATAGGTATAGGTTTATTTATTGATTATGGTTGGTAAAAATATAATCAATTACGGATCTGGACTCTGGTCGCGTAATCAGATTATTGGTGAAGTATAATTCATAGATGCTCATAGTATCAACAAGAAAAATTTTATAGTCTCTGGCAACAAACAGGTAATCAGCTCTTTTCATAGTACAGCCGTGCTGTCATTAGAAATGGTCGAATGAATGCAAAAATAGATTGAAAGTTGAAAATTTTTTGCATAATCGATATATATATCAGTGTACGCGTCTTTTTGAGAGCTCTAACTTTGCTATTTGAACAAAATTCGTGGGATTTTTTCCAAGAAGGTTATTAATTTAAAACCAATTTTTCAAAACTTTACCCCCTTTTTACACCCTCTAAATCAACTCAAATGAATTCGGCTCTGTGGAAGAGAAGGTAGCTCTGATTTTTTTGAACAATTTCAATTTATCTCATGAGACAAAGTTGTAAGTGCAAAGGGGTAGCGTCAATCCAAGACCATCCCCAATCATTCACTGAAAAAAAACTTCCTCGAAATTTTTGTTCGCATTTTTGGTTTTGGCACTCTCTCAACCCATACAACTTACTGTCAAAATTTCATTCTCTATCTAATTTTTGCATCCATTCTCATACAGCACTGTACTATTATTGCATCTAGTCTCATCTTGAATCTCGTAAAAAATAAAACACGACATTATGTTAGGAATAAGACTTTTTGCACTCACCTGAAAATTCACAATAAGCATACTCTAGAATTTGTTTAACACATTTGGTATTAAGTACAACAATCTAAGAGATCAGTTCATTTAAAGTGCCAATAAATTCATTTAAAATAGCCAGTTAGGCAGGGTTTTAGAACTGGGAAAAAAAACATGACCTTTTAGGTGTTTTTTGCATAAGCTACGTGCATTTAGCATGTTCTTTTTTGGTTTGGAGTTGCAAGTGTATTTTGGCCCTAAAAACTATATTCTCCAAAAACACGTATAATCTTTGATTTTAACTCCTTCTAACCAAAAGTCAGAATTTATTAAAGATGCTTGTTTTGAAGTTCTTACAATTCTTACTCTAAAAGAGCTGTTTGAGCCCTTGGTTTAAAATTTAGTACATTCATAACTTACGTTCGGCCAGTTGTTTTCTTTTTTAAATTTGAAATTTCGGGCTGTATCTGTATAAGATTTTAAATTTGTTGCTCAATAATAGGTCAGTTTTGCTTAATTGTTACTGTGATATTGGTTAAATTTTTACTATGCGCTCTAGATTAATAAAGAACTACTTTATTTTGAATTTTTAGTTGATGATGAAAAAGCTTAAGTTTTTCTGTAAGATCTGTACTCTTTTATTCAATAATTTTTTAAAGATATTTCACTTTGACTACCAGTGATGGTTCTTCTGGGAGAACTACGGTACTTGATTCACCAGATAAAGAACTGTTTAGCACAATGCCGATGTTATTTTCTTTAAAGCGCAATGGTATATTAGTTGGTTTACAGCAAGTAATTTCGCTGCTACTATCCCAATATATGAAAATTATTTAATGCATCCCCGATACATGATACGACCACACTTCACACATCTATAAGCATCTTTAAAATATTGCACTTTTGGCACCTTTTTTTTGGAAGGTCGGTGTCATTATTATTTTCACAAGTCGCCATCTTTTTTTTCATTAAGCTATGTTAAGAAATTTTAATCCAGTGCCATGAAACCTTACTACTATAACTTTCTGATTTTTTTCCCATAAAAACGCGCCTTAGGTTGACAATATTATTTGTTGTGACATAGTAGGAGCTTTCGCAATATGCTAAAAATATCTTCAAAAAGCTTAAATATATTAAAAAGAGAAAAGAAAAGAGAAAAACACTAAAATAAATAAAGTATGTCGTGCAGCTCATTGAATCCAGGAAACGCTCCCAGCATTACCGTAAACATCAATCCGCGCCCCCTGCTCAAGACATTTAGTAAAAGACAATAAAAGGGGGGTTTAGAGTGCGACCGAGCTATTTTCGGAGACAAACAACAACCGGAGTTTGATAGAAAAACTCCGGGCTCCGGGACGGGGTGCGAATTTCCGGCCTATTCGAGCGCAAAGCGTAAATAGAGGAAAATTTACATATTTTATTACTGGGAGGGAAAGGTTTCCAGGGATTTTTAATAACAAATGAGTCGATCGCGCTCAAACTATTAAAGATTAAAAAAAAAAACCTCTCTTTTAAGTAGTTTTTATAAAACAATTTAATGGAAATTAATTAAACAAAATGGCTTTATTACGGCAAGAAAGACAGAGTTCGTAATTGTGGCTTTTACAACATTATTTAGCGCAGCATGTTTAGATAAGGCTGTTTAAGCTGCAATTTAATATAGCGTGCTATAACTAGGAAACCACTTACTTTACGATGTAGCCCGGTTATAATGACCCGGTTGAAAAGTTTCTTTAATAAAAGTTTTGATTTTCTAAGCATTACGGGTAAGTAATTGGGATTTTGAGTAATTTAACCCGATGACAAGTCTTTATCAATTATTAAGCTATTGAGACCAATAAATGGGTAATTTTGGGTAAAATGAAATTTGGAATTTAGGATTTTATTCTATACTATTTCTAGGTAGAAACTTAAAATTATTGAAAATCTGATTGTAGAATTATAATAATAATGTATTTATTTAGCATAATGCTACAAGAAATCGATATAAATCTAATAATGTAATAGCATACATGAAGATCTAAAATATTTAATTATGACATATGATATAGATGTGCGAAAATTATACATAAATAACAATAATGTATCCTTGACTATCAAATATACATAATATAATTAAATAGTTAAAATGTTCCGCTTCATTTTCTTTGCGATATATCAACATTCGATGGTGGTGCTGATGTTGCATCTCATGATCGGCTCGTGTTGATGTTTCGAGCATTTTACGACACATGTTTTCTAGGTCGTCTTTATTGAACAGGGCACCTCGGTTATTTTCCTGGAGACATTTTGGATTTTGGTCCCGGTATTCCATAGACAATCGCAGCCTCCGGTTTTCCAGAAGTACCCTATCAAGGAGTCAAGTCACAACCTAACTGTGGAGCACGTCGAATGATAAAAGACACTATAAAATAGAATTATTAAAATACTATACATAGAAAAAACCAATTGTACATATAAAACTTAGAAAAAATTACCTAAGAACTAATTAATTATACAAAATAATAATAGCGAATTAGAGTCCGTTAAATCCATTAAAATTGCCACAGTTTCAGACAAAACAAGAGATAACAACAAAACAATTATTTTTATAAATCAATTAAGGTACAATTTCAGACAATACATAATTTTTAATTAATCTTTTAAATGCACTAAAATGTTTATATTCTTTAATATTTTTTGATAGTCGATTAAACTTCAATAAACCTTTATTCAGAGTAATGTTCAACATCTGTGTTGCATCGATTGACTAGAATGAAATCATTATGGTTTCTGGTATAATAGTCATGAACATTCATAAAGAATTTACCCTATCACAAATGTAGGTAGGTAACATTCTATTTTTAATCTTAAATATAAATATAAAAACATTAATAATAACAAATTTATTTATAAATTTCTTTCTGCAATATTGATATTTTAATAACGTTAATGTATTTTTTTTATTTATTCCAGGCATTTGAAGATATTTTTTATACAATCGTTTTGTAAGCTAGGGTCAGTAGAATTAAAATACTGAGATTTATCTACTAATATATATCGAAATTTTATTGTAGTCCTCAAGATACTGGTTTTTTCTGCATTGCAATAAACATCAATTTTTTAACATCTATCGTGTCACAGTCTGAAAAATTCATATTATTTTATTAAGGTAAATAACTTTCTTATATATTTGGTTAAACCTCTAAGATAAATAAAATCTTTAAAAAGTTCTATTATTAGGAGAGAATTGAAAATAGGCAGTATATCTCAGAAAATACGAGAAAAAAAATATTTTTCTTATATTTTTTTGACCTATATCTCAGTCTCAGTTTGAGCTATAAATTATTTAATTAAAATGATAATTTGCATATGAAATTGGTGAAACTTCAATTCGTAAGAGAAACAATTTTATAAAGTAGTAAAGAAACTAAACTTTGATACATCCAAAAAAATCCAAAAAAATCAATATTATAAAATTTTTGACCTATATCATGACTCGAAATATAGCACGACTACATTACTAAAATAATAGAATCAAGAAACTCATCTTTGAACCAATATACCCGCTTCAGTCTGAAATATGATAGATTGTTTCTCTAAAATGACATTATAGGGGTTCATTAAAACTTACCGATTGCTCTAAAACTAGGCCACCCAACTGTCCGCTGGGTTTTCCAATTTAAATAAGCCTTTTAAAAATTGACAAATCCTTTTTCCTATCAGAAGTTTTCCTTTGTAATTAGGACTGTTCGAAAGTTTTGCGTGACTTTTAATTTTCTTTCCTTGCCGCGGATGTCTAATTAAATATAAATTAATTAGAAATCTAAAATTGGGTATTTGAATGTTTTTTTTTAGAAGTTTTCTTGGGGGTGCTTGTTTATTAAACCCTTCGGTTTGGCAATTAGTGAATTGAATAATATTGAGTGAGTTTAGTAATTATTTTTTGTTGGATTTAGATTTTTAATAATCAATATATATAAAGCCAGAATTTTTTTAAGCTCTGAAAACTTTTAGCGGCAACCTCAAATTAGTTTCTTGGCTGTCTGATTAAAACTTTTATAGACATTTTTAATAACGATAATAGTGAGCGCTTTTGTCCTGTGCGCGACTTTTATTCTTTAATAAGCCCTTTGGATACTTTTTGGTCCTTTGTGCGGTTAATTAGGATACTCCGTGGGTTTCAAATGCGGGATCAAGAAGTTTTTTTTAATATTAAAATAGAAGAATCGACGTTCAGCGTAGCTCATTATATCCAAAATACAGAAGGAAAATTTCTAGTTATTAAGGAAAAATTCTTGTAATAACAGCTATTAGACGTGCTTTGAAGTCTTTGAATTAAATTGTTATTAACACAAGAGTATTGGTGTTATAAGAGGAATTTATATGCAAGAGGTGATTATTACAGTTCTAGTTAAAAAAAAATGAATTGTAACTCCTCCACATTTTATAGTAATTGGCAATAAGGAAAAATTAATAGAAATATTTTTTAGTCAAATATTTTTTTTAAATAAATTACTTTTAGTTTAAATTATATTTTTAATTTACTAGACCCACTAAAATACTAGTCATTTTAGGGTCTGTAAAAAATAATATTTTAAATAAATTTAACACGGTAAATATGATTGTTACTAGTGTTTCATATAAGATATTATGTAATACATCCATATAATATAATATTATTTGAAAATATGACACGTATATGGGTCACGCGGCCTGGTAAAAAAAATTCTGCTTGATGCACCCATGCACTTTATAAATTTAGTTATCAGGTACCAGCATAGAAGGATAAAAAAATGTGAACTTTTAGTTATGAATATAAAGAAGTGAATATTTACATATAAAATTTTTGTTAATTGAAATCTATAATATTGAAACAAATTCATAATTACCTATTAATAATTTAGTGATGAAAAGCACTTTCTAATTTGACATTTACTTTAAATTTTTGAAAATACTTAGTAGTAACGATTACTTAACATCCCTGGAAATTAATATACAAGATTTTTGGATTTCAGAATCTATTTTTAGCTTGTGACAAATTGAGCTCATTATGCATAGGAATTTTTAAAATTGAAATTTGAGTGAGAAATGATTAGATTTATTAGGAAATAATAATAATAATAATAATAATAATAATAATAATAATAATAATAATAATTATAAATAATAATTTTCTTTAGTTCCACAAAAAAAAATAAGATTTTTCGAAATTTTGTACACTAAGCTAGTAAATAATAACAAAAAAAATTCAATTAAAAATACACATAAAAATATAAATACACGTAAATACATACTTTAAATCTTTGCATAGTAAATTACAAAATAATATTACAACTTATTTTTAAAGCATTTTTTATTCCTTTTAAAATGATTTATCTAATTCATATGTTTCTTAACGTTTTAACGTAATAACTATCATCAGGAATTTTTCAGATAAAAACTTAAATACTTTTAAATATTTATTCTTTTCCTCATGATTTAAAATTAAATTAATTAAAAGCTTAAACTTAACTATTGGTTATTTATGTTAAACCCGATCTAAATGTTAAAAAAATGTAGTTTCAAATTATGATATTTATTGATATTATCCGTTTCATTTAATTGCCTGTGACAGTAGTTGAAGTCTGCGCTGTCAAGGCTACGAAACAAAAATAATATTTTTGACAGAAGTCATCAAGCTTTCGCGCTAGTTTTTATTCGTGTTAATATTTGTTGGATTGGTAATAAAGATCCTATAAATTCGCCGGCAAGATCGCCTGATATAACTGCCATGGATTTTTCCATGTAGGGTTTTATTAAGAACCAGGTTTATTAGACTACACCTCAAAATTTAGAGGATCTAAGTTTAAAAATAAGAGAAGCGTGCAATAAAATTTCAATTCATTCAACAACATTCAAAGAAACATTGTAATCAATGCGCGCAAAAGCTTATAAAATAATGGTGGTCTTTTTAAACATTTGGATTAATAACAATTTATTTCATAATTATCTACATATTATTTAATAGCCTTTATTTATTTTAAATAAGTTCTGGATTTATTTTTATTCATTATTATATTTTTTATTAAAAATAAATTTATTATAAAGTTAGTCAGATCATTGTTGTAGTATTTAATTTTTTTAATTAACTCCTATTATTATTGATGTTTAAGATTTAGAAGCAATAATGTTTTTCAGCAGATGATTATTGAATAAATAAATTGATGACTGCTAAACAAATTATACACTCTTTAAAGTTATTTGAAAAACCAAGTCATTTTGTGTCTAAAATGGAATTATTATTAATATATTAAGTAAATTCATTAAATAAAAAAATGGTTTACTGTACATATTATTATGAAAATGTAAATACGTAAATTATTTTCCTAGTTTTTGTACTATTTTTATTAGTATTCTGTAGTTAAAGTTGATTCGTAGGGTTTCTTTAGGGTTCTACTTACGTTTGGTTTATTATTTTTATCTATAGTGTTTAGTTTTTAAGTAATTCATTTTGTTCGAGAGCCCCATTTTGGCCCCAATTTAGGTTAAATTATTGTAAATCCCTGTAGTTCTAATTTTCTAGAATTTGTATACTTGCTTGCTTTGACTGTCAGTATTCTCCTAAAATTATTGGCCTTCATAGTTCTAAAGAGTGGGATGTAGCTAATTTAATCCAAGATCAGTGTGATGATCCAAAATTTGGTCTTATTTACGAACTGAAATCTCGAGAAATTTCAAAACCAGAATGGAAAGATATTTCTGACAAAGAAATAAAAGCTTATTGGTCTCAATGGAATTCATTGGTTATAGAAGATGGAATGTTAAAAAGAGTCTGGGAGAGCGTAGATGGAAAAGAAAAGACATATCTGACAGTCCTTCCTCCAAAACGGATTCCGGAAGTTCTTGAAGCTGTTCATAGCGGTGTCGGCGGAGGACATTTTGGAGTTAGTAAGACCTTAAGGTAAAAGTTAGAGAACGGTTTTACTGGCTGAACAGTCATGAAGATGTTGAACGCTGGTGCCGACAGTGTGAGCAGTATTCGTCAAGCAAGGGCCCAAGAACCCGGACAAGAGGAAAGATGATGCAGTATCTTGTTGGTGCACCCTTTGAACGAATTGCCATAGACGTAGCAGGACCCTTTCCTACTAGTAGCTCCGGAAACCGATATGCTCTTGTTGCTATGGATTACTTTAGTAAGTGGCCCGAGGTTTATCCGATTCCAAATCAAGAAGCAACGACAGTAGCTGAAGTGCTGTTCCAGAACTGGATTTGTCGATTTGGTGTACTCAGAGAGATCCATTCAGACCAAGGAAGGAACTTTGAGTCACAAATATTTCAACAAGTATGCCAGTTGCTGGGAATCAATAAGGCCCGTACAACCCCACTACACCCTCAGTCTGATGGAATGGTTAAAAGATTTAACCGCACATTTGAGAGCTAGTTGAGGATGGTGGTAAACTCTAAGCAAACCGACTGGGATACCTGTATACAACCATTTCTATTGGCATATCGTTCTTCTATCCACAAGTCAACTGGAAAAAGCCCGGCAAAAGTTGTCTACTATGATGAACTTCGTTTACCTTTGGACATTATTACTGGAAGACCCCATAAGTCTGAAACCCCTGAGGAGTACGTCGACCATTTACAAGAACGCTTACAAATCGTTCACGAACAAGCACGGGATAAACTTCATCTAGAAAGTAACAGAATGAAATCACGTTATGACATAAAGGCAAATTCTACCGGTTTTAATCCTGGGGATAAAGTCTGGTTATACAATCCACGGAGGACGAAGGGCAAGTCACCAAAGCTCCAGAAGGATTGGGAAGGTCCATTCAATGTGGTCACCAAAATCAACGACGTGGTGTACCGTATCCAGCGACATCCGACCACGAAGATGAAAATTGTAACCATCGTCCGGCTAGCGCCCTATCATGACTAAGGTGGTCCCATGTTTGATCAGGAGGATCAAACTTGAGAGGGGAGCAGTATTATGAAAATGTAAATACGTTAGTTATTTTCCTAGTTTTTGTACTATTTTTATTAGTATTCTGTAGTTGAAGTTGATTCGTAGAGTTTCTTTAGGGTTCTACTTACGTTTGGTTTATTATTTTTATCTATAGTGTTTAGTTTTTAAATAATTCATTTTGTTCGAGAGCCCCATTTTGGCCCCAATTTAGGTTATTTAGGTTAAATTATTGTAAATCCCTGTAGTTCTAATTTTTTAGAATTTGTAACTTGCTTGCTTTGACTGTCAGTATTCTCCTAAAATTATTGGTCTCTTTCGGCAAAAACAATGAAGATAATTCTAAATATTTCGAAACTGTTCCATCGGGTTTTAAAAAGGACGCGCTTCGTGACAATTCATTCAGTTTTTTAATTGTTTAGTCAGTTTTTACCTTGGAAACAATTAAACGACAGTCAAGGCGAGTTAGGTTAGTGTTTTTGACGTTGACAATAAAAGTGTGTTCCCGAATTTCGTTACAATATTTATTACTATAACATATCTTTACTCTTTTCGGCAAGTGTGATTTCAAAGACTTGCAAAATGCCTGAGAATATCATATAGACTTGACTTGAAATGAGTAATTGTGAGATAGCCTTTCTGGATTTACTGATATATGATTGCAAATTAAGCAAACGAATGTAAACATAAATGAAGAATTAATATTTTATATTTTTTAAGGAGTTTTTGACAGTTTTTGACATCCTACTATTTAGTCGAGTATCGAATAGCTCTGTTTTATGGTTTAAAAATACAGTCAAATTTAGCTGCACTACATGTACTACAACAGATTGGAATTGGAAAAAGGACCTAATAGCTGATCTAGATAGTATCAAAGGTTTTGCTTCTAATGTCATTTATAGTACTTCAGATCTGTGCCAATAATATGGACATAAAAAAACACTTTATAAATTCTCCTCATTAAGAAGTTATAAAAGTGGATCATGGTTAGGAGCTATGGTATTCATTATGTTTTTTGCAATACTTGCAAAATTGTTAAGGGACTCAGATGAAGTAGGGAATGAATTAGACGAAGAAGCCTTTTTTCTTAATTCATTTACAATAGTCCATGTCTCCTTATCTACACTACCTGCTTGGGCCAGCCTCTTATCTTAATAAATATCCTTAGCAGCCCTTATAATTCTGGGATTAAATTTTCTAATATGTCTTATTATCTTATATTTCACATAACTATGAAAAAAGACGCTGTCTGAGAATTTATTTAAGTGAAATAATGAGCGCATGTTCATAGGCAGGTGTAAATTATAGATTGCCTTTACGGTCTTTACATATATTTAATTTAACCTTATTTTCACTAACTTATCCCTCTTAAGTCATTTAGTTCTAAGTAGAAACAATGAGGTTAATACTCTAATCATAATGGGTTAAGTACTTTAACCTATTGCATTAACGCACGATAACCAAACTCGTAACCACATACCTTAATAACCATAAAGGTTGTTAATGTTAACTTGATGTTTAATAAGTTGACGTTAACTAATTTCAGAGCATAAGGGCATTAACGAACCTTCACTAGGTCACTAAGAGTGTAAAGTGACCGTGCGACCTTTGTCCAGCTTGTTTTACTTAGCGGATGCAAAGTGCTCAATAAGTGCATAATTCATTAAAAACAATTGTGAAAATACTAATACCTAAGAGCCTAATAGTTTCATGGGAATTTATGGGCTATACTTATGGTATTAGCGTTTAAAAATTACTACTTGAAATTGATTTTTTTATGACCTCTGGGAATCTTCTAGAGGTTGATGACGATTGCTGGGTTTTTCCAGACATCAGATTGAAAGTTCCAATTAGTTATTTGACATAAGTAGTTAAAGTTTAGAATATGTTTATCTTTAAGAATACGGTATAATTTTCGCGTGGTATTTGTATCGATAAATTTTATAGAAAATTTAGAATTAAGTCAGAATTTAAAACAGTACAATAAGATTAATTCCGGATTAAAAGATGACGCGACATAGTTTATAGAATGTAGCACTAGATTGAGTTATTCTGGTAGAACAGTTTATATGCGTCACTATAATAAAGGAATCGAAAATAGACTGAAGAGGTTCTTAAGTAATATACACAGTAGAAAAATCAATATTGCCACATAAAATTAAGTTAATTTTTAAAAGTAGGGATTCTAGTAGAATTAATAATTTTTGGCACAATATCAGAATCTGTGCAATGTGACTTTTAAATTCAAGCAATTTAAAAGTCATAAGAATTCTAGTAGACAATGGAAAATTCAAATATTTGTTCGGATAATAAATATTCAAATAAATAAATCGTGCTCATTCTTAAACGGTTATAATAATATTATTATCTAAATAAAAATATAAATTCCATTTAAAAATGGGATTTTTATTTATACAACTCGCTATTTAAACAAATTTAATAGCTACTGAATGTCAATTCTTAAGAATAAGTATTATCAGCATATATATTTACGTAAAGTGAATTTTTAGCTATTTAGATTGTAGTTATAAAAAAAATGTCTAAAAATAATTTGCCTAGCATTAGTTCTTTAAATATGATTGTATTACAAGAGGAAAATTGACAATAAACAGATAAATTTTGCATGATATACAAATAGAGTTTTTTTTAGAAATTTAAATTTATTTATCATTAACCAGCAAATAAAATCTCAACGTAGGATTTTCATTTATTAATATTATAGTTATTCGTAAAAAAAATTTGGTACCTATTGATTGTCATTTGAAATCTTAAATTTTATAATAGGAAAAATATTTAAAATATAAAATATAATAGTATAAAATCTAAAATTGGAGTAACAAATATTTATAACATTTAAACTCGTTTTTACCAAACAGTTATTTTTAAAATATAATTGTAAATCTACTAATAAAAAATCCGTTAAATACATTTTTAGATTTTTATACTTAAATTTGAAGGAAGTTTTATTGTAAATAGGTGTATTGTCTAAGTTGATATTTTTTTTGTATTTGTATTTTATACTTGAACTGTATTAACATTAATAAAATTATTGACTATTCACAAAATTAATTTAGTTACAAATACTTAAGTTATTAGTACAATTATCTGATTTGGTTTTTGTTACCTAAAATTTTAACTTGTTAAAATGAGAAGCAAAATATTTCATTATAGTTATTTACTTTTTTTAATTGTGATGCAAAAATGTTATGAAAAGTAGAAATTTCAAGTATTAATAAGATAATTATTTAGAAAAAATATATGATGACCAAATTAAAGTATAAATTCCATTAAAAAGTGCTGTTTTAATTGGATTTTATATTTTTTAATTGGTTTTTTAATACGTAATACCTTTGAAGGCTTTACATTTTATTATAATTAAAATAAGAAAACTAAATATGAGTAGATAGATGAGGCAAAATATAGAATAAAACTTTTAGTCATCAAAATTTTAGTTAAAGATAAATATTTAGTAATCATTTTATAATCTTTAATATGCATAAAAAAAAATTATTTTTATTATTAAAGAGACATGAAGAATTTTTTTTAGTTTATTAAGTTCCAGCTATTACATTTTATTAGAATAAAAGTATTTTATTTAACTAAATGCAATAATAATGATCATATGCAATATTCAGAAAATAAATTTCTTACCAATACTCTAATAATTAATATTCATAATTATCTAAGTATTGAATCTGTTTTTTGTTTTTTTAAATTTAGACTTCTTAATATAAAAAGAATTCAGAATAAATAAATATACGATAACGAAATATTAAAAAAAATTATCTAAATGTTGTTTTTTAAATGGATTTAATATATGTAAATATTTTGAAGTTTTAAAATTTTATTATAGATAAAATAAGAAAGTTAAGTCGATAAATTGTGCAAATTATAAAACAAAACTTGTAATCATTAATAATTCACTTGCAAAAAATAATTATTAATTATTCTATGATATGATTAGTTATCATTAAAAAAGAAACTTAGAGAAGGTTAGTTATTTAAATTATAGTTATTAAAATATTCTAGTAACGGTATTTTCATTAAGTAAAATTCATATGCAACATTCAGAAAAAAATTCTTTAGTTACCAATACTTCAGTTATAGGTATAATTGTTTAAGAACTAATCGTTTTTTTACCTAAAATTTAAACATATACTTATTTAAAATGACAAGTTATTTTTTTATTCGAAACAATTTAGTTATTTAAGTTTTTTAGTCAATAAAATTTCACACGAAATACTGGCGCTATTATACAAGATGCACAGATCAATTTTTTTAGTTGAATAGATTTTATAAGAAAAAATTGCAAGTATATATTAAACAATCTTTGAACCAGTAAAATAGGAAGATTCGTCTTAGGCAAGGATCATTACGGGAACCAAAGAAAGAAACTTTTGGTTACTAGGCAAACTGTTTAATATTCTATGGTTTTTTTATTGAAAGAGAATTGGTGACTAACGATAATAATATGAATTTGAAATTATTTTATTAACATATTTCAAACATCCTATAAGTTTTATCGAGGAAAACCATCAATAATAAAGTTCCCGGAAAATACACCTTTTCTTACCTTACTTCCCACATATGTGGCATAGTCATCGTGTCGGCAGCAAAACAAAAGAAAAACTCATTTTCCGGTCCGACCGGTCGCATTACCCTTGCCAGAGGGTGCACGCTGAGTTAACGAGACAAGTGGCTAATAAGGGTTCCTCTTGTAAAACAAACGCAAAACGTGACATTGACAATGAGATCGAAGTTTAAGGGTGGATATGTCTAGACTGTTTAAGCATTCAGAATAATCGGATGAATGATTTTACGGATTATTTGCATTAAAAGGTTGAATCAATTAGATTTCAGTCTTCAATTCAAGAATATTCTACTAAAAGCCTAAAAAATATATTTGTAGGTGACACATTATTTAATATCTCTTTTCATATTGATGATTACAAAAAAAAATTATTTATTAATAAAAATCTTAATCTGTTAAAGTGTCTGAGGAACTGAATCCTAAATAAAACCAAGGGTAATAAATGGGAATTAGGTTGTCAATTATGTCAATTATAATCACACTATTAGAGTATTTATTTATTTTTTGTTTCAGGTGGACACACCAGACAGCGTCTTGCAGTCCGGCTTGGGTTTAACCGATCTGGGTCAACATGCGGTGTTACGTTCGATGGTGGATCCTTTGGATTACGACAGGCTACGACATTTACAAATGAACGGTGGAGCTCCCAATTCATTCGAGGAAACGATATATAAGGTAAATGAGCATGGGTAAATAAGCCTTTTAGTATTTTTTTTTACTAAAATATTAATACTAAATAATTAAAAAAGTGGTATTGGATGCTGAAAAAGTTGAGAAAAATTGACTTACTAAGCTGATTTTTTGATTGTGGTGGTGATTATTATCAATAAAGATGAGCATTTTGAGATTTTACTTTAATGTGCCTTAAAACTCATTTGTCTGAACTGGCTTTGGATACTAAAAATCTTATTAATTTTAAGCCGAAAAGAGCATAAAAATGATAATGATAGGAAATAAATAAAATAAAATATCAGTTTTTAACGAAACATGGATTAGGATTCTTTGAAATCACTCATGATAAAAATTGCATTACCGTCTAGATCTCAAGTTGTATTTAAAAAAAAACAATATTTTATTACCAGTTCATTTGATATTACCATCTCAGGCAATTCTCATGAAAATTTAGGATTAAGTTCTGTTTATTTTTAGAGGTCGAAAATACATACACACTTAAATAAGTGAAATAAATATTTTTTTATTTTGTGAATTATAATTTTCATTATATTCGTGGAAAATGAGATCTATACGACAACCCAGAAAAGCAGTGAAAATCCTGATAATCCCACAATGCCCTAAGCCTTGATCAGCTGTAACTATTTAATGCACTTTTGGCGCCCAACATTAAAAAAAATATGTATTTAAGTGTTATTGCAATTTGAGTGAATAGCTTTGTGTGTTACATAATATATTTAAATTGTGATGATAAAAATTCAACTTTTCAATCTTAATCGTAGTTAGTTTGTTGCCCCAAATAGGCCTGTCAAATCAGCTGATTTAACAATCATTAACTTTTCCTAGGCCACTTAAATGAACATTTCTGTCATATTTGGTGCATTTTTATTACCAGTAGAGTCACACTTTTGGCGCTTTTTTACAATACTTTTTTAAAATTTAATTTTAGTGTTATTGCACTTTGAGTGAATAGCTTTATGTTAAATAATATATTTAAATGGTAATAAAAAAATTTATATTTTCATTTTTTTTTTTGAATATTATTCTCTAGATCTTAATGGTAGTTACTTTTTTGCCCCAAAAAGGCTTGTCAAACCAGCAGATTTCTAATTTGTTGACCTTTTCTATCCAATTAACTTAAGCACTATAAATGAATTCTTTGTTTCTTTTTGGCGCCCACCATAAGTACATATATTATATATACAATAAATTAATTTAAATAGAAAAATTATAAATAGACAGCAACCAGGAAAAAAAGTAAGAAATTTGATAAGCCCGTTTTGCCCCAAAAGAGCCAGATCTGCCAATCTAATTATCATAAACTTTTCCTATGCCACTTAAATGAACATTTCTTTCATAGATGAATTATTTGGGGCACTTTTGGCGCCCAACATTTTTAAAAATATTTACGAGTCTTAATACACTTTGAGTAAGTAGCTTTATGATGCATATTATATTTAAATTGTGACAATGAAAGTTGAACTTTTCGATTTTTTTCGCATATTTTTCTTTAAATCATAATCGTAGTAATTTTTTACTCCAAAAAGGCCTCGGGATCAGTAGATTTGACAATCATTAACTTTTCTTAGGCAGAACACTTAAATAGACATGCATAATCATAGGTGAATTATTTGGTGCATTTTTGGCGCCCAACTTTTTTTTTAGTATATGAGTGTTAATGCACTTGAGTAAATAGCTTTATGCTGCAATTTATTTTTAAATTGCGACAATGAAAATTAAACTTTTTTTGCATAATATCGTCTAGATCTTCTAGAAATTGGGTTTTCCTCGCACAATTTATCAAGTTGTATAAAAAAACATCGATTTATTACCAGTTCTATTGATATTACGATTTCAGGTAATTTTAGTCTTCGTCTATGTATCTTCAGTCCATCTGTTAGGTAAGCGTCCTCTACTGCGATAAGTTTTTTAGTTTCCACTCGTATAGTATCCATTATCCCTATTTTATGACGTATTTCTTTATTTGTGATCTTTAAGAGACAGACTTAATATCACACGATGAGACGCTACTATGAGATCGTCCTCAAATCTTGAATTATCTCTCCATTTATGTTAATACCGTATTCGTATACATCTGCCCTTTTAATAGTATGTTCCAAAAGAGTCGTAAAACTTTGGAGAGATGGTGTTTCCTTGCCGTAGGGGAGACTGGGAGACTGACACACTTAATATTCTAATTAAAAAATAAAAAAAATTTAAAAATATAACCAACTAACTTGCAAATATATCTGCATAGCTAGAATAAGAAAAATCAGATCATGAAACGAGATACTAAGGATTTTTTATGAAACTGTCAAGTGTTTCAACTCTCCCATAGTAGAGGTTTGATGCAGTGTCTGATATATGTGATATATGTGTCTAATATATGATAAAAGGCTACGAATTGCTAGTACTTTAAAAACATTTTTTATTGTTTGGATTAACTACGTGAAGAAATTATGAACTAGTTACCATTGTCAAATTTCGAAAATCGTACAGAAAAAGGTTACCTTGTAGATCTGGAGGTTCCATTAACAAAATTTGAAGGTGGCAACTTCATGACATTTTGTTCTGATACCAGAGATTGATTTTCAGCCTCAGTGTAAACTAATTTAAAAGTATATATATATATACTTTTAATATATATATATATATATATATATATATATATTAAAAGTATATATATATATATATATACGTGTCCGCTTGATAAAATTTTTTTGATAATAATCATTTTTCTCCCAGGCAAATATTTTCTGA
The DNA here is from genome assembly GCF_022605725.1 of Anthonomus grandis grandis. Taxonomy (NCBI): domain Eukaryota; kingdom Metazoa; phylum Arthropoda; class Insecta; order Coleoptera; family Curculionidae; genus Anthonomus; species Anthonomus grandis. Next base: position 12,562,588 of record NC_065548.1, on the reverse strand, counting down.
AAAAAAACGTTTTTTATTAATCCTACCCTTATCCCCCCACCCACCCCACACAACTTATAAGTAAGAAATTTGTTTTCAAAAAAACATGGTTTTCCAAAATAATACGGATGAAGAACAGGTGGTGTCGTCGTTAATATCCAATCTAATAACCCAGTTTATTTATATAAATTTGATTTAATTACATATATGTGTATTAATAAATATTTAATACAAAAGCAGTGCTATTAGATTGGATATTATGACGAAAAACAGTGTTTTTTCACAGGAATTCCTTACTGGTCAAATGTTTGGGGTGGGTGGGGGGTCAAGGGTTTTTTTGATGAAAAACAATATTTCTGCAGAAATTATATATGTAATATTTAATTAAATAAGACTGTTTATTAAAATTTGATATAAAAACAGCCCTATTAGATTAAATATTATGGACGAAAATCAGGAATTTTTCAGAAGAATTGCATCAAATATTTGAGGTGTTGTAATCGAGTTTAAAAACTAGATATGTAAATCCCGTGTCAATTTTTATAAACGTCGAAATGTACTCATTTTTGTAAACAGAATAGAATATGATATACGTATATTCTAGAGTTTAACAAATCAACTTTGACCATATACGGTTAATAAATATACCAAAACCAAAAATTTACTAAAAAATCATCGAATAAAATATATATCTAACGATAATAATATATAATGTGTTATTTGGGATGTTAAAACAGTTTGAATTTGAATTTTATCACTGACTCTTTTACACGACTCATATATTATCTTATATACTCTTTTACACTATGTTTAATTGTTTAATATCTTTATTTACTACTAACTGCGACGATCCATTTCGGGGATTGGTTATCATTTTCAGAAAAATAAATATTATTTTGATAGTCAATATCATCTTTGAAATCACCATATATTTTGTTATTGAGAATAAGAATACCATATGCCTGTATGGTAATAAAACACATTCTGAATCGGAAAAATCACTAATGAGGTTAAAATTTTATTATTTTCATAATTTAAGTTATTAGTTAACAATATTGCTGAGATAAAAATATTTATTATTTTTATAAGAAATACAAGATTTTTTACCGGATCACCATAAAAAGCGGGAAAGTTAGGATGCTACATGATTTACCATAATATTTTTTGGGTTATATTCTTCTGGATAGTATTCTTATATGGGGATAAAAAACTATTGAAAATACTTTTGACTGATATTTTGAGGCATAGTAAATACGTTTGCATCTGTAAATACAACTTTATTAATTAAAAACATTTTATAAGAATTTGAAAACATGAGATTTTGAATTGTAAGACGTTATTTGAATGCTAGGAAACCATTGAACATGGCTTTGGGCATTTGGATGAGGCAAACTTAAAACAGAGATCTTTTTCAAGACTTAAGTAAAACATATTTAAAAATTCTCCACTTTATCAGATTGTATTAACACCTACTCAATTCCTCTAAATCACGAGACCTCCAACACTAAAAGAGACATCCGTCTATATTTCTCGGGGACTTCCGGATTCCGAGAGCCCCGCGAGACCGGCTCAAGATTCACCCTGGCAGGTTTTATTAGGGGTAGTTTTATGGCCCCCGGAATCCAGTTTATGGGTCTAAGACGAAAAAAGTTTTGCTTGTTGCGGACAAAGAACGTGCGTACCTTGGGGACTTACCCGGCACCGGTGCGCTTAACTATTAAGCTCGGACAGAGGCGGGTCAGTTTGGGGATTAAGGGCGAAATTTTTATTGATTTAGGTGCGGACCTGTATTAGATTTTGTATAAAATGATACAAAGGGAATGCTACTTCGGGTTTCTTCTTAAAATTATCTTAAAAACATCTAATTTTATAGTATAAGCCCGCTCACCCCGTTATCCCCTGATCAGAACCCTTACGTAAAATTGTAATAGTAAATTATTTTTATGTAAATATAGAAAGTATATCAAATTAATAAATAGTAAATAGTAATATACTCGACTTACCTAGTAAGGCACAAAAGGAAGGTTTATAAGGAAGAGAGGTTTATGATATACACGTGCGTTTAGTTGCACTTCTAATTCACTTCTTGTCTGTAGTCGTAGTGTCCGCACACATTTTTGACAATGTGTTTTGCTTAATCTGCCTTTGCATCTCTCTCGCACAGGTAAAGTATATTGTTTGCATATTTTCGAATAAGAATTAATACGGGAAATGATTGATAAGAAGGAAGTGAAAATAGGTAATGGAATACAAAGGCACGCCGAGAAGAAAATCTAAGTAGTTCAATTTAAGTATTAAGTAAAAGTATCAAAAAATGTAGCAATAAAGAAACCTTAAGTGCAAGAAATACTTAAGTTCAATTAATATATATAAATTTTGTAACCAATGAAATATAAACCTAACGTTCTAATTTACTATATGCTAAATAATAAATTTATTTGTAATAGTGAGGACAAAACAAACTCTAAACGCCTTGGTCTACAAATACAGGTAGTTGACACTATTGAGGTAAATAGCAAGAGCTAAATTAGAGTATCGTAGTAAGTGAGGAGTATACCAAAAAAAGAGAAAATGGCAGGTACAGAAAACTCTTTAATAGACCCATTAAATGACTGGGAAGAATGACTGGAATTGGAAGTTTAGAATGAAACTGATTTTATCGGAAAATACAGACCAAAAATGCATTCATACTAAGGTTAACCTAAGTGAGTATGAAGAAATGAAGGACGATGATAAGGGTAAATGCTTAATTATCCAAAGTGTAAATGACACACAATTAGAAAGCTTGTGGAGTTGTAACTCTGCCTATGAGATGTGGGAAATTGTGCCAAGTATGAAAAAAGGATTGTTAGGACTGAGATGTGACTTGAATAATGAAAAATGTTTTCCATGCACTTGATATCCCAATTCCTCCCTTATCACCCTTATAGAAAAACATCCTGATAAAAGCTTTATACTTAAAATTAGAATATGGTCTTCAAAGGGTAATACTTGATCAATCAGACTGCAAAAAGTTACTCTTTAAGAGCAAACTTGCTACATCACATCTAAATTACCTATGACTTAAACAAAGACTATTCGATGTGATTAATGATATTCATGTCATTCTCCATGGCTTGCTGTAACTTCTAATCTACAACTTTATCTCACCATATTATCGATGTATGTATACAAACAGGGTAAATTCTCCTGAGATATTTAACTCAACTCATAATTTATGTATACTAAAAACAAAGTTGGGTCCAAAACCCGCAAGTAATGCTTTAGATAGATGATTTTTTTCCTGAATGTACAACAGACTGACTCCGACTGCAGCAATAATCCATCCAGTAATCCATGATGCACACAATCAAAAGTTTTACAAGCGTTTAAAGTAAACGTTCTCCAAAAAGACGTTTATAGCATCCTGAGTACCCTTTGATGTCTGAAATCCAAATTGCCTTTTTGTGATAATATTGAATGATTGTAATTAATACTTCTAGGCCCTTTGACAAGTTTTTCGATAACCCTAGATAGAGTTGGTAGAAGAGAGTCATTAGTAGGATATTCATACTTCCCTTCCTTAAATAACGCAACTACCCAAGAAAATGTCAAACAAGGCAACAAAAATGCCCTATAGAGTCTGGTTTTACGAGCTGATAGACTATCCAGAGCTGTATCTGGCAATCTTAATGGCACTTTTTTTGCCCAAAATACCGTCTCTAAAATTTCTAGTAAAGTTAAAATTCTGAAGATAAGACATCAATTCAGTTCTAGAAGAAGGGTCCTTAGTTAAACCACTTGCTACATTACAACAGAGTTTGTTAAGGACCTCAGGATCACCATCTGGGTTTAACTAAGATATTTCGAAAATTATTACGATCCAGGTTTCTTTTTATTTATTTTTCGCCTTAGAACTTCGACCATGTACACATTTCAATAAATGTAGGCTTTTTTTAACAATTATATTAGATTAGGTTCAGAAAAAGGGTTTTGTTACGTACTATTGATGCTATCAATGATGCTATTAAATTGCCGACTTTAATTTACAAAATCATGCGTGGTCAGAGGCCTCAAATCACTAGGAAATTTCTTCAATTTAAATGCAAAAATTATATTTATAATTAAAAATTAAACATTTATATTACAAACAATCTGTCACTAATCAAACTTCTTACAGTTTTTTCTGAAAGAATTAAGAACTGAACCATTTCCTTATCTGGAAAAGCACTTCACCCTAAATTCCAGACTCGCCGTGCCATTATCTTTAGTAATTCACTGAATTTTTTACCCATCAAAAACCCCCATACGTAAGGGTTTTTGTTTTCTCTTTGTCGTTAGGCTCTTTGTTTAGTCACGTGATGTATTCGCGCGGTTTCCGGTATTTCCCAGCGGTGGCTAAAATGTCCCCCGCCGGTCATTTAGACAAAACCGGATCTCGTAAAATTTTATCCACTTTTCTTGTACTAAACGGTGTTCGGACCCGCTTTTTTTTTCCCCCCAAGATGAAAACGGGGGTTGAGACGTTGGGGTTATTTAGAGTCTTTGATTAGCGTTAGAGGTCAGTCTATTTTATAGGGTAAGCAGCTTCTTACTCCCATGTGATTGCACTTTCTTGCAATCCTATCCTTAAGTTAAACTTTTTTACTGAACTGACTTAATCAAAAGGCTTTAATACATCATAAGCTTCACCAATAGAAAATATAAATGAACCAGAGACCTATAAGCTCTTTAATTTTGACAGTTATAAGTTCTTAGCCTTATCTACGAGAGCGCCACCCTCAGCAGTTAAGAAATTACAGAAGATCATTGATATTTTACTTGGTTATTTGGATTTTTTTTTTACAAAATAGCCGAAATCAATTAATCAGTAAAAATTTGTAAACTCGACTGGTTCCCATCCACACTCAGCAGACTAATTTACGTAAACCGGGGTGAGGCAATTAAATTTACGTAAGAGTAACTCTACTACTCGTTTCGACTGATAAATGCGCGTTTCCGCCATTTTTCTAACTGGGGTTTTTTCTTCTTGTTTTCCAGCTGAAAGTTCAGGAGGCGATGAGGAAAAGGGAGAAATTCACCAAGGAACACGAGGAGGTAAGATGAAAGAAACTAACGAGTTTAGCAAATTAGAGGGAAAATATTAAGGAAATCGCTTAGACTCGTTTATTTAGAAGTTAATTAAAATATTAAATGAATTGGGGAATATACAGCGTTTATGTGATTTTCTTAATAAAATCATTTTTTATTATTTATATGTTAATTTGGAGTTATTTTTTGATATTCATTTCGTTATTGTTTTTTAATAACCGGGTACAATAGATATTATTAATAGGCATAACTTAAATGGATATGATGCCAACCTTTTTTTCATCCAATTTCTTTGATATAGTCTTTAAAAATTTAATTTAAGGTTCATTTCGTTATTGTTTTTAATATCTATTGTAATTTCAATTTTTAGTTAATATTTAAATTATTTTCCATCCAATTTTTTTTAAATATCCATTAAAAATTTTATTTAAGGTTTTGATACAAATATTCTTTAATTATGTTTTCATTCGAATTTAATTGATTTATTGATAATATTTTCACCTAATTGTTTAAATTAATCACTTACTAACTTTGATTAATTTTCAAAGAAATTTTTTTTCATTACTAATTAACATATAAATTTGCTTGTGAAAACTAAAAATATAAATAGGGCAAAAACAAAGAATCATTTGAAATAAATTGTATGAAAGTGAAGTCTTGCAAGTAATTTTAATTAATTATTTAAATGAAAATTTAAAAAATGCATACTATTTAATATTTAATTAATTTTATCAATAAAAGAGTATATTTTTAAAAGAGTAAGGGAATACTGTAAAAAAAAAATTATTTAAAATATAAATGAAAGTCAAAAAAATAACTCGCTAAAGGTTTCTATGAATGCAAAGGTAAATGTTATAATTATGAATTATTTGAATAAAAATTAAATACACATCATAATATAATATATCTTTTTGTATTATGTATAATTTTCATACAAAATTACATTTTGGAAGAATCCACAGAAAGGTAAAATTACTTAGAACTTAAACCTATTTTTTTTTTAATTATTTGAAAAGGAAAGGTAGGATCAATTATGAAAATTGTTACTAATATTTAAGTCTTTTTCATAAAAAAGCACAATAAACAAAATAAAATTCCAAAACATAATATTAAATTATAAATCAGTTTAAATATTTATTAAATTGGACGTATAAGTTAAAAGGAATTCAAAAAAGGAGCAGAGAAATAAAATAAAAATTTTACTCAAGAATTTGAATATAAGTTAAAATTTATAATAAATAGATACCTAAGCAAATTTAATATCAAAATTAATAATAAGTCAATATTAGTGTTATCATAAATAACATTTTACATATTCAGAAATGGGTTATGTTGAAAAAGTCAAAAAACAAAATTAAAAATTTAGTGAAATTAAAAAATTGTTTCGAATACAAATAACATAAAAAATTAAAAACGATTGTAAAAGACAAAAAAGTCTTGAAAAAGAAGGAAAATGATTTAAAAAAATTAACCGAAATACAAAAGAAAAACTTTTCTCTGAATAATCTCCAGCAATGCATGGAAATGCTAAAAATGCACCAGCAATTTTTAGATTAATTAATCATTTTAACAAAAATTAAATACACACCATACTGTAATAAATTTATTGAATTATTTATAATTTTCAAATAAAGAAAATACATTTTGGGAAATTGTACACAAAGGTAAAATTAAATAATGACTAATAATTAACATAAATTAAATCAACAGAAATATAGCTATAATATATACTTAGCTTAAGCATAACTTAATAAAACACAATTTTAGGTTATTATTTAATTTTTTTTTTAATTATTTTAAAAGCAAAGCGTATCAGCAACTTTGAAAATTAATGATAATTATTATTTCATAAAAAATGATAATAAAAAAAAGAAAAAAACCAAACTCAAAAAGTCAAAAACTATAAGTTATAATAAATATTCATCAAATTTTGACTAAAAACTTGAAAAAAAGGAATCCTGAAAAAATGAGGAATGAGAAAAAGTAATCACGAACATGAATTTAAGTTAAATTTTATAATAAGTTAATAAATCAATAAATTGAATATCAAAATTAGTAATGAGTAAAATACTAGATTTATGATAATTACCAAGAAAAGAAAAAATCAATAAATAGAAAAAAAATTAGCATTTAATTTGTTGCTTATGATAATTAATTATTTTCTTGAGCATTATAAAATTATTAATAAATAATATTGATTTTAAAGATTAATTTGTTTAAAAATACAAAAAAAAAAATTAAGAACGGAAGAAAAAATATATTTAACATTTATTCTTAAGTGATATAAGGATAAAAGTTAAATTTAATGAAGGTAAAAAATACATACCTATTACTCCATAATAAATATTTTAGTAAAAAAATTTCAGAAAAATGTAATGTTGAAAAAGTCATAAAATTAAAAATTAACTAAAATTTTAAAATTAGTTCTAATGAAAAAACTAATAGAAATATTAATTAAATATCTGAAAACTATATAAATTATTTAATTAATAATAATAAAAATGCCAAATACGTCTTAGCCGAGAATAAATAATAAAATAAAAAAATTATTAAAAAAGAAACTATAAAAATTGAAAAATTTTCTAGGAAAAATAAAAACCTTATATTTAAGAAAATTATATTACACAATTGTTTTGATACAAATCAATATTATGTTCTGGTGTTACATTATAATTTTTCTATTAAATATCCACAAAAATCATTAAGAGTAACATTTAGAAGAAAGTAATTTTAAGTGTGTCTTTGTTACCCAAAAATAAATTGTTGTAAAATAAACTTTTATAACCGAATATACCTAAAAAAATTTTTTTGAAGGTTCAAATAATCCTAATTAAAAAAAGGTAAAATATTTCAAAGTTTGTGCATATACGTCATAATTCAAAAGTAATAAATAGAGTGTAATAAGAACTAGCAAAACCCACTCTTTAAACACTCTTTCCCAAAAAACTCGTTGTTCTTCCAGACCCCAAGCATTCGGAATACCGCTAAGAAAAACTCACCCAACTCAAGCCGAAAATTTACGATCTAAATAAGCAATTGCAATTATCCCGGCCGTAGTTTGGCCCTAAATAAATGATGATCCCAAGTTGTTTTATTTGAATAAAATTCCGCGGTTCACCGCATTTAACGACCCCCCTTTCGCCATGTACTACGTAACATTTACATGCATATAAGGGCTTTTTCCAGGATGCGATCCCTCCCTCTTCCCCACACACACACCTTGTATCGCTATTGCGCTAGTTTTCCTGACCGGGAAGATCTGAAGTTCCTGGATTTCCCAGAGGGATAGTGTGTAGCATATGTCATGTTTTATAAGGCAAGGGAGGCAAAGTTTTTGGGATTATATGGCATTTAGGTGTTACAGTAGCTTTTTCCTGCCATCTTGACAAAGTTACATTGAGGCTTTATAGGTGACAGTAAAAATAAATTCAATTTTTGATCTATATAAATGTTTATGTCCTAAGCCATTCTTATGTTTTTGCTCAATTTGTAACTTATTTGTATTTTTATTGCACTTTCTTCTGCTAAGCCTAAGCAAATATTTTATATAAAATTGAAAATATCCATTAATATCCATTTAGGTTATGCATAACTTATTATTAATTAGAACTTATTTTACAGCTTATTTATAACTTATAATTATGTATTTTATTTTAGATTTTACGAGACATAAAACAGGGTTTATTGCAGTTAGGAAAGGAAGGAATAAGAGGTCCAATGACCTCAGGTAAGTTTTATAGAATTGCTAGATTTTACTTTTAAAAGAATTTGACATTTTCATTCTTAAAAGACAATTAATATACTTAACTTACAAAGTGAGCTTAAGGACTCCAGCAAGTGAAAAACCGTAAGATTTAGGAAGAATTACTATAGACTGCAGTTTACCGTTAAATTTAGTTTATTGGGTAAACTGTCTTATATCAACAGTGTCAAAAGCTTTTTATAAATCGATGAATATGATTGACACGCACATATTTTATTTATATTAAGTTTACCTGCTACATATTCAAATTAGTCTGCTGTTGCTACTCAGCTACTGCTGTTTTTTTAAAACCCATATTGATAACGGTCCAAATTATGTTTTTATAAAATCAGTCAATCTTCTATTTATCACTTTTTCTGTAATTTTTAAAAAAGTGTTTAGGACTGATATTGGTCTATAATTGTTGGGCTCAATTTGAGGAGCTTTTGTATGTATAGGGGTGATTTTTACTACCTTCATATCCATAATCATTCCGATATTTAACCGTTTTCGCCTTGTTGCATCTAAACTATTAAAATCGGCTTAGTTATTTGCAAATATTGGAAAGTTTCAGTTCTATCTCCCAAGCACCTGGACTAAATTGCATTATCTTACTCTCTGCTCAACGAAACGACTAGTACTAAACTAGTGATAGTTCTTAGTACCGCTATTAGCACACCTCCAACCCTTAGTGCACTACTTGGATTTGGATTACTCTCACAGTGATAAATGCTGTAATCAAACAACCCTATTTCATTATTACCAATATCATTTATCAGTTATGTTTTTGATAGGATAATAATAGGGTAACAGTCAGTAGAAAGATTTTGATAAAGAACTTCATAATTCTTGGATTTACATATCCTAGGAGAAGTATCCATTCAAGTATTTAATGACTACAGTTTCACCGTCCTCTTTCCGTGTTTTCAACTCGGTTTAAACTGCCGTGTATCTTTCTCTCTTCAATCAGAGTTAATAAATATATTCGGTCTCTTGAGCCCTTTTTTATCAGTTGATCCACCTCGCCTTTTTTTAAATTTTTGTTTGGTTTATGTACACTTGAGGTCCCTTTTATGCGAGGTGGGTTATCAGACAATATAGCAAGTAGGTTCATGGCTTCTTGGAGGTCATCTCCTTCTAGAACTTTAAATAACATGATATTATTAGCTCGTTATTGGCGTTCTTGTAGCTCCTATAAAATATCCGTTTCTTCCTGAGGTTCACTGGCTGATGCCAAACTGTGCACCTTCTTAAAGCCTTTCTCACTATCTTGACAAAAATGTCAACGGACAAGAACCCTTCAATTCCATAATCTCAAAAGCGTTTAATTCAGAACAAGATTTTTTTGTGGAAAAATCTGGACCAACTGCCACATAATGGCTTGTTAAGATGTCATTTTTGCATTTACTGCAGATATTTTAGGTTAGAATTTTGTTAACATTAAAAATATTGAAAAAAGCCGTCGCGAATTCAGCCACGCCAACTGAGCTAATTAAGTATAATACAAAAATCAGTTTTTACCATAAAAGATTTAATAATTAATTACACTTTTTCAACTTTAATTAAACGAAATTTGAGAAAGAATGTCATTTAAGCCAACCATCTCCATCAACTCCACCAGTAAAAAAAGTACTAAAATTATTTTTTTGCAGACGATACGTACATGTACGACGACGATGTCCGAATGTTAGCGCCTGCAGGTGTTGCCCACCCTCACGACCTCCGATTGGGCCACTGGTACGACGAACCCCCATACGAAAGTGACCCGGAAGATTTTTTAATGGGAGGAGGTGGGCAGGCAACAATCCAGGTAAGACTTACCAAAATCCTCTTCATTAATCATTAGAATAATTAATTTTCCCTCTAGAATGGAAGAGTATGTTTTACGCTAAACGTACGTCCAGACCAAAAAAATGGCGAGGGTGTAATATCTTTGCGCAGTGCAGGTGACATTTCGCTACCTACCGCCCATTGTCAGACTCCTAGGCGGGGTCTGATTTTGCCTAGAGAGGCGGGATATCCGCCCACGATCATACCACTTAGGTAACACTTTTTGTTGCTTACCTATCAGTCTTTGTTTTAACTGTGTTGGCATCAACAGGTCTTCCAAAGAACGCGAAAGTGGCGACTACGCAAGCTCAGACGTTCAGAGCGTAAGCTCTCGCCTATCCACCTTGTCCATGGACACTAGCAGATCAGAAATTATGGAGATGACTAGCATGATATCTCCACAGTACTATACCCCTCTGGAGAGTAACAAAGGCAGGCATTTCAGGTGAGTAGGGTGCAATAATCTGTAACAAAATTTGTAAATAATTTTTGTAAATGAGTAGAAGGAGCCATAATTATCCGAGAAGTGAGGATGGCCTCTCCCCTAGCCAAAGTTCAGACTATGAAGATCAGGAAGAATTCAGTAATTGCAGTCAGCAGCAGATTGCTACCGTCCATGTGGTAAGATTGAGCATATTTTCCCATTTAACATTTCATTGTTATTATGACACTAAAATCATTATATGAGTTTGCTTTTAAATCTTACAAAGCCTGTGGCAGTATCAAGATTTCTTAAGTCAATTAAAGAACTACTCAATATTTCAAGGACACTCTTCAAACGAAAATCAATAAAATCGTTGCTAGGATTCTTAAAATTAGATTTTTTAGCGCCTTTCACAGTGTACTCAATTTATTAAAAACGTTTTTCTCCAGTCTAGCGATGGAAGATCATCAGGGGTGTCCAGCCTAGTAGGAAAAGTCCGTGGACTAAGAGAAGACGTCCAAAGAAAAATCTCAAGACTCAAAGGGGAGGAGCAGCGAGTTTCCCAAGAACAAACTCACACATTCTCTGCTAGTTCCGTTGAAAGTATTCCAAGTGGTTCTGGATCGAGTACACAAGCTTTAGTAAGGGCTGGCAGCAACCATAGCTCCATATCAAATGAAGACGTGGAGCCCAGCCCTACAGAACAGATCATCGGAAGGGCTAAAGCACTCGTAGATCAGATTCCTAGTCCATATGATAAGGAGGCTCTCAAATTCAAGGTAAAACTAGATTTAGTTTTCTGGTTTTTTATATATACTGAGGTTAAATTTCTGTTTAGGCTGGTGATATAATCGATATACTCTCGATGAATGCAAATGGGCAATGGAAAGGAATCTCCCATGGCAAAAAGGGAACTTTTAAGTTTAAAAACGTTGAACTCCTTAGTGAAAGAACTGTCAAGCTGAAAAAAGACGCCAAATGGGTTAAAACCTTTAAAGGTCGACCTATATCTGTGCAAGATCTATTGCAAAAAATTGGCTTATCCGAATATGTTTCTGTGTTCATCCTAAACGGTTACGAAGACCTGGAACTGTTTAAGGAAATCGAACCGTCTGACATGGATTACTTGGGCATAGTAAACGGAGAACATCGGGCAAAGATTTTAACTGCAGTGCAGTTTCTTCATGAACTTGATTGTAAGTTTCGCTTTTTCAATCTTTACCCTTTCAAGATCGTTGAATATTTTAGCTGGAAGCGACTTGGACATAGCAGGATCAAGTAGCGAGAACGACGATCAGCGACAACAGCGCAAACCGTTTGGCAGACGTCATACGTCAAGGGATTCGGGTTGTTATGACAGCCACAAGAGGGCACACGTGTCTCCTCAGTCAGACGTAAGCGATCAGGGCGACAAAAATAATCTGGACTCGGTGGTCGAGCAGTGTAACAACGAGATTCTGGCTAGGGTAGGTGCGTAAATTATTTGGGAATATTTTTAGAATTTTAGTGATTTTTTTTCGCATTGGTTTTGGTGGGATTAGGTGCGACAGGCGCAGAAAAATCAATTGAACGTCAAGGGTGGTGCAGAGTACGAAATGAGTATGCATCAGGCAACGACGGACCTCAAAGTCAAAGACTCGTACGTCACGTTGCATGGGCAAACGTCACTTCTGGACCCGGTCAAGAGGAATTTGATCAGTAGGAAGAAAACGGTGGAGGACTCGTTTGATGAGAAGTTTTCTTCTGGTGAGGAACCTCCTCACCCAATCAGGATTTTTCAGATTAATTTTAACTGTTCAATTTTGTTGCAGTAAAGTACGTTGTTAACTCGGAGCTTTGCGAGCAAGGGTCCTTAACAATTTTGGGCAAAAGTTGCCTCAGTGAAAAATCGAGCGACAGCGGTGTGAGCAGCAGCTCACTCTCCTCCACCTTGAAAGAGAGAGACAACCGTCCAATAGGGGGATATCAACATGTAGAACGAAGCAATATTTGTGCCAACCTGTCCAGTACTGCCAATAAACGAACATAATCAAAATGACCTTAGTTAATATAATTGTTTATGTAATAAGTTGTTTTTTGTGACGTCATCCCTCTTGATCATTCCACCACAATAATATATTTTCTTAATATAATATAATATACAGAAATGGGAAAGCCACATGAAGCAGCTTGGATAAAAGATGGACTTTTTTTAAATATTTATTTAAATAAGTATGTTTAAAAAATAAATAAATGTTTTAGTAATAAATTTTCGTGATAGTAGATGAAGTTATGGTATCTTCTGATAAATTTAAAAAATTAAACTTATTTGTTCACACTGGAGTATACATATAAATAAACTGGAGATAATAATTATGTTATGAAGGTATTAACTCCGGTGTAAACGTCCCCAAAATATTATAGAAATCATTTATTGCTGTATCTTTTTGTATAGATAGTGTAAACTCCATGTAAAAATTGTAAAAAAAAAGTATGCCTAGTCGTTATCCATCTTCTAAAGTAATTTATATGTAAATTTCCGAATGTGTAATATTTACGCTGCATGGGGCGTATTTTTTTCCAATATAATGTTGACCGAACATTGATTACAATATTAATTAATAATTTTTTTTTGAAGTAATGTAAATTTATTTGATAATTTTGACACTATTACGAGACGATAATAACAGCAAGGTCAAGTACCAACTATAAGTTTTACACTTTTCTTAAACCCCTCTCTATGTAAATAAATTTATTATATTTATTGATTATATATGTAAATGTTTTTACAATTTTTTTTTGTATCATTATCTAAAAGGCAATTTTTGTTGTATAGAAACTATGAAGGTTTAAATATCTCTGTTTTAGATATAAAATAAAATATCAAAACTTATGCATTAAGATCGCTAAATGTCAGTCAATAAACAATTATTAGATGATGAACTATGAAGTTGAAAATGGTCTGGAGAGTTTTATTTCTTATACCTTAAATTCCTGATTAGAATTTAATTTTTACTATTAGAATTTAGAAAAAAAGTCATAAAATTTACAACTGACATATTGGATTTGTCAAAATTACTAACCTCGTGTCTTATGAGAACTGCTTCTTGGCTATTTTTGAAAAAGGTATGCAGGTGAACGCTGTATATACAGACTTCTCGAAAGCTTTTGATAGAGTGAATTTTGCTGTAATGCTTGCGAATTTGGTTAAAATATAATTATTTCCTTTTTTGGCTTAAGAGTTATTCGCGTGAGAGATTTCAGTGTGTAAAACTAAATAATTGTTTTGTCTAAGTCTTTCCCTGTGCCCTCTTGTATTGCTCAGGAATCTCATTTGGGTCTCATGCTCTTTAACCTGTTTATTAAATGATTTTCCAACATTTATCAAAAATTGTAGTTTGTTTTTGTTTGCTAGTAGCTATTAAATATAATTGTCAATGTCAGTTATTGCAGAAAGTCGCCAGTTTTTGTGAGTGCTGCAGCCCAAATGGTGTAGAATTAACTAGTTTAAAGTATAATTCGATTTCTCTTTCAAGATCACGGAATTTAATTTTATTTATCTGTAGGACTGGTTCTACTGTGTTAAAAAGTGACGGAGGCAAAACTCAGATAGCACAAGTCCATTGGATTTCAGTTTTTGGATAAAGGGAGTGTCCGATAGATATTCATGTATGGACAGTAATTATGCACTGGATAGCCAGTAGATACTTCGAATGATAAACTCATATAAATCATTTTCGACACCATTTCTGGATACCTGTTAGACTTTTTAAATATACAATTATTTCATATATTGGTTTCATCTCTTGACTACTACCAATTTAATTTTTTATAATGGCTTACTTAATTAAAAAAGTAAGTAGGGGAAGTCTTTTCTCTACAAATAAAGTGCTAGTCCTCTAATTTCAGGAGTGATGCATTTTGGAAAGTGTTCTTGCTATCATCAGACTCTAAAATATATTACAAACAGTTTAAAAAACATTTACGAACATTTATTCTGACAGATGACATTAAAAAATACAGACTAAAATTGTAAAAAACTTACAGAGAATTATAGGATGTAAATAAATAATTGAGTTTTAAATATGTTAATAAGTCGAATCAAAGGTTAGTGTTACTGTAAGGACTTAAGGAACCAAAGAAGTCATTAAAATATAGTTGCTCATGTGTGCATATGTTAACCGGTGATTTGATGGTTTAATTTAAGTATTTCCAGGATTTCCAAAAGATCCAACTTTAAATTATTTTGCAAGCGTGGAGCACTTTGGTATACTCTTTAGGCTCGAACCTATGTCGAGCCTCAATAATATGATTGGCGAAAGGAGAAGAGCTACTGGTTATATTTGTCCGATATAGCAGTCAGGATAAAAACATTTTAGTCTATAAACACCAGATATGGGTGTGACGGGAATTTTGCCTTTGGTGTTGACTAGAGATTTAGGTATAATTACTTATAAGACTATATTACTTATATACTATTAAGAAAATGAAACAGATGATATATAAAGGAGGTGAAAAATTGAATTCTCATTAATATATCCTTATCTCAACTTGAAAATTAGAAAAAAAAGGGAATGAAATGATGTTTTTCAGGTATGATTAGTCACATTACGGGAGAAAAACACTATTCTTAGCCGATCTAAATACTAATAGGAAAATGAATTCTCATGTACCTATACATCCTTATTTCAATTTGAAAACTAGAATAAAGTAGAAATGTAAGATGTTTGTTGAGTATAAAGACATATTGTGGGAGAAAACCACTATTCTTAGCCAATCCAAATGCTAATAAGAAAATGAAACATTGATATATAAAAAGGTGGAAAAATCGAATTTGCATTTATATATCTCTATCTCAATCTGAAGAAGAGAATCCTAAACGATAATTCTTGACAACTTAAAAAAATTACGATATCAATTAAGCGACGTAAAACTGCATGATTATTTATTACGATTTCACTGTGTCTATAATAGTATAATATACTATAATAGCATTTTCACGCTGAGCATTGTCTAATGACATATAAATGTTTTGTTTTCCAAATAAATCAAATTTTATTTGGCAATATGTATGGTCTTTAGAAACTTCATGTTTTGGTAGCACCCTGAATAAGGTAAACGTTCCTATTATCGGCACCTTTAGCTTGTTAGAATGCCTTTGGGCATCATTTTAATTCATTTAGTAAATAAAATATTTGCCCAACCTATATTCTGAGTATTTATTTGGCTAGTAAAATGTGTCATATTTTAGACGGACTGTTTATTTTAACCTAAAATAAACATATGCTACTCACAAAAGGAAATAAATAAGAAGCCTCCTCTGCCCAGATTATCGGCACACCTAAATAAAAGCATGCTCTAGTTTTCAGCATATATAAGATCCTTTTATCGGCATAGAGTATTACTACTTAGGTATCTAAGTAGTCAATAGATAATATTATGTAGGTAGAAAACGAAATTTGTTAAGAGTTCATTCTCAAATATTATATTAATAATTATATTAAATACTAAAGCTAAAATTAAAATAAAAGCACCATTTATTTAATTGCCAAAAATTTATTAAACATAGGTATCCATTAATTTCTGATCACTGTCAAAAGGGACACTGAAGTTCATCTTTATCACTCTCTGTTAAACCAAGACAAGCCTCATGGTAGTATTTCAGACAGAAAGTACACAGACGCATGTCGAGCTGTTCGTCAGTATCGCACAATGTACAATACCAAGATTCTTCTAAAGGTTTAGATGTTGCAGCTTCAGTGGTTAAATGCCCAGTGACTGCAATATTTTCTTTTGTAGGAAACAGGTCCCTCTTAACATTCTGTACTTTATTTGTCACTCTTCGGTTAGAAATTCTTCTTGAAACCTTTTGTGGAACAGCAGTCTTAGTCTTGACCTTCTTCTTTTCGTTTCCCACTTCTTTCTTTTGGCTACGCTTTATCTTTCTTTCTAGCTTTAGCTGTTCTTCTTGTTTCTTCTTTTCTTCTTTTTTTTGATAATATTGTTGCCACTGAGATGAAGTTGCTACAGCAGGTACCCTATCCTTAACTGGTTTAGGCTTAGCACTGTTTTCCTTAGGTGTAGGCCAAAATAAAATTTTCTTGAATGGAGTCGGAACAGATTCATCTAAAGCAACATTTTGTTGCAAAGGCGAATTTTTTTTTCTAAATTCGAGTTTTTCTCGCTTATAGAATCTGTTTTATTGCTGGGCATTGTCGTAATTTGGTCAGAGCCAATTTCTTGAAAGTTTTGTTTTACAGGAGAAGAAATATTATGCCAAGAGTTTTCCACTTGTACGTCATGTTGAGATTCATCGAATGTATTTGCAATTATGATGGGAATATCTTCAGCAACACCTACTGGAAGAGATAAATTTGAACAGTCAATCATTTCTGTAATATCAATTTCAGTGTCTTCTTGAAGTTGATTATCCACTTGTGACTCGTCATTCATTAATTTGTCATTTTCATTGACACCTGTGACATCCATTTCGTTGTAAAATTCTGCCTCTGTAGAAGAATCACCCGCGGCAAAGTCTTCTTGGAGTTCATTTTCACCTTGTGCTTCATCAACAAACTTTACTATTGCATTGGTATGTTTATTGGCTCCTTCGGTCTTCATTTTCATCCAGAGTAAAAACAGGCTAGTATGTTCTATTGGTCCTTCCCAGACGGAAAGCTGAAATAATCTAAAGGTCTCTGGTGGAATATATTGTTCCACGCTTCTTAAAGCTGCTTGTGATTTTGTAGGCTGTTCAGGATTCTCTCGATGATTTTGTGCTCCGGTTTGCGTTTTGAAATATTTGGAAAATTTTATATTCTCAACATTGAAGGGGACCAAGCCCGCAGGTTCGAAACCCGTTTTTAATTCTATCTGGTATATTGGTCATTTTTTGAAAAGTGGATTCCAAGATAGGCGCAAATAAGTCTTTGGTAATCTTTTGGCCTTGGTTTTCCATTCTCCATCGGTGTACGCTCTTTTCCACTCAAGTTTCAACGGTCGGAACACAGCCACGTCGAGTGGCTGCAAAATATGTGTTGCGTTGGGACAAAGAGCTATTAGGATGATATTATTTTTACTGCAAAATTCGCTAAGGGACATCGTCAGGTGAGATGTGTGTTCATCCAAGAACAATATAACGTGAAACTGGACTTTCTGAGCAACTAACCAAGGGTGAATTACTTCTAAATATAACTCTTTTAAATTATCGTACCCAGATTCACATCAAGGATTTTGATTTTGATGCTTTACGCCCTTATTAGTTAAAAATAAAATAAAACAAACACAGTTCCAAACAAAACAGCTTATTTTTGACTTCGCTCCCGGTTAGCCAACTGTACTTAGTGTTCCAATTTTGCGAGAACGATCTGTCACTTCCCTTACTCCCTGAACTGATATTATTAATGAGCCGGGCCATTTTAGGTATTTTCTAATGGCCGCCCATTATTTTTAAATTTAGTTTGGTGCTCATAAGTCAAAGATGAGAAGCCATGTTGTAAATGTAATAAAATGTAATAAACAATATCCGATAGTATCCATTTTATATCCATTTTATATCCACTCATGTTTTTTATTTCTTTTTTCTTAAACTTTCCACGTCGTCGTTTTGATTTTTTACCTTGGATTTGTCATTTACCGTTCTATGTTCTATTTGCACCAAATATGTCGTTATTATCTATATTTTCCTTTCGAAAATTACAGAAAAAGCTACCACTAACCACTAAAATACACAATTATAGTTCTTTAATTCAAATAATTGTCTTGATAATACACAAATCGAAACAAATCATTACGAAAATGTACGGATTAAAATCAATAAATCTGGTGCGTTTTGAACCGAAATTAAATTAAAAAAAACAAATTAAAAATGACAGATGTAAATTAAAGCCATATTTTAGCGATTGAGCACCTTACTCGGTTGCCTTACGATGTCTTAAGCGTTAGGTCATCATATTTTTGCCCTTGAATGATGTTATGTCTAACAGCTGTCAGAAGCATACAGGTAGCGCCAATTAGTGCGGCATTTTTACATAAACAAAAGCTATTCTGAATTTATTTTATTATTTCTTTTCAACCACTTAAGTTCTACACAATACCTACTTTATAGCATGGTTGTCAAATGTCACTATCAGAACGAAATATTACTATCTTATTATCTACGCATATACTTATAAACTCCATATATTTATATGGTTTATATATTTTATATAATATATTATATACAGGGTGGTCCATCGAAAACGTACCGCAATGCATTACATGGTGTGAAAAAACTTTTCGGCAAAATCCAAAAACACGTCGAGTATTTTTGTCAGGGGGACAACTTTTAACATAAAAACCATTTCAAAAAACTCAACCCCCCTACACTCACAAAATGTCACACTCACTCCCTAAGCGGGAGTGAGTGATGGTGACATAATTTGCGTAGAGCGGTGACATAATTTCCTAATTTTCTTCAAATGGGACGGGACGTCAAGTGATCCTCCTTAAAAAGGTCTTGTCATTGCCTATACAACGCTGCTTAGTTTTTAAAAACCGAGTCATTCGTTCAAGAAATATGGGCTCTTCAAAGTTAAACAATAATGTGTGACGATATCATTAAAATTTATTGAGAGAGTGAGACTGAACACAGAGTAAACACGAAACACATTTTCAAGTCAAAACACTAATTTAATCAGTTCAAGTAAACAAACGATAAAGATGCGAGAAACAATTTTTTGTCTTTTAAATGAACTTGTCAATTTTGCGGCAAATAGTTTTGCTAAATACCTGTTTTGTAGTTCAAGTGTTTAAAAATTGTTGAACCTTTAAATTTATGGTCAATTATGGTGTACTCAATTACAGAAAGAGTAGAGATTATTGAGCCTTTTTTTTTAAAAACAATGAGTGTGGAAATCGGGTCGCGGATTTATTTAATGAACGGCATCCTGAGAAACATCTCTCTGGGAAAATTGCAGTGGCGAAGCGTGAACTTTTTTTTCGGGTAGACAAACAATAAAAATCGTTAATTAAAAAAAAATGTGTATTCAATATTATTCACTTTAATGAAATAGAGAATGAAAGCGCATGAAATATTAACTCAAAGAGAAAAATTATGTAGTTATATAAAAAAGAAAAAAATAATTACTACTAGCATAAAAAGATAGATATTAAAACACAACATAGGTATAACCATAACTTATAAATCCATAATATCCATTATTTTAAAATTAATTAAAGACAAATAAAAACACAACTAAAATACAATTGCCAATATCGAACAGTCGTTCATAAATAACCACTAAATAAACCTTTTCTATACACCCAAAAATAAAAATACTTATTATTAAATTACTATAGCACGCGTCCGCATCAAATGCCAAATGCAGATTGATCAAAAAACAAAACTGAAGATATTACGGCCGACCAGATCAAGCGTGTCCATAAGCAATAACTCTTAACAGCATAATAAAATAGCTGGTCGACTTCGATAGACAAAAGCTCGAATGTCTTTCCCGCGAGTAAATTTTGCATACGTAATAGGCTGAATACTGATACGGCCGGACCTCTGTCACCTGCTTGATGCGTATATGGTTCGATTAGATGCTCCAAATTTCGGAAGACAAATATCAATGTGTCTTCCTGGGGCTCGTATACATTAATTGAGTGTCAGCCCTGCATTTTTTATTTTAATTCGTGCGTCAGGCGGGGCGCGCCTTAGATATTATAGATAGATAATATAGCCGTTTAGATACTTTATAATAATAGTAAGGAGAGCGACTACGTTCTGTGTTATTTTTTTTTTTAATTTTAATTCAACAATTACATGAAATAATTACGTAATAAATTAATGACAAATAACTGGATAATTTTGGGTAGACAGTGTCTACCTTGTCTACTCGTACGCTTCGCCACTGGAAAATTGTTCGGGAATTGGCTGCAAAGTTTCGCGAAACAGGTTCAGTTCATAACAAAAAGAGGAATATTGAAAATGCAGAGTTTCATGAAGCTATGGAGATTGCAGTATTGGGGGAAGTTGCAATCGCCATAATTTCTGTTATTTGGCTGACAACAATCCTAGAATTTTCCACGAAACACACACACAACCCCCCAGAAGTTTTATGGGCTGGTATTTTTGGAAATTCCATTGGGGGCCCTTATTTCCTCCCTGGAAATTTAACATTTACTTAGATTTGTTATAAAATGCCATCGACCTAACTCTAACAAATATCATAGAAGAGGACCGCGCATACAATGATCAGGAATTGATTTTCCAACAAGACGGAGCTCCTCCACCTTTTTTACTAAATGTACGCAAGTATTTAAATGACAGACTTCCAGGACGCTGGATAGGACGAAGGGGCGCAATTGGGTGGCTACCTCGGTCCTTTAGAATTTTTCTTGTGGGGACACATAAAATCCGTAGTTTCCAAAACTCCACCTGCTACATTAGAATAGTTGCGAAGAAGAATTATTTACGTATGTCTCGAAATGACACCGCAGATGCTTCTAAACGTTCGACAACGGTTTGAAGATAATAATTTAGATCACTGTATGAACGTTGGCGGACAGCACTTCGAGCATTTACTTGATTAAAATGGTAAGCATTAAATCGCTTTTTGCATTTTTCGTGACACATTATTGTTTAACTTTCAAGAGCCCTTATTTTTTGAACGAGTGACTCAATTTTAAAAAACTAAGCAGCGTGGTATAGGGAATGACAAGACTCTTTTAAAGAGATACCATTTGACCCACCGTCCCATTTGAAAAAAATTAGGGGTTGCCACCGCCGCTTAGAGGGTTGAGTTTTTTGAAATGATTTTTATGTCAAAAGTTGTCCCCCTGATAAACATACTTGACGTATTTTTGAATTTTGTCGAAGTTTTTTCCCACCCTGTAATGCCTTGCGGTACGTTTTCAATGGGCCACCCTGTATAACTCCATATAATATTTATATACTTATAAAAAAGTCTATAAGTATATGAATCTACGACTCTCCCGGCAAATCAGCATTTGCCGTATCTGTCATATATAATAAGGCTGTAACCCTGAAGTTATGTATGTGCACTACTACAGTACTGCATTGCTAGTATTTCTGCCTATCTTGTAACATTTATTAATAGTTTACATTTTGTATAGTTAAAAATATTGTCTTGTTAGTTTATGCACAAAAAATAATAAAAAGCGAATAAAAAAAAATGATTTTAAAAATTCAAAAACCAAAATTGCCGATGGCTGGTAAAAGACGAAGCGTCATATTAAAAATCTAAAAACACCATCATGTAGCACGAAAAAAGTGGCAATGTAAATTATTTTAAAATCGGATAAGAAATAAGCTCAGAAAAAAATAAAATCGATATTTCAAAATGTCGTACGTTGGGAGCCAATCGGAATTTTTAATTTTTTTAAACTGCATATTGTTAAGCTCCAAAATCCTCATCTTTGTCGTAATTTAACCATCTTATAGATTCCGAGATTCCCATGCTGTGGGTTGAATTTGAAACACACTGTATGAATTACGCAATTTTCATTTATTAAATTGTTTAAAAAAAATTAAATATATATTTTTAGCGAAAACATCATATAAAATATTTATTAGAACGTATTATATACAATTCAGCAAAAAAAAGTTTGTCAGGTGTGGGGTTCGAACCCACGCTCCCTTTCGAGAACCAGAGCTTAAATCTGGCGCCTTAGACCGCTCGGCCAACCTGACTATGTATACTTGAATTAAAACGCCGTATATACACGTCCACCAAATTGTAATGCAATAAAATATATCTTCATATTATATTAGATTTTATTTTTCTGTTATATATTAAAAACTTTCATTGGATCATTGCTTAAAGTTATTAATTTTTGGGATATCGGTCTGTTTTCTACAGAAAAAAATATATGTATCCGCTTAAGTGCTAACTATTTGACAACACCGCCTATCTATCTTGACATTTCCATTGTCAATAATGACAGGTGACAGGGTGTAGTAAATAAAAACTTTCAGTTTTCCGGCTATTTTCGTTTGTTGTCAGCCTGCCAGAAGCAGATATTTCGTGATAGCGGTAAGTCTAATTTATTATTTAACGCAAATTATATATAAGTACGTCCTTAAGTTCTTTGTCACTTATTTTAAGCTTAACGACTCTTTGAAATCAATAAAATACGAGGTAAAGTTATTTAGAAATTATGGTAGTGTCTCATGTAAGTCATACGTGCACAAAAATGCTTATAGTATGTAGCGCCACCTTTGAACTAACTGCTCAAACTAATATTGAAAAAATATATTACAGAAATCTTCGTTATATTTCAGATATTTATGCTAAGAACCGCGTTCGTACAAATAAGAAAGATGGCTTCTAGCGCGATCCCGCAAGTTAAAAACGTCGATATCGACCCCAGGGGCACGTTCAAGTACATTTTGATAAAAGTATCCTGTCCCAACGACCAAGGCAAGTTCGAAGACAAATTAATCGTTAGAGGATACGCCGAGTGCGGATATCACGGTAAGTTTTTTATCAGAAGTGATTTAAATAAACCTGTCAAACTCAATATAATTTAAAGGCAATTGAACGGTGTGCGGCGCCATCTCGGTCATTTAAAGAACAACAATGAGCATGCAGCGCCATCTTCTAAAGCACTCGTATGAATGGTTATGTTCTACATAGTTATGGCGGGTTTTAATGAGTTTTCTTACAAAAAATACCCCATTACACAGATAATTCTAGATGCAATTGAATTCGTACCATCTTTATTGTAGTCTAGAGGTTCGCAATAAGCTTAACTACATCACTAATTTCGCAATTTATAAGATTTAGTTCTAGGTATTTAATAATTTGCTACAATTCAAACTCTGTACATCTTGCTGATAGTAATAAATTTTCTAGGTTTAAAAACTTTTAGGTAACTATGTGACTTGATACTGAATCTGATGGCATCAAACAATATTTATAAACAGAAAAACCTAACATGCAATAAAATAAATGTTCTTTCTGGCGTAATTTCTGACAAAAACCATGAAGGTTTTTTTTTTAATTCAGGAAACTAATAATTTCTCTTTTTCTTTTTTAATAACCCTAGTCATACTGATACAGTTTCGATTTATCTTACATGATCCTTGACTTTTTGAAAGTCTTGTTCAACGTTTTAGTTTGGACTTTTCCTAAAAACAAATAGAAATTATTCAACAATAAATATTTAACAAAAAAAAGCCGAGTATAGGGAGAAGATAATGTATTTTAGGTGACAATAAAATAAATATTACCCCAAAAAAATACCCCATTACACAGATAATTATAGATGCAATTGAGAGTTGTTATTTTACCATGTTTATTGAAGTCTCAGTTCCTTACTTACAGGTTAACAATAAACTACATGACTAATTTCACAATTCATAGATGTAGTTCTAGGTATATAATATATTGCTTTAATTCAAACTGTACATTTTGTTGATTGTAAAAAATTTCCTAGGTCTAAAAACTTTTTTAGATACGTATTTGACTTCATACTAAATCTGGTGGCATCAAACAATATTTATAAACAGAAAAACCTAACATTCATTAAAATAAATTCTCTTGCCATAATTTCTGACAAAAACCATGCTCTCAATGTGGATGTTTTGGTATCCCTAAATGTATAAGTTAATAAGTATTTCAAATATAGCACTTTTTTGCATGGTGTAACACTAATACTATTAAATAAGTCTTCTAGTTATAAGAGCGTAGCTCTTATAGAGGGCCGCTTCTTTTTGGGAGTTTTCGCACGACCTCGGGACTCGTCGGATAAAAGTGCTTATAACTTTTTTTCTAATTAGGGTGGAGAAGTGATTTTTACCTTTTTATAATCTAAAGATATGAGGCTTTAATCTGATTATTTACAAATTTTCATTTGTTTTTTTGTTTAGCACTAGGACGCCTTCAAAGTCAAAAATTTTTTTTTGTCCAATTTTTTCAATGGGAATTCGCTACAGGTCGCAACGCTTCTTTGAATGTTATGAAACTTTCCGGATCGATTGGAGTTTACGTGAGACAGTGCGGTATAGTTTTTGGTTATTCTCAGCATACGGGAAGTATTTTTTTTTAACGCTCAAAGTTTCAGACATGTGTGATATTGCAGCCCCTCTGACGGTTTAACGGTATCTTTCCGGAAATAGTGACTCACAGAAAATGTATGTGCCTCATCGAGAACTACAATTTTTATTAAGGACTTTTTTTGAAAAAATCTTTTTTTTTGGGAAAAAAATCAAAAAAACCCAAAAAAGTTGATTTTTTTTAGTTTTTTCTGTGTAAAATTTTTATGGTGCAAAATTTAAAAAAAATTCATTTGGATTAATTAAATCTGCATCCTTTCCGAATAAAACGGTGTATTAAGTTTAACGCTATCATTTATACAGGGTGAGCAGCGCTCAGTTGAAAATACCCTTTTTCACACTTTTTTTTTTCCAGCCTTAATAACTTTTTAGTGGCGCCACTTAGAGCCAAATGGCTTATGGGCGGTTTGTAGCGTGTGCTAAGCAGAATCTTTTCCAATTTCAACCGTACTTCTAAGTAAAACCGTTTTTGAGTTATGAATTTTTTAACATTTTTTGACTTTGGAAATTAATTGTGCGCACCCGGTATGTGATAGAAGAACTAAAATCAATCGAGCAGATGCGCCATTCATTTTACTATAACATACTAAAATTTCATTTTTTCACTATTTTTACAAGTACCCTAAAAGTAATTTTTTTTCAAAAAAGTCCCAAGTACGAAAAATCGTTAAAAATCTACCCACACAAGAGGTACATTCGAGTCACCTATGACCGGCGTTTTCGCCGGCGTGCGCATGGCAACGAACACGGTGATTTTCGCCGAAAAAAGACCCTTTTTATAATCGAAATTTAACTACTAAAATCGACTGGAATCGGTCCAGAATTGATGTTAAACTGTTCCTAAGGCTTTATACTATTTTTCCATGTACAAATCATAAGGTAAAAACCTTTTTTTATACCCAAAATCATCGTCTGAAAATGGTCGATTTTGACGTCTACGCGCGATTTTAATGCCGAATTTTACGGCTGACTTTTACGTTTTGACAGCATGACGTCAACGTGGATGAATTGGCTCGGACTTGCTTCCTAATTTCATTGATAAAATGCTTAAAATAGCTCAGAACTTCCTGAAATTGGTACGAAATTATTCCAGAGACTCTGGAGAATCCGAATATGTGCATATCTTTTACCAAATCGGGTTCTTTTAGCCGTGATAATTCGGCAACGTTTGACGTTTTAGCATTTTCCGTGTAATATAATATAATATTCATGCGACACAGTGGCTATACAAGGCATTTAGCTAGACAAAAATTACAACACAGTGGGTCCTAATGATAAAAAAAAAATATAATCGGGATTTAATGGGTATTATTATTTTATATGGTAATTTTTTTTTTTTTTTTTACTTTTTTGGTATTTGCCCGATTTGAATGAAATTTGGTATTTGGGTTTGGTTTAAGGTATAATTAATATTTTTTTACAAATTTTTGAAATATTGAGTTTTAGGGTCACGTGACTACCAAAACTTTTTTCCTATGGGTCCGATTTGATTCAAATTTGGTATTTGGGGTTTATTTAGGAAATAATTATTGATTATTAACAAATTTTTAAAATATTGAGTTTTAGGGTTACGTGACTACCAAAACTTTTTTCCCATGGGTCCGATTTGATTGAAATTTGGTATTTGGGGTTTATTTATGAAATAATTATTGGTTTGTATCAAATTTTTAAATTATTGAGTTTGAGGGTCACGTGACTATCAAAAGGTTTTTCCTATGGGTCCGATTTGATTGATGTTTGGTATCTGGGGTTTATTTAGGAAATAATTATTAATTTTTAACAAATTTTTGATATATTAAGTTTAAAGGTCACGCGACTATTAAAACTTTTTTCTATTTGTCCGCTTTGGTTGAAATTTGGTATTTAAGGTTTATTAAGGTTATAAATATTGATAATTAATAAATTTTTAAAATATTAAGTTTCAAGGCCACGTGACAATCAAAACTTTTTTCCTATGGGTCTGATTTGTTTGACATTTGGTATTTGGGGTTTTTATAGGATACAATTATCAATTTTTAGCAAATTTTTGCAATATTAAATTTTAAGGTCACGTGACTATCGGAACTTTTCATATAATTCAATAAAATAAATAAGCATATAATATATAATATATGTATAGGTTAGAGTGTTAGATATAAGTTTTTAGATTATTAAGTGACACAATGAGTTTTTCAAATTTGTTTGAGATATAGGTAGATGTGATATGAGCCATTATTCATCATAATTACTGTTGTTCTGCTTGAAACTTGTGGGTAAATGTGCTCGGCACAGGGGCAATAGAAAAAAAAGAGTCACGTGACTATAAGTTTTCTTTCTTATTTTATTCATTTGATTGAGAGTTGGCATTCGATTTATTTAGATTTATATATTAGGAAAATAGTGATTATTATATATTTTTTTATTTATGACAGTCGTAGTTGTAATCGTAAGAAACAGGGTTATTAAGGCTTAAGGTTATTAATAGCTTGAAATTATTTTTAAAGAAAATAAGAGTAATAATTAGTAGTAATAATATTAGTTTATGGGATTTTTTTAAAGTAGGGGTTAAATAGAATATAAATGTGAAACCAGTTGTAGTGTAAAAAACGTGCTTCAATTTCTTTTTTTTTTTTAACTTTTTCTGATATGTCAGATTTTATAGCTTCTATTCAGTTCCTTGATGGTTTCCTATTTTTTTTCTTTTAAATTCTTTTTATCTCTTAATATATTTGCCTTTTAAAATAAAAATGGAAAATAGAAATAGTCGACGTGAAAATTCTTTTATCCAATCCCAATACACAGACTATTATACGGTTTAATCTTTTCCTTTTCTATTGTGACACTCCCATAAATTGTAGAAAATTTTGTCAATAAGCTTTTTTACTATTTTTTGAATGATCTTGAACCAATATGTTCATCTTGAATACAGATTTTCTTCGAGAATTGAAAAATGGAAATAAAGAGGTTTTCAGTTCATTTTAAAGTCAAATCGGTTATAACCTTTTTTAATCCTTCCCTGTCGATTTTCGAACAAAAAAAATGGTTTTCTTTGGTTTTTTTACTAGAAATTATCTGTTTAGGGCTTACAATATAATTAGTCAATAGCCATTTTAAGACAAAAAGTGATATAGTGGGAAAAACCAGTTTTGTTTTGGTTTTCCCACATTTTTACTAATA
This sequence comes from Anthonomus grandis grandis, assembly GCF_022605725.1. Taxonomy (NCBI): domain Eukaryota; kingdom Metazoa; phylum Arthropoda; class Insecta; order Coleoptera; family Curculionidae; genus Anthonomus; species Anthonomus grandis. The sequence goes on along the minus strand of NC_065548.1, from coordinate 12,534,346 downwards.
TTTCGGGTTCTATAGCTTCGATTCAATTCGTTGATGGTTTCTTTTATTCCTATTTTTCCTCTTATTAATTCTGTCATATTTTACTACATGTGTCTCTTAAAATAAAAGTGAGAAATTAAAAAAAATCGATGTAAAAACTCGGTTGCATTATCCCAATACATAGACTCTTATGGGACCTAATCATTTCCCTTTATATTGTGGCACTCGTATACATGGTGGAAAATTTTGTCATAAAGCTTTTTCACTTCTTTTTGAATGGTCTTTACCTAGAAAAAAAAATTTTTGAATTCGGAGCATATTTTGAAAAATGCTCATTTTGGTGCCTGATTTTGCTTCAAAATCGAAAAATGCAAAGAAATAGGTTTTCCGTTTATTTTAGAGTTAAATCGGTAATAACCTTATTTAAAGCTACTCTAAAGCTGTATATGATAGAAACATAAAAAATTGAATTTTTTCCATAGGGCTCTTGATAATTCAATATTTATGTTTTACACTTTTTTTCAATTTTCTCCGATTCTATAATAGCTAGATCCGATTCATTTTGACATGCGAATACCTCGTAATATTCCTGAGAACTTTTATTTGAAACAAAAAGTTGTCAGAGTTCCAGTTAATTTAGAAAAAAATAAAAACCATTTTTTCGTAATTTTTCATGGCTATACCCCTTTCGATTTCCGACCAAAAAAAAAATTTTTTTTTCTTGGGTTTTTTTACTGGAAATTGTTAGTTTAGGACTTTCTTTAAACTTTGCCAATAATCATTTTAGAAAAAAAAATGGTACGGTGGAAAAAAACCAGTTTTCTTCTGTTTTTTCCATTGTTTCATTATTATCTCGGCTTCTGTAGCTCCGATTCAATCCGTTAATGGTTTATTGCATTCTGTTTCTGATAATCATTTGCTTATTTCAGTATATTGGCCTTAATATAAAGGCCAATATAAAATAAAGGATATTAGAAAAGACATATGGCAAAACCAGTTTGGCATATTCCAATGCAGGCTTTTATGATACATGATTTGCTAAAAATTTATGTTTTATTTAGGTAAAATTATTGAATTTTTACAAAGGGTTGATATATTATGAATAAGTGTGTGCTGGAGTCATATTATTCATTTCAGCATACTTATTTTCATCGCCATAAAAAAAACACCTTTATAGGCGTGACCTAGACCTAAGTCTTCACCAACCTTCATCCTCGTGTATGACTGCATTTGACTCTCAATTCTTTGCTTGAAAAATGCATTAAAGCCTTTGAAATGTATAAGGCATTGGACATAGAATAAGAGGAGATTAGTATGAAATACATCGGTTGGTTTTCAAGGGAATAATTTAGGGGAAAGGTGAATAGTGAGAATACAAAACTCATTGCTCGAGGATCTACACAGATGGCTCATCCAAAATCTTCAGGGCAGCTGTTTAACGAGTTGCTTCTCACTTGGATCGGCAATCTTTGAAGGAAGACGGCCGAATGAAAAGAGTAGAGCGGAGCTCTTATCACATCATTATTCTTAGAAGCATGATACCCCAAAAACCGTAAAAACAAATGGTCGTCAAACTCAGAGCGTTGCCGGGGCAGCACCTGTTAAACAATCTTTTTAATTAGTTTCCTCTGACCAAAAGCTTTTCTACTGGTCCCAACTGATCAAAGTACGAGCTTCGCTCGTACTTGTTATCAGAGAGTAGCTCTTATAATAGAGGGCCGCTTCTTTTTGGGAGTTTTCGCACGACCTCGGGACTCGTCGGATAAATGTGCCTTAACTTTTTTTCTAATTAGGGTAGAGAAGTGATTTTTACCTTTTCATAATCTAGATATATGAAGCTACAACTTTATCAACTACAATTTTTCATTTGTTTTTATTTAGGAGGCGGAAGCCTTACTTAGAACTCAAAAAAAATTTTTTTTTTGTTCCATTTTTTGCGCGTGCTTCGATACAGGTCGCAACGGTTGAATTTTGAATTTTATGAAATTTAACGGGTCGATTAGACCTCATCTCTAAATGGACTGTATACTTTTTGGTTATTCTCATCATACGGGAAGTATTTTTTTTTAACGCTCAAAGTTTCAGACATGTGTGATATTCTAGCCCTTCTGACGGTTTAACGGTATCTTTCCGGAAATAGTGACTCACAAAAGATATGTGTGCCTCATCGAGAACTACAATTGTTATTGGACTTTTTTTGAAAAAATGTTTTTTTTTTTGGGAGAAAAATTTAAAAAACTCTAAAAAATTGATTTTTTTTAGTTTTTTTCTGTGTAAAATTTTTATGGTGCAAAATTTAAAAAAAATTCATTTGGATTAAATAAGCCTGCACTCTTTCTGAATAAAACGGCGTATTAAGTTTAACGCTATCATTTATACAGGGTGAGCAGTGCTCAGTTGAAAATATCCTTTTTCACACTTTTTTTTCACTTAGAGCCAAATGGCTTACGGGCGGTTTGTAGCGTGTAATAAGGAGAATGTTTTGCAATTTCAACCGTACTTCTAAGTAAAACCGTTTTTGAGTTATGAATTTTTTAACATTTTTTGACTTTGGAAATTAATTGTGCGCACCCGGTATGTGATAAAAAAACCAAAACCAATCGAGCAGATGCACCATTCATTTTACTATAACATACTAAAATTTAATTTTTTCGCTATTTTTACAAGTACTCTAAAAGTATTTTTTTTTCAAAAAAGTCCCAAGTACGAAAAATCGCTAAAAATCTACCCACTCAACAGCTACTATCGAAGCCACCCATGGCCGGCGTCTCCATGGCAACGAAAACGGCGATTTTCGCCAAAAAAAGACCCTTTTTATAATCGAAATTTAACTACTAAAACCGATTGGAATCGGTCCAGAATTGATGTTAAACTGTTCCTAAGGCTTTATACTATTTTTCCATGCACAAGTCATAAGATAAAAACCTTTTTTTATACCCGAAATCATCGTCTGAAAAAAGTCGATTTTGACGTCTATGGGCGATTTTAATGCCGACTGGCGTCAACGTGGATGAATCGGCTCGGACTTGCTTCTTATTTTCATTGATAAAATGCTTAAAATAGCTCAGAACTTCCTGAAATTGATATGGAATTATTCAAGAGACTCTGGAGAATCCGAATATGTACATATCTTTTACCAAATCGGGTTCTTTTAGCCGTGATATTTCGGCAACGTTTTGACGTTTTAGCATTTTCCCTGTGTTATTATAATATTCATGCGACACAGTGTCTATACAATGCATTTTGCGAGACAAAAATTACAACACAGTGGGTCCTAATGATAAAAAAAAATCTAATCGGGATTTAATGGGTATTATTAATTTATGTGGGATTTTTTTAAAACTTTTTTGTTATTTGCCCGATTTGGATGAAATTTGGTATTTGGAGTTTATTTAGGAAATAATTATTGGTTTTTAACAAACTTTTAAAATATTGAATTTTAGGGTTACGTGACTATCAAAACTTTTTTCCTATGGGTCCAATTTGATTGAAATTTGGTATTTGGGGTTTATTTATGGAATAATTATTGGTTTGTATCAAATTTTTAAATTATTGAGTTTTAAGGTCACGTGACTATCAAAACGTTTTTCCTATGGGTCCGATTGGATTGAAATTTGGTATTTGGAATTTATTTTGGAAATAATTATTGATTTTTAACAAATTTTTAAAATAGGGAGTTTTAGGGTCACGTGACTATCAAAACTTTTTCTATGGGTCCAATTTGACTGAAGTTTGGTATTCGGGGTTCATTTAGGAAATAATTATTGATTATTAACAAATTTTTGAAATATTGACTTTTAAGGTCACGTAACTATTAAAACTTTATTCCTATGGGTCTGATTTCAGTAAAACTTGGTATTTGAGGTTTATTTAGGATAAGATTTTTCAATTTTTGCAAAGTGTTGACATATTGTGCATATGTGTTTTTACTCAAGTGCTGCAGTCAGATTAAATATTAAAACATACTTAAAATCACATCATGGTTCTGTGAAGCATGATACCCCAAAAACCGTAGACTCAAAGCTTGTAAGACATATAACGCGGTGAGTAGCGTTGTCAGAGCAACTGCTCAACAAACTTCAATGGATATTTCGACTTGAATTGTATTTAAAAAACTTTCTACTGATCAAAATAAAGGAAAATTTCTACTGATCCCAACTGATCAAAGTACAAAGTACTTGTTTTGATAGGTCTCTTCTTGCCATTAAAAACTATAGGTAATCATCTATTAGAAGAGAAGATATTTGAATTCAATTGTATTGAATACTATATTATATAAGTAGCTTGGGATATATCTTATTTGTCTATCTATACCATTCACTCAGCCTTTTTAAGAGAATTTTTTGATTGTCTCGATTTAATTTTATTAAATGTTTCATCTTATTCAAAAGTTATTTTGGCCGGTGACTTAAATATTAATTTTAATGATAAAGATTCTTTAATTTTTAGTGCTTGCAAATAGGCTTGTGACTTGGATTAAATATGCATGGCATGGTAACAAATCAACTAGTATTACAACTAATTCTTCAACTTGATTGATTATTTTGTTCAAATTGTGATAGTGAATCCTGTTCAGTTTTAAATGCGGGCATCATGAAGCTATTAGTAGCACTATCAATATCTTAGGTTTGGCAAGGCAAAACACCAAGAATGGTCCTGATATAATATTCAGCACTACGAGGTTTGACAATTTCAGGGAATAACCTTGACTCTCTAAACTATTAAAAAAAAAATCAGTATTAACGAGACATTTATAATATATAATTATTGTAAAAGTTACCGTAGTATTTATAGAAAACTCCTAAAGTCTGCTAAGAGAATGTACTACAGTGAAAGACTTCATTCATTCAGGCTAAAAACAGGCAAAAGGAAAGTTGGTTGCTAATTGATGGATTTCGTTAAAACTCATCTCATATTAGCCCAGATATTGTCCAGACCAGTTGAATAATTTTTACTCTAATGTAGCAAATAATTTAACACAAACTATAGCATCTACACCTTTGTCTTATCTTAAAAATGTTTGTAGTAAAACTAAGGTAAGAAATTAGGAAAACAATTTCTGAAGTAGAGTGTGGTCAACACTTTGTGATTTGAAGGTGTGTTTCAACTCCCAATTCTTCATTAGTACAAAAATCTCCAATTTGGGAAGGTTAAAAGTTTTTTTAATCATTTACCCACCTAACCCTATTAAAGAAACTACTTTTGCATGAGGCATATTACAGTATGGATGAATTCTATCAAGATATTCTTTATTTATGCAGTTTATAATTGTTCGTTTCAATTAGGTGTAATATATTTATTGTATATTAAATGTAATTTAGGTTTTTTCTGAGGCTTTCTTATGTTTTTATTTAGCCTTTAAGAGATATTAATTATAATAATTTGATGTAGTTAATGTTATTTATATCTACATAATTAACATGCTTTATTAACAAAATGTAAATATAATAATTTATATGAAATAGTATTGGACAATCAAGTACTTTTTTAAGTTTAAATTAAATTAAATCTCTTTCCAAATAGTTGTAGCCAGCTGAAAAGGGTTGCTAAAAATTTTGGTGGATGCACCGGATGCGAACAGCATTTGGGTATAGCATCACTAACCGAGACTTTTTTTAGTCAAAAACAAAAGAAAAATCATCTTATTGCGAATATATTGCTCACATAATAAATGAATGTATAAAACAAAGTTAGTCTTTGATTGTCCAATTCGTCAGCATATTATTTTTTTTCCTCAAAAACAGTCAGGATTTAGAAGCGGATATAGTTGCGCAACAGCAATGGCGGACGATGATATTATTTGTAAAAGAGATAATAAAATGAGCGCATTAGTACTATTGGACTTTACAAAGGCTTTTTATTTTCTGAATCATAAAATCTTATTAGCTCTTTTGCACTATGTGGCCTTTGGTAGCACTGCAACTACGATGATTGAATCTTTTTTGGGAGATAGGGGTCAACGTTTGAAGAGTCTCTTGAACAGCCTTTCAGTACTCACTGGAGTGCCCCAAGGCAGCATATTGGGACCATTGCTATTTAGCATCTATATGCATGTTGTTTTCCTCAATTTATTAAAACATTGTAAGTATCATCTTTATGCAGATGACACTCCAATTTATTATTCCTTTTTATTTTCTGAATATCAAGAAGCTATTAATGAAATAAATCTGATCTAAAGGCACTCAATGACGTCTCCAGTCAACATATATTGCAGTTAAATTCTCAAAAATGCAAAGTTATTCTGTTTGTCAATAAAAATAATATTAATAATATCTCCTCACAAATTTCTTGCATGCATTGATAATCAAGTACTTGATGTTGTTGAAAACACTAAATGCTTAGGTTTAACTATAGACTCACAATTAAAATTTTCCAGTCATATATCAAATGTACTTGTATCTATTTATCCTCACAGGCACTACTTAGATCAGCACATTAAACAGGAACTATGTGACTCCCTTGTTTTATCACATTTCAATCACTGTGATGGTGATCCTCAAAGAGTTCAAAGGATGCAAAACTCCTGCATTCGTTTTGTTTTTGGAATTAAGAAAAATAATCGAGTGTCTCATTAGCTTAAAGAAATGAAATGGCTAAATATGTTTAATAGAAGAAAACTACATTCTTTATTGCTATTTTTTTAAATTATCAAATTGCGCTCCATATTTATTTAATAAAATCATTTTCAGAACTGATGTATATAAATTTGCGAAGAAATACAATAACAGTACCTAGACACAAAACCCAATTATTGAAAAAAGCATTCTCTTACAATATTTGCCGTTATATTAATGATTTACCGGCTCCTCAACCTGTTCATTTCAATCGAAACATTTAACAAACGAGTAAGACAGCATTTGTTAGCACACCAATAGCATTTTATTTAGCAATGATTTTAGTTAGTTAGAGGTGAACCTTATTTAGCTTTAGGCAGTTAAGTGTAAAATTGATACATTTATGCAAGTATTTTTATATTTTTATTAGTCTTAAATAGTTTTTTCTGTTTTATATATATTTTAATTTATTTTTTTGTGCAATGCAGGAAGAACAGAGCTTGCTTCTCGTAAGTTGCAAGAGTCTGATACATTTGCATTTATTTACCCTATTATTTTATTGTCCTGTTTAGTATTGCTAATATATTTATACCTTTTTGTAAGGTGAATAATAAACGTTTTTATTATTATTATTTTTATTACAGTAACAATAAAAAATTGCATTTATTTATTTTTTAACTGGGAAGCTATTACACTATTAGCTCCAGCCAGTTTAAACCAGCTGCGAATAAATTGATGAATGCGCCGGGTGCAAGCAGAATTGTGTATTGAGAATCCCATGAATTAAAAATCGATATCATTAGAATCTCTTTAATCTTGAAATCCCCCACAACTATCTTTGGCTGGCTGTAGATGATCTGACTAGTCCTACTAGTCTATTAATTTCCTTTCAAATAAGCGAATAGAATCGGCTGATAATTATGTACGATTGATTGTCGATTGAAAATAACGACTTCTTGATTCAGTGTTATTTGACAATCGACGGGTATACCATAAAAATAAAAGAACCAAAAAACTTTACAAATTGGTCTTGGTTTGGAGAATCTAAATGCAGGGTTTCTTTATTGGGTGCAATGACTACATATTTGTTTGAAATATCTAGGTGAATAAATATTGGTTTGGAGATCTTGATCTCTGCAGGTACTTCTATTTTTATTTTCTAGTCGTTGGATAGCATGAGAGCTGTCTGGTGTTAATTTTTGCAGGTTCATTTTATCGCAGAAGAACGCCCTCCATAAATCTCTTGGCACTCATTTTCATGATAAGAGAAGTGCAACTCATTTTTAATGAAAAATATTTTTTTTGGGTATTATGACTTTAAATATGAATAACTAACTCTGGTTTAGTATAGGTATTTTGTAAAGGTGGAAATAGTCAAATTCTTTTTGATATGTTATTGGTATTCTCAATAAAAAATTTATTTTGTTATTTAATATAGTATTTTCTAATTTAATTATTGCTTTATAGAGCAAAGTGTTCACAATCTCAGTTGCTGCTAAAGGTTTTAAAGGATATGCTTGTGTGTATTTTGAAAAGTTGTCAATTTATGGTAAGGAATTTTGTTTGTTCAAGGGTATATTTATTGATATGAATAATTTCGAAAGATTTTGTGGCCATAAGGGTGACATTCATGGGTATTTTTTCAAGGTTCTCATATTTAGGCATATATTTCGCATTAATTTATGTATGTTTGAACAGAACTTTTGAGATCCGGCCAATAATATTTTTCCCTAAGTCGTTTTACAGTTTCATTTCTATGGGTTGTTTTACTCTCCTGATAATTTTGAATGTCTTTTTTATTGGTCACATCGATTAACTTAATTAAACAGCGTTTAAATTTAATAGTCATCTGTTTTCTAATTGATGCACTAAATGGTGCATAGATTTTGCGATTAATAAGGTAAAGATGATATGCAAAAAAGATTATCTTCAAACTTGTTGTTGGAAATTTGGATAATTATTCTGCGTTTTTTATTGAATAATACTTTTACAAAAGGTTTCGCAAGTGAATGTAAAACATTTCAAATGCAAAACATTCGAGTCGTAATTTACAGGATCTTGTTCAACATTTGTATGAAAAGTTACATATAAAATTACGTCAGGTTCGTTATTGGCTTTTATTTTCATTGAATCAGTTTCATTGAGTCGATCTAAAGATTTATTAAAACTTCCATATAATGCGAAATCTAATGTCTCTTTCATATGAATTTTAATTCGCCACTATGATATTGAACTTTTGACCGATTAGATTGCCAATAAATTGTAAAAGCAAGAGTAACTCTATGCGATATATTGATATTTGACAATCCTACTAACTGCGCCAAGGAAAAATTGGTAACACTAGAATCCCTGAGCGCCATCTCGTGCCGAGTCGTTGTAGCTAAGGACACCAGTCCACAGCAACACCAAGTATGAATGTTACCTTAAACTTAAAAAAAATTAATTCAGTAATATTTAATTTTATTTATTTTTTTAAATGGGAAACTATGTTGCCTATATTACAATATGTTGCTCTGGATATAAAATTAGTATTTTTTACAATATTTTCTGCTTGAAAAATTCCTTTTTGCACAGATAGTTAAGCTCTATAACATCGACAGATATAGTTAAGTACATACATCAAGATTTTAATTATATTAATTTGACACAAAATTATAAAATTAATAACAAATATTAAATAAATAACGATATTTAAAACATCTTCTGATATTAGTTAATTATAAAAAAATTCGTAATCTAGCTACCATAATATACAGGGTGTCTTTGGACAATTAAAGTAAAATTACTTATAGATTAGTTTTGATACTAGAGAGCCCTGATATCGATTGAGTTTTAACCAACTTTTAGGCAAAGTTATGTAAACCATATCAAATTATGCCAAAACTCTGGATTAAATTAGGTGACTTTAGTCTTCTTAGAGACACCCCATGCCCAATTTTGAATAATACTTTATCATTAATTAAAACACCGTCACCCGCTATGAGCCACGCCTAGTCCGTAAACAACAAAACGCGTTGGCCAAACTAAACAGTCCACCATGTCCTTCATCCAAATCGCCATTTTGTTGACCATGCAAGTACTGTTCGCCATTTTGTTTCACCACAGGTGGCTCACTTTGAGTGTCACACTCCGGTTTGTCCAGAGTGAGGATTTCGTCGAGGTTTTCATGCTGAGTTGGCTTCTTGGAGGAGGGTTCGGAAGCTCCGTTTTGAGGTTGAGGAGTTGGATCCTCACTTTTGCATATGTGGAGGGATATGGGGCGATCGTGTTGAATCGTTTTAGTGTAACTGATCACTGCTTTTAAGGGTTGTTTGGGGTGTTGGTTTTCGTGTGGAGCGGCTTTGTTAATTTCTACAACTACCTAGAAATGGACAAAAAAGTTAAATTTGGCAAGTTTGTATGTAAATAGTCAATAAAGGGTGTATATTCAAGCCTTCATTTTAAGTAAGACTATATGATTTTGCAAATTTCATTAAAAAGTGACACTGAATACAAATAGATTCTAGCTATCATAGAATTAGAGAAAATAGAAAAAACCTTCAAACATAAATATTCAATTATCAAGGTCCCTATGAGAAAATTTAATTTTTTTCTAGCCGTTCCTGCTTTAAAAGACCCTTAAAAAATTTTATTACCAATTTGACTGTAAAGTGAACGGAAAACCTGTTTCTTTGTATTTTTTATTTTAGAACAAAATCCTATACCAAAATAAGCAGATTCTCAAATTCATAGGAGTGCCACAATATAAAGAAAAAAGATCAGTTCCCATTTTATTTATGTTGATTTCTGTTACTTTTTTTTATTCGGAAAAGCAAATGTAACAAAATATAAAAAGAATTGACAAGAATAGAATAAGGAATAATGGAAGTGAAATTAAAGTGTTGTCTTTAATTACGATAAGATTACTATTTTAATGGTTTCAGATTTATCCAAAGCCTGTAAGCTGTAATTTTCTCTATAATAAATTGGGAAGGATGGAATGCAAGGCAGGTATTGATCTTTAGCCAATTAACTCAAAAAAAATAGCTTTTAGTGTATTAAAAACAACTATACTTCTTAAATTAATAATTATATTAATAAATACATTAATAGATACTTTTTTAGTTATTTTTCTTATTTTACTATTTGAAGCAATTTCTCATAAAAACTTCAACAAAAATCCCGTTAAACGTTCTTACCTTTTCCTTCTCTCACGTCCCATCCTTCTCAGGCTTTATATCATCCGCGGGGCTCCGCTGATGCACCTTATGGGGTTTCACGTAACGCCTCGACTCACTTTCGACCCTTTTGAGCCTCGTCAGGGTGTCACTGTCATAGTCTGAACAAGTGTGCATCAGCGTGAACGGTAGCTTTAGGCTCACATCGCCACCCATCACACTTACCATAAGTTTCACTGGAAGCAACAAACAGTTAATATAATCTAAGAAAAGATACACATGGAAGAAAAGAACATTGGAATTGAATGATGTCTAAGCCTTTAGGTGTTATACAACTTTAAAGAAAGGGACAATTAATATCACCAGGTATGAGTTTGAAAATGACTACAATGGTTGCGATCACTGCACTGCCTATTACCCTCCAAAATTTAGGTCATCAGCAAATGGCAAACATTTGCCATTTTTGACACAAGCCCAAACGTGATTGATAAATACATTGCAAAAAACAAAGGAAGTGTATGTCCACCCTGAAGAATACCTGAGGTGACTAATTAGGTCAGAGAGGCAGCTATATATCTTAACTCTCTGAACACGCCCCTCAAATGGTCTGTTAAACCAATTAATCAATTGAGTATGAAAACCCACAGGCATTAAGATCAACACAAAACTTTAATTTAATCAACCTGATCAAATGCTTTAGGAAAAGTCAGTATATGTCATCTGTTTCCTTGCATTCTTCCATTAGGAGCAAGAGATCATAAAAGATTGATAAGATAACAAATTTGTAGCAGTGGATCTTCTATGATAAAAACCATGCTGAAAATCGGATAAAACAGCTCTGCAGAGCCAAGATTTGAAGAACTGCTTTGCAACCAAATAGTGGTTTAACTTAGAAATAGCTGATTGGAGGCATGTATTTCTATAGCTTTCATCATAGCTTCGCATGTATTTCTATAGCTTTGTCCTTTTGGCCTTTTTTTATTATTGAGTCAATAATACTTTGTTTCCATAGTGAGGGAAAACTAGAAGTCCTGAGACAGCTATTGAATAGTATGAATATGGGCAGTACAATGGGAAGCACTCATTTTTTAAAGAAACAATTAGGGATACCATCAGGCCCTGCGGCAAGTTCATTAGGCAAATTGAACTACATTTTCGTAAACAGCAGTGAGAGACAAATTAGTAATATTAAAATTAACAGTAGCAGAAACAGCAAAAGAGGAGGCCCTTAGACCAGCAAATTTTCAAAAATCGCTTACATAAGTACTGCAACGATAACGGAATCCGACCAGTAGACATGGCAGCATCCAACAACTTATTGATCAAATCAACAATGTTCGAACACAAGGACATTCAGAAACAATCTTGGATACCTAACGATGGACTAATAAAAAATCAATTGGACCATGTCCTGATTAATGCAGCAATATAATCGACATAAGAAGCCTCAGTGGTATAGATGCAGATAGTGACCATCTTTGGTTAAAGCTAAGTAAGAATATCCAGCCAAAAGTATAACAAAATAGCCCACATGGATTACTGAAACCTTCAAAGATGAGAACCAGAAATGAAAATACCTTGACTCAACGTTCAGGTAGGAAGATGGTAAGAAAATATGATATGTAAGTACTATATAATAAAATGTAAGTACTCAAATGATAGTGAGAACGGAAAGACCTAAAAGAAGAAGCCCTTGGTTCGACAAGAAGTGTACAAATAAGATAAGGGCAAGAAACATGGTCCAACTGGAGATGCTGCTAAACCAAACAAACACAGTAGGGCGAAATACAGACAAAGAAGAACAATAGCAATGAGAACAATAAGAGTAAAGAAAGGAGCACACGAATCAAACGCAAGTTGAGTAAATAACGAAATTAGGAAACTTTTCCAGGAATCGAGGAGCATTAAAGCAGGCTTCAGACCATGTTTCTTAAAACAGATAATGGAAGACTGGTAACAAATAATAGCAAGGTGATGGAGATGTGGAGAAGTTACTTCGACCAATTTGTAGATGCACATAAGTACCAAAAGAGACATAAGGTCACACAATACCACTAATCCACTGGTCGAACTCAAGATCAGCATGTTGAAAAATACTGAAGCACCGGGTAATGACACAATATCAGCAGTGTCTCAAATAAGGAGGAGAACCTTTTCTTTAACACTTTTAGACCCTCATAGTCCCGATTTGGAAGGAAGAGAAAATATCAAGTAGTGGAAAAGAGAGTGCCTTCGTGGCCCTACGTAAAAAGGGCGACAAATTGCAGTGCTTCAACTATCGGGGGATATCATTACTAAATACTGAATATGAGGTTTGCTCCCTAGTACTACTCCAAAGAATAACTTCCTACGTAAAGTATTCGTAATATTCCTAAAGTGTACGTAAAGTAAAGTATTCTACAACCGTAGATCAGATTTTCATTAATTAATGAAGTGCTGAAAATACAGTAAAAAAATATACATAAGCGTATGACAACGTGTTGAGGTGGAGTTCTGGAATGCTATGCTAGAACGAGGAATCACGAATAAACTTGTCAGCAGTACGGAGCGGAGGGAAGCTCTCAACCTTGTATACTATAAATATTGATCCAAAACAGGAAAACGCCATTTTCTTTAAATTTACAAAAACAATAAACTTACAGACTCTTAATTAATTAAAAGAGCTAAATTTAATAAAAACATAAACGATACAAACAAAATGTGGGAAGCAATCAGGGAGGCAGCGAACGAAACTGTAAATAAAAATGTAATTATAGAATCTATAATTGAAAATGGTAAGGAAGTAACCGAAAAACACAAAATATCTCGAAAATTTCTGGATTATTACTGTAATATCGGGAAAAACCTTATTAAAAAAACACCTAAAAATAAATACGTCTTTAATAAGCCTACTCACGGTAAATTAGTTAATATTGCAAATAAATTCTCTCAAAAGCATGCAAACGATAGTAGTTCTGTATTGACAATTAAAGACAATATAGCCTTAGTAGACATTATAAATCTAATACTAAAATCAGGCATTTACCCAAATATTCTAAAAACTTCATAATAACTCCCATATTTGGGTCTGGTCTTGGATAGTCAGTGCGTTGAAGACTATCGACCCATAACGAGTACCCTGAATAAATTACTTGATTAAAATTAAATTCGAATTACATTTGGAAAATTATATCGTCAGATTATCAATTTGGTGTTCATTGTATAAAATTAGTACTGAGGATGCAATTCAATAATTTACAGAGCGAATATTAAATAGTTTTAATGAAGACTATACGGCTTTAGGCATTTTTATTGATCTCGCAAGAGCCTTTGACCCTGTGGCACATCACATTCTCTTGAAAATACTGGGTGATGTCGAGTTATGGGTGATGTACGAGGTACTGAGTTAGCACTCTTTGAATCATACGCAACAAGTAAAAATTAATAACCTCGTTGGAGAGATAGGTGCGGTTGAATGTGGCGTGCCACAGTCAACAAAGGATTAAGAAGCAACAAGATAAAGAAAGAAACAGTAGAATTTTTAGAAGAAAGAAAAAAATGCAGAAAAGGTACTGATGAAGATATATAAGAAAAAAAAACCAACAGGATATTCGAGAGTACAAGACCGGTCAGATCAAAGAAAAAATAAAATACAACAAAGTTATGAAAGTACTGTGAACAAAATCATCGAAGGGAAAACCAAGAACAATAAATATGAAAAACGAGAACGGATCAATTATATCAGACTGACAACAAATTAAATTCAAAGTTTTTACCAGGATCTATACACTTAGAAGAAGACCAGCCTTATAAGAATTTTACCTGAAATGAATTGTTCTGGTAATAACAATTTGTTACATTGATGATATTGTAATTCTATTAAAACCAAAATCATTGTCAGAAGTACAAAATCTAGCTAAAAGCATATCACATTAATTAAACTGTGGACGGAAAACAATTTGTAAATTTTAGCAACTACGCGAACTTATGCCTCATGAGTTGTTGGGAGTGGTCTATCAGGCTCTGGTTAAATCCATTCTAAATTATGGTATACGAATTTGGGGTAGTGCGTGCAGTACAATCTTATCAAATCTGTTTGTTTATACTAAAAATAATAAATAAAAAACGAAAGAGATACCCAACAGTTAATTTGTTTTTGGAAAGTGGTGCTCTCACAGTAAGAGAACTTTACCTAAAGAGCACCCTTAATTTTACGGAGAATAACAACATTTATAAGATTCTACCCCGCCGCCTAGGTCTGTCACGAGAGAACATATATTTTTGACTAAGGTGGATTTTATAATTTGTCATATTTCTTATGTAGGGCCAAGAATCTTTATTCTTATATCACACGATTATAAGGCTATAAGAAAAGAAAAACCATCAACAATAAATTTATAGTTAACAACTTGGCACAGGACATAGACCTGCTCAACACCATCCTCCATTATAGAGACAATGTGGGTGGACAACTTATTATTAACCCTAGCCGCCCCAAAATAATAATATTTTTTTGGATCCCACAACGGGTCAAAATTGACCCTTTTTTTTGGAAATTTTTATTTGAGAAAATATGGGAATCATAATAAACGATGCTTCTATATTTTGCTTTACGTTTATTACAAAAATAAACAACTAAAACTTTTTATTCTATATACATATAGCCAAAAAACTTACGAAAAAGAATAACAAACTAAATATTTACTTTTATTTGTCTAAAAAATCACATTAGTCCTTATTCTCCATCCTCGTCTTTTAAACAATAGGAGCATACTACTGTTTTAAAAATTTTAATTTCTGAGTGTGTGGGTTAAACAAATTTTTGACACTTGTCACATTTTGTGGAATATTAGTTATCATTTCCCCGGCACTGAAAACATTCTACTTTTTTTGCGCCCGCGTGGGGATTGGACTGCTTCTTTTTTACTGGAACTCCCGTAGTTTCAATACCTTTACATGTAGCTGCGGAAAACCCTCTGCCATCCTCATGAATTTTTTCTGCTCGCCGAACAATATTATCATGGGTCAACATGTTACCCAGTTCTTCTAAAAAGTTTCCTTCTTATTTTCAAGTTACCATTAGAACTTTTCCAGTCTGGGTTTTTTTGTAATCCAGATGACAAAGGCATTATATGAAGCGACATCAAGCCAATAAAAAAATAAACGTAGAGGCCATCTTCTTGTGCACCTTTTGGAAGAGTACTCACGTACAATTTTATCCAAGCAATCGACGCCACTTTTTGTCTCATTATAGGAGGGTATTATATCAGGTTTAAATTTCAAATCCTCTCCCGCGATGTCATCTTGATGATGCATTGAGGATAGCAGTACCACAATTTTTTTGGGTTTCGTAACGTAGGACACTAAAGTAAGATTTCGTGTGAAAAGAAACTGTGAAGAATACGTTGCTTTTTCGCGAATATCCAGTAGGCACTTTGGCAGGTCTTCGCGAGTTTTGCGGACCGTCCTCATAATTGTTAGATTCTGGGACAAAAGATCTGCTAAAGTGATGTCGGTGAAAAAATTATCAGTGGTTATATTTCGTCCACCACAATACCAGTGGCTTGCTAAAGTTTTAACAACTCGAGGTCCTTGATTCTTTTCTACTATTCCATTTATTTTTCCTAAATACACTTCAAAATTGCAGCAATAAAAATTTTCAGCATCACAAAGGGCCCATACTTTTATACCATATTTGCCCGGTTATTTGGTATGTAAACTTTGAATGAGCAACGACCCCGGAAAGTTACCAATTGCTCATAAATAGTTCCAAAAGCTGGAGAATTGTAAGATTTACTGCAATTCTCAGCAAATATATCAGTGATCACACGAATCGGAGCAAGTTTATTCTCCTTTTTTCTCTCAGCCCTTGTAGATAGATCATCGAAACGAAGGTGACGTAAAATGTCAGTGAACCTATTTCTGGACATAGTAGCCTGATAAATAGGCCTGGTGAATGCATTGTTTGTTGTCGACCATAAACTACGTACACTTTCTCTTGATTCTGGAAATCTACCAGTAAGAATAAGAATTCCAAGGAAAGCGAGAAATTCTGTAGTGTCTACCTCAATCCATGATTCCATCTTGCCTTCATGACTTTCATTATAGGTGTTTATAAAGTCATTAGCTTTTTTGTTTGTGTATTTTATAATAATATCTAATAAATCATTAGAAAAGAACAGCTTAAAACAGTCAGTGATAAAATTTATATCTTTGCTTTTATCTGTGAGATCTTTATTTTCTTGCAAGATATTGCATGTTCTGGATTTTCCTATTTTATGTGCAACAGTATACCAAGTGCGATTATCAACATCGTACGACTGTTTATTGCTCACTGTTTCATCTTCTAATGGATCAGGTAAATGTATTTGTTCTTCTTCTAACTCTTGAAATGAAAGATTGCCGTCATGTATCTCGGGCTCTTCATCCGAGGGGTCCTCAGCATCTGACAAATCACTAAATGCCTGTTCCAAAGGTATTTCGGTTTCGCACTCGTCATCTGAAGAATGCATCAATCAAGAGTTCCTTGTCAGATAAACCTTTATTTTTAGAACACATGGCACTTTACTATTTATTATTGAAAAATAAAATAACCCTCTCGCAGTAACGTTCGACAGTAAACTGAACAACAAAGCAATAAATTGGAAATATACGCAACTTATCTTGTTTAGATCTGTAAAAAAGGGAGTCTTAGCATATACCTATTTATCCCAAAACCGAGTCGTCGATGACCCATGCATCATTTTTTGCAGAAAAAATTAGTTTTTTCTTAAATTTTTACCAAATCAAGCATGTTATGATAACATTTAAGAATTCATGGACGCTCACCGAAAAAAAATCAGGGAAGCAAAAGATTTTTCAGGATTTTTAAGTTTCGGGTCATCGAAGACCCATATTAGGTACGGCGAGGGTTAACAAAAATTAGAACCCCTGCAGCACTACATTTCTTGCTTACCCTAGCATGCCTGTCTAACCTAAATAGCTTAAATCCGCCAGACATAAGTTCACCATCAAACATACTATCGTTTAAGTAACTTTCAACAAAGATTAAAATGTCATAAGAACAACATTTTATAGGCCCTATTAATTCCACGATGTGGAAGTATACATTTAATTGGGTTGCTGTGAGTTGTTTTCTTGGAATCAGATCCTGTTGCGCATACGTAGAATCGTTTCTTAAATCCAATTTGTTATAAAACTAAGTCGATCCTTACCTTTGACATAATAAGAAACGTAAATGGCAAACACGTTTCTCTCCTCGGGATTTCCAGTAACTGAGCTGACGGTGCTAGCTAAGCTAGAATTGGACCTGTTATAAGTGTCCTCCAGTGCTATCCAATTTTTCGTTGAACTGTTTAAGGGTAGGAGAGTGTAGGTTTTGTTTAAAGCGGCTGTGGGGCCTATGGGGCATGACTCTTTGTCGCTGAGCATCGCTACGACGTTTTTAAATTTGCCATTACTGAACATGCATACGTCCACGTGTTGCACGACGAAAGTCTGAAATAAATGTTAAGGCTCGTTAAGGTCTATTTTTTCGTTGGAGCAGTTTATTTTGTCGGCTCCAGAAAGGACAAAAGCTTTTGAATCTGGAAAAAAATTACTTCGTTAATATTTAAGAACTAGCCGGATTGCTAGACCCTTCTAGAAAGTTGGGAAAAGTTAAATATTACCCTCGTGGAACCTGATGGCTGCTAATTTATCAAACGGATCTCTCGAGGGTGTGTACGTTTGTTAGTAATTAAGTTTTTTTTAGGGGGTGTAAATTTGTTGTTTTTTAGGAAACTTTGTTTAGTATTTTTGGGGAATTACACTCATATGATGTGTAAATTAGTTTAAGTAGTCTAAATTAGTTTAGGCATTAACTAAATTTTTTTTAATTTTTTTTTTGAATCTTAAATACCATTTGAAGTAACTAAATTTTGCGTTCACTGACATAAATATCTTCTTGACAAGTACCTGTATATTTAAATAAATCCTATCAAGGTATTTGTTAAAAAAAGGCTAATTTCCTTGGGCGAAAAATATAAGTACATATGTGTTTGATTTAAATTCGTGAAAAATTTAATACCGTATAATTGAATTAATAGTATTTTCATTTAATAGTGATGTTATCAATTTGTACTAACACGACATTTCTTTAAAGTAATTATATACATATTTTTAGTTAAATTAGGCATTTAGTCGAACATTATTTCAACTTTGAGTCCAATGTCCTTAAGATACTTTAAAACAAATTTTTTTGCTTATAATTATTGATTGAGTTATCTTAAATTGCTCAATGAGTTAAACTAATTATGAAATTTAGTTGGTTCAAAAATACCTTCTATAATTTATCTAATTAATTATTCCGTAAACAACATATCTGATGAGGGATAAATAATATTACAAAACATGACAATTACAAAAATGGAAAAAATGTAATTCAAAAACTTTAATAAAAATATTATACCAAACTAAAAAATACTCTTAAATAAATATAGATATTGAAAGCAAAATCGTATATAAAAATTAACACAAATATATCTCTTCAATAAATAACATATAATAATTGATAATCGACTTTTATTACCACAGTTTTTATATTTGAACATTATAAGGATACGACCCCGATGTTTGTTAAAAAAAAACAAGGTTTTGATTGTTTTGACAAATATGAATTTTATAACCACATATATTACTTGAATATCTAATAAGGTTTATTTTGTTAATGACAATGGAAACATTTATAACGATTTTTTTTTTAATTTGGGCAAATGTTGGTGTAATTTCATTGAATTAACTTGTCATTACTATGCTTGGTAGCGTAGCATTGTCATCAGTTTATATAAAATAAATTGGAATAATTGGCGTTCTAATTAGTATCCACTATTTTTTTAGCTGAAAGTGTATTTATTCAAATTAGTTTTAATAATTAAGGTTGACATAGTTACTGATTTTTAAAGGTAGGTATTAAAAAAAAGCTTACTACAGTATTTTCAAAATATTCATCTTCACTCTATTTTATCCCCTACTAGTAATTGCGTAATATTTTCAGTTAAAAAAAAAAAATATTTTTATTGATTTCTTATCTATATTATTAATATTTACAATGTGCATATTTCCTGTAATGATTCCATAGTAAAATTAATCAAGGAATACCTGTATAAATTTTCGAATTCAAATTATGAGCTTTTTGTAAAACTTTTAAGAAAAAAATCCAAAATCCTGTACATGAATCCCAATTTTCTAAAATACGTATCTAGTCAAATTATTCAAGGAGTATGTGTATGAATTTTCAAAGTCAAATTATGACTGGTTTTTGAGTTTCTGAGCATTTAAAAAAAAATGTAAGAAAAATAATTTTTTTTTCTAAAATCCTTGTTTTTCCAAAAATTTTGTTTTTCTAACAATTTTGACAAACGTTTCTATAGTCGGATTACCGAACAGATAGAGTAAATGATGTGCGCGAAATATAGGCCCGCCCATCGATGCAACCTTGGCAGATTTAGACGAGGAGAATAATGCCTACTTATTTTAAATTATTTTACCGTACAGCTTTGCTTTGTAAGCAGCTTTTTTTAAAATATAATACGGTCGCCTGTAAAATGGGTCCAAACCGATTTTGAGGTTGTGCCAGGTAATGATATAATAATCCCTTTTAAGTATTTTGTTATGCAAAGTTATGTTAATATATTGGGGTTCACCGAAAAGGGATAGGTAATCCTTTTAAGTAATCGTGCCAAGTCAAACATTTAGGGTGTAATTGGCCAGGTTCATCAGAACCGAGCGCTACCTGAGCGCTGGAAGTTTTGCCTATAATAGTAAGGACCAATAAAAATTGTCATACCTGAGCAACAATCGAGCACTCAGGAAGCGCTTTTTTCTGATGAACCCGACCATTATAAAATATAATTTTATGATCATAATCTGGTTTTGAGAATTACTTAAGTAGCTTTTATTTAATATGTGTTTTAAAATGAAAGAAGGAATAACAAGTTAGGGGCTGCGCTGGTAGGCCTATGAGATTTAAATTTATAGATTGAATATAAGTATATATTTGTTCCTTATTTAAAAAAGAAACATTATTTGTTAACAAACAAATTAACAAAAAAATAAACACAATCTCAACTTTTCAATATTGCGATAATTCAAATAATCGAATAGCAGAAAATTCAACCAAAACGATCTAAAGCCGCTCGACTAATAAAATTAAATAAAACCCCAAGTCATGAACCCTAACGAGGCTCTAGGCCACACCTCCGGCGCAGACCGATCACGTGACCACTCCATCTGTTCGGTAACCCAAGTATGGTCAAATTATTTAAGGAATATGCGTATACATTTTCAAATTTGAATTTTGATTGGATTATCAGTTATGGACATTTTGTAAAATTTTGATGATTTTTTCTTTCCATCATACATTTTTCTTTCTCAAAATTCTGTAGATGAATCTCGAAATTTGTGAAATTTGTCTCCAGTCAAATTTTTCTAGGAATATGGGGATAAAGTTTTAAATTTGAAATTACATTTTTGAAATATTGGCAATTTGAGAAATTTTTTGGAAAACATTTTTCTTTCCATTGTTTTCAAAAATCCTGTACATAATCATAAAATCCCTGAAATAAGTGTCTAGACCATTATTCAAAGAGTATGTGTAGACATTTGTAGTTTGACTAGTTTTTGAGTTATAGTCATTTTGTGAAATTAAAAAAAAAAAAATCTTAATGATCCAAAATTCTTTTCTCAAAATTCTGTACATGAATCCAAAATTTCTGCAATAGGTCTTTGGTCAAATTATTCAAGGAATATGTGCATAAAATCTCAAATTTGGATTTTGACTAATTTTTGAAATATTGGCGATTTAAGAAATTTTTAGGAAAAAAATAATTTTCTTTCAAAATCCATTTTTTCAAAAATCCTGTATTTAATCGTAAAATTCTTGAATTACACGTCCAGACCTTTATTCAAGAAATATGTGTACATATTTTCAAATTTGCAGATTTACTAGTTTTTGAGTTTCCTTGTTTTTTTCAATATTCTGTACATATATTCAAAATCCCTGAAATAGGGCTTTAATCAAATTATTCAGGGAATGCGTATATAACTTTTCACATTTGGATTCTGACTAGATTTCAAATTATGAGCATTTTTTTTAATTTTTACGTTTTTTTTTCTCCAAACTTCTTGTCTTTCTCAAGATTCTGTACATGAATCCAAAATTTCTGCAATAAATCTTTAGTCAAATTATTCGAGGAATATGTGTATAAAATTTTGATTTTGCCTAGTTTTTGACAGCATTTTGTAAAATTTCTAGTTTTTTTTTTCCAAAATCTTTGTATTTTTCAAAATCATGTACACAACTCTAAAATTTCTGAAATAGTCAAATTATTCAAGGAATTCTTATGTTACATATTTGGATCTTAATATTTATTTCAATAAGAATGGGCTTGGTGTACACCTTAATTATGTTGTACCTGTACGAATTATTTGTATTTCTGTACTGAAAGCAGCGTATATATAAACACATATACAAACGGAAAATTACTACAAATAATACTAAAATACTACAAACAGAAAATTAGAACTAGTTTTAGTATATTTTAACTCTGACTGAAATACCAAAATGGTTTACAATATTAAAATTATTTGAATGTCATTTAAAATAAGTTTGATCATTAAAAATATTACACCCTGAATAAAACACTTAAATAAAGCACCCTGTATATTGTGTAGCGAAAAAAAGGAATTATACTTTATTATTACTTTTTAGGATTATGGTAATAAAATCAATAATAATTTTTAATTTTTTTTTCTTGCAACTTATGAATGACAATATTCTTGTACCTTTTAAAAATCAAAGAAAAAAATTGAGAATTATAATTATTTTTCTCAATTATTAAAAAAAAAAACTAAATATTGATTTAATGTAAAAATTAAAGTATTTAATCAAACTTATAAATCTTAGATCAAAAACTGTACTTAGTAAAGAAAATACAGTCTTTATTTTAAAAATATGAATATTTAGGGTTTGTTATATTAACTAAAACTTGAAAACGTTGAAAACAAAAACTGCCCTGCATATCTCGGAGTAACAATTATTTTAGCTACTTACTTACCTTTAGACACTGAGCTCAAATTGTTAGACCATGTAACTTAATAATTTATCCATTTTTTCCACTAAATGATTGAGTATTTAATAAAAAATCGATTATACTGATGATCGATCTATGCACTTGTCGACTTATGCAAATTATGCAATACTGACGGGATCTGCTAGTTAGAAGACCTGTGATTGTTGGTTAAGTATAGGGTTGATATTCCCAATTACATAAACTGCATATTTATTTATCAAACTTATATGTAAATATAATATTTGCTTTTTATAGTTTGCTAAATAAAATATTGGTTAAATAAATGATGAAACTAAGTTAATCATGCAAAATTCATTATTCGAAATAAAGTTATATCAATTTAAACATAAACCATTTTCTCCCAAATAAATATGGGCCAAATGCACCATTTAGTTGAATTTTGAATAATTTTTTTTTCAGTATATACCAACCAGTGTATACCCAAGTGAAGTCTGGCCTTCATAACATTGACAATATCAATAAAGTTGTTGTGTATTTTAGAAGTTGGCCTGGAAATATTACCAGTAACCATTTGAGGTTAAAAGCTTTTTAAACCTTATATTTATAAACTTGATGTCCCAGGGCCATATTGCCATGTGACGTCCAAATACTGACTTAATAAACTTTTGTCTTAATCTCCTTGAAAACTTTTCATTTGCAGATGTATAACCTGAAAGTTCCTCGAGAGTCATCAATTTATGTTTCTGGTAATATTTTCCAACATCGGTCTATATTCAGCGACCCCAAACGGTGAAACTTAAGGTGTATAAACCTGCTTTAGAGTACCGTTATCTGCTAAAAAATCTTAAAGTTTCTCTCCTTTATTAAAAGAAACTGTAATCCTTAAAAAGCATGTTTCAAATACGCATTTTTAACGATGTTGACGATGGAAAAACCGATGCAAGTGAAAAGCGTTTTAAAAGTTTTACTCCTTTATGCCCGTACATAAAAGGAAAGAGCTACAACGACGGGGGTTTTGGAAAATATAATAAAAATCTAAAATTTGTGTGTGCAATGGGGTGGTGTTTGTGAAGTTTGCCTTTATAGTTTTTCCTTTGATTTTCCACCTTAATGGTTATATTTTAAATTAGCTGTAAGTATAATAAATATAGTTTTTTCTATTAAAGGTTTCTTAAAGAAATCATCGTCCGTTTCATTTAACTGTTCGAAAGACTTAGTGTTTTTATTCGCCATAAGGGAAAATCCTTTGAAATCCCTCTTTTTTACTACCCCCCAAGTTAAGACTCGAACCCGAAAGTTTTACGTATTCCCGAGTCTTTTGTGAAACTTTTTGGGCTTTAAATAATGTAAATCACAACGCCTTGTGGTTTTTGACGTCGGCCGTTTGTTACCGTCTTTATTACTTTTAAACTCTAATAAACCAGAAGGATAATTCAGGTAGGAGAAACGTGCGTAAACCTCCTGATTAATGATTTTTTTTTGTGTAAATTATTTTTTAATGTTAAATAAAGCAGAATATTCTTATAGGGACACCTGGAACAGCCAGACTCTGAACGAACGTTGACAAAAAAATTGTAAATTTACGTGCTATTTTGACCAAAATGTTCAAAGTGAAAATTGCATTTTTCTGGATTGTTTTTCAAAAATACATTTAATTTTTTTGTTGAAAATCTGGCGAGCTCACAATTTTTTTTAAGACATTGGGTTTGTTTCTGTATTTTAGAAAATGTTTTTTTAAAAAATTCAGTATTGAGAAAAAAAACACTAAAATGTAGGTAACTAGTGGAGAATCTCGAAATACAAAACAGGTGAACTTATATTAGCGAAATATTCCTGGAAAACAACGTCGTATTTTCTATATATTCCATAAACATAGTTGCAAGTTTCCTAAGGAAATTTTCAAAATTTTAAAGGAATCAGGAAATCGTAGCTTTTTTAGTTATGCATTAATTTAAAATAATTATAAAATATTCGGAAAATTAAAATAAAAAACCGATTTCAATATTCTTTTCTTACATCCTGAGAATATTCCAATTTAATTCTAAAAATTATGGAAATACTTATGGAAGAATTACGGT
The DNA here is from genome assembly GCF_022605725.1 of Anthonomus grandis grandis. Classification (NCBI taxonomy): domain Eukaryota; kingdom Metazoa; phylum Arthropoda; class Insecta; order Coleoptera; family Curculionidae; genus Anthonomus; species Anthonomus grandis. The sequence continues at coordinate 12,509,528 of NC_065548.1, read as the reverse complement.
CTTATTCCACATCGTATTTCCCTCATATTCCACAAAAATATTGTTGATTTTTTTTAATTATTAAAAAAATCTTAAGGAAATAAAGGAAAACGTAGCCTTTGTAGTTATGCATTAATTTAAAATAATTATCGTTTTAAATATTAGTTGCTAACATCTTAAGAATATTCCTATTTAATTCTTAAAATTATGGGAATATTTTTATAAGAATTACAATATATTACATGTCGTAATATATCAAATTTTTTAGAGAATTGTATGTAGCAAATTTGATCACGCATTAAGTCCCAATAATTTTAGAATATTTGATCGAAAATCTCGAGAAAACAAATTCCAATATCCTTGCCAATATTCCAATATTCCATAAAAATTGTAACAACTTTGCTAAAAATCATCTAAATTTAAAGAGAATCGGGGAGTCGTACCCAATTGAGTTGTGCATTACTTTCAGATAATTCTGACATTTGATAAAAAATTCGAGAAAATAAATTCCAAAACCTTTTTCAATATTCGTTTCTAATATTGCGAGAATATTCCTATTTAGCTTTAAAAATTATAGGAAAATTTATAAAACAATTATCATACTTCACACGTCATATTTTTCGTATACTTTACAAAAATTTTGACAAATTTTCTAGAAAAAAAAATATTTTCTAAATTTCAAGAGAATCAGGCAATCGTGCCCAATTTAATTATGCATTAACTCCGAATAATTTTAAAATATTTGATGAAATATTCGAGAAACTACATTCCAAAACCGTTTTCAAGGCCCTTTGCTAAGAATATTCCTATTAATTTTAAAAATTATGGGATTATTTATAAGGGATTTATGGTATTTTTCACGTAGATTTTTCTATAGAATTAGCAAATCATTCATCATATTCGAAAGATGTAATTCCAAAACCGTTTTCAATGTTCTTTGCTAAAATCCTTAGAATATTCTTATTTAATTTAAAAAACAATCGGAATATTTCCTGGATAAATTACGGTATTTTCAATATAGTATTTACTAAACAGTCTACAAAAATTTTGACAACATTCCTAGAAAAAATCAATTTTTGCTAAATTTTTAGAGAATGGAGGAATCGTAGCCAATTTAATTATGCATTAAGGCTAAATTATTTTCCAATATTTGATGAGATATTCGAGAAATGAAATTCCAAGATCGTTTTTAATATTCTTCGCTCACATCTTAAATATATTCCTATTTAATTCTAAAAATGATGAGAATAATTATGGAAAAATTACGAGTATATGGAAGTACATATCACTTTTAGCAGTAAAATAATATAAACTCACATCGACATTTGAAATTATAAACTTTATATACAAATTAAAAACAAAAAAAAACTTAATATATATGTTAAAACTTGAAAAACACTTTTATATTTTTAAAAACAATATTTTTACTTTAAATTATATTTATTCAAAAATTAAACGGACATGTAACGTGCTTAAATTAGTAAGTAAGTTAGTTAGTAAGTTCTGGCGGTCGTTGCTATTGCGACACCGTGGGATCGTAACCTGCATAAGGTCAATATAATCGCATATAACATATATGTATAATATTTTTAATATATCTTTATTCTTCTAAAGTGTGGGCTTTTTGAGGTTACTTCTAATTTTAATATTATAAAAAGTTCTAAATGAATTTAATTCTTTTCTTAAACATTTTTCTTTTTTTTTAAATTAAAAATGGTGATTTATCATGATTTTGTTCGAGATTTTACACAGATACTAAACCAGTTTATTAAGTATTTATTTTCATGTTTTTTTTCAAATGCATATAATTTGTCTTATATGTGAGCATTGCTTAAAGAATAACAATCTACAAAATACATATATTTATGTTATGTAGCCCAAATTATATTTTTATTTAAATTCTTTTTAGAGCCCTGAAGATTCTAGAAGAGAAGAAGTTCTCATAGAAATCGAAACATCGACACAATATAAGTTGATCATCTATGGATATTTAGTTCGACTTAAATTCAGTGACGCAGAAAAACTGAATACAAACTAAAAGCACGTATTTTCGTATTTTCACGTATTTTTACAAAAATATTGTATTTTAGTCGTATTACTAAAATATTATTATTTTTTTAGAAGTAATTATTAATATATAATATTATTATATATAATATTAATAATATTAATATTATATATAATATTAATTATTAATAAAAAAAAATTTAATTATATATGAAAAAAATCACCAAAAATATTATAATTGTATGATAGAACGTCAATTGCATTTAAATATTTAGAAGCAGGTGAATAATTGTGAAAAAAAAATTACAAGCAAAAAAAAATACAGCCGAACTTAGTAACAAATAAAAACGGTAAAGTGATTTTTTTAAAAAATCATATAAACAGTTACCACTTAACCAATAGATGCTTAAAATGATAGAACCAAAGAAGCTTATAAAGTTAGCAATTTTATAGAAACTAGCGATGAAATTATTATTGTGACATAGCAGTTTTAGCAGTTAAATGACATAAACTCGCGTCGACATTTGAAATTATAAACTGCATATAAAAATTTAAAAAGCAAGTTAATACATATAAAAATATCTTTAATACACACAATTTTCATGTATAGTTTTTTTTAGTAACAAAGTGTAAATAAATATCATTTCAATTGTGATTTTAATAAAGCCTTTGATACCACAGGATGAGAACTTCAAAGTATTGTATTTTTGTTGCTTTATTAAATTTGTTTCTAATCATTTAGGTCATGATCTAAACGAAAAAAATTAATTTTTTAACTTAATGAAAGACGATTGCGCCCATAAGTTCCAACATTATTCTTTTTTTTTAATTAAAAAAAAAAAATTATCATGATTTTGTTCCAGATTTTACACTTTTTTCTTTGCCTTTTTTATCATGTTTTTTTTAAACGTATTTGTCTTGTATAGAATATTGCTAAAAGATTTTCACTTCTGTTTCATTTTCTCTATTTTGTCAATTTTTTATCTGGTCGATAACAATTGTAACACAGCTCTATAAAAATGTAGCTCTAATCATTCATTTAAATTCTGAGGATGTTCTCATAAAATCGAAACGTCGTCAAAATATTATTATTTAAGACAGGGATCACGAAAAATATTAAAATTCTTGTATTTTTGTCCTATTACTGAATTTTTATTATTATTTTTTTTTAATGATTTGATTCATGAAAAAAAATTAAATTTGGAAAAAAAAAATGTGATTGTAATTTCTTTTTCCGAACTTTTTATTAATTTAGCAAAAAATAAATTTAGGTAGTAAACTAATTATGTACAAGAATTGAATTACCCACGCCTTTTACCTTTAGAAAACCCACAGGAAACAACTTAATAATTATCCTCACGAGTGCCACCCACGTGCATCTAAATATCCCAAAAGACACAAAATGATCCCATTTAAATTGCACAGTTATCATGGAAACGGTATATTACGTAAGCACACGATACTTGCTAGTTGTTTTCGTGATATATTGCATTACCGTATACGCTTAATATGGTCACGTGGAAATTTTTGGTGTATTTTTAGCAGCACTGACATTAACAGGGGTGTATCAAATTATTTAAATAAAATCACATAAATCTAAGGCGCTTTAATTCACACAACACTAAAATTTTTCTTACTAATATTTTTTTATGATTTTACATCATAGTTTAATATGTTGAATGTGTTATCATATCTAAAAATAGGATTTTTTTGAACTCTACCGCATTTTTACGAATTAAAAAAAATATGATAATGTCATGTTTAACAAAAACCCTGTATTTCCAACACCCGAAATAATTCAACTGTAAAGTCTAAATTCATACTCTCGTTGTATCTCACAAATTGGCTTATTTGAATTTTGAATTATCTGTGGTGTTTTTTCCTATTCCCCCCTAAATTATCTCAATTTATTCGCAATATAAAAGAAAAGGGAAATTCCACGGTGAAAAGCTCAACTTTTTAACTTTAATCAACTATTTACGAACGCATTAAGAAGGAAAATATAACCAATTAATGCCAAAGAAAAAAAGCACCAAAAGGGCGCAAATAAGCAATTAAAAATCAAAAGCGACCTTTTATGTTATCAAAGGTAAAAGGAATATTTAAAGGGCCAGACTTGGAGGTTACGGTAATTGCCCCCAGTTTTTAACTTTGTTAATGAGGGTTTGTATGAAATTTTCAGTTGGATGAAGTAACCCTTTTATTGCGCTCATTTATTGAGGTTTTTACACAAGACGACCGTTTAACAGACAAACAAATTGTGCATTATGATTGTGTGAGGCAGTTATTTGGCTGTGTAGATATGTGTTTTTTATCGTATTGTGTCAGTTTTTATTGGCTGGACGGTGTATTCAGAACCATTAAATATGGGTAGGAACATAAATACTACTTTCAAATACTTTTAAGAAAATTTACAATGTTTCGCATGTAAGCTTTGTGAGAGGAAGTTGGCACATCTTGCAACTAGGATGGTTCAATATTTAATTACATATATACAAATTGTCCTGAAATGATAAAATCTGCATCTGAACTGTATCTTAACCACAATTAGTAGCTGACGAAGACGTTAATATTTCGAAACCCTCTAGTTCGAATTTAAGTATAATTGAAACACTAAGTATTCACAATAGTTAGAGTAGTCAAAACGCAATATTTGCAATGGAACTACTATTAAATAAAATACATATTAGATACAACTGTTTAAAAGAATTAGACCATCTTTAACTCTGCCACCCTTATTAACACCTGTTAGCAGATACTATAAAAGGCGTAACATACCACTCCTTAGCTATATATTTAGAATAACTATCTTATGTTTATCTTTGAACATTAACCAATTCTGGGATTACATCCTAATTAATTAAATTCTGATAAGTCGTGAAAATATTGAGTAACTACTTTTGCATAGTGATCTCTCATCGCAGATTTGTTTTTTCTTTAAGGATATTTATGCAGATCATACTTAAATTCGTCATATCATAGATATATTTTGCCCTTCAGAACTGAAAATTAGGATAAGCAGAGAACTGTTTGGACCAACCTCAGGTTAATCCTTCAAATGCTGAGTGAGTAAGAATCTCGTCACACATTCGTTCTTCTTCTAACAATAACTTTGCATGTGATAGTTATATTCAGACCTGAAGACTCAAGCACAAAACTAGTTGCCTTATTAAACAATTCAATTTATGTTCGACCAACTCCGAAAGTAAACTCCTTGAAAATATTGTTGAGTACACAAGCAATAGGTTTTTGAATATTACAGGTTGTGCAAGATTGTGAGAAAAACCTTAATATTCTACCCTAAACATATTGGAAGCAAATATGTCCAAAAATGCTATTCCGATATATAGCAGAAGCTATGCCTGCCAACTAGTTCAGCAGCAATGCAAGGAACTTTTAGCTCATATGGTAATATTTACACTAAAACCCGAAATTGCTTGACAACGAACAGAGCATCAATGCTGTCATACATAAATCGCAATATAAAATTATTTCCATACCTTGGAATCAAGAATTCACGGTAAATTTAATAGGATAATATTAATTATTTTTTTCTCTTAAGAAATTTGCTAAAATATTATTATTAATAATTTTAGTGTTGAGAGAGTACCGTCAACAAAAATCCAGAACTCGACTTCTACAACCATTATAGAAGATTACGATAAGAGCTGTATCAGTATCACTACTAACACTGATAGAAATTGAAGAAAATTAATGCCTAATGAAGGAGATGGAAGCTGTAGTTTCAAAATCATTTGAAGGCTTTAATATTGATTGAATGAATCATACATATGTACTTAATATATCCGTTTATTAGGGTTTAAAAAAAAGAATCTTTTGGGAATGCTTTTTTGTACATATTTGTTGTTTTTTTATATGAGTTTAATTCATTTTTCTTTTTCTTATAAACTTTGTATTTTTTTAGCCGGAAATAAATGAGTGTTTAAAAATTTATTTATAATTACTTGAAATTTTATTCTGTTTAAGATTAGAGGGTCAAACAATGAAACTGACGGTAAATAAATGAAGAAAAAGGCGGTCAGGTGTCACGTAGATATTATTCTTATTTTTAATTTTTTCAATTCGAATCCTTAAATGCCAAAAAAAAATATTTTTTTAAAAGGTATACAACAGTTTTTTAAAAGGGTTGAAAAGAGCATATGGTTTTGCTTTTTTGGATGCTTTATGGCATTTTTTGATAAATTATATATTTTCATTATGTTTTAAGAAATTAGAAAAATTAAATTAAAAAGCTTCTGGAACTTGACTGTTGTATTGAGATTTTAAGGGTTGTGTTATTTTTTAAAAAACCCTCCTATTGTAGAAGTAATTGAATTTTTTTATACCAGCCTTTTGTCGTTTTTCGTTAGCTACTATTGATACTTTCAATTTTAAAAAATATATAAATTTTTAATTACGCTTTTACTTCGTCACTTGTATATTAGAGAAATCTAAACAGATTTTAAAATTTTTAATTTTTTTCATATTTTTTTTGTTGATAATTATATTCGTCTAACTATTGTGCCGCCCTAAACAAGGCCCAAAATAAGCTGAAACCTTGGTATTAGAAGAAATTTAAAAGGCTTGAAGTTTTATTTGACTTACATCCAACTCAGACCTAGAAAATTAAAAGAATTTAAAACTCGGCGAACTTGGAAACGGCAAAGTGTAGTAATAAATCCTGGAAAGTTGAAAACTTTTGAAAGTAAGCAACTATTTTAATAGCTGTACCATAGAGTTTAAGTAAAAGTTTTTTTAAGGTATTACGATCATTTGTTAGTGCCATTTAAATAAATAAAGGGGTATCAAGTACATAAATTATACTGTATTTATTTATTTAAGAAAATTGTGTAAAATTTTTGAATTTTTCCTGGGCAGTATAGACATAGAAATTTAATAAAAAATTTTGGACTTTTTTTATCCAAGGTTAATAGTGTTTTTTGTTATTGATATTTTCAATTCAAAATATATATAATGTTTTCTTTATTTGTTTACTTGAACGTTTATTTTTTTACTTTTTTGCGATAATTATGTATTAAATGTATTTCATATTGCACATCATTCTGTAAAACTTTCGATTTTTCCTTGAAGTATAGGATTTATAGACTGACTGTTCAATCTTAATATCTGAGGAAATTAAAAAAAAAAGTTTTGCTTAAGAGAAATTAAATAAAGGGGATCCAATTTTTCTAAGGGTCTATTATCTATTTAATCATAAAACAAGTGTATACATATGCCATTTTTATAAGGATACTATTAATTTATTTTCTTAAACAAATAATTCTTTTATTTCACTTATGCTGTATGTGAACATTTCATTAATTGCTTAATTATATGAAGTGTTTAATTATTCCTAAAAAAAAACATCTTTAAAAATTATTAATTTAAAACCCTGCGTCTTGGATATTAACCCTTGAAATAATAAGTTTTAAATTAAAATCACTAGTACCTACCACCAATGTCATATATGGGGTTGAATATTTACAAAAAATTCCTATTAGTAAGTAATATATTTTTTTTTTAAGAAATATTTTATTGCATTACTCTAAAAGGCCATTGGGGATAATTATTTTAAATACAAAGGTGAATGTTTTATACCTAGTAAATTGCATCTGCTGATAATATTAGGATATGTAAATATATTTCAAGAACACAATATAAAAACTAAAAAAAAACATATAATTACCACATTTGCAAATCCAGCAATTATTTCCGTTACTTTCCTTAAGACGTCCGTGAGCAAGAGAGAGACAGTTTTTAATTTTTTTTTTTAGCTTAATATAATTAAGAAAAGTATATTTATGTAAAACGAACGTAGGATAGACAATATATGAGTCAAGCAACACTGGATGAAAAAGAAATTGTCTATCTGAACGCAAAAATTAAAAAAGACGCCAGCATTTATGTATACTGGTCTGGCAAATTTCCTTCTTGCGTGCATGAATTTCTGCACCCAAGAAAATACAATACATACATACCCAAGCCGGTATGTATTTTTTTAACAGAAGAATTGCGGATGTCGCTAAAAATTTTCATTATTCGATTCAATTCCTATCCTGTCGAACTTGTTATTGTTGACATGTCTGTTTCAATGTTAATATAACATGTCTTTTACAAAAAAAAATTGCCTGCATTTTCTGTAGATTTCTTTTAATCACACCTTGATAAATTTACGAGAAGTTTTTAAACTCTCATTGCATGTCATCTGCCGTTTTTTAAATTTTATTTCAAAATAAAATTAATACATTTTAGAAATGTGTAGCTCACTCCCCGATATTCCGGAAAATATCCCATAATGTCACGCAAATTCACTGAAACGGTATATGATATTAAATTTATATAACTACCGCGTCCTTGTATGGCATTTGACGTTTAAGCGAGTGCAAACTTTCCCTTTGAGAATTTCGACTCGTGCGCCAATATAATGTAGGAAATGGCTTTTGTAACTTTATGGCTCGTGCAGATTGGATATTAATAAAAAACGAGATACTTTGCTACGTTAACCTTGCATTAATAAAACCCTAAAAGAACAAAATACTCTCCGAAATTCATTATTAAAAAACTTCTGCGGCAGCTTTCGCTATATTAAGTTTAATATGCCGTTTAAAGTGCTGCATCCTCCCTCTCTCTCTCTCTCCTGTTTGTCTTTTATTTTCTCAAACAATGTCTCGAAAAGTTTTCCCGCATGCCATAATAATTGGAACTTTTGTGGGCGATATTAAGTTACTTTTTGTGGAAGTTACAGAATGTACGTTTGGTCTATTGGGAAGGAAGTTTTGTTTAAAGTTAGATTGATTTTTCCTATTTCGGCAGTTCATAAAGGGTTTTAAACTTATTAAATCTTTACATAATTAAAAATAACTCATATTTCTAAAAACTGGCCAACAGGAAGATTGGATCAGGTTTAAGAATCTCAGCCAAACCACCATTGAATCTAACAAATAGGAAAAGCAAAATAGCCAAACATATCAATTAGTGACAATTTACGAGATATTTAGTGAAAATAGCTAAAAGAACAGGACCAAGTAAAAACAGTAGAAGTAAAAATCAGAATTTGCAATTGATTCCCTTGTGCTAATAATTTTGTATTATAAAGCTTCCAGGTTCATAAGTTCCTCTGAATCATTTATTCCAGATTTTAATTGAAATTTTTCCTGACAGACTTGGTTTCTATTACCCGATCCATAGATTTTCCGTTTTTTGTTGATTCTTTATATCTCTACTTTAGAGCAAGCATGGGTTAAGTCCATTTTTTTTTGGTTTTTTTCATATTATAACTTTGTTCCATTGGCAGTATTCTATTTTCCAGTTCATCGAAAGTCTTTATTAAAATTACCATTTTTACTAAAAGTTCAGTTACACCATTAACGCGGGCTGCAGTGATTTAAACAACTTTGATCTATATTGCTATAGAACTATAAAAGGTTAAGTCATAGTTGATTCATTGTTAACTGTGGGCTACTACAGAATCCCTACAATCAGTAAATAAAATGCAGAATTAAAATTTTGCCGATGTAGGACATTCTGTTGACTATGAGCAGATAGAAGATAATTATACTGAGAACCAGAACGAAAATAACAATAATGATTAAAATGAAAAACAGAGCAGCATAAAAATTTAACAGGAAGAAAAATAATGTAAGAAAATAGTCAGAACTTAAGAAAACAAGCAAGAACCAGTAGCAAGGAATACATCTCATAATAATAGAAAAACAACAGTTCGTGCTAGACAATTTAAGGTAAAAAAACCTGTTAGCTGAAATGTTTTAAGCAATTTTCAGAGCAAAACAGCTGGATATGCAGAGGTATTAGAAGATAATGTTCTATAGAGTCAGGACTATGGAATATTAATCCTTTACATAATTAAAAACTATTATTATTTATAAGAACTGGCACAGAGGAAGAACTAAAGAACATTTGCAGCACCACTGAGGATTGGAGACCTTTGGATCAGGCTTAGGAACCTCAGCCAAGCCATCATTGAATCAAGAAAGCTTATGATTTATCTAACAATGAAATAGAAGTAGCAGAATAGCAAGACATAACAAATACTGACCATTTATGTGATCTTCAACGAAAAAAGGAAGGGAATTGCAACAGCAAAAGTCCTGAAGAACTTTCTCAGCAACAGATGTATATTCTTTGTAAAAGAAGTAAATAGTGACTTTAGAACTTGAAATTGATTTTCCCGTGCTAGTGGCTTTTTACATTTATATGAAATTTTATCAAAATTTCTTCAAAATATTCTTCTAATTTAACTCATAAATCGTTGGCATGATCTTCTGACGAATTTCTGTGAAGTTTCATTAGTTATATTCTGCGATATAAAAGAGACATTTCTTCAAAATCTTGGTAGCTAAAAGTAGGATGGGTATAATTCGTGATTGTTTTTTTATAGGTTTAAATGGCATAATTTCCAGGATTTTAATTTTAATTTCATGTTTCATTAAATATTTTCTTGAAAGGATTGGTTTATCTTACCTAATCAATAGATTTTCCTTTTTCTATGAATTCCTACTGTTCATGATCTATTTCTTAGGTTTTATGAATTCTTTAATAATTTCAAGTTCATTTATAAGTTTTTAATAGATTTTAATGACGTAGCTTTTAGATTCTTAAGATTCATGCGAGTATCTTCAATATTTATCAAGAGTCTTTGGACTAATATTCATCTGATTATTTATATTTTTAGACCCATTTTTAAAATCTATTGGATCCTTTAACAATTATATTGGATTATCCGCTTGCCCGTAATAGTTATTCTAGAACCTCATACTCCTTTCCAGTCTAATATATTAATTAAAGGGTACAGGGGAAAAACGGGCTAAGTCAATTTTCAGCAGAATTGAGATATTTACATCAATCTGAAAATTTGCCAAATTTTGTTCTAAAAAAAACCTTCCACGGCAAGAACACGATAAGTCAGGATTTAATAAATTAAAAATTATCATGTACACAGGAATAACATGTACAGGGTGATGCGATTTCGACTGTTTTAACAGAAAACTCGTATTTTCCGAACAGATAGAAAAAAATTGACTTATTGTCAATTTTTTTATATTAATTAATGTCATGTAAAATTTCGTGCTTCACAAGATTTAATTTTAACACTGGCTGCCTCGGAATTTTCATTAGACAGAAAATAGCACTTTAACATGTCAACTTTTTCGTAATTTTCCAATTTTCCAAAGCCTACTTACATACAAATTAAAAGACTTGGAAAATGGAAAAATAACAATGTAATATTGGAAATATCGGAAACAGCTTAAATGAGATATATGGTGTTATATATTTTTGAAAAGAGGATTTCAAGGGCTTTAAGAATTTATAAAAAATAATATGTGTTCCATAAGAAAAAAAAAATTTGAAATATCAACTTTATGAAACATCCTGTATAAAAAAATATAACATAAAAATATTTATCATTAAAAAGTACTAGCGGCCAAACAGTTTGACATAGTAAAATTTTGATAACTTAAAATTTTTTTTTACAAAATTTGAGCTCATGACATCTCAGTCAATTTTTTTCTATCTGTTCGAAAAATACGAGTTTTCTGTTAAAATAGTCGAAATCGCACCACCCTGTACAGAGGAATAATATAAGGATAACGGAAGTCCCTGTCTATTTAGTAGCGTTGCGGTTGCCGATTTAATTGTTTTCGTGTCGATTTATCAGTGTTCTTTGTGTTTTTTATTAGTACACATGGTTAGGAACCTTGTTCTAGCATGGGCAGTGACTTAAGTGATTGTGATAGCAAAGTATATAGATTTCAACAAGTAGAATCACTTCTTTGATCGCCTCAAAATGCCGCCTTTTTTTATAAGCGGTCGTAAATCACTTGTAAACTACGCCGGCACCCCTCGTATGACAGGATACAAGTCCGTCCACAAAGTTCACATTAGAAATGCATTTACGGGGGGCAATAAGGAAAGTATTATGTTTAATAATATTATTGGGTAAAATTAAGGTTTTTTTATTTTAAAATATTTTGATGAGTTTTGACGCTTATTCATTGTGACACATTAAATGAACAACAACTAGGTAATAGGTAATATATGTATTAAGCGTTTTATTAGTATTATACATGCATCCAGTCGCCATTTTTTCTTTGCTTTCATTTCTTTTTATAATACTAATAAAACGCTTAAATTTGAGTCAAAACCTTAGGAATGTTGTTAAGAAAACTAGAATCCCCTAAAAACTCTTTAATTATAATAAAGGTGTACCTAATATAAAGGGTGTAAACCTAAATATATACCTTAATTGCCGACTAGTTAAGCTGAATTTATACGGACAAATAGAATAAAATAAGGCCTTATTTGACATTTATGCATTTAAACAGCAAAATAAAATAAAATAAGAAATAAGGAATTACCAATCACATGCCAGGTATATTTCAAGAAATTGACCAATTACATACCAGGTAGATTTTATCTCTTTGTCTTTCAATACTTTCGTTTTCAAATAAAAATAAAATATTAGTTGCATTTTGGTCAACTTTTTATTTTATTTTGTCGTATAAATGCCTTATGGGGGTTTGTGTAAATTGAACTCTTATTTTATTTCTTATTTTATTCAATCCAGCATTATTATTCTCAATAATAAAAACGTTGCGTTGTACCGATTATCTTTATTTTTTTGATTGACCTGGTTACTTAAGAGGAATCATTTGGTTCAGACACTTAATTTAGACACCCTTTATTTAATCCTTTACTTGTTTGGGGATTTTCCCAAAATCCATTTTACCTACTATGTAGGTATGTAGGTACGTATTATCAAACAACTACTATTAATATAAATTATATTAAAGTAAAAGTCCGTAAAACTAGCACTAAATGACAGAATATTAAATTCACAAAAACAAAAAATATTGGCACACTCGGTAAACGTCGAAAATAAACTGAACGAGTCAACCCTATAACCACATTTCGTCGACGAACCGGTATAAATCCCCCGCATGCGGGGGATCCATTAACTCCCATAGGCGAGAGGGGCGGCGTCGGCAGGTGCGGATGGTTAGTCGAAAAGGGTCGAGTGACTTGACTGTGTTAGACTGTGGTGATAGTGTGCAGATGGTGTCTTCTACGAAAAACAGGCCCAAACATGACGGATTAACAGATGTGAATAAAAAAATTAGGTTGCAAAGCCACGAAATTGGTAAAGAATACCATTGCAAACGTTTACAGGGCTCCAAAAAGATTCCACTGACATACAAAATTCCTATTTATGTGGATACGACCTCGGCTAGATGAAGACGATGCTCGCGTAAGAGATGTTGTTGCTCTTTATAAGATTAGATATTTATATAAAAATAACTTACTGAATTAGAGGTTGTATCGAGATGAGTTTATAGCTTTACATGGCATTACAAAACGTAGAATGGAGTATTTACTCAATTCTTTGAGAAAAACCGGCACGCCTCCAATCGATAAAAGAGGCTGTAGCGTTTTATTTTCCTACTCCTATTTTCACTAACGCTCCATTGATATTTCATTAATTTCAATAATTATATTAATAATTTCAATCAACTTCTTTTATTCATATTTCTTTAAATTCACACTGTCAATGACACATTACTACTATAATACATCACTCTCCTGGTTTAATTATTCATGCTTTCTGTTGACGGTCCGTCACTCTTCTGGTTGGTCTTAATTAATGTTTTCTCTGATTGGCTGATATTGACAGCTCAGGCGAGAGGTGGGGTCGTTGCTTATTTAGTCGGTACTGCATCCATTTTTCGAGGACTTGTTCCCGTGTCGCAGGTAGAAGCGCACGTAAAAGGCCAGTTTTTTTATTTTCGAAGTTTGTGAAGCAGGAAGTGGCCAATATGGTTTATAATTTATAGTCCTTAATCTTGTTCCTTTAGGGAACTGTTTATTTCATAATTCTGGTGCAGGATGCCCAAGACTTTGATGGATAGATAATGAAACTTTTGTTTGTTTTGAAGGGTAGCCGTTCATTTCTTAAAGGATTACACAGGCCAGTTTATTCCATTTATTTAAATATTACTAACCGTAGATTTGTCTCACTTATTTAAATTTTTATTAATAAACCTTTAATTTCAATTTATTGCTACAAATATTTAATCAATATCATAATTTAATACGTCAATTTCTTATCTATAATTTTAGTTATTTTTTGTTCAGTATTTTACAGTACCTTTTTTTGGTAGTTAAGTAGATATAACTCGGTTTAGGCTGATATGACTTATGTAAAAAGATTCATGAACTTTTCCCTGCGTAATACAAATATATACTAAAAACTTTAATAATTGCATTTTATTTAAGTGCTGAAATCTAGCGAAATCATAATTTAAATGTTACTTTTGTCAAACTTATTTTAATCATATCAACATTATTGATATTTTAATTCATAATAAATTATTAACATTTAACAGATTATAACATGAGGTTACATATCTTTGATGTAAATATATTTTGGTTGTATTGTTAAGATATTTTCTTTGCCTCTTTAAATCTACTTTATCCAGGGTCATTTAATAGTTAATTGAAACCTATATACCAAGTCTTTTTCTTAGTTTTCTTTCATTCATAAAAAAAAACTAAGTGGCGCCCTCTTATTTATTAGTTATAAATTTATAATCAAGTTTAGATTCTTTAACAGCCAGTCATAAGTGAACCTTCGAACAATCTCAAGCCTCCAATAATTCTGAGCTACCGTCTGCAAACTCTTGGCAAAATAGTAACACTGTAAAGTTAACGCCACAAGGCAAACACTACAAAAGACCATTAAAACTGTCTGACGATATCCGTAATAAAATTAAGAGCATATATCATCATTTAAAGGCAGAGGCAGTCGTTATAGTACCAAAGACTCAGAAAAATATTTTCCTGAAGAGCTTAATATAAAAAAAAAATGGGGGAAATATTCAAAGAGATGCATCCCGGTAACAAAGTATCATACTATAGGACCATTTTCACCACAAATTTTAATATACCTTTTTAAGTTACCCATGTAGCGCATGTGACGTACCTAGCTAAAATTAAATGTCTCGAGCATGAGAAAAAAAAAGCAATGAAATACCTGTACACTCATCTGTAAATAAAAAACAAAAAATAAATCGAGCTAAGGAAGACCTAATAGCTGAAATAAAAGAACTGACTACATTGCATGACCTGCACTTATGTAAAGCGAAATCATTTTATTCAATTAAAAAACAATCAAAGCTTTCAAGTCGTAAATCAAATGCAAGAGAGTTCATCTGCATAGATTTTGGGACACATTTTCCTATCCCCAAGATTCCTACCAATGATGTATACTACAAACGGCAGTTGTCCATTTATATGTTCTCTCCGACTCAAGAAGTGTTTTTTATGTACCCAGAAACCATTGCCAAAAAAGGTAGTGATGATGTTTCTTCTCTACTGAATCATTTTGTGTATAATCACCTTGATTCAAACATAGAGAGTTGGATTTGTTTTGTGACTCTTGCGGTGGCCAAAACAAGATTTACACCTTTTTTCGCTACTTGCATAATCTTGTTCGCCAACAAAGATTTGATTCTGTTCGAGTTACTTTCCCTTGAGGATCCCATTAGAGGCCATTCTTATATAGAAAATGATATGAAGAATATGGAAATCATTAATTAGAAAGCCAGAGTTAAAACAATGAAGGAATTATGTGACCTCGTTCAATCTTTTTTTTGTTTCGTTTCCAGAAGAAAACCTTCACCCTTTGTAGTGGAACATCTTACAGCAGACAATCAACACATTTTTCAAAACTGGGCCAAACACTTTCTACAAATAAGTTCAAAAAATTTCTTCTTTCTACAAATAAATTCTACAAGAGAAAAAGCTAGCTTTCCAATTCAGCCAATAAAGCAGTTCGAAGTTTCAAAAAAACACCTTAGGTTAATTAAGTATAAAAACACATATAATGGGACATATATTTCTGCAGTCGTGATGGATGGAAAAGTTCTTGTTCCCAAAAATTTGGAGAGAAACAGCCAATTTCTTCTTCTCGATATATCTTATGGAGGTAAACTTATACTCATTATACAGTTACCTTGACTTTTTAATTTTTCGTATTCGCTCCAGGTTCAATACCAATTTCGTCCAAAGAATTTGCCAATTTGCAGAGTTTTAAAAAGTTCTGTGGAAAAAAAGCTCTGGATTTATTTTACCTCACTGTTGCATAATTAACTGGGAATATGGAGGACGTCTTTGCTATAAAGAAACTTTAAAAGTAAACACAAAACATCTTCTTTATTTTCTTACACTAATCGACCTAATTTTCCATTTTAGCTGATCAAATTTATGTCAGAATACCGAAGAATATTTTTCAGTTCAGTTTTGTTTTATTATATTATTTATGTAGGCATACAGCTGGTTGTTAAGTGAAATAAACATACTTCCAAAAGAATTGTTATAAATTCAGGAAAAAAACAGGCTAAGTCACCCTCAATTACCAATAAATTGTTGATTTTTTTATCAATTCTATTTTTAAATGCTTTCAGTTTATGAAATAAAAATCTTAGATAGTTAGAAAACATATTGGTAAAGACGGAATTTTGTGAGTAAAAATACTTTAGTTTATATAGCGTTTTAAAATTTAAAATTGCTTTATCCCAAAATCATAATGATTTACATCATGATACATAAATTTGACTTTGATAACATCAATTTGACTTTGACTTTTTCTGCTAAATCAGTATTTCTTTTTAAATTCTCTCAATTAAATCAATCAGTTTCTTCCTTCTGCGTTGATTAAATTTATCTGGAAACTCTTTCAGATTGAACCTCTTAGACAACAAAACAGTTTAACCTGCAGCTAAAATTGTACAATTAAGATAATTGAAATAGTTATAGAGAGCGGATAAGACAGTTATAGAAAGATCTGAAAAAAAAAACAAACCAGAAATCTTGAAAAAAGGATCACAGGGATAGAAAAGTTATACTAATTCCCTAAGAACAATATATGACTTAAAATAAAATTTATTTTAAACAG
This sequence comes from Anthonomus grandis grandis, assembly GCF_022605725.1. NCBI lineage: Eukaryota > Metazoa > Arthropoda > Insecta > Coleoptera > Curculionidae > Anthonomus > Anthonomus grandis. The sequence goes on along the minus strand of NC_065548.1, from coordinate 12,492,571 downwards.
AAGATATCAGAGAAATATATTGTTTTATTGTTTTAGTTAATAAACGCGATAACATGAAACGAAATCTACGAACGAATTTTTCAATAGAAAATATGGAAATATGGTTTTTTAAAAAAATTTAGAAATTCAATAAATAAAATCATAAAAGTGGCTAAGATCAATTTTTTTAAAACCTAAATATCTACCTCTAAAAATAATTATAAAAAACGGGAAACCTTAAATTTGAAATTTAAAATATAACTTAGTAAAGGTACTGTGCAGATATATGACTACCACAGAACACAAAGAGGAAAATTTCTGTGATGACTACGAAGGTAATAATTGGTCTTAGCAGAATGAATTTTTTTTGACTGGTCGACAAATAGACTTTTAAATCTAGAATTTAGTCACTCTCAAAAATTGTATCTCTCTTGTATATCTTGTTTTCAACAGAATTTCTATTTAATGTCTAAAGAGAAACATGTGATGAGCCTCCTTTTTAATTTTTACTCTAAGTTTTAAATACTGAAACAGTTCCACACTTGTTCCAGTTATATTTACTCTACTGCTTTAATATGTGATTTCGGTAAAACTAAAAAAAAAATTCTTTAAGAGAAATAAGAAGAGAAAAGCAAAGAAGGAAACTTTCCCAGAAATTAGAAGAAGAAAGCAGCTTGTTTTTTAAAGAATATGCAGATAATAAGCTGATAGCTATAGCAGTTAGATATACAGAACTAAATGTACAGATCCAGTACTTTAACGAATGTTTTTCTAATTTTGGTTCATTCAGAGAAGAGTTAAAGAAGATTTTTAGACTCCAGTTATACTTTTGAGCATAAAAGTGAACGATTGAAATAAAGACATTACAATGCAACATTTATGGTATATGTGTAATTAATTATCTGTCCGGACTTACCTTAATTCTTCGTATCGTCTTGCTGCTGTTATTCCGAATTTGTACTGAAACCCGAATCTCTTCTCCGTGGGAATAGATGCCCTTATCCAAGGATGCGCTTAAGAAAATCTTTCCATCACTGAGTAAAAACTGTTTTTCCACCACCGCTTTGGGGTTGGGCACTTCAGCTAAATAGGCCGCCATTGAGGGACGTTTTGCGCTACACAACGACCGGTAAAAGTCCGATAGTCGGTCCTAAAAAAGTACAAATTTTGTATTAGATAATGGTTTATTGAAACCTTACTACCAGCCAATTGTGTCTGGTTTTTTAAATAAAAAATACGAATAAATTTGAGGCGATATCGTAATCTGTAAATCTGCTCGAATAAAGCTCTTATTCAGGGACGGGATTTGGTATAAATCTGTATACAGTCGCTTTTATTGTCCCCTAAAAGTCTTATCACTTTTCCGAACAACTCGTTCGCCAGTTTATTGGTAACATTTACATTCTAAGCACCGACTTTTATACACTAAGCAGCTAAAAATTAGAAAAAAATCATTTAAAAGTGTTTTTTTATATTAAAAGGAATATATATAGGGTGTGGTAAAAAGTACATTTGACATACATCTTCTTTGGCCCCGTTTTTTTCTAGGAAGGATTAAGAAATAATATTGCCTTACAACAAGCATCACCGCGGTTTACAAATTGATAAAGTAGGGCGAAATAAGTGATAAGAACTTACATTTTTAAGGGTACCAAAAAATTTCAAAGTGCGTCTCTTTTCAAAAATATTTTCAAAACTACCCCTAACTAATTCATGCCCGAGAAACCACCCCAAACTTTTTTTTTTCAAATGGCATTTCTGTTTTTTTTTAATTAACAAATAAAAAAATAAACGCATTTTTCTCATATTTTTAAAGAAATTTATCATTTATTGATTTATAAATAAATCAACAAGTAATTATTTAATTAATAAATTATAAAAATAGGCCACCGGGTTTTAAAATTCACTACGAAAATAATATTGGTATTTGAGGTGTGAGAGTGCTATTGATATTAATAATTGAATCGTTTTCAATGTATTCGTTCAATCGTAATTATGATAATTTTTTTTTTCCAAACTGAGATGAGGATATATAAATGAGAATGCAGCTTTTCCACGTATTTCCTATATCATCGTTTCATTTCTTTAATAATTTTTGGTTTGGCTAGAAATAGTGTTTTTATATTATGGTTTGTCCACTACACTAGAAAAACATCACTTTGTTCCAATACATTTTTAATTTCCAGTCTGAAATGAGGATATATCAATGAGAATGCAGTTTTTCCACCCATTTCTTATATCGTCGTTTCATTTCTTTAATAGTGTTTGGATTGGCTGTTAATAGTGTTTTTCTCTCATGATTTATCAAATTATGCCAAAAAAACAGCACTTTGCTGCGATATTTTTCTAATTTCCATACTGAGATGAGAATATATAAATGAGAGTGCAGCTTTTCCACCCATTTCCTATATCATCGTTTCATTTCTCTAATAATGCTTAGATTGCCTGGAAACAGTGTTTTTCTCTCAAGGTTTGTCAAATTATACCACAAAAACAGCACTTTGTACCAATACTCTTCTAATGTTCAGACTGAGCTGAGGATATATAAATCAGAATTCAGCAATCAATTTATTACTGCACGTGATTCCTTTAATTATTAAAGAAGAATCAGGCCTTTAAAACCTGTATAATTTACTTTAATTCTTTACGTTTTCGGCAGATAATAAACTAAATAAGAAAAAAATTTATTTGTACCCTTTTTTAGCGCTCCCTCTTATCTCCTTAATAAAAATGATCCAGCGCCACTTCCGTGTAATTTACCCCTAAAATTATCTGTTTACCCTGAAGGGGATTACCACTGATGCTTGTTTGTTTTTAAAACAAACTCACCGCCGCCCTTTCGGTTTATTTTCACTCGGGTAAATGGGCGACATTTTGCTATGGCACACAATTTTAACCCTGGGGAGTGTGCGCTATGAATTTTAAATTGTTACGGTCTCGAAAACAGATGAATCGGGGAGGATTAACAAACTTTCAACATTTGCAGAGCTTAAGCCTGAATGCTGATAATAGTAGGGCAAGGACGGATAACATCTGAATAATGTCAGTGGTCAGAATGAATCTGTAACACTAGCAGATTGTAATTAAATAATGTAATTACAATTATAGAAACCATAAAAGACTCTCGAAGTTAGCAAATAATGTTCTTAGGATTATAAAATAAAAACGAATAAAAATGTATGAAAGCATTTTCCGTGCATCATTTATACACTCTTATTATACATTCACACAATCTATTTATTTTTTTCCGCGTTTCGTTTAACTATAAGAGCATTTTCAGGCCTAAAAAAATATAGGAAAAAACCCTCTGCAGGAGTTCTTGGTCTGATGATGTTTTTCTTTTATAATCTAACAAAACGCGTGTTACAATAAATTAAAGTTGTGTAAAACCGTCATTTTGAGCAATAATAGGGTAATGACATATGGCAGATACTAAGAATAGCGCAAATAAATAATGTTACCACTATGCAAATGCTATATTACTTATAATATTTTGACCACGTTTTTTTTAAATTTTTACTTTTGTTCCGTCATAAAGGGATAGGAAAATAAAAATTCGGTTAAATTTCAGGTAAGTTATAAGAAAATTTCTTACAAGTAAAAATTTCCAAAAACCAATTTTTTCTGCTTTTATTTTCAAGCCGATTTTAAAATTAAATTTATATCTTCATTACCAATTTTCTTTAGTTATCTGTGGTGCTTTTAGATTTACAATACGACGTTTTTTCTTTTAGGAATCATAATAAACTTTTTGTTTTATGAACGCTTTATTAATTTTGACTTAGTTCGTTAATTCCTTTTGTGTGCATTAGCGTTTTATTATTATTTTTTAGTATAAATAAATGTGTATTTTGATACCTTGTGAAAGTATATGGACATGTAGGTATAGCGAAAAATAAAAAACTAAAATAATTGGTGATAATATATATAGACTATAATTACTTGAAGTATTAATCCGGAATTTCTTTAAAATTTTACTATAAATTTCTTATAAATTTGACTGATTTTTACGCATTAATGACCGTTTATTGATTTTAGCTTTAAAATCTAATTTTAAATGGAATTTAATAAACGATCATTTTTCTCTTGCCATTAAGAACAATAAAAAACTACTATGCTGAAAGAAAAATGAACCATTGAAGTATTCATCATCTTTTTTTCTTATAGATATGGATGACTGAATTACAGCGCATTACAAACGAAGCGTGGACTATAAAAGAATTAACACATTTAATACCAACATTTAAGTTTTCAAGAAAATTAGGAAAAGCTCTTAAAATGTTTTTCAACATTGTCTGGAAAACTATTGAACTTAAAAATAACTTTTTTATTGTATCTGATGCGCATAAACATTCCAAACAATTTTTGTTTTAACAACTTTTTTCCTTATCCAATAGTTTTCTAGAAAAAACTTAAAAAACGAAATTATGGACATTTTTTCCATGGGCACCCCTTACGATTTTTTGCGTAAGACTTTTTTTAGACAAATTGGGTCTAACTTTTTTTAAGTTCATTTTTCAAAAAAGTTTTATGAGACTTCTTTAAAGCTTTTTGGGCAATTTATTAGGTTGCAGAAAAAAAAAATTTTTAAAAAATAAAATATTTCACTCAAAAATTTATCTAACTTTTTAAAAATCTTTTATTTGTCCATTTACAGCTAAATGTTCTTCTTTATAATTTATTCTATTTTTGCCTACAATTCCAATTCTAAAGAAAATTGTCCATACTCGCAATAGTTTTTGACAAAATATGGAAAAACTCTTGTGAGATTTTTCCCAATTTTTAAAAAAAATATTGGGCTTAAAATAATTTTTTTTATTGCCTCGGATGCGCATTGATAGTCTAAACTATTTTTGTTTTAACAATTTTTTTCTCCAACTAATAGCTTTCCAGAAAAAAAATTAAAAACCAAGATTATGAAGATGTTCCCTTTAGATTTTTTGACTTTTTGGGAAAAATTAGGTACAACTTTTTTCTGGTACATTTTTCAAAAATCTTTTATGAGACATTTTTGAACCTTTTTGAGCATATAATCAATTTATCAAAAAAAATATATTTTTGGATTTTCTTTTTCAAATTTTTCACCTACCAATTTTTTAATGTTTCAAAACTTCTCCATAACTTCTTTATTTTAAACTTTACGACTAAATGTTTTTTTATCATTTGTTTTATTTTTGATTAGGATTCCAATGCTAAAAGAAAATTTTCCATATTTCTACTAGTTTTAAAGAAAATTAGTAAAGACTGTCTAGAGGTATTTCTCAAAATTGAATTTCTGCCTCTTTAACTGGGAATATTAGCAATTTTCTAGCAAGAACTGGACTGGAAACCCTGGAATTTGTATGGACATTTTCTCCCAGAAATCAAGTGAAAATAGTTAAAGTAACCCTACAGGGTGTTTCAAAATTCACTACATATATTTTAAGGGCGTATTCCTGAGGTCAAAGAGACTTTTTTTTCCTATAAACATGGATCCTAAAATGCACCCCCTTCAAGCTATAGCCATCGCAAGAAGTGTAAAAAAAATCTAAACTGATAAACTGAGGGGGTGCACACTTTTGACGGCCAAAATTTTATGTCAGTTAAAATACCTTTAATTAATTATAGCATAATATTTCTATACCTATAACCGCGTCTTAGAAATAAATACTTATAAGTACTACTTATAGTTTCGTGAAATTTGATGATTTTAAACATTTTTATGTGATAAATTACCTAGTTAGCTACGAAAATGTCACAATATGTCACAGTTTTATAAATGACAGTGAAAGTTTTAGTTATTGTATTACCGTTATGTTTTAAAATAACCTAAATTTAAAAAAGAACCATTATTGTTAACTACTCTAATGAAGTTTTGATGGGACCATTTATTTTCTATGGACAACGAACGAGTAGAAAATTTAACACATTGTATCTGGATTTATAATCAATGTTTATTGTCATTTATTTATACTACAAAATACTTCGTTAGTTACTCGTTTACGCAAAAGCAACAAAAGGAAAGTATTATGGGAAATTTTCGAAATGACTACCATTATTCTCTAAACATTTATAAAATGGTTTTTTTGGTGGATATATTCATCGCTCTTCTAATTTCGCTTTTTTCTAGCTCTTCAAAACAGGTAATAACTCGCTGACGTAGCTCTTTTTTACTGTTTCATGTTATTGCATACATCCTTTTTTTATATTATCCCACAAATAAAAATCAAGGGTTGTTAGATCTGGCAATCTCGCTGGCCAATCCCATAGTCCTTTTTGTCACACTATCTCCATACTGAGGCGAGGCTCCGTTAAGTTGAAACCAACAAGTACGAAAATCTTGCAGTGACAGATTTTCCAAAAAATTACTTAGACTTCCTAAAACTTTAGAAAATTTGGCAGAATTTAGTGGTCTATCATAAATTTAAAAAATTTACTTGATTATCTTTTAAAAGGCAAAATACATTGAAACTATATTGAAAATTCATTTTTTTGTCGCGTGTGGACTTAAATCAGTCCAAAAATTATTATTTCTTCTACTGAAAATTCCTTCAGTCAGATGTTCCCTAAGTCTTTATCAATATGGATCAAAATGTTTTTACAGAATTCTTGTCTTGATGCATTTTATGATTGGATAATATTTTTTTAATTAAATAATAAGACAAACCTAAATCATCATTAGCACTTCTAATTAAAGCTTGTGGATATGCAGTAAATTATGCTAATAATTTATAATATTAACTTCGTCATTGGTAACTGGATTGTTTTTAATTAATTATCGTTTTAATTTCGACAAATAATTAACGAAATTATTTTGTAACCTTACAAACTTTCGCCGATTCATTGATGGTAGATACATATTCTTGCTATTATTTAATTATATTGTCCATGGAAAATAAATAGCCTCATTAAAACCTCATTTGAGTATTTAATATCTTCAATTTTTTTTTTGGTTAAGTTGATCATAAAACACAATGTTAATATTTTAAGTTAATATGGCACTGTCATTAAAATAAGTATTGTGACTAAGTAATTTACAAAATAAAAATGTTTAAAATTATCAAATTTCATAAAAAAATTATTTATTTTAAAAACGCGACTACTTAGGTCTAGTAATATGCTATAATAAATGAAATATATTTTAACTGTCCATTAAAATTAAAATATAAAATCTTGGAGTAACACTAGGACATCTAAAAAAGAAACGATTCTGAGATCACTGCACATTTGGTATCGCATAGAATGCCTTTACTTGATGCAATACTACGATATGTCTTAAAAATATTCCCTAATATAATATATCACATATCCTTGTATTACATATGACCTAAAGTTAATTTCCGCCAAATCTTTATTTGCAATTATCTCGGGACTACTTTTTTTACATATTCTAGTGTTGCTTTGAGGCGACGATATCTAAAAATATATGGGGTGTTCCATTGAAAAAATCAAAGATGTTTTTTTTTCTATACAGGGTGTTAAATAAATAAGCGAAAAATAGACGGAGATATTTCAATGAGTGATTGCTTGTAAAAAAAATATGAGAAAAAGTTTCTATAAACAGGTGTCCGGAAACGTACAGTTTTCAAGATACAGGGTGATAATTTTTTTTTTCCATATTTTTTTTTTAATAATAAAAAAATATTTACTCGATTCTTTTGAAATTTGGCAGTATTATTTGTTGTATTAAGAGGCTAATTTAGCCCTAATTAGATTAAAATTATAAGGTCCAGTGGCCTCCCGGGGGACATCTTAGCAAATATTATTGGCAGAAAAATGTACGCCACTGCCCTTTTTTCTTTACTTTAGTAATATTTGTTGTTTGATTAAGCGTTTAAAAATGCAACTTTTTCGCCTCTTGTATTATTTTCGTATGTCACTTCGCTTTCAAGAAAAAAAAAATCGTTTTATTGCATGCCACTGAACAAAATTGGTTTATTAATTTTTGGTAAAAAATCACAGGTACCTTGGAAAACAAAAAATCAAAAACATTTCTAGGAGCTTTTTATTGCAACAACAACTACAACAAATGTTGGAAATGTCCGACATCCATTTCTGTACACCCTCTGACTCGACGAATCATTAAACGACGCTCTCGAACTAAAATCGAGGTCTATTTCTTACTTCTTCGCAAGCATTTACAATTGTATTTCTTAGCTCTTTTATTGTTTGTATGGGACTAGCATAAACCAGACTTTTAAGGTGTCCCCATAAATAAAAATCTATTAGATTTAAGTCAGGGGAGCGAGGTGGCCATTGAATTGGTCCACCTCTTTCAACCCATTTTTCCCCAAAGGTGTTATTGAGATCAATTCTAATCATTATACTAAAATGAGGAGGAGCTCCATTGTGCATAAAAGTTATTTGATTATGTACATTTGGAGGAACTTCTTCCAGCAGTACGGGCAATTCTTGTTGAAGACATTCTAAGTAAGATTCGCCGTTTAATCTTAAGGGTAAAAAAAAGGCCCAATCAAATTGTCACCAACAACACCCATCCACACATTTAAAGAAAATTGCTCTCGGTGGCGACATTGTACGTAAGCAAGGGGATTTTCGTCACTTCATACCTATTATGCAAATTAGCAATACCATTACGTCGAAATCCAGCTTCGTCCGTAAAAAGTTTTATTAAAATTTCTATTATTAACTTTTTCGTAATACCATTAGCAAAACTGCAAATGGAGCAAAATCTCTTGATAGTAATGCCTGCACACGTTGAACATGATACGGATACAAAAGTTGTTCAGAGAGAGCCTGCCAGACAGTGCTGTTGGAATGATTATCCCCTCATCGAGCTGCTATAGTCCGGGTACTTACAACAGGATTTTCTTCCACGGCACGTAAAACTGCCTTTTCAAACTTAGGCGTTCTTACGGACCTCGGCCGGCCTCTATCATTTGTGGGAATGGCAAAACTTCCTAAGTAACTTTATTGTCAAAAATATCACGAAAAACAAATAAGAAAGTTTACCTTTTTCCCGCAATCTACGGTCTACGCTTCTGCATACAGGCGTCTCGCTGCATAACAATTACTGTAAGCACGTGCATAGTCTGTCATTTTTCCAAAACTGTAATTTTCCATCACAAAAACCAAGATAAAAACTTTTTAAAGAAATTTCACCAAGAAACTTAGGTAAATAATTATTTTTTAGGAGAACTGACGCTTGTCAATGTCAAGCCTCTATGCAGAAATGATTTTTTGTTTTCCAAGGCAATTTTGTCCAGTGGCATGCAATAAAACGGTATTTATTTTTTTTGTCGAAAACGAAGTGAGATACGAAAAAAATACAAGAGGTAAAAAAGTTGTTTTTTTAAATGCTTAATCAAACGACAAATATTAAAGTTAAAAAAAGAAGTGGCGTACATTTTTTTGCCAATAATATTTGCTAAGATGGCTCCCGGGACGCCACTAGACCTTATGATTTTAATCTAATTAGGGCTAAATTAGCCTCTTAATACGATAAATGATACTGTCAAATTTCAAAAGAATCGAGTGAATATTTTTTTTTATATTATTAAAAAATTAATATTTAAAAAAAAATTATCACCCTGTATCTTGAAAACTGCATTTCCGGACCCATATTTGTAGCAACTTTTTCTCATGTTTTTTTTACAAGGAATCGCCCGTTAAAAGATTCTTGTCTATTTTTCGAACACCCTGTATAAGCGGCAGCTTTGCAGTACTTAAAACATTTTAGACCAATAGAGCATTGTCTATTTTTATAGTTACCAAATTTTCGGAAAAAATATTACGTTTTGTTTTCTATATACAGCTAACCATTGGTCGTCAATCACCCTGTATAACATAATTTACTGTGATACCGTGATATACATAATACTGTAAAATTTTCCGAATCCCTCTCGACTTAATGGTCAAGCATCATTTTTCAAACCGGAAAAAAAAAGCTGATATGAATAAATCACCGGAGCGGACCGGCCTTCCGCACCACAGATCTAACTCGTCGTTAACCTTTTTTGTATCAATTTAAATAACGTGAGATGTGATCCTTGCTGCCACGGGGATTTTAAAGGGATCGGACGTTTTAATCCGACCCCTAAGGGCCGTTTGTCACGGGTCGCTCTCTGAGACGGGCCGGCATCCATAATGGAGTTATCTGAAATAGCTCGCCTGCCCGAGGATATTAAGATAAGCCACAGTCAATTATCAGACGGATTTAAGGGGATAGCTTGCGGTTTTTACCGAGATTCAGCAACGATCCTCTCGGGAGATATACAAATTTTGTAATACGGAAGGTTAGTTTCATTTTAGCAATCTGGGTTTTATTTTAAGGATTCCTTGAAGCAACTCGAAAATGATGAATCTGTTAAGGGAATTTTATGATTTGAATTGTGCCTGGAAAAAGCACGGATTTTTAATTAGTTATTTGTTTTATTAGATATTACGTCAGTTTTTAAATAAATAATTAAAGAGATAGTGATGGTGAAGCACGTGGTTTAAAAATGAACCAAGAAGGAAAATATCTAAAGAAATCTTATAGTAGAACAAATAGAAATGGCGTGAACGGCTTTTAGTAGGATTCAAAAACTTGTCTGTAATTGAAACATGCATTTAGAACTCTAAGAATTTAGAAGTGCTAAGATAATACATACTTTTAGCGTTTATGGTGATTCATTTGCTGAGAAAGGTCAAATTGGATAAGCTTGATGGAAAATTTCACGGACCGATAAACTTTCCAAGGTTGACTTACACGTCTGAGAATCGAAAAAGAGAAGAGATAAAAAACATTAAAAAAGAGAAAGCTCGAATATCTTGGGAATGTAGTAAGAGGACGGAAATATGTGCTTCTCCAAGGCATAATGGAGGAAAAATTAAAGGAAAAAGGAGTCAAGGTCAAGGAAGAAGAAGAACTTTATTTTGGAACAGTTGTCAATAAAGTGAGAATTGCCTTGATGATTTCCAATAATTATTTTCCATTCCATAAATTAGAATTTTAGGCTTGATTATTAGAAACTCTAAAATCTTTGACAATCTTTTTAACATTAACTCCTAAACTTTTCATATTTTTTTATTCTTGAAAATATACAGCACAAATTTCTTAAATATTTTTGGTTTAAATGCCAAGGAATGTATCCGGAAGTCGGCTTTTCACATTACCGTTTGCTTGAAAGATTTCATTTAAGATCTTTACATGGAAGAAAAAAATCAGCAGATCTACAATTTTTACGTAAATTAATTGCCTCAAGCCTTTTATTTTGTAAGACCTAGAACCAACATCACAAAATTATCACCTTTACGAAGAGCTTGTAATAAGTGCAACTCCACACAAGATCAGTGTGATATATATTTAACTGTGGATCAGCCAATATTAAAATAATTCGCTTAGTTTAGATATTTTTGTTTTCTTTTGTTAAATAAATAAATAATGTGTAGTATATCCATTTAAGTTATGCATGCTTTAGAATACATTGAAAAAGAATAGTTACAAACTGTTGTTGTCGTTGTTGTTGTTTGACAAGTTTTCTTAAGTTTAATTAATAATAATAAGCTTGTTTTCTTTTATTATTGCGGTTAAGGTCATTTTGCCTTATGTCTTTTATCGTGAGGACCAGTCGTAAGCCTAAATAAAGTTTACAGGAAGGTAGACAAAAACCAAAACAATAAATAAAAACTAATCAACCAAAAAAATGTAATATTTTTGAGTTATGGTACCTTGGTACTCTTAGTCTGCTCTCAAGCATACGCTTTCTGAATTTAAGAATTTTGTGATTAAAAGATGGTTACATTAAACTTTGACTTAAAAAAATAAATGTTGTTTATTTAGGATTATATGATTATTAACAACACTATTAGATTATAACAATACTGACTATGTGAATATCCATTGATTTAAACTGGCTTCTTGATTACTGTGCAAATACAACCCCCTTTTTTTTAAATATTAAAAAAATGTCATAGTATTACTTTTTCAAGGAATAGAAATATTTTTAATTTTAATTACAAATAAGATAATATTTGTCTTTCTAAAGTTGGTCATATACAAGATCTACAGTTACATTTGACTGTAAATCAACTCTCGAAATTTATTGTTATTGATTTAGTAGCATCAGTATGCTTTAGATTACTAGGATATATTTTTTAAATTGTGAAAACTGCGTGAAAGTTGGTTGAACATTGGAAACATTTATTTTTGGAAGATTAGAATTTTGGTTGCATTATTTGGAGCCTAAGTATAGAGTTTACATTAATCATTTGGAAAGTATTTAAACCAATTTTTTTTAAACCAAATTTACTGATTTAGTGGAATTACACTTTTCAATAAGCTTGTATATAAAGGTGTTTTATTTTTGTATAAAGTTGTTTAGGGTCCTCTGAACACTCCGTCTATTTTATCACTTTTTAATTTTAACATTCCTCAAGCCAAACTTAGATTTAATGAAATATTTTTAATTCTTTTTAAAAAAGACGAATTCCGCTCAAAATTCTTCATCATGGATAGCAAAAAGCAGCAGTACAGATTAGACTCTTTTACAAATGCCTTAAAAAGAATACTAGAATATTTTTTTCCGTTTAGGTTGGGTTACTTAAGTTATTTAGTTACATGATTTTGTAAATATTGCCACTTAGAATGTATCAATTGTAGATGTTTATTTAAATTTAGATTAGTGTCAGTTTATATTGTGAGTACTATTTTGAATTATTTTACCTGTTTTATCCCCTGTCTGGTCACTAATAAATAAATAAATGTATTTATTAAAAATAAATTAAGCTATTTTTTTATAGGAATTAAACCAAAATTTATTGTGTTATTTTGTGATTAAGTTTAATATTATAATAATATCACAGAATGATTTTATGAGTAAAATTATTTTATTGGAATATACTGAATATTAAGGTTAAGATCTGCTGTAAATTTGTGATTAAATGCATATCACATTTCTCAAATTATTGTCTGAAAACCCAAGGAAATAGGAGTAAAAACATAAGGAATCTATATAAGTATGTTAAGGCAGAGTAGTGGTTTATTGTGATGGTGTTTTAAATTATTTTTTTATAGTTAAATAATATAATTTAATTTTTATTCTTTATTAAAGTTGCTTTTAAATGCATTATTTAGCAGTAATTTTTTCTACTTAACTATTATTAAAATATTAATATTTTAATAATAGTTATAAATTTTTATTTATAACTTAATCCTTGACATAAAACAAATACAGCTATTATTCATCTCACTTTTGACTTAGCACTAAATATATTCTATAGACCAAAAGCGATTTGCATACTACAATAAAAAAAATTACTTACAATACAAAAATACTCGCCTATTAATTTAACTATTTTATTTAATGAAGACTGCATGTCATTTAAGAAATATTCACCGTATCCATTTAAGTTATGCATCTATTTATGCTGAATTAATTAATAATTCATTCATAAAAGTTGTTATGCATGTCTACAAACCGCTATTACTTTTCCAATTTTAAAGCAAACAAACCCAGACCAATAATGACACGAAACCGTAGAACGCAATATGACACTTAAAAATCCAATTTCGTTTCGGGAAAAACCATTTTACACGAAATAACCTTTCATTCTCGTCTGTTGCTATTATCAGGAGCGGTCGTTCATTTTTAAGCAAAACACGTGATAAAATGAAATAAACCAATAAAAAGTAGAAAAGCACTTTTATCAGATTAACATTATTAAAAATCTAAAAAAAGATACTTTACCTCGTTACTTTCGACACTTTCCATTCGTATTTCAGGTCCTGCCTCTTTCAGAGATCCCTTGCGATGCTCCAGACCGTTTTTATTTTCCCTATTTTCTTCGGATTTGTCGCATTTGGGGCTAAAGCTCACTTGATTTGGGTACTTTAGGGGCGATCTGTGATTAGGAGTGTTATTTTCTGCATCTAGAAAAAATTTTTATTTCGTTCATGTCAGCGAGCAGTTTTTGGAAGTAAAACATTGTAGTCCGATGTGAAACATTTAGCAGCCATGCCGAACACGCGTGGCTACTATTTTAGTTAATTTACATATATCCAACAAGGGTTGGGATTATTTTGTAATATGTAAATTTTATGGTTTTATACGTGCAGATTGTACTGAAAAGTCGTTTATGGGCCTTTTAGGTCACAGTTTGTAAAAAGAACTTTTGTGCTGGCCATTTCTATATAATAAATGTATGAAATAAGTTTAATTTATTATTAATTGATATTTATCCTTTCATATATTATGTAACAGTATACCTATAAAACACCCAAGATGTTATTCCTAATCATAAAATATTAGGGATGTAATTCTCGACTTATCGAAAATCACATGTTAAAGAGACTGCTTGAAAAATAAAATAATAAAACATTTTATTCCAATATAGGAAAAGTTCTAAATTTTCCACAGTTTGTCCAACAAGAAAAAATAAATTGATTTTCTTTAATCCTATTACGCTGCAAAAAGAGTCGTTAACGGACGGACGGTGAAACTCTTAATGACGCAAAACCGGATTCTTGTTTCGGTATTAACGAAAGCATTAACTGATACATCAATTCCCGAGGCCAATATTTCAAAACCTATTATCCGCTTCCTAATTCCGAAAATAAACCACATCCGTTTCCGCATCAAGGAAAATTTTCCCGAACTAATTTCGAGTACCATTCGAACAGAAATTCGCTCTTTGTGAGAATTAAAACGAGAGAGAGAGCACTTTTCTTATGTGTTTAACGGATCTTTTTAAGAGGGTAGGAAATAAAGGGGTAAGAGTTCGTAGTCTACCTTATCTTTTTTATATTAAGTGTCGAAAGGGAGGAATTACTTGTATAAAACTCACCCTCTTAGAAGTTATGTACTGTTTTTTACATTTTGTTTAAATGATGCGAATGTCATAATTTTAATATTTGATTAAAATTTGGCTGGTTTTACCTTCATGTTTCTTATTTTCCGTCGTGTCCATTTCTTGTGCTACACATTCTGGCATAGACCGATGGCCTGTTCTTACAACTTCCGGTTTTAGGTCTGATTGGCCCACTTGTCCCACTATTTCAGCTGATCTTGATAAACCTGTTAAAAAGATATTATTATCTTTCCCTTTAGTGATATTGTTATGCATAATTTTTAATGACATAACCTAGTCATAACCAAAAAAAAAACGGAAATTTTGGTTATAATGATTTTTTGACATTTCTCGTTTAATGTAGAAGTAGATTTTAATATTTTCAAGTAAAGATCTGACGCAGTTGATATATTTAATTTAAATATAAAGTCACAACGTCCAATAATTTCCATATAAAGGCAATAAACCTGTTTTTTAACATTTTATTTAAAACATTTTACCTATAGATATTTGGTAATGAAATATTGAATTATATATGTATATAATGGAGAAATAGGTTTTAATATTACCCATTAGTTCTAGCTTTTTGCAAAAGAAAAAAACGATTTATTGAAGAAGAATCTATATACAGTATAATCGCCGTGGAGTTTATATCTTTTGTTACGGTCTTTTAAATGTCAAAAGTTTGATTAAAATCAGGCATTTAGTTCACGAGTGATGAGCATTTAAGGCATTTAAATCAAATTATTGGAGTATAGACTTTCTAATATGATTCCATGTTTCTCTATTCTAGGCTATTTGGTACAAGTTCAGGCCTGCCGCCTTGTTAGGTCCTCATAGCTTCTCTGTTTGGGCCTGCCTGCACTTCTTTTTTCTCCCCATGGTTACCATCTTGTTCATTTAAAGGTGGTTATTCTTTGGGTCATATATTGTACATCTGAATACAGCTGAGTCATTCTCCCTGATCCATTTGTTGGATTTTTTTAATTTCTTGCATACTCAGTAATTTTTTTTCGATGGATTTTTTATGTACTTGCATTTTATGAATTGTTTTCTAGCTTATCACCCAAGTTTCTACGTCTTAGGTTATTATAAATAGAATGCATTAATTTTTAAACATGTTTTAACTTTCCATATGCCACCCACCCTCATCTGATACGTCTCTCTATTTCTATGTTTACTGTTTTTGTTTTGTTAGATTTACGAATTGTGCTAGGTATATGTATTACTCTACTTTCTCTATTAATTGTCCCTGAATAGTTAGTTGTTATGGGCGGTACTTTCGTTAGTCATATTTTTTTATTGTATTCATTTTTAATCCTACTTTTTTTGCCTATAGCGTTCGTCTTTTATCATTTCTTGTAGTTCCTTCTCGTTTTCTGCAAATAATAAAATATCATCTGCAAATGTTAAATAATTCAGTTTTTCTCCATGTGTGGTAATTCCTTCGATACATCTTGCTGAATATATCGCATCAACTAAGAGTAAAGAGTTTTGGCGAGATAATATCTGCTTTCCGTTGAAAAGCTGGCGTGACACATTCTAGAAGATTATGCTCTTCCCTGGTGCTTTGCTGCTTTTCATCTTATTAAGTGCTTCTCTATTTCTTGTAGAGCTATGTTAAGTAGCTCTTCGAAGCTTACATTTATGATAGCTTTCTTGATATTTCAGTTTTCCAGCATGTTTGTTTCGTTGTGGATTTCGCTCTTATAGGGAGAGTGTAAGGAGTACTCACTCTTTGGAATCTCTCTTTCTGAGGGTCATGAATCATGGATCATCGCTATGAAATGGTGATTCTCGTATGTGACGGTCATAGTTATGTGAGAAAAGAACATTTTTAGGCGACTAAGGATGTAAGAAAGGAGTAAAATGGGATAGCAATCAAAAAAATTTATTTATTTTTTTAAATCACTTTTTGGCATAAATCCTTAATTGAGACCTAGAAATCTTTAATGATTGCTATAAAATTGCGATCTTTGTATGTGAAAATCATAATTATGTAAGAAAAATAGCTTTTCCAGGCGATTAAGGACGTAACTAAGGAGAGAACTGCGGTAGAGACCCAAAAAATTATTTTTCTTTAATTCACTTTTTGGCATAAATCCTCACCTGATAGTTAAAGATCATTGCCGATTATAATAAAGTGGTGATTCTCGTATGTGAGAATCATAATTACGTAAGAAAAATAACATTACCAGGTAATTGAGGGGTAAAGTGAAAAGTAAAATACAGTAGAAACCCAAAAAAAAAATTTACTCGCTTTTTGCCATAAATCCTCACATTTTGTTGTTTGTTACTTCTATATTGCCTTGTTTCTGGTCGTATTCTTCTAATTTCCTTCTCAGTTCTGCTTTATATTCGTGATTAAACTCTTTGAGGTTATTAATATGTTTGTTTGTTTCCTGCTTTAGACTTTTATGTCTCTCGAATTTCAAATTAAATTTAACTTTACATCTACCCATTCTGTGCTTACTTTCTGTCGAGAATTAATTTATCCCATCTATGTCTTGTACTATGTTTTTATGCTGTGCGAATATGTAATCGAATTCATTCTTAGTTTGACCGTTTAGACTTACCTATGTCAATTTTCAGATAGGCTTTTTTTGATAACGAACAAAATTCTACGAAAGATTAAGTTGTACAGGGTGTTTGACTTAGAATAACAAAATTTGCAATATAATTTCTCTTAGCAATTTGCCCAATATTTTTTTAAGATATAATTATTTCTAATTTATATTATTACAGTAAGTATTAGGTATAGTAACTCAATTCTTAACTTTTTTAACATCTTTTTTCCCGAAGCATCAATATTGAAAAATATTTAAATTGTTCAGCAAGGATGAACATTATATTTTATTAAAAATTGTATTAAAAAGTGAAAAAAGAATAGATAGTAAATTGATCGAAATTCCATTTATATCTTGGTTTCTGGGGTAGAAAAAATTTGTTATTTAGGAAAAATTAAAAAAAAAAAAATTAAAAAAATTATATCGAAAGTTTTCTGTAAAGGGGCTTGAGATACATATATTTGACTTAAAGATTTAAAAAAAAAAAAAAATCAAAGTTTCCTGTAAAATCTTTAGAGCTCTTGGAGAGCACAAATTTAAAATATATATTTGTCCAAAATCTTCTTTAAAACCTCCGTGGCTTGATTTCTATAAAAAAAAACAAAATTTTAAAACTTCTCGTTCCTGTGGAATTCGAAGGATTTCAGATTTTAAGAATGTGGATTTTTTTTTTTAAAAACAACTGCCTGGCAATATATTTTGTTTTTTTTTTCAAGAATTAAAAAAATATAAATATCATTATAGGTAGTTTAAGTCAAACTCGTTAAGCTGGAGAATGTTATATAAGGTCTGGATTTTTATTAAATTCATGCACGTGGATGAATCAAAACATTTCCGTAAAACCTTTAAGGCTGTTAAGATGCGCTAATAGAAAATATTAAATTATATACGTAAAAAAAATTATTAATGCAATTAAAATAATAACTTTTTTTTTTAAATCTTTGTTTTGGGTACAAGAAATTTTAGATTTAGAAAATATTTAAAAACTAACATTGACGTTTTTAGTTTTTTTAAATTGCCTTTAGGGTTATAAAGAGTTGGTTATTTAGAAAATATAAAAAAAGCAAAATTTAAAAAAATTACTGTAAATAGCCTTTAAGACTGTTATGAGGCTCAAGTAAATGGCGACTTAAAAAATTACAAAAAAAATTTAATGTTTCCTGTAAAATCTCGAAAATTTCAAAACTTTTTATTCCCGTTGATGTTGACATGACATTGTATCAAGAATTTCTGATTTAAAATATTAAAAGGCTCCTAAAAAACCTCCAAGGCTATTAAGATGCACAAATAGAGAATATTTGTTTAAAAAAATTTGTAAACATTTTATGTAACTTGCAAATTCTCCAGGCAAATATATTAAAACAATTTACAATTTTCCAATAGTTTATTATAAAACTTCCAAGGCTATTACGGTGTATAAAAAGTGATGTAAAAATATCAAAATAAAAAACATTAATGTTGAACTCTGCGTTAAAACCTGCATGGCTGTTAGGGTATGAAAAAAATTGTAGAAAATTCAGAAAATATGTTTTTTTTTTAAATTAAAATTTTCATTGTCAAAAGTTTCCTGCAAAATTTTAGTGGCTCCCTGTCACGTTGTACAAAGTATTTAAAATTTACTTTACAAAAAAAAAATAATGATTGCCTATATTTTCTGTAAAACCTGCAAGCTGTGGCTATTGGGGTATAAAGAATTTGTTATAATTAGAAAATATAAAAAAAAAATAAATTAAAAAAAAAATAAAGCGCTTTACGTCTTAGTTTCAAGCATATAAGTCCATAGGGTTAAACAAATAATTTTACACTTCAATTTTGAAAAACAAAATATTACCTATTAAAACTTCAAAAATTATTTTTTTTAAGTTTTATATAAACGGAACTTTACAATACTTGTATAAAAAAATTTTCAAATTTTCAATTGACAAACTTTTTTTATAAAATCTGCGTGGCTATTAGGGTATAAAGAATGTCTAAATAAAAAAAATATTTTTCCAAAAAATTCAAAATTTTGATTTTTGAAAGTTCCTGAAAAAGTAGCTGTCTTGTTTGGGTTTGTGCAAATATGACAGGTAGTGAAAAATGTAAACTTCTTGTCATTGGTAAAGACGACCGCGGTGCATTAAAAATATTAAAAACCTGCCTGTTATTTATAAAAAGAAACAGACGCGCATGGATGACTTCAGACATTTTTATTAATTATTTGAAAGAGTGGGATGAAAAACTAAGACGTCAAAAAATAAAAATATTGCTTCTAGTGTACAATTGTGCAGCTCATCCAAAGAATGTAGATCTGAAAAATATCAAATTAGAATTTTTGCCTCCCAATTGCACTTCTGTCATACAACCAATGGATCAAGGCATAATAAAATGCCTGAAAACCTATTACCGTAGATATTTTATGTATCGCCTAATTCAAGCATTGGGTAGTGAGGAAACGTTCAATCTAATAATTCTAGACTTGATAAAAATAATTGCGAAATCTTGGAATGAGGTTTCACAAAAAACGATTCAAAACTGCTTTCGACATGCTGGTCTAGTAAAATCGATCGAGGAGTTTGATTCAGATGATTCAGACTTGCCTCTGAATCAGTGGTACGAGAAATATAAAAGTGTTGATGATGATGATGACTGGGATATTCCGCTAAGTTATTAGTTGCAAAATCACTGCCAAGACGTAACTACTGTAGAAAAATTTCTTCCTAAACTAGATAATTTTACGACCATCGACGATAATCTGGTAGCAACAGAGACCTTAACGGATTGCGACATTATTGCCGAAGTTATAGAATCAAACTGTTCAACGAATGATTTAAGTTCCGATAACGAAAGCGGCGATGATGATGGACCAGTGAACGAACCCATTCCAAGTTATTGTGATGCACTTTGTGCAATTAAAACTGTTATGAATTTCTTACAATATACTGATTACGGATCTGATGATACAATTTTACAAGCCTCGTTAAAAGTTGAGAAGCACATCGAGAATTTCAAATTGTGTAAAAAAATCAGCAAACAAAAATAACACGTTATTTTTTTGAAAAATCGTAACTAATAAATAGTACAGATTTATTTTGATTACATATGTATATGTATCCTATTTCAATGTTATATGTTACATATTAATATTATATCTTTTTTTGTATTTAATACTTAGAATGTATTTTTTGTTAATTTAGTCCTTTAATTAAAACAAATAAATCTTTACATATTTATTTTTATGGGTTTATTTTATAGCGTATACCTCCGGTTTTAAAGTACTAATTTTATTCACCCTAGAGGGTACGTTATAACCGGAGTTCACTGTATATCATCAATGGTTATAGGGTTGCACAAAGAATTTGTAATTTAAACTCAAAAAAAAGAATCAAGATATTGAAAATTTTAAGTTTATGGACGGAGATGATTGTATTATATTTAAAATTACAAAAATTTCAAATGTAAGTTTCATCTGAAACTAATAATCATTTCTCCTTAAACAAACATATCAATTTCTGTTTATTTACCTGAGTTATTAAAAAATCTATTTTCCAACGGAGCACTCTTACAACCATACAGCAAGGCCTTCTTATTCAACTTCGCTTGCTCTTTTGTCGTCCTACCAGCCCCAGGTACATAACGGTAGGGCGAGGGCGGTGCAAATGCCCTTTGAACCACCCTTATCCCCATTCTTACTGTTGCCCGCTTATGCAGCTTCTCATCCATCCTCTCAGCTAAAAAAAACAAAACATTTACAGCAAACAATCCCAAAACCTTTATCAAATATTTATATATCATTTCAAGCAATACAAATGTAAATTTCTGTTTGTTTACCCTATAGCATAGCCCTTTATTGGTAAGTTTCTAGTCCCAATTCAATTTATTCCTGCACGTATATCGATCCAAAAAGAGGGAATTTATGTAGTGGCGCACACAAAATATAAGTAACAAACTTGAAACTTTTAACGACATAAGTTTCAAGAGCAATTTTATATTTTTAACGTTGTAAAGTTTCAAGTTAACGAAGATAAAGTCGGTGTAATAGTTTCATCAATCATACTCTTAAAATAATTTACTAGATACCTTTCAGCTTTTCTATTTAAATTGGCCTTGGGCGGAAGTTTTTTGCTCATTTAGTTAGTTAAGTAAGCATTTTAAGGCTGATCTTCATATAAGGTACATCAGTTACTCTCAAAATAAGCAGCACATATTTTGGTAACCGTGTAAACTGGAGTAGGGTAATTTTCGTTTAAAAAATTATATTTGATTGTTATCCTAATAGTTGTTCTAAAGGTGAAGTCATATTTGGCCATTAATACAGTGCACAGCATGCAAACAGTGTCTTTATGGAAAGTGTGGAAATATAGATATGAGCTACCCGAGAAAGTCAACCTGAAGGTGCAATATGTCAACGTTAACTTAAACTAGATCAGTATTAGATATACAGAGAATCAGAAACCGTAAAAGGCTTGATGATTTCTTTTTGATCAGGACTTGACTGCTGCTGAAATCAATAACACTTTACAGTGTTTGGTGGCGAAGACGAAGGAAAAGGATTAATGTCGGGATAAATACATTTATATTACGAATGAAAAAAAATATATATACAGGGTGTCCCAAAATTAGTGGACGAAACGCGAACCCTGTATTCTTTGGTCAAAAATAACCTCACTTTTTGCTATAAATATATATCGGCAAACGCCCCCCAAGGAAGCTACGCCCCTTTTAAAGGGGGCACCTGAAGATGGTTTTTTCCACTTATTTTCGAAACGGGTGAATATAAAAATTTTAAATTTTGGTATTCTCCCAATTTTGATATGCTGAATTTAGCTGTCATTTCATAATTTTCATTATTTAGTCAGGTGCATATCATTTAGCGGGTGAGCCTAAAAAAATACCTAAAAAAAATTGTGTGCAAAGTTTATGTTTTGTTTTCTCTAAATTTTAAAAATTTGAAGCTTTTTACGTAAAAAAGTACCTCTTGGTCAATAACTCTATGAGTTACCATTTTCGAGAAAAACGCATTTAAAAATAACGCTGCATAGTATTATTTTCACTACCAATTTTTATGAAAACTTAGTAGCAGGCTTTCGAAAAAATTGACACACGCATAATGACATTAACATTTGTTGTAATTAATTAGTTGTCATTTTGCATTCAAATTGTTAATATCTTTTTAACTATGGAAGACTTTTCGACCCGTGAAAAAGTAGATATTCATTTTATGTATGGGTTTTGCAATGGAAACGCACATGCCGCTGCACGAGAGTATCGGCGGTTTCCTGCAAGAAGGCTTCCACATTGGAAAGTTTTTGTTAAAATTCATAGAAATTTACTTGAATATGGATCCTTCGAACGTGGCCGAATTTAATTGAAGAAAACCCTCAAATATTATTGAGAACCTTAGAAGAGATTACCAATATCCCAAAGTCAAATGTAAGTAAAATTAAATATGATAAATTATTAATTAAGTACCTAATTTATTATCCAAAAAATTAAATTTAAAGTACTTAGAACTGAAAATTGAGATTGGTATAAATAGTGTTGTTATTAATTATTTTCGTTGGATCGCATAAATTCATTTCAAAATACTCTAATTACTATAATTATTATTATTTACTTTATTTACTTGGATAAGTCTTATCACAAACATCAAACACCTCAAAACAAATCCTTTTGACGACTAGCTAGAATGTTTAGTGGCTTACTAAGGTTTAGGCTTATTTCCTATGCAATTTAAAATATTTAAAAATAATTTCAGATTGGAAGAATGACTAAGATATTAGGATACGATCCTTTCCATTATAAAAGGGTTCAGCAGTTAGAAGAAAAAGATTTTCCAGCTCGAGTAGACTTTTGTCATTGGATTTTAAACCACCCAAATCATCGTCAAAAAATTTTGTGGTCAGATGAGGCAACTTTTTCTAGGAGTAAGTGCTTTAACAGCCGTAATACTCATTTTTGGAGTATCGAGAATCCGAGAGTAGTTCGACGAACTAACTTTCAGCATAGATTTTCCTTTAACGTATGGGCGGGTTTGATAGAAGATAAATTGATAGGCCCAATTATTTTGCCACACAGGTTAACTGGTCGTCATTATTTAAATTTTCTTTAAAACAATCTCAGAGATTTACTGGACGATGTTCCCATAGAAACTCGGCTGGAAATGATTTTTCAGCACGATGGGATACCAGCTCACTACAGCCGACAGGTGAGAAACTGGCTGGACAAGAATTTTACAGGCAGATGGATAGGCCGAGGTGGTCCAATAAACTGGCCTGCACGATCGCCCGACCTTAATCCTCAGGAATATTATCTTTGGGGTAATATGTGCAATATTATTTATGCCACCGAAATTGATACTCCAGAAGAGCTTCAGAGGCGAATTTTTCGCAGCTGCAGGCCAAATAAGAGAAAACCGATTTGAAATTCTTAGATCGACCCAAAACATTCAAAAAAGATCCAGGTTATGCATTCAGGAAAACGGAAACTTGTTTAAACATTTGCCTCAAATAAATTAGTATTTTTATCTGTTTGCAATTTTATTTCTCAATTTACTTTTGAAGCGTGCTTTTGAGTTTTAATAAAAATTGTGATTAATAATACTATGCAGCGTTATTTTTAAATGCGTTTTTCTCGAAAATGGTAATTCCTAGCGTCATTGACCAAGAGGTACTTTTTTACGTAAAAAGCTTTAAAATTTTAAAATTTAAAGAAAAAAAAAACAAAAACTTTGCAAACAATTTTTTTTAAGTATTTTTTTAGGCTCACCCCCTAAATGATACGCACCTGACTAAATAATGAAAATTATGAAATGACAATTAAATTCAGCATATCAAAATTGGGAGAATACCAAAATTTAAAATTTTTATATTTACCCGTTTCGAAAATAAGTGAAAAAAACCATCTTCAGGTGCCCCCTTTAAAAGAGGCGTAGCTCCCTTGAGGGGCGTTTGCCGATATATGTTTATAGGAAAAAGTGAGGTTATTTTTGACCAAAGAATACAGGGTTCGCGTTTCGTCCACTAATTTTGGGACACCCTGTATAGGTATATTTATTTTTATTTTTTCTTTTTTTTTATACTGGCGAGAAAATAATAATTGTTTAGTTTGTTTTTTAAAGGTAGCACAGGATAAGACAAATTTTGAAATATTTAACGAGTTAACAGTATTGGCGAGATTATAATATGAAAAACTTGTTTTAAAAAGTTCTTTTCTATGTTGCGGAATAGTTAGCAGATGTAATTGTCTAAAGCGTCGGTGGTTCGAAACTGGACTTTACTGTATAAATATGAAGGTGTATATTCAACTACAACCCGCTCACAAAGCCATTTGATACAATAAAAATAATAATAATAATAATAATAATAATAATAATAATAATAATAATAATAATAATAATAAAAATAATAATAATAATAATAATAATAATAATAATAAAAGGACAAGATATAGAGAATTCAATATAAGGCAGAAAAGAGAAACAATTCAGAAATTAGTTGGTAATCTGCACTATAACCTATTATTTTTTGAGTAATAACATTATTCTTATAATGGCCCAAAAACTATTAAAATTTTCATGAATATAATTCTTGACCTTTCGATTAAAGACTTTCTGATTAGTTATATTCTTAATATCAGAGGGGATTAAGTTATAAAATTTTGCTCCTAAATCATCTATAAAATGAAGGTTAATTTGCTTATGATTCTGTGGAAAAGTAAGATTGTTATGCATATTACTCCTGGTACCTTGGGAATGCGTGATTTATTTTATCGTTTCTTGTAGTGTTGACAGTGATACTAGTAAAAAGTGGTCTGCTCGTATTGCATAAGGAAAAAGATATATAATTTGTTTTTTCCATGTTAGTCGTGAGTTTCTGGGTACATAACCAATCTCTCACCTGTCCAAAACCCACACGCAAAGTATTTTTTACTTTTTCCCATGTATTGCTTCTAAATATTAACGTCATGTCATCTGCAAAGCTGACTATTTGGCCAGATATTTTTAGTTTAAGCAAAGAGTTTATGTATATGACAAATAGAATTTTGTCCCATTATTGTACCTTGTGGCACATCTGTGTTTATCATCTCTGGATCGCTGAGGGTACCATTTAGTTTGACGTATTGTTCTCTCTCTTCAGAGTACCTTTTTTGCTAGACCTCTAACCCCATAATGCTCTAACATATTTAAAGGATTTTATGAGGAACAGTCCTTAGCAAGATCAATAAAAACAGCTATGCACTTTTTACCATTGTTTAGGTTTTTAGTGACTTCTGATGTTACTTAATACATATATAGCATATGCTGTACTGATACTCTCTGAAAATCTAAATCGATTATCCGATAAAACTCCAAGTAAATTCAAAAACGTTTTTAAACGATCTTTAATGCATTTTTCTAAAATTTTTGAAAAATTGTTTATTAGGCTGATTGGGCTCATGGGGATCAAAGTTACACCAGCTGCTGCTATGTGTCCAAATGTATATTCGTCTTCCTATTCCAGAGCAGTACAATACGATAATAACATTTTGGTGGTGAAAGATGCGGAAGATGTGTATGAAAGATAAGGAAAAAGTAGATTTAAGTGATGTCGGCGCTGGCTTGTCATTGAGTGAGCCTACAAAAAGGTGAGGAGTTGTTTTGAGATGTGGTAACCCAAATTCAAACAAAAATTTGGGATAATTACATATTATTAGATCTTCCTAAGCCATTGAAAATAAGACAAAAGGTAGTGGAAAGGTAATGAGTGTGATTACATCCCCTGACTGATCGAGAAATTGTGGGCAAAATTGAGAGGCAGAACAACATACAGAGGAATTCAAAATTAATGTCATACAAGAAAGAAAGGTTATCAATAAAACGTTTAATTTGGTTATTGATGTTGATTCAAACACTTTTAATGAAAACGAAAAAATAAGCATTGATTAGAACATATGCTGGGTGTTTAATGATTACAATATTCGAAATTGCTTAAAATGTTGCCGTTATGGATATTTTTCCAATGATTGTAAAGAAAATAAGGTGTACGCTATATGTACTGGTGAACTCGATGACAAAGAATGTAATGTGGATGTATCTAAATGTGTAGTATGCAGATCAAAAGTATGACACCCTTAACTTGGATGTTTATCTTACTGCACGGGATTCAATAATTGTAAGGCATATGAAAGCATTGAGGGCCTCCAACGAAATAGATATACTAAATAGCAATTAGATTAAAATGTTGTATACAACTCCAGTCTATTAAAGCTTCCAAGGCTTTTTAAACAATACCGATGGTATAATTAATAATTATTCTATTAAATGACTGGCAACTTAAGATCTTGTTCCTCAATGAAACTCATGTGTCAAAAGATACTGAACTAGAAAGAGGAGTATAAGCTAGAAAAGTCTACGACAGATAAAAAACTGAAACAGTAATTGCTTTAGTAAGAAATGACATTGTAGGGTTGAGAGAAACTAAAGTTCAATTTTACAACTTTAATTTATAAAAACTAATTCTCAGGATTTATATTTAATTACTCTAGAAAAATTATGAAAAATATCCTATTAGTTCCTAAGTTATACCCAAAAATGTCTACTGATACATAAAAAACTTGATGTTCTAATATTAGTTCTCTGAGACTGTTTTTGGTAAAAAAAATTATAACTTAAAAAATAATTGATCAATTAATTTATACTGCCTTGCTTAATGAAAGCGCCGTAACCAAAATTTTTCGATTTTTCGTTTACGGCACTTTCGATATTTATCATCCCTTCGGCAACTTTTGGCGTTGGCCAAAAAGCCGTATCTGAACATTAAAGTAGAATAATATCGTAATCTTAATTGCCGTATATGCACAAATTTTAGTTTCCGTTAATGAATTTGCCGTAAACCACAATTTTTAAAAGAAATTGCCGTATCTACATGTGTGCGTGCATATACGGCAAATCACCCAAACATTTTCAGCATCTTCGACAGCGATCTGCCTAAGACGACGCCGTATCTGATTTGGAGGTTAGGTTTTTGTTTTTAAAAAACATGTGTTTTGTAATGATCGCAGGTGCAGAAATTAAACAGTCCGGTAAAACAGTAACGTGATTAATAAATTTTAAACTTACATTTAATTTTTATTGAGAAGTGAAGAGCATTAAGTGCAGGAACATTAATCTCTCGTAATATTTTCATTACGAGATAATGCTCGTGATATTATTTTAGCAATAATAGAAAATCTATTATATTTAGTAATATCCGAAACCTCAAAAAAATATACCAAAAGCAAAACGTTAAGAAAACGGAAAATCTTTAATACTTCCCTATCTGAGCGCATAGTTCCAAAACGCCAAAAGAAGATATTAAAACATTCAGTGAAACCATCTTGTTCCGACCATTGTTTGCTTCAGTGCAATACGAAATTTAGTCCTGAACGAAAAATGTCGATTAACCAGCAATATTGGGAATCCACAAAAGATGTCCAACAAAATTTTTTAATTAGCCATGTTAAAAGAGTTTCTATTAAAAAAAGGAGAACAGTTGTTGTTGCGGCAGAGCCTTTAAGAAAATCTACGAGTTTTCATTATTTTTTGAAAGACGAATCAGGTGTTCTCCAACTAATCTGCAAGGTTTTTTTCTTAAGTACATTGGGGTATTACCCACATGATGATCGATTTTTAAGGGCAATTATGTCAGCTACAAATACAGATACTATTATCTACAAACCTACTCGTCGAACAAACGTAACTCCAAACCAAAAAAATTGATCGTACGGTTATTGTAGAACACATAAATTCATTTGGGCCAACTATCTCACATTATCGGAAAGCACATGCCCCAAATAGACGTTAACTTCCGTCAGATATTAATATCATGGCTATGCATAAACATTTAAAACAGAAATATCCTAACATACCTGTCTCATATCAAATTTATCGTGAAGTAGTAGCAGGGCAAGAAATTTCCTTTGTAAAACTAGGACATGAGGAATGTTGGTCCTGTGAAGTTTTTGAACTACACTGTAGGCAAGTGGGGCGTGATAAAGAAAGGATAAGTGATGAATGTGATGTATGTCAAAAATGGGCTTCCCATAAACAAAAGGTAAAACTTTCAAGAGAAGCTTACCAAAGAGACGATGATTCAAAGGACGATTCAAGTAGTTTGGTAGTATCTGCTGATCTTCAAAAGGCAAGAAAGTGGTTAAGTAATTAGTTTGTAAATTAATTTATAAGATTTGTATTTTATAGGTGATTATGCTGCCAATGGTAGAGATGTTTAAAGAAGTAATCTTCACCCAAAGGATTATCATCTTCAATGAGTCGTCGAGATTACGTTTTGGCTAGACAATTGTAGCGCACAAAACAAAAATTGGGGACTGTTTTGTTTTTTTATATATATGGTAAACTTTGATGACATCTCAGCACAAAAAATTGATGTGAAATACTTCGAACCCGGTCATACTTCCATGAGGGCGGATTCATTCCACCACCAAGTCGAGCATTCATTAAAGAAAAAAGGGAAGGCGTATGATTTCAAGGATTTCAAAAGGCCAGATCGGAGAGGTCTCTAGTCACCGTTGTTATGGATACCCAATACTTTTTTTAATGGGGTGATTATACATCACAGTACAAACTGAGTAAAACATCTCCTCGTCCATATTTGCAGTCAATGGTTCATGTCAGATTTGAAAGGGGTAAATACACCCTGGAGTATAAAAATACTTTTGATTCTGAATTCCTTACATTAAATGTATTAACAGCCAAATTTTCTAAAACTGGAATCCCACCTCCCAAACCCATACAAACACCGCGCGGTATTTCCAAAGAGAGAAAGGAAAATCTTTTGAGTAAGCTTTCTGCAATTATTCCCACAAACAGATTGCAGTTTTGGAAAGAGCTACCAGTTTCCGAAAATGTGGATATGTGTGATTCCGATGATGAGTAAGTTCATTGTTATTTTAATGTTCATGTATTACTACTCTAATAATACGTTATATTTAATTTAATAAAAGTTTAAAATAATTTTCGGACTGTTTTTGCTAAAAAATGTATAATCTAAAAAATAATTGATTAATTAACTTATATCCTTCTCGCATCGATTATAGTGATAAAAGTGAATGCTACTTGTTGCAAAGATCAACGAAATACATGCGCGTCTTATACGATATATAAAACGATATGTCTATTAATGTCAAAAAATCGATCCGACCATCGTTAGTCATGAGTTGTCTCTCTCGCACAACGCCCCAGCTGGCTGAGTGTGATCGAGAGAAAATATAATCCTATACTGTCTATAACCCTGTCTAAAGGCAGTAGCGTAACATAAATTCCATCATTAGAAATTAATACAAAACTGGACAGACATTCGCTACAAGTTAAAAAATGTGCGATGAATGTGAATAAATGAACCGTCTTTATCTGGTTACCACCGACATTTTTTATCTTTTTCAAAAATCTATGTATAGTCATCGGCTAAGTTCATTTTAAAACTTCAGAGATTGGAGGACACAAAGTCAGTGGTCTCAGATTATGTTTATTTTTTAAAAAACTATTACACTTGTTTCGCTTACTAAGTTCATTCTAGCTTTCGAAATTCCAAATTTAATTTTTTTGTATACGGGGTGATTAAATAATGATATTTTTAATTCAATTTTTTTCTATTTTTTTAAAGCGAACGTTATGTATTTAGTAACGGGTCTTATCCTCAATTTGATACCAACAAGTTTGCCTTTATCTCTTATTATGCGTATTATATCATGAGAAAGTTTGCTAAAAAGGTAGGGTTTATTAATAGGGTAGGCCAAAATCTGTCAATGAACACAAAAATTACTTTATATAATACATCTCTACATTTATAAACAATTAATATTTTATTTAACTCTTTTATATAATTTATTGCAATATAAATTCTGTATTGCAATGCAAAAAAAATTCAAAATAGAGCAATGAGAACCATTTTAAAATGTAACAGCTATACGCGTATTAAAATAATGTTAAATGATCTCTTAAATATGTTGTTCGTCCAATAACGAATTTGGTCCTTTAGTATTTTTACTTCTTTTTACAATACACGTTTAATTTTTATTATTAAGTGTCAGTATTAGATTTGTAATTTTATATTTGAAATGTTTGTGCGTTTCTTATTTGTGTCTAAATGTTACGTGTAATTTTAATAATATCGAATGTGTTCCCACTATGGTAAACTTCTGGGCTTAACTGACAAGTGAGTACATTCCATTCGTTCACCTTTGACTATAGTGACTTTTACGCATTTAACACCCAACGCATTTCAGTTAGCACTGATGATGGCTCATACGCTGAAAGCGCTCTGCTAAGCTTTTAAAATAAAAATTGCTCTGAATACATCTGGTTTGATTGATTTGTATTTTCTTATTTGTATTTACTTTTTTAGATATCTGGTGTCTATAAACAATATTTTTTTATATCTAACTCTTATCTTTATTTATGTTGTAACCTACTATAATATTAAAATCCGGTAATTTACATATATCGAAATTTGCTTAATAAATAAATATATTATTGTTAGTTTTTATGAATTATTATCCTTAGAAGCAAAATGGTAATAAACCGATGTGACAATATTCATATTAATTAATTTAAAAGTTAGTCGTGGGATGAAAAAAACCCAAAAAGTTTTTTTTTCTTTCAAGAAACTTTTATCCAAATTCGACTTAAAAAATGAAACTCGAAACGGCCATTTATTTTCCTTAAAAGCTCATAAAACCGAAATTTTTCTCTTACTTTTAACTGAATGATTTACGTCCGGTCTACACCTTTCGGATCAAAGTAAATAGGGCGGCCAAATTGAAAAATCGAATGTTTTATGTCGAACCTTCAGGAGCGGTCACGCAGTGTTGCCTAAATTGGCCAATCAATCTTTTAAATAATGAAATTAGTGTCACGCAGCGGCCTATTAAACGACCGGCAGTCTGCTGCCATAGTTTTTAGATGCGAATAAAAAGATATTTACCAAAATCTCTGTTTTAGCAGCATTGTTTGTTGTATCGTGGTTGAAATTTAATTAATTAGTGGATAATATACAGTGTATAAAGGCCAAGGACTTTAATCTAATAATTTAACATTGTTTGAATAAGCTGACCTTAAGCTTTAATAGAAAATAAGGAAAATAGGCAAATATGTGCCTTGTAGTTAACTATTGACTTCTGGGGTTGTAGAATATATTTAGATCTATTTCTTTGAACTATTAATGGGAATTCTTAAAAAAATAATATATTAAAAATTATCTATTGTATTTCCTATAAATTGAAATTACCTATAAATCGCGCATTTCTTTTTTGATGATTCTCCAGTCTTTTTATGCCTAACAATAAGCAACATACTGATTTAATTTTTCTATTTTTCCTGCGTAGTTTAAACGAGCCGCATCGAACCAAAACTGGTTAAATCCATTTTCCTTAGTTGCAGGAAATGCAAGAAAACTTTTAATTTTTAAAGATATAAAATGGTATGCTGACACGAAGTTGCCTGTCAATACTATACGGTCATTTTATTGGTTTTACAAGAAAAAAATTCTAAATAAAATGATCATTATTGTTAACTGGTTCATAAACGTTTTCATCATTATTATTTTATTCTAGATTATTATTAGAGTTGTAAGGGTCCAAAATATTTTTAAAGAAATTAAGATTTAAGGTTAACGTTTAATTGTTCCATTTATTACGAAAATGTTTGATCAATAGTATTAATATTTAAGGTTTTTTGTACTTTTAGTACTTTTCCAATCTCCATTATCACCGGATCAATTTATTGCCACAGTCATTCCTTGCTTGAAAATTGATTTACTAATGTCTTAAAACATTGACTAGAATTAGTGTGCATGCAAACATGTTCAACATATGCTCAGGGCAAGGGGGGTGTTTTGTTTACAAACATATTCACCGATTCTCTGTTGTCAAGATTACACAAATTTTCAGAAGAGCAAATGTTCAGCTATATATTTACATATAATAATATTAATTCAATTTATTAGTATAGGAATAAAAATAGATAATATATCTTATTCTAAGCGCAAATATAACATCTTCAAAACAAACAAAATATTAAGATTCTTATTCTTTAGAATCCAACAAAATTTGCAAGCAAAAGCTTATGTCATCTTGTCAAACGGCTTTGTGTTTACATTCGGAATTTGTGTAGCTTTGTGTTTTTTCTTTAGTTTTTGGTTGAAAAAGGATCAAGTCTTATTTGAGTATTTTTGTGAACTGTTACGATGGTAAAAACTTGTACAGTTTGTGCCGCACCATGGGAAAAAGCCAATTCATCCGAACTTTTCACAAGTAAATACCGACACTGTCATAAGATTATATCAAAAGAGAACTGTCATC
Source organism: Anthonomus grandis grandis (assembly GCF_022605725.1). NCBI lineage: Eukaryota > Metazoa > Arthropoda > Insecta > Coleoptera > Curculionidae > Anthonomus > Anthonomus grandis. The sequence continues at coordinate 12,459,941 of NC_065548.1, read as the reverse complement.
ATAAACATAGTAAGAATAGTAGTAGAATCATAGTAAGTTATATGAAATCTATAATAATGTTTTAAATAAAAAATGCTTATTATATTAAATATATTAAATTTTTTATTTATTTATTTTAATTAAATAGGTACCTTTACTTTAATGGATGACTTTAAAAACATATAAAGAGTACATAAACGGTATATTATTTATAAATTAAAGCTTAATCTATTATTAATAAATGTTTGTCATTTTTTATCATGTAAATATTTTTTGTCGACGCCACTGCTAAAGATTCCTTGTGTCGGTGGAATTAACTATACGAGTGAGCGACGTTGCGATGCTGTTGCCTTTTTCTCTTATATACTTTATCTGCATTTAACTTTGAATATTGACTTTTTTATAGAGCATCTCATCATTGTTTATTTAAAAAAATGCTTCGTATGTTATTAAAGAGGAACACTAGTGTTGTTTTTTTCCTTTCAAAATAAGTAACACAGTTTTATGATATTATATACTGCTTTTTGCGATTTCTACATAAGCATTTGGCATTATTGCATCAGAAATATTGCAAGCAAATAAACTGCCCATAGTTCCAATGCTAATTCTAGCCTTTCAATGTTCTAAGACTAACCTTCAAATCTAAAATGTTTCTATAATTGGGCTCACCTTATACTTGAACTATACCTTTAGCATTTTTTGTTAAAACTTGCAAAAATGTATCTTAAAATATAACGAGCTTGTGGATTCTATATCCCTTTGACAAGTTTCCTTCTCCATTTATCTGTACCTCTTTGTTGACCCAATCGAATTTTCTTAAACATATCCTCTAATGCAAGTGTAAACAATATTGTTAAGATTCATTCGCCCAAGTTGCTTTATCACATGTATTTTTAATTAGAGTTGTGTATCAGTAGTCTACTCTATACCTATATATGCTCATTTAAATTTGCAGTCCAGATAACATCTTTTTTGTCATATATCATAACATTTATTCTGGATAGAGGAGACACTGCAGTTAATTCGAATATTATACATTTATATCAATTCTAGTTTCAGTACTCTGTACTTCTTTCGAATATTCTTTATTTACAAATCTACATTTCCTAGATTGAGTCTAGACTTCACTCTATTATTATTTACTTTAATCAGTTTAAAGTTTCTAGTACGATCAGGTGGTTTAGCATTAAGCATTCGTTCGTATTGTGATAGTTTAATTCTTTTTATCTAGGATTTTTGCATCTTGGGGACATAAGGATCCTCGAAAGCCTCTCCAAGATATATAACTAAACTTTGACTTGTTCTTATAATGTTTGCTTACTTTTTCTTGATTGAGGTTGTCTCCTTTCTTCGTTTTTTTCTAACTTGTGAAGGTTTTTAGGATGCTCGTAAGGTAAAGCATCAATAGGTATTGGAGTCAGCCTGCTTATTTCTAGTGGTGCTTAATCAACTTTTTAGGAAAAACTCTAGTATAAGCACTTATTTTACCAGGAACAATTTTGCTACTTAATGTTGTCTCTTTTCTCTTCTGTTTCATTTATGTGGGCTCTTCTGGTTTTTTTGCTCTCACAAAACCTTTAGAACTGTTTGAAGGCTCTTGAAGATTAAATCCAGCAGACTCTCATTATATCCGTTAATTTCAATATTAGAAGGAACTGCTCCGTCAGTATTAATATTTTTACTCCTTTTTCTCTTTAATTTGTTTAAATTAATAGTCTTCATCATAGTTTGGATTTAGGGGTTGGATTTAATCAGGCAAAGACAGTGAAATAATATCAGGTGAAATTGCTCTTTCAGTGTAAATCTAGTTATTCTTTCTTGTTCTCTCTCATTTGTTTCAATTAACATTCTTCCCTCTAGTTTGAATTGAGATGGTTTTTAGGCCCGAAAATGTGCGAAAAAATTTAAACTGATTTTTGTTCACTTTTTTTTCATTATAACCAATTGAGTTTCTATTACTTCTGTAATTGGTTAAAAATATTTTTTTACAGAGCTTAATCACATAATAGCATTGTTTGTCATATTTTAAACTGAGATGGCTTATTAAGTCTGGAAAAATCATTTACTTTTTCCACAACAATGCAAATTATTTATTTATTACTGCTTTAATTTAGATAAACTTTTTTTTCCAAGGAATTGCAATATTCCTGTACATTTTCTGTTCTTCAGACCACTAGGGTCTCTCTCATAAGACAAAGAGCATTTTATTCATTCATCTGTCGTATATTCCCTAGCAATATTTTTGGTCTTGAAATGCCTAGTATGAGTAAGAAATATGCAAAAATTGCCTTTCTGATGAATTTGTACAATACAAAAATTAGAGAATAATATGGATAATATTAGGCGCCATCTTTTTTCTTTTCTGTGCCTTGTACTTAAATTAATTAATTTACAGGGATATGCAATTACTAATTCCACCAACTTAATATGACGGTCAAACACCCGCTAAATTATGAACTTCCTTTGTCCCTTTGTACTCCGGGTGCACAAATGGCATAAATTTAAATTTAATAATTAGAATTACGTCTCTACCTAATAAGGCTTTGTTTTGTATTCGACATGTTTTAGAAAAACTAAAACTAGTATTTTTCACTCAATTTGTACCTTCATAATTAATTTTATGGAAAAAAATGACTGTCAACTTAATAAGTAGATGCTCGCAGCCAGACAAAAACTAATAACGAACTGGCTGCGGTGTTTCCTGTATTTATAAATAAATAAATAAATAAATAAATAATATCTTTATTTAGCAAGAAGCTACATTCAATAAAAATATAGGTGATATATAAATAAACTAAAAGTGTAAATTGGCTATAACTGTATCAGGACACTCCGGTTTGTCCATGGATGGTCTCGATAATCCAGAAACAGCATCCCGGTTCCAGAAATATCCTGTCAGAGGTAGACCATAAATTAAAACTAGACTTAACCTAAACATTATTTCCTTGCCCTACTAATTAAAAGCACAATTAATTATTGTTTGCCTTATAGTAATAAAAATAATGTCGACTCAGGTTGATCGAGTCGGTTCGGTTGCAATCAGCCGATGACACACATTTGGAACTTGGTTGACCTTGCCGACCAGACACATTGGTCCCCCCGTGTAATACTTAGAAAGGCTTCGGTAGTTCCAAGAAGCTGTAACCAGTATCCCGGTTGGCCCAAAAATACCCAGTCAACAGATAAACCAACAATGAAGATGATGATTGGAGCGGAAACAATGCATACTATAGTAAAACTTAATAAACTACATAATTAAAATAAAATAATAAAATAACAAACACAATTTTACTTATTCATAATAAATTTTCTCAAGAGCCCTCTGAATTGATTTAAAGTAATGCAATTTTTGATGTTAGCAGGCAAGTTGTTAAATAGTATTAAACCTTTGTATAGAACTGAATTATGCATTTGGGTTGTGTTACATCTGTCGACTAGTATGAAGTCTATACGATTTCTCGTATTATAGTTATGTATATCTCCAAAAACTCTTAATTTATTACAAAATTTTAATTTAAAAATAAACAAATAAACGTTATACAAAATTCTTTGATGTACAGACAACATATCTAGGAACATATCAACAACATATCTATTTAAGGGAATTTCTTTTATTGTGCAATAAAATAGGAGAGGACATTAATTTTAATTATACAGAAATACAATGTTTCCCTTACTTTATTCGGGAAATAAAAAATTTAATACATTTTCTGTCATTTTATTATACTCGTTTTTACCTTAAGCTTTTTATTTCCCAACCATTGAATTACTTAAAAAAGTGATACAAGGTCATTATGTCAAATCGATATTCCTTCTAAATTACAGGTAATTACATTAATAATTTACCCATATTCCCGTAATGCTGTTTGCTTGTTGTCATTCCTTAACACTGATTAATTTTAGTTCTATTAATGCCAGTACAATGCAGGAAGCACGATTTTGAAAATTAACATTAGATTTATGTATGACATGGGAATTCGAGTTGAATCCAGGGTGTTAACTGATTTATGTAATTTATTTTTGGAAAAATAACTACACACTTCAATTTATTTCAATAGTATGGTGTTAGTATTTTCTTGTAGTTTTACCATAATATTGTGGATGAGTTTGGTAGATTGGTAGTCGACTCTACATTCCACTTAGCTCTATGGTATCGAAGGCTTTGTGGAAGTCTACCTATGTCATTACTAAAGGTCTGTTGTATTCGATCGGCTTTTCTATAAGTGTTTTGATTTTTTGGAGGTAGTCATTCATTCCAAATCCACGACGAAAACCTGCATGTTTCACAGATTGATATAAATCTAATTTATTTAGTAGAGGTGACTTAAGAGGCTTATTGGTCAGTAGTTCTCTGGTTCTACGATATCTCCTTTTTTGTAAAGCAGTATTACAATGGAATTATGTCAATTTTTCCGGACTTGGACTACTATTGAAAAGACATATATTAAAAAGCTTTTTCTATTTATAGTACTAGATATTGGCCTCCTATTTTATTGCATCTGTAACTATTGTCTTCTCCTAGTGCTTTATTATTTTTTATGTTTTGTATTGCTAATTCTATTTCCTCTATGGTAATATGTGGAATCTGATCCTTGGTTGACAGTGCCTTCCTTCGATGTCAGGATTTTCTTCATCATGTTCAGTTTTGTAAAGGAGTTTATAGAATTCCTCTACTATATTTAATATTTCCTTTTTATTGATCATTAGTTCTCCATCATTGTTTGTCATTTTGCATATTTCGTTTCTTCCATTCGTAAGTTTTCTTTAGAGGACCTTCATGCTTTTGTTCATTTAATTTCTTTTACTTTGTACCTTCTTGTGATAATTCTTGGTATAATTTATTGTTTTGTTCCTTTGTTTTATTGGGGTATATGGGGCGCGTTAGTAAATAAATAAAACTATGATTAGAAAAAAAACTATTTATATTAATTAAAGTATCCAATTGCTCATATTTTAAAAATTAAAAGGGTTAGAGAAGTAAAAGTTGAAATGCAGGAATTTTTAAATAAATTACTGGAATCATCTGGATCGCTTTGAAAGTGAAAAAAAACTCTTATCCTTAGAATACTAAGAGGAAACACAATAAAAGAAAGACATACAATAGGTTTTAAAGATGGGATAAGATAAGGAAAAGATAAGGATTACTAAAGCGTGGAAAATTAGAGTACACGTTGTTTTCATTATTGGAGCTCTATTTCAGAATTTTTTTCCAATTTGCTTATTCCTAAAAAATAAAAGGTGTTGCAAAATTTAAAAGTTAGACCCCTATTTTAACGCTTTTTCCTTTTTAAATAAAAAGTTAAAAATTAACAAAAAAAAAACAATCTAATTTAAAAGTGTATAAAATTCCAAAATTCAATGAAATCTCATAATACTTTTTAGAACCAAAAAGGGCTTGAAGGCTGTAAATCAACCTAATAAAATAATTCATCCTTTTTTTAAATATTTTGAAACGTCGATTCCAAACTCCTATTATTGTACATTTATGCATAACTTAAATGGATACGATTAGCCTTTTGCTATTTCGGCAGTAACGAGAGACAAAACAATACTTTTTAAATGACAATTTTTTAGAAACAAAACGAGAGGTAGAAAATTATTTTTTTTTTAATTAAACAGCTTTAAACTAACAAAAAAAAAAACCTAAACCTTATAGCTAAGCCAGTATTATGAATCTTTATATAAGAAGGCACAGCTGGGATGCATATCGGGCGATGCAATTTTCAATATCAAACTTTCATACACGGCATGGGGTAAATATTTGCTTATCATGTTGAAAAGCACACAGTTTAATAGAATTTTGCGGTACAATAAAGACGTAAAAGCCACAAAGTGGATTAACCGAACTGCGTGTCAGAATTTAAAAGTTATTAAAAACCTGCAAATTGAATTAAAGGCAATAAAATGGTGAAAATCTAAAACGTGACTTAAGCACACAATAACATATTAAACCTTCACAGAAACAAAAAAATTTGTCATAAAGTTGCAAAATGCAATTGGACCGGGATTATTGGAACATAAACAACTTTAAGGGCAATTTTACAGTCTGTTTATCCTTGAAATAAGCGAGAAAATGGGGTTTGTAATTTTAGCACCAACGACCGCTTAAAAGCCAATACGTGTTGAAACATTTAGCGGTCCAATCAGACTTAACTCACGCTGATTTGCCACATGTTACACAATAATGTTTTGCGGCTGTTTTGTTTTCAGTGTTTTCCCTTTAATGCGGTTTTTTAATGGAAAAATATGTTGTAGTAAGCTCTCATTCAAAACATTGAAAAAACTTTCGTCATTTTGATGTGAAATTATAAATTATGGAGAGGACTTAAACTTTTTTCTCGTTCATCTACTATTAATTAGTGAGGTAGGTACATACGTTAATGGATGTAACAAATTCTTCCCAAAAACCGAAGAATAAGATGATTAATGGCGTAACAATTTACGTTAAATTACCGCTAAGATTGCCCGTATTAGCTGGGTAAATCCTGATGAATTTTCATCAGTTTACATGCCGGATAATTCGCCGAAAGATTAATGTTGGATCTGGGGATAAATGCATTTCAGGGCTTAAGGGCGTAAAGGAGTTAATTTATAAGAAATCCTCCAAACTTTTTAAATGAAAAATTATCATTTTGTATTTTTTTGATGAGCAACGTAATTTTTGAGAAAATAGTTAACTTTTTATAGGGATCTGGCAAATACCTCGATATATAGATAGGGATTTTTTAACCTCGTTATTGCCCAATAAATACGTATATTTTTGCCAACAAATTAAAATTAGCTAAAACTAGTCTGAAATGTCAATCCAATAAAAAAACTACTTAATAACTCAAAATTAGGATTTAATAGAAAACACCCTATCATTATAAAAACTATCAATTTATTGCTTCTAAATTAATCTTTAAGATCACTAATTAAACACCTATACAGAGCATAAACTTCAACAATGTGGCCGAAAATAAGGAGTCTACCCCGTAAACTCAGCGTTTACACAATGACCTGCAGGTCTAATATCTTAGTTTAATTTGACATTTATTATGGCTCCCCGAGGAGAATGCGCCAATTTCAAGTAGTCTTGCTAATGGCTACTCTAGGTTTATTAAAATTCATGGTTATTTAGAATGGGTATCATGCTTCCGGGTCCTAATTTACCTAAACGAATCTACCACTAAAATATTTACTCTGTTCCTAACTGCCCCTAAGTCTTTACTTTTACTAAAAGTGAAATCAAACAAAATCCTGTTGAATAAACGGGAACAATGCTAATGCGTACGTAAGTTTCCAGAAAGAAAAACTGTATATGCGTCAGAGTATAAATTATATAGAAAACTTTTAGGCGCGCTTAAGTTTTTCATCATTTTTCTTATAGATGGTTGCAAAGGGCACACTTCTTCTCGTTTCTCTTTGGTTAATGTTTCTTTACCTGCTTTCCTACTCTAAGCTGCTGACTCGAAAAGCAATTTCTTGGGATTATGGAAGTTAGGGAAAAAATACAGCAGAGTAGGGTTTCTGGCATGTTACTAACCATTAGTGGCAGTCTCATATTGTAGGAAATGTAAAAACATTGGTTGATACAAAAAAAAATGGTTTATTATAATGCATTATTTTTTAAAAATGGTACTGGATTATTGTTCAGGACCACTTAAAACATAAGTGTATCAAATTTGGTTATGATAGTATACAGGGTGTTGAAATAAATTGGAGTCAAATTTTTAAAATATCCTTCAATAAACAACAATCGATCATATTATCATACTATTTTGTTATCGGTTAATGTTTAGTATTATCATACTGTTTTGGGCTCAATTTGTTTGTTTTTTTTTATGAGTTTGTTTGTTAAATTCCAAAGATATGATTGTGTCTGGTTAAAAATTATTTTGTGGGAATTTTACCTAAGTAAGCTATGAAAGAAAATGTTCCTGACAGTTTGTCAAAGTTTTCATGCATTTAGTTCATTTTGACTGCTTGTCGAACAATTATGAGTGATTATAATTTAAACGAAAGAGTTGAAGTAGTGCGGCTAGCTGGCGATGAAGTTAGAACATTTCGTGAAGCTGCGGCGGAATTTAACAGGAGACATCCTGGTAAAAACATCCACTATTCAACAATAGCCAGAATAAACTACGGGTTTGATCAGTCTGGTTCAGTAGGCGGAGTACGTCCTCATTTACATCGTAATCGAGCAAATAATAATAACCAAATAATTCTTGAATACTTTAATGGTAATCCGCAATCTAGCATTAGAGTTGCTAGTGCCAACTTAAATATTTCCATAACTTGCATATGGAGGTGTTTAAAGAAAAATAACAAGAAGCCTTTCAAGCCTATATTCCTTTACACTTTGGAACACGGGGATGAAGAACCCAGGATGAAATATTGTTTGTGGTTAAAAGGCGAGTATTTGGCTAACCCTACATTTTTAAAAAATATTTTATACACCGATGAGGCAACATTTACTACAAACAGCATTGTGTCATCTGAAAATATTAGAATGTGGAGTAACGTAAATCCCCATTGGATGATACAATGTAAAAGGCAGTATTCGCAGAAAATTAACGTATGGTGCGGTATCTTGAACGAACCTATAATCGGGCCGTTTTTCTCTAATGAAAATCTAAATGGACTTAATTTTCTTCGATTCCTGGAATGCGATTTTAGTGACGTAATCGATGATTTGCCGTTGGCCGAAACAAGAAACTTACACATACAATTTGACGGTGCGCCTATCCACAATGCAGTGGTAGTGCGGAATTGGCTAAATCAGAATTATCCGAATCGATGGATAGGATGAAACAGTCCATTAATTCAGTGGCCAGCACGTTCCCCCGACCTTACTCCCTTAGATTATTTTCTTTGGGGAACCCTTAAAAACAAAGTGTACAAATCAAGACCGCAACTCGACGTGATCTTTGTGAGCGCATTAGACAAAAGTGTAATGAAATAAGCAGGGTACAGTTAAGAAGGGTGGTAGTAAGCAACAAAAGACGCATAGAAACATCACAACCTTCTTTATCTCTAGCCACGAACATCATCACATCGGCAACATCGCTAGTCGATCGACGTCGCCATCTTGGAAACCCCAGAACCCCATATATTAGTAGGTAATCGCAGCGGTTTCCGTGGGTGTTTCCCTCGTTTCTCTCTTAAAATTCCGGATTTTTGTGCTTAAATTTAAATAACTAACGTTAAGACTCAATTTTAATAACCTACTCTAAGTTCTAGTTATATTGTTTAATGTGGATTTTGCGTAGTTATTTAAATAATCAAACTTAAATGTCGAACAAAATTTACCGGCCGGCTAGCTAAATGACGTTTTAAAAGTGGGTTTGTTCTTATTGTGTGTTTCTTGGCTTTCTTGCTTAAAATGGTTTTGTGACTTGTGTTTTGAACTTGTGGTAGTTCATTTATTTGGTTAGTATATGGATAATAATATATTGCTTTATAGCTTAATATACATAGGGAGAAATATGGAAAATTGGTGTAGGTATTTGTCTCCCTACTTGTAAACAATATGTGGTCAGTAAGTAGTTTAAGTCAGGGTTAGGAGTTGTAGTAGCCGGTAGTAGGTAAGTTTATATAATATTTGTGTAATATTTGTACATTTTTAACATGCCAAGTCCATGCTGTGTCCCTGGATGCAAATCCAATTACAAAACTTCATTAGATGCAGGCGAGGGAGCTGAATCGGTGTTTGGTTTTCCTAAAGATGAGCAAATTAAAGGTAAATGGCTGAAAGCAATTCCTAGAGACAACTGGACTCCTACTAAGCATTCTGTTGTTTGTGATAAGCACTTTGCCCCCACTGACATCATTCGGGAGGATATTTATCTTTTGCCAAATGGCACAACAACAAAAATACCTACTAAAACTTGATTAGTTCCTTCAGCAGTTCCTCAATTTTTTCCAAATTTACCTGGATATCTTTCAAAAAAGGTTCCTCTCCCTCGAAAAAGTCCAGAAGAAAGAAATAAAGAACATGAACATCTTGAACTCAACAATCTTGAATTTGAACAATCAGATCTTATTACAAATTTTCATATGATAATAAATAATTATCTTAAAAAAATTAATATTTCAGAGTTGTGGAATGTAAAAATAGTTGATAATTTAAAAATATGTTTTTACACCTTAAATTTGACTAATACTTGTTTAAATATCGCTAATCAAGTCATAGTAGAGAGTGACATGATATGAGTGACATTATATTACAATAATTTTTTTACAACACAAGTTTACAAATCTTCACTTTGGAAAATGTACCCCGACAAAAAGAGGGTTTTAAGACTAATTTGAGGGTGCTGAAACCGAAAATGTCTATTTTTTTTAAGAACCCTTTTCGAGATTTTTGCAAAAAATAGTTATTTTCTACTACCGTGCGTAAAGTGCTCACTTTACACACGTCCCAGCTACTAATTTCTTACGCACTAGTGCGTAGTTTAAATGCGGAAAATAATTTGATATTTTTGATTTTTTTAATGTTTTCTTGTAGTAGAAAAATTTTTGTATGTTATACGTGTGTAAAATGACCTTTTTTTTAGGAATGGAAAATTTGTCGCAAGAGCTGTAGACGAAGGACACAATTCTCATAAATGAAAAAAGGGAATTTTGCACAGGTGTAACATACCAAAAGTTTTCTACTACCGAAGAAAACATCAAAAGCAATAAAAAATACCAAATTACTTTACACACTAGTGCGTAAAAAAAAAACGTCAAAAAAATTGTTTGACAAATTATAAATTAAATGTCAAATAAATGTGAAATTACTTTTTAAGACTTTTTTAGGCGCTAGTGCGTAAAAAGTGAAACTTTATAAACCCTGGGAAGTGCGTACATGGTAGTAGAGTAATAGTTATTAAGTGTGTAAAATGATCCTTTTTTTAATGAATGGGAAACTTGTCACAATTCCCATGATTAGAAAAAGGGGATTTTACACACGTGTAACATACAAATTTTTTAAGAAAACATAAAAAAAATCGAATATATCAAATTACTTTACGCACTTAAACGACTTTTTAAATAAAAGTCAATTTTTTTACGCACTAGTGAAAATTTAAAAGACTTATTTAGGCACTAGTGCGTAAAAAGTGAAACCTTACATACCCCGGGAAGTGTATAAAATGAGCACTTTACGTACGGTAGTAGAAAAACAGTTTTTTGTATCATAGTGCAGTTATTACCTGTATCCTCGAAAACAGTGCGTAATTTTTTTTTCAAGTGCGATTTTGAAAGACACACGTATTACTTTCACGGCATTATATGATTTGTTTCAATTATCGTAGTTTTCAAAAGTCGTAGTTTTTCGAAAACATAAAAAAAGTAACTTTTGACGTTTTTTTTTTCAAATTATCAAAGTTTATTGACTTTTTTCTGGGATAAAAATGTTTCAATACTAACATAAATCATGTAAGCTTAAAGACAATTCTGTCACCTACATTTTGAGACGAAGTTCGTCCAAATCGAAGCAAAATTATTAAAGTTATAACGTGTTTTGTAAAGGAAGATAATTTAATTACTTGTAGACTCTTGATGTATGCAATCCCGACCAAAGGGTGAATAATGCCAAAACTTCTCACTTTACGCCCACTGGTACGGGATTATTTAGAATCAGGTACTAACGTAACGTATAATCGAAACCGCAGTAAAAAGTTTAAACAATATTTCTCAAAACCAGAAGATTTTTGCTATTGCAATAATGTAAATAAGTCGTTTGCTGCACTTGGAGAAACTCATAATACAAACGAGTGGCATTTATTAATGGTAACAAGTACAGTGTTACGGCTGTTTTACTGCAAAATGGCAACAAGAAACCATCGAATCCCGTTGCTCGTTTTACAAATGTCAATGATTTAGAATAGAGTGATTAACTACAGTACGTATAACTGGAAGATATGCTGTGACTTAAAACTTGCCGTTTTTTGTGTCTTTGGGAGAACAGAGCAGATGAAAAATATTTCACTCTACATAATTAGCCAAAGCGTGTTGACCATCTCGTGAGAAAAAGCGTTCTCAAAAATACACTTCGTGAGAAAAAAAATCAATTTTGCCTCTTCGCATATAAATCTTGGGCTAATGACAAATTTTGTGAAAGCAATGGCAAAAAAATCGAAAAACACATCTCTTAAATAGTTGAAAACCAAGTTCCTCAAGATTGTCAACAGAAAAACTCAAAGCGGGTATATTCGTCGGTCTACAGATTAAAAATTGTTTAGGAACACAGAATTTCAAATATGTCTGGACACTCCTAAAGCTAAAGCTTGGGGAGCTTGAGCCAAAAATTTGTTCATAGATTCTTAGGAAACAACAAGAGCCGAAACAACCGTCAATTGATTCATAGAACGATAAAAAATTCAATGCTATCGGTGAGTATTGAAACATGTACATACTTCAAAATATATTAATCATATACATTTACTGAGAAATTATGCAGAAATTTACATTTCAACTTTTCGCATTTCTTTGAAATAAAACCTACTTCACAGTAATTTGAATTTTTCCTCTCCGAATTTAGATGCTGAAAGTGATGATCCTTTAACATCTTATAACAGTTGAATTTCTACGATTGAAAAACGTTGTGAGGACTTTTGGGATCAAGGATGAGCAACTATTGCTTAGATGCAACTTATTGAAGATTTCATATGCAAACATAAGAGAAAAAGTTTTATAGCAAAAGCGTATTTTGCACCTCAAATAAAATTGTATCAAAAACTGCAAAATCACATGTCATAAGGCGTCATGACTCCCACACTTCTCATTTGATTTGGACTATTTTAGCCTTAAATTTTAGATGACAAAATTGTCTTTAAGCTCACATAATTTATGTTGATATAATTTTTGTTTCAGAAAAACTCAATAAACTTTGACAATTTGGAAAAAAACGTCAAAAATTCTTTTTTTTCAACTTTCAACAGCTATTTTGCAAAAACCACGACTTTAATTGACAGAAATCATACATTGCCGTAGTATATGTGTGTTTTTGGAACTTTACGAGATTACAGGTAATAAATAATTGCACTATGGCACAAAAAATTGTTTTTTACGAAAATCTGTAAGGCGGTTTTTTAAAAACAAAAATAGTCATTTTCCGTTTTAGTTACCTCAAATTAGTACAAAAGACGCTTTTTTGTCAAAGGACATTGTTCCTGTAAACCAGTATGATATTCATTTTTCATTATTTACTTATTATTTTTAGGATTAAAAAAAAAATCGTTTCTTTTAAGGCTCTGTAGTCCATTAAAAATACGCATATTTCTTCAAAATTCCAATTAAAAGTAAATTTTAATTAAACTATTTTCACTTTCTGACCTAATTTAAACAATAAAAATCGTTAAGTTTACCACATAGGTTTGGGAACATTAATTGAAAACTTCTTCTAATTTTTCCTAAATTTTTCTTAATCATTCTACCATTTAAACTTATATCGTCCTTTTATTCACAGTTTTCAGATAAATTTTTCCCTTTTCAGGAATTCAAAGCAAATCCAACTCCCTTTGTTTGCTAAATATATGAACGGGGAAAATGTAATTTAAGGATACATTATTGGAAATATATTGAATAAAATATATGAAATCGTAATTAAAGTATACAATAAAGTAGCCCATTTACCACTCTAGCTTAAAATTCAAATTTATGTTAATCTTGTCCTGCCTAAAGTTGTACACGGGGCACTGGTTAATTAATCACTAACTTTAACCTTGCCATTAGTTAAGCATTTCATTCCATTCCAGTCAAACCTTGGCATAGTTTTGGTCACCTGGATTATTACAAGTAATTTGCAATATTCGAACGGATTAAGTAGAGAATAGAGTGATGACAAGCAACGGTTTTATTAGGAAACCTATTGTATTGACATTTATTTTACTAGGGCAACATTTAATAAAACTTTTGGAACAAGTTGATTTAATCCAGAAATGAACCATCTTTAGTTTAACTTACTTCCACCCTAATTAAATTCAGAACCCTATTACAGAATGTTCCTGTAGAGAAGCTTTTATTTAGCTAATAATCAGTTAATAGTGAAACTTTGACAATTTATATAGTAAAATTGCAACAATTTAGCTTGCCCTGCTATATCATGGAAATTCGTTGATTTTGTTAAAAAGAGACACGAAAATTGGTTATTGCACCTTATTTATTTTTTTAAAGTATTCTTTAACTATTGTATACAGTGTCGCAAAGTCAAAACACAAAAAATTTGTTTATATTTCTTATATGTTTATAAAAAATGCAAATTAAGTTGATGATGGTTAAGCCAATTAAGACAGTTGAGAAATGAAAAGTCGATTGTAAAATAACGACAAAAAAACATAACTAATACATAACTAAAGACTCGAAAACACTCAATTTTTTTAAAATTGCGTACAATTGTCGAATGCCATTTGAGAAGTCCAAATACTGAAATTAAACAGATATTGTTCCGAGTGACATTTAAGGTCTAATTTAAAATTAATTATCAATTTCAAATTAAAGAAATATTTTTCATTCACACTAAATTTTATATTTAGTAATTGGAAAATTACATTTTCTTCTTGAATACCAGAATTTCTGGCCCGTTCCTTATTATTTCCTGTCTTTATTTTTATTTATCCTCCTTTCTTTTAATTTTATTGAATTTCAGCTTCAATTTATTGCTAACCAAAAAAGGAATGCAATTTCCACATTTCATTTATAATCTGTCTACCACAGGCTCCTTTAATCTCCACATTACCCTTTCAAACTACCCATTAAATTATTATTAACATATTTTACTTTGGCTCAAAGCTGACTTCGATATAACCAATATCCTCCAGATATTAAAGCATTTCTGATAGAATGGTTTTGAGCCTTAACTGTTACGTACTGAAATCTATCTTATTGCATCATATTACTGCACCAGCTATTAGCTGAGTAATCGATATTAAACCTGGAAACGTGTTACGTTAAAGGATACATCCAAACTTGTCAAATAAAGTGCTCGATTTTAAAAATATACATTTATAAATATACATTTCTCACATTATAAGATGATTTTAGTGCAAGGGCAGAAAAAGAGAAAATCCTTTAGATTAGTGTTTTTTTTTGTAGATTTGCTACAAAAAACTCGTCCTCTATAAGTTATTTAGACAGTAAGTCATTAGAAACAAGCAAATACTAAATTTACGTATTTTCATTAGTAAACTTTCCTAAAGTATACAATAGCATCTGAAATATATTTCTTATGTCGTTTCAAAATACTACGGCAACCTTTTAATATTGTTAGAGGAACAAAACATTTTAGATTAAAGTCATTACAGTTATAATTAGTAACTCGCGGCAATTAAGGGTGGCATAATGGATGTTTGGTGTATATGACAATTCAATTTTAGGTTGACGGGGGATCGGGAGAATTGCAATTTAAAAGGTTTTTGTTATCTTTTTTTTGGCGGGAAAGATTTATGCGTGTGATTATAGTAAGTTTTTTGTTTTTTTTTTTTATGAAAAGATCATTAAAAAAATATTCTAATTTGGGCTTAGAATTTAAAAAAGTTAATTTATAGAATAAGTACTAGAATAACTAATTATGTGAAATTTAACTTCGTGATTCAATATAAAATTGGACAAATCACGTTTAGAATAGAATATGCAAGCTTTAATTTCTCTATTGCCGCTTATAAATATTATCTTAAATTAAAAGCTAATTAATACTAAAAAACAATTAATTTACAATATTTTAAAGGTTTTATTTGATTATTTTTGCTTTAAATTTCTATTATTTTCGAGATTTTTTTACTTAGCCAATCCCTAAAACCTCATTTTTTGTCAAAAAGTTACAGAAAAATGCTTTATATTTCAAATTAAAAAATATATAAGCACCCTTTTAAAACATTTTAAGGTAATTTTTGGATTAAGTAGTAATTTCTGTTTTTTATTATTTTTTAAAATAATATCAGCTTTTTTTTATATGTTTAAGTTTTTTATTCATTTTTAATTATAAAAAAAAATGATATAGGTATATATCTATAATTTAGAATAAAATATCTCAATGTAAAATTCACGTTTTTTAATGATCTTTATAAATTAAGTTAAACTTTTAACATTTTAAACGATATTACTTTTGAAGTTGAAGAAGTAGTCCATACTTGCAGTGGAGTTAATAAGTCAAAGGGTAACTAAAATTGTTTCTGTCATCCTCCACTAAATTTATTTAAAAATCATCTATCCTACATGTTTCAGACATATAAGATGTCCATCTTCAGGGATATACAATGAGGGTTTTCGTCACAACATATAACCAGCTATCGTGCTACTGGCAAGGTCAAAAGTTAAAATCTCAACAATAAATAAAAGGGCATATTAAGATGCATGAGAAGGGACTAAGCAGGGTCTATACAAACATTAAAATCACATAATTACAAAACTAGGATAATTGTTATGTCAACAAGAACTAAGAACTATATGTTGTGATAAAAACCCAACAACAATTTTAGTTACCCTTTGATAATACTTTTACGTAATGTACACAAATTGTAAAATCGCCTACAAGAATAGTACCTACGAGCCAGACGCTTATTGATTATGTAGGAACTAACGATACAAATTTACCTCTTGAAGTTCATTTAACACCGAAAATCAGTAACCATTCCATTATCTTGATTAATGTTGATCATCAAAATATAACTACTCCGAATATAACTACGTACCGAATATGACTCCGAATATAACTACTTTGAAAATATATATATATATATATAGTTTTAAACGATTATTAAGAGTACATATTTTAAAATTGTATTATTAGGCCCACGTTTTGTTTTTTTTATATTTAATTTTTGTCGTTTTAACCTCTTTGTATTTTATATGTAGCAATTTGCTAAAATAAAGATTATTATTATTCAAATAAAAAAATTATATATAATAAAATACTTTTCATTTGTTTAATATTAAAATAGATCAAAATTCATATTTCTAAATAAAACTTTTTTTTGATGATTTTCTTAAGCTTCATTCGAATTTCTAACTTTTTTTTTGTTTTAATTTCCATTACAAATTCTTTTAAAATAAAATCATATAATATTTTTATAAACATTTTTGCTTTTAAAAATTGAATTAAATTTATATTTTAAAATTTAATTAATTTATTTGTTTTCTAAGTGTCCTTAGTTATGTTTTTAATAATCAAATTTTCTTCTTTTATAAGATAATATTTTTATTTAAAAAGCCAAATTCTTAATATTTTAAAAAATACACTAATAAAAATTCGTAAATAGCATTCATAATATGACGTCAGAGTTAAATACTTTTTCACTACTACTATTAATGATCGTTTTATTATAAATTGTTTTAAAATATAATTTTATAACATATTTGATTTAAGTCTTGTGTTTTAAAAAGTAAAACAAATAAACTGCAAAAATAAAAACAAATAAATTGTCAACATTTTACTGATTTTTTTAAATTAAATTTTCTTAAAATATTATGTTTAAAAAATGTTTATATTTAGAATAAAAATATGTTATAATAAAACTAATTTTTTTAATAACTTTCTTTAATTCCTATTTATTTTTTCAGTATTCGTATTCATTATTATTATTGTTTAACTTTTTACTTAAAAATCATAAATAGTTTTAAATTTAGAATAAGAAAAAATAAAATGTATTTTATTTAAATATAAATATCTAGTTTAATTGACGTTTATTAATAATTTTAAAAAATTTTATTCAGTATCATATCAAAATCACATACCTTGATTTTTACTTAAATATTTGCCTTTAATAATTGTCATAATTATATTTTATTATTTAATTAATGTATTTTTTTAACGTTTTTCTTATTTTTTTTTATTTTTAAGAATACAAAAAGTTCGAAATAAATTAAGCAACAAAATATTCATAATTAGCATTAAATTACGTAAAAGTGAAATTTGTCTTCGTAATGATTTGATTTATTCTTAATAAACTTTCCTTTTATTTTTCTAGATTCTGATGTTTATTATAAAATAAAAACTATAACATATTTTAATAAAATCTTCCATTTTTAAAATTAAATTTTCTTGAAATAATATTTAAAAAAAAATGAATATCCGAATATGAAAAAAATTAATATGAAAAACTCAGTTTATTTAAAAATTTTCTTCTATTTCATCTTTCGTTCTATTTAAATATTTTAATTCTTTTCGAATATTTCATTTTAAAAATCTAAAAAATTCCCATTAGGCGAATTAATTAAATAGTAACCTAAATCCTTTAAGAACACAAAAATAAAAAAAATATTTAAAAATAACATACAAAAACAAATCCAGAAATCAAAATATAAATAATTCATTAAATTTGCATTTTGATTTTCCAGTTCATCAGGACACAAACCCTAAAGCCAGCACTGTAAAATATTAATCCCACGATTAAACAACCCACTAAACGCATATTTAATATTTAAACCGCCCATATGGCAAAGTGCAAATGCTGCATTTAATAAAGTTGAAATAAATTATTATGCAACATTAAAGAGAACTAATTAAATATAGTGTTTTACGTGTATTTATTTAGTAGGACATTTTCATAGAGTCGAAATTGAAATTTATTTATTTTCGTATTTTATCTGAACTGCTGCGCTGGCCTCATATGGTCGATATGGTAAATTAGTTGAACTAATTGTTATGAATGCAAAAGGGCTTTTGTGTCAATATCAACCCAAAAAAAATATATAAATTTATTTTGGAAGTTAATTGTTAGTATAATGTGAACCTATGAACTTTTTTTTATTGACTTGATATATTGGCAATTTTAATTAAAACTTTAATTTAAAACATTTAAGAGTCCTAATTTATTTAAATTGTCTTACCAACATAAGCTCTGATATCATAGCTCGTTCCAATAGGAGCTCCATTATACTCCTTAGCAGGAACTAGTTGTACGCTAGGTGGCGCCAACGGGGTGATTTCCATTGTGAATGGATAGGCATTTGCTCCCAGCCTTTTTAATAGGGCCTCCTGAAATAATAACAGTTTTGCAATTAAAAAAATGGTTGCGATTCATTGAACAATTAAAAAAGGAATCGCTCTAGCGTAACTGAAAAATATCATTTAGGTCGGAAGTGTTTAAAATTCGAAAAAACTATGCATAGTGCCGCTTTTCAATGATTGCCGATATTATTTATATGCTCTGAACTGTTTTGTTTTTAATGAGTTTCCGAGGGTGTGTATAAAAATTTGTTTTCCATTGTATGTGAATGTTTTCATGTTTTTTTTTTAATGCTACATTTCAGTTTGAATGGGTTAGTTAGAATGTTTTTAATAATAACAATTAATATTCTTTATTTGCCAAAAGAAGTAAGTACAGGGTGTCCCAAATTCGAGGGTGACCATTGGAATCTCGGAAACAGTGAGAGTTTCAGGGTCGATTAAATGGAGGCAAAGTTGCGCAATTTGGAGCTTAATAAAATGACGTTTAAAAAATTGTAAAAACTCCGGAGACTTCCCGAGATTAGGCAATTAAAAATAGTTTTTAAAAATGAGAAAATTTAATATGGCGCCCATAAGAAAAAATAAAGTTGATAATGATCGAAAAAAAAAACGAAACGTCGGATTATTTTTTCTTTGCGTCATGTTGTAATACATAAAAAGTGGCAATGAAAAACTGTTTTTTATTTTCCGATATCTCTTTAAATAAAGTCGGTATTTTACAATTTTTTAAACGTCATTTTATTAAGCTCCAAATTGCGCAACTTTGCCTCCATTTAATCGACCCTGTAACTCTTACGGTTTCCGAGA
Organism: Anthonomus grandis grandis; assembly: GCF_022605725.1. Classification (NCBI taxonomy): domain Eukaryota; kingdom Metazoa; phylum Arthropoda; class Insecta; order Coleoptera; family Curculionidae; genus Anthonomus; species Anthonomus grandis. The sequence continues at coordinate 12,440,242 of NC_065548.1, read as the reverse complement.
TTCCAATGGTCACCCTCGAATTTGGGACACCCTGTACATAAGAAAAAAGATACAAAATATTTGAGCAAATAAAAGATCAATAGATTCAGATTTCCGCACAACGGCAGAAGTTCATTTGCTTTGCAATATTACAGGAAAATTATCATTTATATAATTCTTTCTTATGCCTGGAAATATGAATATCTCTTCTTCGTAAATTAAGGTCATACACGTCAGTGCACGCGATTTTTTTGTATAAATATGACGGAGAACGTTGTTTGAACATTTTAAATTAAAAAAACTAAGTAGGGTTTTTTGATTTTGCATATCAACTACGTCAATTCATTTTAAGCTTAAAAGAAACGCAATCTCGTCGACAAATGTCAAAAACAAGATGAATGGAAGTTTTTGTAGTGTAGCCTTGTTATAATCTAAGCATTAGGTCTACTCACTGTTGCCAGGTCTGGTGAAATTTCACAAGATCTGGTGATTGGTGAAAAACTTTTTGTAAAATGGCAATTTCTGGTGATTTTAAAAATTTCATCAACTTTGAAAATTTTCAACCATTTTTCAGTTACTAGATCTCCAATAATTACTACATTCCCGAACTAATACCACATTTTGCGGCTTCGTGTATTGTACCGTTATCGTGTATCATGTATATTTGACCGTTACTACTGTCTGCGGAATTGTTGTAAGGTGCCAGCCATGTAGGCGTGTGCGTTAACTGAACTGATACACTGCGATTGGTTGACCTGGTTTTATTCCGGTAATTCCCCTAAACTATTGTGGGATCTGAGATTTACGCACGATTTATATACCACAGAATTTTTCGTGCGCATGTTTTGTTTTTCGTCATTTCATTTTTATCCTATTAACATAAGATATACAGATCGTGTTATCGTGAGCTACGTATTACCCAAAATAATGGCAACACCGCTTGGTTGCGGCTTGCTTACTATACTTCGATTGTGCATTTTAAAATGATTGCCAATTTTATTAAAATATTTAATATCATGAAACGGTTTTTGAAACCTGTCGAAAAGCAAATAGATTCAAACACAGCCTGGCACTAGTTCCTCATCAAATAATATGTCAGCATGTGCGTCTCCGCCGGTTCCATCTACTTCCGCATTGGACTCATCTGATTCTAATTTATCAGACACCAATGATGCAGAAGAGACTCTACAGAAAATGAAAATGCTATGCTCACAAATATAATTCAACTTGGGAGCAACATAATGATTTTAAGCTTTGGATTCAGAAAAGTACTCCAGGTAACACTTATTTTAAATGTAAAGTTTGTAACAAGGATTTTATTGGCGGCATTGGGGGGGTAAAAAAACACAACGCCTTAAAAAAAACAAAAACTTCAAACAAACCTTCTTAGTTTAAAAAACCAGTTCGATTTGCCTAAGAACTTGTTTTTTCAAACTAGTAAAAGAATTGTTAAAACAAAATGAAATAATAATAGCGGGCTTTATTACAGAACACAATATTCCTATCAATGTAGCGGATCATTTATCTGAGTTGGTCAAAAGTAAGTATATGTAATTCTGGAATGAACTCTTCCCAAGTATCAAGACTATCATGTAGCAGAACCAAGTGTACTGCAATAATTAATAATGTAATAGATAAAGTAAGCTTTGAAACTTTAGTAGACACACTGAAAAAAGAAAAATTCTCGTTGCTTGTTGATGAATCTACTGATAATTTCGCGGTAAGAAACTTAGCAATGGTGGTACGCTTTAATAGTAAAGATTTGACAATTAAAGATGAATTTTTTGTGTTAATTCCCGTGACCGATACAAGTGCCGAAGGTTTATATAATACTATTATATATTTTTTTAATAATTACGAAATACCGTACAAAACAAATATGGTTGGTATGGCAAACAGACGGTGCTAATACCATGATGGGGCGAAAAAATTCTCTGAAAACTCATTTATCTAAAGACATTTACCATTTATTCATTATGAACTGTATTTGCCATTCATTAGCACTATGGTCTATGTGCTTCTTATGCGTGTGAGAAGTTACCCAATGCATTAGAAAGTTTGATAGAAATACTTACTCTTATTTTCAGCATAGTTTTAAAAGAATTTAAAGAATTTCAAACCTTTCCAAACATAAAGCCCCATAAACTTTTACATCCAGCACAGACGAAATAGTTGTCCTTAAATGCAGCAATATTGGGAGTTCTTGAGCAATATGAAGCATTAAAGCTTTACTTTAAAAGTGAGGTATTTGAGGCATCATCCCTTGGTGCTACAGAAATTAATGATATGCTAAACGATCCCACCACTAAATTATATTTACAGTTCTTAGAATATGTTTTGCCAATTTTTAATGATTTAATCTTGGAGTTTCAATTAGAAAATCCTAAAATGTATTATTTATACTCAAAAATCAGTGCTGCCTATAAAATGTTACTGAGCTATTATATAAGACCCGAATATTAAAATAAAAATAAAAAACACTAATATAATACAAATCCAATATCGTAATCCTGCATACTATCTCCCTCTCGAAAAAGTGTAAATGGGACCTAAAATAATAGTAGCATTTGAGCAAAATATAGTAACGGAGAAACAAAAAAAATCTTTCAGATTAAAGTATTTATAGAGTTTTTCATAGGAGCAGCCCAGCAGTTATTTACAAGGTTTCCTTTTTAACACCAGGGAAATAGAAATGTTAAAAAAAATTATTGCGCTTCTTACAACCATCAAATATTTCTACTATTGAGAGCATAGGTAATGTAGCAAAAGAATTTCCACACGTAGTCTCTGATTTAAATACATTAGATCGGAAGTATAGGCTTTTAAAAAATTTTGATCTAGATTTTATCATGGATTCCACAGATTTCTGGAAAACAGTGTGTCTAATAAAGAGAGGAGATGTTTTGATGTCTCAGATGTTTTCCGAATTGGTCAAGTTTGTTAAATCATTGCTTATTTTACCCCATAGCAGTGCTTTGATGTATCGAATAAATCACTGAATGTTATCACTAGACAAAAATTAAATGTATAAATAAAATAAATTAATTTAGTTAGTTCTGTAAACTTAAGTAGATATTTTTTTCGTAATCAGAAATCTTTATGTAAACTATATTTTGGTTATATTTAGCTTATTTCTTCGGACATTACTTTCCAGAAATATTCTTCACATTGGAAAATAAAATTTTATTTTGTTAAAAAATATCGGACTTTGTTTATAATTCCTTGCGTAAACAAAAATAGTTCAAAATCACACAATAACATCAGGAAAAATTATTCAATTTGGATCTTAGGTTATGTGCTAATAAAATTAAAATTTTACTGCCTTCGCCACCTAGTATCAAAAAATTTATTGTGAATTGCGTTCCATCAAACAATTTAATTACTAAGTTGTACACAGATATTAGTGCATGCATTTTCTTTGTTTAAATCTAGTAATATAGCTTTAAAAATAAAGTTTTAAAATTTCTGGTGACTTTTTTTTTTAAATCTGGTGATTTTTAATTTTTTTTCTGGTGAATTTTTTATATTTTTGACCTGGCACCACTAGGTCTACTACACATACTACATCGCAATAGGTACACTGCGACACATGAAGTTCTCTTTCTATTATAAGGCCCAAACTTTTACTTTTAGTGTTTTTCTAGGAGACATTAATTTTGATATTCTCAAATCAACAAATCCCTTTGGGAATAGATATTTATCAGTATTGTCCTCCTTAGGATTTGAACCTTGTATTAAATCTTTTACAAGAGTAACATCAGATACTCAAACCTGTATAGACCATATTCTTATTAAAAACAAGTTAAGGAGTAACAATCTTAAGTATAATGGTATTGTACTGGAAACTTATTTCACATACCAGTTTCCCCTTTATCTGGACATATGGCTTGATATAGATGAAAACCAACAAACACCAACACATCAAAACTATATCTCGTATAATGATGATTAATTTCTTTAAAATAAATTAAACCTGGTTTAATAAGTTAAACCTGGGAACATGTAGCAGTAGCTCAGGAGTTGGCTTATAATAAGTTTTTTAAAACTTTTACTATATTACATGAAAACTGTAAGACAACAAAAACTTGTTATCATAATTCAAAAAAATCATACATCAAAAAAATTAAACCTTGGAATATATATGGTATTATATGTTTAATCAAATCAAATCAAAAGTAATTTATTTGCCATAAAGAGTCAATACATCCCTAGAAACAAAATAAAGATAATATATTTAATATTTTAAATTACATCTTCTCCCGGCAAAAAGGTCTGTCCCACGATTTTCAACAACCGATACTCTTTAGCGACTGACAAAAGAAGCCCAGAGTGGGACAAACCCGTCAACTTAAAGTTAATTAATAAGGAAACTAATAAAAAAAATCATCAAACTTAATAAATTATTACAGAAAGAATAACAACAGTGAGAGTGTGTGCTAAGAATCAATATAAGTATAATACGTTTTTTTTATAATATAATTTAGTCAAACATAGAGACAAATAAAAAAAAAACAAACAAAAATAAAAATAACCAAAATTTCAGACAAAACAATTTATCAAGCTAAACTTTAAAAACGAGATATTGGACAACATGAACAATACTAAACAAATCTATAAAGTAATAAAAGATGCCGCAAATGAAAAAACGACTAAGACTAACGCTGAAATGACTTATGAACATGATGTAATAATTGCAGAAAAACCTAACCAATTACTGTAACAAGTACTTTGCAAATGTGGGGTAAAAAATAGCAACTCAAATTCCTAACAGCGCATTTAATGTGGGTAACTCCTACAATATACCAAACTATATGTCACTCACACCAGTCATATCAAATGAGCTTATTAATCAGTACATTGCACTATAATAAAACCACTAATTCATATAATAAATTTCATCTTTACCACAGAAATAGTGCCTACAGCTTTAAAATGCGCTGTTATAACTCTCATATATAAAAAAGGAACAAGATCAGACATTTCCAACTACAGACCCATTAGTGTTATTACAATTTTGACAAAAATGCCTTAAAATCAGACTATAAATATTTATTAAATTACTGAATAAAAATCAATATGGTTTTATAGAGGGCAGAAGTACTAACGATGCATTATTTAAATTGGTTGACCAAATAAAAATGTATCGCTGCTTTTTTCGATTTAGCCAAGGCATTTGACACTGTGCCTCACACCCAGCTACTTGAGACTCTTGAGAAGTTTGGTGTCAGGGGTGTAGTGTTAAATATTTTTGAAAGTTATTTATATCAGAGATCTCAAATTGTTAAAATAGATAATTCTGATAGTGATCCTTTGAATGTCTTAATGGGTATACCACATTATTGTTTATTTGCTATATAAATTCATTACTAAATCTAGATATTAATGGCATGTCAATTTCCTTTGCAGATGATACAGTACTGTATTTTACTGGTTCATCATGGGATTCTTTAAGAGACAAAATTGTTATTGGTCTAAGTAACAATTTATGTAGCTTTTTCTCTTACTAAATCAAATAGACCTTTATACAACTCAATTATTCTTCAACAGGTAAATACAGTGAAAGCTCCCATAAGCGGACACTCACGGTTCCGTAACTTTTGTCCGCTTATGGGAGGTGTCCGTTTAAAAGAGAGTATGTGAGTATAGAGAATAAATAACGAGGTATATAATCATGAGGAAAATGAAACAGAAACTCGCCACATTTTTAAAGTATGTATTTATGCTATATATCTATATGTATGTATACGCATACAAAAACATAAATGCTTCAATACATGGTACGAGAATTAAAAAAAAAAACATTATTCTTTAGCTTTTTGAAAAAAGTTTAAAATGTTTGTCTGACGAAATTTCACCATATTTTGCTGAAGGAGACAACTTTCGTAATAACTTTTTAAATTTTTTAAATGCAGTGAAATCATCTTTAGCAAATTTTTTCAATTTTGAAATATGATGTAGAGCTTCCCCATATGAATTTATAGTTTTTGAACCTCTTAGTGGGTCCACCAGTTCCACTTCTTCTTCTGAGTCGTTTGGACTACCATATTCAAGTTGGCCTGGGCTTTTTACATCCAAATTCGAAAAGTTGTTAATGGCATTTTCTTCTGTTGTTATGTTATTGTCTAAGGCCAGGAAATCATCTACTTTCTGGGGGTCTGCTACTCCTAAATGTTTGGCATGTCGCAGTAACTGAGCAAGTGCCACTAAGGGCAGATCGTCTTTAGCATCGCAATAATTTTGCTCAGCAAATTCTGAGCTACATCCACTTTTTTTGAATCCAGCTTTGCCAAAACAGTTCTTAAGTGTAGAGGAATTTACCTTATCCCATGCTTTTTTTATAAAATACAAAGCTTCTAACACATTAATAGACTTTGTAAGCTCAGATAAGTGAATCTTTGTTAAAATATCTTTTAAAATCAATTGCCGATAATAAAATTTAAAGTTCTGTATAATACCTTAATCCAAGGGCTAACAAACTGAAGTTGTGTTTGGCGGTAAAAATATAATTTTCACATTTTTCATTTTCAGATCACGAGGATGAGAGCATGCATTGTCTAAAAATAAAAGAACTTGCCTTTTTTGGATTCCCATTTTCCGGTCGAATTCCAGTAACCACTCAGACATGATTTCTCGGGTCATCCATGCCTTTTTCTTGGATTTCCAAGTCGCTGGTAGATCCTTAATAGCAACGTTTTTTAAAGCACGGGGACGAGCCGCTTTCCCGATCACAATCAAATCGCATTTTTCACCGGCCATATTTGCACAGAATAAAATGGTTAGTCTATCTTTAGACAACTTTCCACCCACACATGTTTCTCCTTTAAGGGACAGAGTTTTGTCGGGCAATGCGCGAAAAAAAAGTCCACTTTCATCTGCTCTGTACACGTCTTCTGGTTTGTAGCCAAACAACATGGACGGAAGTTTCTCCAAAAATTGTGACACATCAACTTGATTTACTGCAGGAACCAGATATGCATTTGAAACTCACACTATGTCTCTTGCGCCACTTTTGCAGCCACTCGTCGGACGCACTGAAATTATTATAGCCCAAAGTAATGCCGATTTCTTTAGCTTTCATTTTCACTAACGGCCCTGAGATTGGAATGTTCTGACTTCTAGCTTTCACAAACCACTCAAAACATGTTTTGTCTATAGCAAAACCTTTTTCCTTTTTTAAAAAATCCTTCTTTTGATTTATATTAGTTCCTGATTGCCATTTACTCCTGATATCTTCCTTATTTTTGGCAATTTCAGCTGCTTGCGTTTTCCCAATATTAAACCTCTTTGCCAAATGACGAACTGAAACACTTTCTCTGTCTACTACGTTAACAATTTCCATCTTTTCCTTTAACGAGAGCATCCTTTTTTTTGGTGCCATTTTACAGTTACAATAATAAAATATCTCAATCAACTAAGAATTTGCCCGAACTGAAGATAAATCACAAGATTACATACTGGCTAGCCAACGAAATGCGTAAATGGGGAATCACCAATTAGCGGAACTAAAAATCGTCCGGGTATTAGAGTTTCGCGTCCGCTTATGGGAGATTTTTTGATCACATACAGAAAAATCTAGTGTCTGCGTCCGTTTATAAGAGCGTTTGCTTATCGGAATGCATTTAACATTGAAAATGATATGCTGAAATTCGGTTCCAGGAACTTCTGTCCGGTTAAAAGAGATGTCCGCTTATAGGAGCTGTCCGCAAGGAGAGCTTTCACTGTACAACAATATATGAGGTGTGACATACTAAATACTTGGGCATAACTATAGATCAATATCTTAAATGGTCAGAACATATTCATGATGTAACAAACAAATTAAGAGGCCTAGTTCACCAATTTTACCAGATAATAAACATACTACCTCATGAAATTATAACTGTGATATACAAATCATTAGTGGAATCAATATTAAGATACGGTATCATAGCCTGGGGAGGACTTTACAATAATGCTCTCAGTTAGTCAAATGTAATTATACAGAAAAGACCGTCTATATCGAACAAATCAACTATACAATGAAAGCATTTAAAATGTTAGAGGTCTATACTTTTTAAGCAAGTATGTTTATTTTTTAGGAATAAAAATAAACAGCATGTATCAGAAATAATTATAATAATATGTTGATTGTCCCTTTTAGAAGGTTTGATGCTAACCAGAGATTTACATCTGTAGTTGCACCAAAAATATAATTTGCTACCTAATAGTATAAGAGAACTAAAAAATTATTATCAATATATTAAATAGGTCAAAATATTCATTTCAAAAAACATGAATAATCTGTTAAAATTTTTGTAATTTTTAACTAAATTATTACGATATTTTTGTTGCTTTCTATCGTTTCATTCCCAATTTATTTCTTCAAACCCCGGCATCAATTATCTTAACTAACAAATATCGCTTGGTGTAATATGAGAAATATATTAAATTTTCCACTGCTTCTTCTTTCCATTCTCTGTGTTCTAACCCTCATTAAAAATTGTAACAGGAACTGCCCCAAATGGAAAAAAAATTAGCGGTTTAAGGGCTTATTTGCAAACTTTTCCATTGAGTTTCCCCAAATTGCCTTTATAAAACCGACACCGTCCAAAAGCGAGAAGAAAAAAAAAACAGCTCAACGTTTTCAGTGTATTCTTTCCTAATCCCATTTCGATCCGCAGTGGAAAAGGTAAATTTGATTATGTTGTCGCCCGGAGTTGAAAATCTCCGTTTCCTATTTTGCGGCTTACTCGGGAAATAGTTGGATTTAACAACCTCCATTCTCAGTCACGGTGTGTCAGTTTTAGGCGTAAGATACGATAATTGTACGGAGGTTCCTAGTTCTTGAGGCTTTATCCGGTTTTCTTGTTTGTTATTTGCTTTGACGCTGTTTATACATGAAGACTCTAAATTTTGTGTTGATTTTGTTTTTAAAATTTATTCAGAAGGGAATTTTTCGTGTGGTACAGCATCAAAGGGATTTTTCTGGAATAAAATTTAAAAAATGAATACTTAAATTCGTTCATTGGTTTTCACCCGCAATTCTCTTTACATCATCTCTTTTGAGGCCTGCCTACGTTTCTTTTTGTTTGTCTTGGTAGGCGTCTTGTTAGTCTTAATGTCTTTCTTTGCCACTTGCCATTTAAATTTAGCTATTCTTTTAACTATATCTGTCACTTTCTTTCTTTTTTTTATTTGCTATTTTTTCTGTTAGACTGATGCCCAACATAGCTCTTTCTATGGCTCTCTGACAAGCTCTTTTTTCAGCAATTCTTTCTGTGATAGCCATGGCATCCATTCGTTAAGTTGTCACTCGTCAGACACATCTATCATACGCCTTTCTCTTCAAGTTTATTCGTATATATATTTATTTTTTAATATATATATCCCATCTTCCCAAATGCAGCCCACTTCTTTTAATTTGTGCTGTCTGATTTTCCTTTCCTATTTTGATCTTATGTCCCAGTTATACAGGGATTTTGATGATCGATGGTACGTTAGTCGTATATGGAAAACGGAACGTAGCATTTTTCTGAAATTATATAGAAAAATAGCAACACCTTTAATTTTTTAAATGTAACACTCTATATATTTTTAGATATTTTAATTTCCTGTACTTTGACTCTTTTTTCATCATACTTTGCTATACCCATCTCTAACGGTTTTCAAGAAAAAAAAAATTTGCGTGCTTCTTGTTAAATACCAAGGGATAACTAATTGTTTATTTTTCAGCTATTTAAGTTCCTATAAAGCTCAAACTTTCAACATCAATTTAAGAGACCATCTTGATTAACTTCCCATAGGCGGATTTAATCAACATTATACAGGGTCTTCGAAAATTTAATTAAAATTTTTCATTTACTAAAATGGGGAAAAGTCATTTTTTTTAAACGGAACACCCTATATTTTATTTTATTTTCTAATTTATTATAATAATTAAAAGTATGGATAAAAATTGTTGAAATGACACTGAAATAGGTGTTCAGTTAAATTGCTTCAAGAATATGTATAGAAAATTTTGAAATTTTATTGTCACTGGTTTCTGTGTTATAGGAATTTCATATAATTTTTGAAAAAAAAAATTGGCCTCCCCGAAATTATTTTTCCTGAAAACTGTGAAAATTTAAAAAAAAAAAACGCTGAAACAATTACCTAGTAAAATTGCTCAAGGAATATATGTAAAAATTTTTAGTATTTTGTTGCCACTGGTTTTTGGATTATAGGCATTTTGGAAATTAAAAAAAAATCGATCCTTACAAAAAAATTTTTTTTTCAAAACTCTATGCATTTTTTGAAAAATGCTTAAATGGTCACTTAATTAAATTATCGGTTTTTTCATAAATATTTTTTTTCTCACAACCTGTTCATTTTTTGCGAAACGCTTAAATAAATCTCTAGTAGAATTATTCCAGAAATGTGTGTAAAGAGTTTCAGAATTTTTACTGGTTTTTGAGTTATAGGTATTTGTTGAGCTTTTTGGAAAAACATCGACTTTTTCAAAAAAAAAAAATTCAAAAATCTGTACACTTTTTTTAAAAGCATTTAGATAGGTGTCCAGTCAAATTATTTCGGGAATATGCATAGAAATTGTCAAAATTTTATTTTTACTGTTTTTTGAAATATAGGCATTTTGTGAAATTTTTGAAAAAAAATCGGTCTCGATTTATTAAATGTTTGTTTTTTTTTAAATTCTGTGAGTTTCTTGGAAAACACTGAACTAGGTATCGTGGTACGTGTAAAAATTTTTCAAAATATTATTTCTATTGATTTTTGCGATATGGGATTTTTTTTTTCAAAATTCTGTACATTTTTGAGACAATACTGAAAGAGATGTGCAGTAAAATGGTGTTTGGAATATGTATGAAAATGTTCAGAATTTTATGGTGGATGGTTTTTGAGTTATGGGAATTTTGTCAAATTTAAAAAAAAACGATTTTTTTGGTTTTGAGAATTTTTTTTTAAATACTGAAATATGTGCCCAATTAAATAATTCCAGGATTCGGTGTAGAAATTTAATTTTTATTGTTTTTTGAGATATGGGCACTTAAATTTATAAAAAAAAATCTTTCTAAAAAAATTCTCATAATTTTGTTGATTGTTTGAAAACACTGAAATACGTGTGTAGTCAAATGATTTCAGGAATTTGTATAGAACTTGGTTAAATTTAATTTTTACTGGTTTTTGAGTTATAAACATAAATTTTTAAAATAAAAAATCGATTTCTTCAAAAAATATTTTTTTTCGAAAAATTCTCTTTTAAAAATTAAATTAAAAATTCTCTCCATAAAATTTTTTACAAAATAGGAAATAGCTGAAATAGGTGTCTAATCAAATTACCCTTGAAATATGTGCAGAAATTTTCAGAACTTCATTTCTATACGGGGATATGAGTGGGACTTTTGTGAAATTTTGAACCGCCCCAACAATTTTTTTTTAAACATTATACATTTTTTTTTGAAAAACCGTAAAATAAACACTGCTATTTACCATACCACTATCACATAAGTAATTTACAGAATAAAAATGTAAAAAAATCCTGTATATTGGTGATTGAATCGGGCGAATCAAGATATTTTCTTAAAGTTATTTTTAAAATTTGAGAAAAAAAGAGAACCTTTAGTTATCCCTTGGCTTTTAACAAAAAACACGGATTTTTTTTTCTCGAAAACCGCTTAAGAAAGGTATAGAGAAGTATTATTAAAAAAGACTCAAAATGAAGCAGGGAATCAAAATATCTAAAAATATATAGAGTGTTCTATTTTAAAGGTGTTGCCATTTTTCTATATAAGTGGCAACTCTGCAGTGTTTACGGCTTACATACCATCGGTTGTCAATCACCCTGTATATACTCGCTGACTTTTTTGTTGTCAATAAACACTTAAATTGCATCAATACTCATTACTTTTGTTTTTCATTGTAGTTCATTTTCAGACTTGACACGATACATAGCTGTGGCAACACAGTTTGAAGCTCGTAATAACAACAATATCATCAGTAAACGGTAATTTAACTCCCGTCGATATTAACTCTAAAATGTTGCCATGGTAGTTTTTTAAAGATGTCCTCCAAGGCCAAGGTAAATAATTTGGAAGAGAGAGATACAGGTAATTTTTTTCTATCCCAAAAAGCGAAAAAACACTTTTTTGGATACTTTGACGCCATCTACTTTTTGTAGTTTTCATCGCAGCAAGTGGACTCAATGAGAAGAGTTGTAGAAAATAATGTTCCCGACATTTTGTGTGCTTACAATTTTTTCCAAAAACTTACCATTCCTGAGACAAGTGAAATTCAAAAAACTTTTGAGTTTTTTCAGAACCCGGGTCACCAATTTCAAGTTAAAAAAAGTGCACAAAAAAAAGTGTGTAGGTAATTTTTCGTCACAAATTTGACAGATTTACTGTACTAATGTTAAACATGCAATCGTTTCTTTTTAGACGCAAGCTAGTCATGCCGACCTGGTTCTCTAAATATTTTTTTTTGGTTTGCAGCATGGATAATAAATAAACAATTCAGTCGAAGAGCCATATTTTCAATGTCAAAAATTTCACATATATCCTCCAGAATTTAGCTCCAGTTGGCAAAAAGCCCGGAGTTTTTCTAGACACGTCTACTCGCACACTACTACGACCTTGGCCCAAAATTTAATCGTTTTTCGTGCTCACAACTTCGAGTCGGGCTCTGATTTACGGTCGGAATAAAGAGAGTTTTAATGGATATTAGAGCTCCGCGTTTTATAGACATCGTTTGATGAAACCGACATTTTACACGTGCTGTAAACATTTTTTAGGAATTTATTCCTTAGGCCTGAGAAGGGTTTTTATGAGGCTTTTAGTCAGTTGGGCTTTACATAATTGAGGTCTAGGAAATATGTATATTACTACACTATAAAGAATAATGTTCCATCACCATATAAAAAACTAAAGCTTATGGTAATGAAAATCGTATTTATAAGGGAAAATAATGTAGATCTCTTAAGAAGTCTTCCATCCTAAACTAAGGACCTGGAAATAATCCGTTTCTCCCTTCTCAAGTAAAATCCTTTATCGGCTGTATAATTTTTTGGGTTCTCATGAATATTTATACATTTCATTAATTGTAAATTTTTTTCGTCACAATTAAATACAATTAAAAGCCCCCTTTTAATCCTCATTTAAGTAACTAAAAAATAATGAGACTTCAAACCCGAAGATCACATGATTTACATTTTAGTCGAAATTAGGAAAATTAGATTTTAATTGGGGTCGTCCAACAAATCAACGGACGGCAAAAAGGGGTCCGGGGCAATTCCAGATTATATTTCATGCAAAGGGATTTAATGCTCGGGATATTAGGACTTTTCTGCCTACTTTTGTTTAGAAGTTTTATAAGGGTTTGTTGTTTGAACTGTTATTTTATGAAATTGATAATTTAAATATTAATATTTCGGAAAACAAGAAGAAGACACTATAAACACTTAATTTTAACTAGAAAAAGAACAAGAAAAACAAACTAGAAGACGACAATAAGAAGCAACTAAACTCTCACTTGATTCTAAGTTAATGAAAAGAATAACAAGAAGAAGTTAATAAGTAAAAATGAAGAGATATCAAGCTCTAGAGCTTTTTTATCTTGATCTTCGGGAAGTGGTCACAGTTACGTCTAGTTCTCCCATTTAATTTATTTACGGTACTTTATAGTGTTTTCGATTTGTTACGTCCGTGAAAGTTAAACAGTAATTGGTTAGCCGTTTGGTTTCTTCGATATTTTATGGTGCCTTTCATTTGTTCTCTCATCTCCTATTTGTTCTCAAAACCTTATAACAGTTAATGAAGACCATTACAGGGATATTACAGTAGGATTTTGCAAACTTTTGGTTGCAACCAAGTTTGAAGAAAGTACTATACCTGGATCTATAAGAGAAAATTATTATCTTTAATCATCTATATTTAGTGAGATACACAATCACAATATTTGCAACAACCCTGGAATCCCCATAGTGTTTTCCATTTGTCTATGCGTAAAAGACTCTACCAACCATTATTTGATGTTGAAAAGCTATGTCAATTTATAGTGTTTTTTACTTGTTGACAGCTTACCTATCTATTATTGTTTCTAACAAGTAAATATTTCTTTATTTTGTATATTTTTCAAAGGCTTTACTCTTCTATTTGTTACTTGTCAATTTCTTTAAAACTGATGTTAATATCTAATAAATAAATGAGTGTCCAATATTAAAGGATCACATTTTAACGTGTTTTTAGTTTATTTCACTTGTGCACATTCATCGAGCAGTTCTTGAGGATCTTTGATTATTTTTTCGGCTTATTACAGAAGTTCAATTTTTTGTTATCCATTACGTCTACAATTAAAGAACATCGTTCTGTGTCCATGCCATTTTCTTCTGAAAAAAACGTACAACGTACAAACAAAACAACGTACTTTTTAAGAATATTTTGGATACACATTTGCAACAACCGTGGCATCTCCACATTAATTTTTCTGTTTTCCATTTGTTCTATTCCCACTTCCATTCTGTTTCCAGTTGATGATAAACAACTATGATAATTTATGTTTTTTTTTTAATTTTTTTTACTTAGGTCAGATCATCGATGCATGTCTGGCGATACATATTCAATTTAAGAAAGATCCTTTTTTTAAAGTCTCCACAAAACATGCTTCAATAACTTAGAAGACTGCGTCTTACAATAGCTTTATAAAAGCATACTTGGTGAATTCGTGTCTCGGATCAATCTAATTAATAATGTTTAAATGTGAGCTATAATCTTCATTATCTTGTCTTAGAATAAAAAGGTCTTTCTGAATCATAAAACAGTAACCTGCAGTCCGTGAAGGGAACATATCACCATTGTTAGATGTTCCGAGTATTCAGAGAATATTGCTAAAATGTTTCTTTAGAAATGTTTATAGAATGATATTCACTAGGAAAGTGAACAAATTGTGTTTAGGGAATTTAGCATTCCTTTAGAGGATACTTGCTGGTATCTAAAATTTAAATTATATATCCTTGTTGCAACATTAGATGATTTCAGTCTCCTCTCCTTAATATAAATAAAGAAGTGTGGTCTAGATTCTTGGGAGTTTTTAGTAAATTTGTTATTTAATTAAAGTTCTAATAAAATATTTTTGGAATATTTAAATTGTTGACACAAATCAATTCTCCCATGATCACACAGATTTCAGAATTAATTAATTCTACGTAAAAATGCAAATATATAAAATGTATAATATTTCTTACTTGCGTTATTTGATTTTGTTTGTGAAAAGTGACGTTTGCAGTGTATAAAGAAATCCTATTATATTTATCATTGAAATAGTTATATAAATTATTAAATTTCTCTTCTGGTCGATAATATACCTGCTTGGTATCATTCACTTAAGGTAAGTGGAAGTCCAGGCATACGCTGATGATCTGGTTTTCCTAATCACTCAATTTCCTAAATGAACTTCTTCAACAGAATCATATTCAATATATTTTATGGCATTTTCCACATGTGACACAGGTACCAATTTACCCATTTCTTAGTGCCTTTAACAAGTAAATATTTTATTTCTCTAAAGGTGTTACTCTCCTATTGATTACTTGTTAATGTCTTCAAAAATGTTACCAGTATCTAAGGAATAAAGGAGTATTCAATACCAGAGGATCATATTTTAAGGTGTTTCCAATTTGTTTCATTTGTCCACATTTATTGACATGTGCTTGCGGATACATTTTTAATAAATTTGATGGTGTTTTCGACTTATTACACAGGTGACGATTTACCTATCTATTAGTATTTTTAACAGGTAAGTATTTCTTTTCTTTCCTTTTGGTTACTAGTTAATTTGTTCAAAAATATTGCTAATATGTAATGAACTAATGGGTATCCAACTCCAAATGATCACATTTTAAAGTGTTTTCAATTTATTTTACTTATGCTTATTCATTGACAAGTTCATCATCATAGGTTTACATTTTATAGCGTTTTCAATTTGGTTCACTAGGGAAAATGCATCGACCAGCACTTGGGGATTTTTGATGATATTTTCAACTTGTTACAGAAATGTATTTCAATTTGTTTTGTATACAAAATTTTTAATTTCCTATTCCAGATAATTAATTTTTGTTTTAATTTCAGGTGGTTGAAAAACATTTTCTTATTCCAGGCAGTTGTTTTTTTGTTCCATGAAGTTGAAAATTATTTATTCACTTATTCCAGGCTGTTGAATTTTTTATTCTATTATTTACTTATTGCATGCAGTTAAATGTTGTTTTGCTATTCCTAACAGTTAAAATTAATTTTTTTATTCAAAAAAGTTTAGGGTTATGTCAAGCAATTGAAATTGATTTCTTTATACCACGCAGTTGATTTTTTTTATTCGATGAAGTTTATACTATCTTCTGCCTCAATCAGTAGCAAGTAGTTAAAGTTATAAACAATAAATTAGACTTCTGATAACTGATATTTGCTTTATTTCTGTTGACAATTATTTATTGCCTTATTCCAAATAATTAATTTTTGTTTTAATTTCAGGCAGTTAAAAAGTATTTTTCTTATTCCAAACAGTTGTTTTTTTATTCCAAAAAGCGAGCCAAAAAGTTATTTTTTTTAATCTATTTCAAGCTGTTAATTTATATATTCCAAGCAGTATTTTTTAATTCGAAGAAATTTTTGAAAATTATTTGCTTATATTCTAAGCAGTTGTATTTTTTTTATTACAACTGCACTTTGTGTTTGTTCCAGGCAATTGAAATTAAGAAGTTGAACATTTTTATTTGTCTATTACAGGCTAATTTTTTTTAAATATTCCAGGCAGTCGTTTTTTATTCCGAGAAGTTGAAAATTTCTTTTTTTAGTCCAGGCAATTGAAATTCATTTTCTTATTGCAAGGAGTCGTTTTTTTTCTTCTAAAAAGTTGAAAATTACTTTTTTTTATCCTAGGCACTTGTTTCTTTATTCCAAAAACTTGAAATTTTTTATTTATTCCAGGCTGTTAAAGCTTTGTTTTAGTTTTAAAAAATTCCTATTATTCTTAAAGATACTTATTTTTTTAATAATTTCACTATAGAAAACCACGAGTCAAGATCTGACAAGTAAGCAACAGTGAAAGTAACGGTTAAATTACACGTGTTTCGTCCAACTGGTGGACACCATCAAATAAATAAATATATGTTAAATTTATATAATTTCTTATTTACAAACCTCATTAAAACCTCAATACGAAAAGATGGTATTAAAATATAAAAATATATTCAATGAAACGTTTACACGGGTGGGACATTATCAAAACAGACCTGATACAGAGAGGTAACTTTTTTAATTATAAATTCAAAAATTATTTTCCCTATTTCAGACACAGTTGAAAACTGTTTACTGGGCATTAGAATTTAAACAACATGACCATTTTACCCACGGAGACAAGTATAAGACACCTGGTCAAAAGTCAATTATTTCAGCCTACATGGGTAATCAAAGTCCAAGATGACACGTGTTTCATCCAGGAATAGTCATAAACTTTCTTATCCATTAACGTTTACGATTAAAGAATTACATCCTGTATACTTGCCATTTTCTTCTGATATATTTCAAGCAGTAGACAGCTCAATCCTATGAGGTCACATTTTATGGTATTTTGATTTGTTACATGGGTGTCAGTTTCTTAGACTAGTTAGTATATTAAATGTCATAGTGCCAATGGGTCGTCTTTTTCCATACGTCTTATTGACATTACCTTGTAGCGACGTTGTAAGTAGATGTCGATTGGTTGGTTTGTACATTCGGTTCTCTAGCTCTATAACTATTTCATTTAAGTAATTCATTTAATATATTAAACCTGAATGCTTGAACACTTTAATTTAATGAATCCAACCAATCAGGTTTTAATAGTTTTCCCAAATATCAGAGACGGTATAATGAAATCGCATACTACACAAATATTCATTAAGCTTCCTTCAGATTTTACTCCCTCACCCTTTCATCAAATTATTCCACTTCCTAAACTCATCTTATCCTATCATATTAAATTCGGATTACTCAACCCTGACACAATTATCCTCTCACCTGGAATGTAATATCGTCATCCCGCATATATAAATCGTTTAGTGACATTGTTACGGGTGTGGATGCAGTTCGGGAACCGTCTGAGAAATATGCAATTCTTTTTTGATGCTTGAATCCTAAATATTCGGGTCAAGGTTTTTAGTTTTAAGAAGGAAGAAGATTGAAAAATTACATGTAGTTTGAATATTTTAAGGAAACTTCACAGTTTTATGATCGCCGCTACTTTTCGTATTTACATTTATATTGTAGGCTTATCCTTTATAATAGTGCTCTTGCTGCTAACTCGGTTTTTAATATCCTAACCTAACTCTTTTGTGGAATATTTTTTTTGTACGTAAAAAATAGAGCTGAACCAAAAAAATATATGACAAATTTTATTGTTATTCTCTATTTTAGAGCTATAAATACATGGATAAATTAATCTAGTCTTATTTCATTTTAAAATATGATTTTTTTCAAGTTTGAAATAATTTTTGAGCCATAAAATATTATTCAAATTTGTTGTCTGATTCGGAAATAATCTTCTTATAAGTCGAGCAGCGCAGAATCCAATTTACTCTATTTAACTCAATAAAGTGTAATTTAAGTTTAAAATTGGCAAATTATGTTATTTTAGACGAATTCGATGAAATTCTAATGGATAATCTTATCAATTAAAGAAGACCGTAAGTTAATTAGTCTTAGAATAATCCTATAAAATCTACAAAAAAGTGCCTTATAAATATTTAGTAATTGAGTCTAATGTTATAAAGTTATGCATAAAGTCTATAAGTGGCCACAGAATGTTTAGCTTTAGTCCTACCTAGAATATGCATTTTTGGTTTCATTTTAGAAATTTTTAACAATAGACACTAGAGAATTTTGCTGGCATATAGATTTTTAATTTTTTTCACCTTTTTGCTCTCAAATCTCAAAATCGGGTTTTTAAAATTGTTTGTAGGTAAAATTAAATTTAAAAAAAAAAATAAAATCCAGAAAAAAATTGACAATTTTTGTGCCATTCAGACAGTTGCTGGTTTTAAAAGTTAAAAAACTTTTGAAAAATACCAGGCTAAAAAACCAAAAATATTTAAAATTAATCTTTTGGTATTAATACACCTATAAAATACTTTTAGTTTCAAATTCAAAAAGAGCCTTGTAAACATTTTTAAAAAAAATCGAGAAATATCTTGTTAAATCCCTTTTTTCGAAAATTATATTTTTGAAATTTCCCCTACTGTATAGAAAATAACTTTTTACCTAAAGTTAATCTTTATTATTTTACATAAGTTTAATGCGATTTTCAATAAAAACATATTGAGTTATAAAGAAAAAATTCGGGAATTTTTGATCAACAAATTAAATGCCTCAGTGCCCTTATTAATTAATGACCTTTTTTAATATTTACTATTAAAAATCTAAAACAATTTTTATATTGTGTATTTTTTAAATCTTTAAATAAGGCTTTTTCTGGAAATTAAGACCTTTTAAATTACTTCTCTGTACTTAATACATACGCAAAAAACAATCGAGTTTGAATAAAATTAAACAATTGCAAGTAATTCAAATTTGAAATTTCATAAAAAAAACTAAATTAACAACTAGAGTACATAAGGCAAACAACTCAATTAATTATTAATCATATTTAAATATATAAAAATAAAACATTATATTTAAAATGAATAACATCGTGATTTTTGGCCTGTATTGGTACCAAGTTTAATAGTCCCTTTTTGAAAGCTTTAACGGAGTCAATTTCAGTTGGTATTGATTTACATGAGTTTAAGTCGAGTTTTTAATTTAATTAATTTTTATTTTGAAATTAGATGGAGAGTTCCCCGTTTAAATTGGGCGGTAGTTCGAAAGGGCCCAATAAATGATTATCGATTATACCACACCATACATTAATTTTGAATTCATGTTGGAAATGACGTTCGTGTACTGAATGTGGATTTTGTAATGCCCATGTGTGTTTATTTCTAAAATTGAAAATGCCTCTACGTGTAAACGTTGCTTCATCAGTAAATAGTATCTTATTCAGAAACATGGGTTCGGCATTTATTTGGGCACGGCAAAAACGGGCAAATTCTATCCTGGGCGCAAAATCATTTTCTAATAAATTTTTCACAGGAGTGAAATGATACGGATAAAGACCCTCTTCGTGAAATATTTTACAAATGGATGACTTGCCTACTCCAGTTGCCGCAGCAGCATGTCTTGCACTTATTTCCGGATTTTCAGCCACGCGGACCAGAATTTCTTCTTCTTGTTCTGGAGGTATAACCTTGGGGGTACCCGGGCGCCCTGCGAAATTCCGTTTAGGACGAAATGTACCTGTTTCTCCTAATTGATCGTAAAGATTTTTGAAGATCTTGAAATCAGGTTTTCTTCGATTTGGATAGAGTTCTGATTATCGTCTATAGGCTTCGCGTCCATTAAAATTTGCCTGCGCATATACACACAACATATCCCTCATTTCGACATTTGAAAAAAGATTGTGCCTCGGCATTGTTTCTCAACTTACGAAAAATTTAAAAATTCAACAAAACAGTAAACTGGATGCAAAATCACAGAAAACACTAATTAAATATTTTCTGACAACTGTAAACTAATCAACAAACAACAACAACATGGCGGTTTTCTAACAACTGCGTCTCTAAAGTTCATTTGCTTTCTCATACCTTACTTCTAAAGCGAATTATTTCCCGATTATATTAATTATTCAGCCGGGGTCGAGCGCATGTTGCACTAAATAATTTAAATACAAATATCTCCAAAACGGTAACTCTGAGCGACTTCAACTTAGTATGCCTTTTTTACGTAAAAAATATGAAGTATACTATTTTCAATAAAAACTTAAATACAGTTAAGCACAAAAAAGTTATGACCTTATGAAAGAGAAAAAGATGTCGCAGATAGCGCCCCCTACATTGTACACTCAATTTGTTAAAAAAATGAATTTCTCGACCTAAAAAACCCCTAACTACAAATTTTTGTGAAAAAAAGTTAACTTTTGTTAAAGTTATTGGGGAAAAACAAAAAAAAAGTTTTAAGTTTAACACCCTGTATCTCAGTTAATATCAACTTTTGGATATAGGTAAATATAGTTAAATCGTAATATTTTTACATCAGGAGTCTGTGGTTTTTCCATGTACCATTAATTAGCGGACACCCTGTATACAATATTTTTCTTTGAAAATACAGTGCCGGCCAAAAGTAGAGAAACTTTTAATTTATTTTCTAATTTAATAATCTATTCAAAATTTTTGTGACACCATGTATTTAAAAATGTTTATCTTAGCCTAAGCCATAAATTCATACCAAAACAGTTTGAATATTTATCACAGGAATGTAAATAGTAAACAATGTTTTTTTTTACTTGAGGACATAAATAGAGAAACTTTTTGTATTATAGCTATTTATGTATTAAGGGCATTGTAAGGGCGATAATACCCGGAAGGTTTTAATAGTAGGTTTCCGCCTGATGGGTAATATTATATATATACCAAATATTCAATCAACGGTCTAACAATGCCCGTGGTGCATACAATGCTTTATGTTTTACATAAAAATTGATTTTATGAACAAAAATAATTTTAATATTAATTAAAAAATAGAGTCTACTTGTACAGGTAGATATACGTACATACCTACCTACAGAAATTTATCAAGTCACTTGCAGTGATTATTTAAGTTTGACTTTGATGTTTCTGTCATTTAGCATTTTTTGTTTAAATATTTGCTTAATAAGATAAGAAATTCCACAAAATATAAGAGAAAAGGCCATAAAAGCGACCGAAAATCTTTTGCCAGTTAAATCAAGGCAACAGTATGATCGGGAGTATGGCATATTTGGTATTTGGAAAGATGACAACGCTATTGTTCAAATAACCGAAACCGTTCTAATGGCATATTTTCAGGAACTGGTAAGTTATTGATTTTATTTTAATAGGTACATAATATGTTTAACAAATTTTAATATTTTTAATCGGAAAAATACAGTCCGAACTCTCTCTGGACCAAGTATCCTACCCTAAGGTCTACGTTAATGGTCTATAAAAATATAGACATCTCGCAATACCATCGTCTCATATCTTTTTTAAAAGTTAAGTCGAAAGGATATGTCCCGAAGAAGTCTAAAGTTTTGGAAGGAGAACAAATAATAAAATTTATTAAGAAGGCTCCTGATGATATCTACTTGGTACACAAAGTCATATTGATAATAGGTGTTTTTGGAGGTTTAAGACGAGATGAGTTGGTCAAAATGACCATTGATGATATTGAAGATAGAGGAATGGTCTTGGTTATAAAAGTACCAGAAACTAAAACTTCAACTTCAAAAAGTTTTACTATCATTGAAGAAGATTCAGGCGCTTTAAATTTAATAAAAAAGTACGCAGCATTAAGACCAGCTGGAATAAAGGAGCGAAGATTCTTTCTTACCTATAGAAAGAGTCGCTGTACAGTACAACCTGTTGGAAAAAATACCATAGGAAGCGTCCCAACATTGATCGCAAAATTTTTAAAACTGGATAATTCAGAAGCTTATATCGGCCACTGTTTGCGTCGCACATCGTCAACTTTATTTGTTGAGGCAGGTCCTTCGTTTGAAATGCTAAAACAACATGGGAAATGGAAAAGCTCTTCAGTAGCTGAAGGATATATAGAAGAAAGTATTTCATCTAAAAATAAAGTAGCCAAAATGTTTGCCAATTCAGTTAATTCCGTATCGACTATTGAAAATTCTTTAATGGACAATTTACAAACTACACAAAATACCGTTAGTGATGCCACCTCTACCATCACAAAAAACACCGACCATTCTATAGTGGGATCAGCTACATTTTCCGGGACATTTCAAATATGTAATTTTTATTTTGGAAATAAAGTTTAATTTTTAGTATTTAAAGAAACATTATTTTTTGTATAAAATGGATGTTTATTCTTAAGATGTTTATAGATAAGCAATAAAATTTCCGGGCATTATCATAATGCCCGCTTATAATGCCCTAGGTGTGATAGCAGGTATTATTACTACCATAACATATTCCGTTTCTAAGGTATTATAAATCAATAATAGATAGGTAAAACATAAAATATTTTAAATTAAATAGGTCTCGTTTGAAGCAGTTCGTTTTCGATTGTGAAGAAGCCTATTTAGTATTAAAATGCCTCGAGGTATAAATTTATCTGAACAAATAAAAAAACTTATAATTGAGAAGCACAATGCGGGAGTGAAACAAGTAACAATCGCTAGAGAACTTGATCTGCATAAAAGTGTCATTTGTAAACAAATCAAATTGTGGCAAACTAGAGGCACTACTGCCAGCATCTCTAAGCCAGGTAGACCCAAAAAAACAACATCTGCAACTGGCAAGCTAATTAGACGATGTTCTATAAGAAATCCATTTTTCTCCGCCGAAGATATAAAAAAGGCATATCCCAGCATTTCCCTTTCAGTTCGATCTATTCGAAGACGTTTATGTGACGCCAACTTAAAAATTACCCAATTAAACATTAACCTGATTTTGCTTTGTTATCCTGCTATAATTAAACCACTCACTCATATTATAAACGTATGTTTAGAACAAAACTGCTTTCCCGATCAATGGAAAGAAGCCAATGTTATTCCTTTGCCCAAAATAAAAAATCCTGTTGAATTTAATGATGTTCGCTCAATATCTGTACTTCCTATACTATCAAAAATATTTAAAAAAATTATGGAGTATCAAATAGTTCAATATTTAAATGTAAATAATTTAATTCCTAAATACCAGTCTCGGTTTCGTAAGGGGTATAGTTGTGCAACCGCTTTATCTAAAGTGACTGATGATATTTTTAAGGAACTTGATAAAAATAAAGCTACGGTATTGGTTCTCTTAGATTTTTCTAAAGCCTTTGGCATGGTAAATCACAGAATATTACTGGCTATATTAGAATATATGGGTTTTGCTGAGTCTGCGTTGGCATTGGTGTCTTCTTTCTTGTTTAATCGAAAACAAAGAGTAGTGCTTAATAACAATAAATCAAATGCACTGGATGTTACTTCTGGGGTGCCCCAAGGTAGCATTCTTGGTCCTTTGTTTTATACTCTTTATACTTCACAAATTACTAAAAAAATTTTGCACTGTAAGCACCATTGCTATGCAGATGACACCCAGCTATTTTATTCATTTTATCACACTAATGTTGTCCAAGCGAATCAATATATAAATGAGGATTTAAATACCTTAAATATAGAAACTCAAAAATTACTTCTAAAGATTAACCCCACTCAATTAGCAGCTATTCTTTTTTGTAGTGAAAATCATCGAACTAATATTTTAAATAATTTAAATATACACCTTAATAACAATATAATAAGTTTTAAAAACTCTGCAAAAAATCTTGGACTAGTAATGGACTATAAACTTAGATTCAAAGAACATGTTACCCTTAAACTAAAAAATTGATATTCTGCCTTAAAAACAATATATCGTCAAAGACATTTTTTAAGCTCAAGTATCAAAAAACTGCTCTGTGATGCTTTAGTACTATCACCGTTAAATTTTTGCGACACATTTTTGGACCATGTCTCGATAACTCCGACTCAGGTAGAATTCAAAAACTTTAAAACTCTTGCTTAAGACTTATATTTGGTATAAGAAGACGACAACATATTTCTTATAAATTAAAAGAAGCAGGTTGGCTAAATATGCACAATAGACGAATATTAGATATTTTATGTTTTTCTTACAAAATTCTTAAATCAAAAACTCCGCCTTACTTACTTGAAAAGCTTACCTATCGTACTGGTGTGCATAATCTTAATATAAGACGTAAAAATCTTTTAACAATTCCTTGCCATAGCAAAGAACTCTTTAAGCGATCCTTTTCTTATGTCGTACCCAATTTGATTAATAAGTTCAAAGTAATTAATTTTACTGTCACTGAAAAAACTTTTAAATTAAAAACCAAGCTTCTTCTTTTAAATCAAACTTAATTTTTCTTGAATGCCTTTCTTTATTAAAATACTGCGCACATGCTAACTAACTGAATGCAACGTAAAATATTCTATTAACATTTATTATTCAAAAATTAACTGTTTAAAAAAAAAGAAGAAAAAAGGAAGAAAGGAAAAGAGAAAAAAAAATTTTTTTTCATTCCGTTTCATCCATTTTCCCCCTACTGCTTTTTCCTATCATAAGTATATGCCTACCTATTTGTTTTTTTTTAGTTTGTCTATAAGAATTTTTTCTCTCACTTCCTCTATTATAAGCCTTAACAGAATCCAGGAAGTTGTTTCCTTCATTTCTGGAAGTCTGAATGCATGGCTTATTAGTTGCCTTACTTGTGTTAACTAAATTCTTTATATAACCTATTGTTTTTAATATGCTCTCTTTGTTTAATATTCTAATATTCAATTCCATGTATATAATTAAATTACCTTCTGTAATTATGTCTTATTATTATTATTATTATTATTATTATTATTATTATTATTATTATTATTATTATTATTATTATTATTATTAAAAGCCAGGAGACCGGTAAAAAAACTTTTCATTTCAACGAAAAATAGACAAATTCGTTTAAGATTCGCAAAAGAACACTTATATTGGACCTATAATCAATGGAAAAACGTTTTATGGTCAGATGAAAGTAAGTTCAATGTATTTGGGTCAGGTGGTATGAGATGGGTTAGACGTCCCGAGAATCAAAAATTCAACCCAAAGTACACTATTCCCACAATCAAACATGGAGGCGGTAAGTGTTGGTGTGGGGATGTTTTTCCGGGCATGGCGTTGGTCCACTGGTGAGAGTAGATGAGATCATGGATAGCCAATATTATCTAAACATCTTAAGGAATAGTATGCTTCCCTACGCCGAGGATAATTTGCCGTTAATTTGGAAATTCCAGCATGATAAGGACCCCAAGCACACTTCTAAAATTGTTAAAAATTTCCTAACCTCTCAACAAATTCAAGTTCTGAAGTGGCCAGCTCAAAGTCCAGATTTAAATGCCATCGAGAACTTGTGGGAGCACCTAGCACAATCCAAATAAGTTCCGAAATAAAGACGAATTATTCCAAGTCCTAAAAGAAGCATGGAGTGAAATTTCCGGAGATATTATACACAATCTTCTTGAACTTATGCCAAGATGGTGTAGTGAAGTTGTGAAGAATAACGGTTATGCCACAAAGTATTAGTGTGCTTTTATCCACATTTTGTATTATAACATAATTATGTCATAACAATAAAAAGTTTCTCCATTTTTGTCCTTAGAGAAAATACATTTTGTTTGCATATTTTGTAATAAATTATTTGTTTTCAATTTTTTTTTAATTATTTTCGTCACTACTAGATATAACCATAAACATTATTTACAATTACTTCGAATTAGTTTTAATAAGAAAAAAATAAAAATATTAAAAGTTTCTCCACTTTTGGCCGGCACTGTAAGTAAAATCCTTTTAGGTTTGAATCCAAAAGGGGAATTCATTGTAAATATTTAAAAAAAATTAAAATAAATGACGTTTTTTAATAATTATATGTTTAAAATTTCTCCCACTGTATTGAAAATAAAATAATTTTTCTGACTCTTTGTTATTCCACATTGTGATTGAAGCATTTTTTCACTTTATATTTTTTTTAAATATAGGGTTAATTTTTAATAAAAAATATTAATTTTCATAAAAGAATATGTGTTTTTCCCTATTGCCATTTGCATTTTCTATTACCCTCTAGAATTAATAACAAAAATCCATTTTGGTACATTTTTTTAATTTTTTGAATAAAATGACTTATGGACTAATGTTTCTTTTTTTTCTGGCATTTCTATAAGAAATTAAGACTTTTTTAGTCACTTCACTTTGTCTAATACATGTAAAAAAGTTTCCATTTTAGTCAAAAATCAAACAATTGCAACTAATTTCTTGAATGAAAGTCAAATTTTAAATTTCATTATAAAAGTAAATCAAGTCGAAACGAGTCTACTCATAACTGTGTTATCATTTATCATTTTTAAATATAAAATATTACGAAAAAAACCATTATATTTAAAATCAAATAAATCGTGAATTTTTGCCCGTTTTAGTATATAGGTTTATTAATCTCTTTTTAAAAAGTTCAACGGAGTCCTTTTCAGTTGGAATTACTTGATTTTCGGTAAAGCCAGGAAATAAACTTTTTTTAGATTCCAAGATTCGTTAGGGAGAGAAAGTAATTTAAGCTCACAATTCTAAATTAATTTTTATTTTAATTTTATTTTTTAATTTGAATTAAACGAACTGTGTTTTTACGTAGGTTTGATTTAAAATTAAGAAAACATGATTAATGGTTTTTGGGTGTTTTTTAAGCCCAATGAATTTTTTTTAAATCGTTTTCTTTGAAGAATATTACTTTTTCCTGACGTCCCTTTGGAAAATGAAAACTTTTTATGTAAGAGTTTTTCAGTTTATTAATCAAATTAAAATTAAAACTCAGCAGCGTTTTAACCATGTTCGACTTTGTTTATTTGACTAACGTTTAAAACCTCTCGTTGGTTAAGTTTGGAAACATATACACAATACTTTTCTTTAAAAATATGTACAGTACTTTTAGTTTTGAATTCAAGATAGAAATCGAAAATGTAAAAATAAAAAAAAAATTAGACGAATGTCGTTTTTAAAAAATTAAATTTTAAAAATTCCCATTGTATGAAAAATAAAATATTTTTTTCTACCTACAGGTAATTTGTATTATGCCACATAAATTTGATAGATTTTTTTAGTAGGAAGGTTCTTAAAATTTATAAAATAAGGATAACTTTTTAATGGAAAAATAATAATTTTTAACGAATTTTTTCGGTCAAAAAAATTAATTTATTTTTTAAAACTTAAAAAGGAAAATCCATTTTTGTGAAATTTTTGAATCTGCATTCTTATAAAAATCCTGTATCTTTATTTTTTTCTAGCTTTTCTATTAGAAATTAACACTTTTTTCAATTACAAATTTTATTTAAAAAAATAATTTTAAATAAAAATCAAACAATTGCAACTTGTTGCTTATTAGTTTAAAAAAAAAATAGAACATAAATGTCAAATTTCATAAAATAAATTAAATTGAATCAAGTAGAATTACTAACTTTAAAAACCCTCTAGAAAAACAAAATAAAGTACGGAAAAAAAAGCATTATGTTCCAAATCAGTAAAATCGTGAATTTTCGCTCGGATTAGTATCTAATCTAAGTTTTAATTCTCTTTTTGAAAAGTTCGACGGAGTCAATTTCGGTTGGAATTAAATTACATGAATTTAAGTGGAGCCAGCAAATAAACTTTTTTTCGCATCCTTTTGAGAAAGGAACTAATTTAGACTCTTTAGACAATTCCAAATAGGAGAAATAAAATACACTCAATAAAGTTTTCTCGCTTTATTTAACATTGGTCTTCTTGGACGAACGCCTTTCATATAAAGTGAACCGATTCAATACCACATATGTCGTCACCAAAAACCATTTCTACATTAATATTTTCTGCTCTAAACGTGGTAAAACCCTCAATTTCCATATTCACGACAAAATCCATTTAAATCGACAACTGGAGCGTGATTTCTGGCAGCGGATACCGTCCGATGCAACGTCGGATTCAAATTCCAAGGGGACTTCATACATAATTTAATATTTTAGGGTCCATGTTTGTATGCTCGAACAAATTTGCAAGAATTAATTTCTGTGTTGAATCTGTAACCGATTCTCAGTAAAGTAGTTTGAAAACGAAGAGAAGTTCTTGCTAGAATTGAGGTATTTTAAACAGGAATAATTGAGAGTGTTTGCAAAAAAATAAGCATTCTTTAAGGATAAATTGAAGTGTCAGCCTGGGCTCCTCAATGTCCTACTACAAAGGAAACAGGGACAATAAATTTAACAGCTTACAGAAGCTTTAGAAAGCAGTTTATCATCATAAAAGATCGATTACGTGTCACCTCGTTTTATAAAGAAAAGCCAATTTAATTTAGATAAAAAAAGGTCCTAAAAGGGAATCGTATGTCTCAAAAAAATGGTTTATAATCTTGATTTAGGCACTTATTGTATCAAATGTTTTACTTGATAATTTTTAAAAGACTAAGCACATTCCGAAAACAACTTTTTCAAAAAATATCAAATTACATCTATGAGCAAAGCATAACTTAAATGGATACGTAGTTTAGAAAGCTTTCCTAAAAAGGTATAATATATAATTTTATTTAAATTTTGCAGGTTTAGGTTAAATAAAAACTTCAAGCCTTTTACGTGTTTTTAATGCCAAGGTTTTGGTCAATAATAGGCCATCTTCAGGTCGCTACAAATGTGTAAAAGAAACATAATTAGGCCAATAAAGAAATGTTGAAAAAATGTACAAATTGCTTAAAATTAGACTATTTGAGATAAAAATATAATGAAAAACAAATTATACTAGTGAAAAAAAAAATAATTAAATTACTAATATAATTATATTACTGTAAAAGAATTGACAAACCAATATTATGAATTGCGAATTGATGGGAAAATCAAAAATGATAATTTATACTTTTATATTTTTTGATAGAATTGACAGTATAAAAGTTATTAATATATTCACATCAAATATTTTTTAAATAAACCTCATTTTATTAAAAAAAAACCGAATTTAAAACTTTGTTTTTTTAATCCAGATTAATTTTTACTGTACACTGTAAAATAAAACAGTTTCTGTTCTACATGATAATTTTAAATTTATTTTAAAAAAATAAGCACATTGCAAAAACTATTTTTTTTAATTTTATCTGTGGTTAAATAGGCATAATTTAAATGGATACGTAGTTCAGAAAGCTTTTTTAAAAGTTTGTTACGTTTTGTAGCGACCTGAAGATGGCCTATTATTGACCAAAACCTTGGCATTAAAAACACGTAAAAGGCTTGAAGTTTTTATTTAACCTAAACCTGCAAAATTTAAATAAAATTATATATTATACCTTTTTAGGAAAGCTTTCTGGACATAACTTAAATGGATACGTAGTTCAGAAAGCTTTCCTAAAAAGGTATTATATATTATTTTATTTGAATGATGCATGTGAAGGTTAGATAAAAACTTAAAAAAAAAACGTGTTTTTAATGCCAAGGTTTAAACAATATTAAGTCTTCTTCACGTCGCACAGTGTTGCGCCCGATAGGGAGTTTAGGACAAAAGTATCTACACGTAAGATTTTCAAAAATATATTTTGTGTTTTGTAATAAAAACAAAAAAGAGTACCATAACTTTATATTTCAATAAATAGTTGCCCGTTTAATAATGAAGATGTAATGTTTTTAGAGGTGTATTTCTCGGTTTACGCGGAAATTGTATTAAGGTTAAATCCTTAAAACTTTATAAGGCACCTAATATACAAAGTGTCCAATAAATTATACGCCATAGAACAACGGATGATACTTACGAATAAATAAGAATATTTGTTTCGTAAATGTGGTGGCAAATGTTTAAACGGTACAGGGTGTTAAAAGCATAACTTACTTTTTGAAATTATAGGATATTGTTATAACGGTTAGAAATATCAATATGCAAATTGGTATACGAAGGTTGTGTTTACTGGTGTGCGAAGGTAAGTAATCCGAATTTGCGATAAACTTAAATCTAGTGAAGAAGTTTAGAAAAAATAAATAAAAAAATAAACTAAAATACTTTTTTTTTTTAATTTTGATCCCTAGATTCGCCTGTGGTTCTATGGTTAAAAAAATGTGAAAAACGCTCTGTATTATAAATGAAAAAAAAATGTACCTGCAATCTTTTACAGAAAGTGGAACAATAATAAACTAAAAACCAAAATATACTTCAATATTTTCAACAAAGATTTTTTGCACAATCCTAAATAAAAAAATGTTAATTTTATAAATTGTCCTAAACAGTGTCAGTGTCGCTAATATCTTCATCTTCACTGCTGAGTGTAATTGAACTGAAATTATCGAACAATCCAGAATCGTTTAGACACTCGTCAATGAGGACAAATTCTATAATATCTGAATAATCAGACCTTTTTTTAATTGACTTCATTTGCCTTAGAGATGCTAGCTCGGGGTCAGAAGATATTAAAAGATGTCTTAATATGTCTTTATTGGTGTCAGTTCTAGAAGTTTTCCGGCTGTTATGTAATCGAGTTTTTCTGATATCCGTGTCTAGCTTCTAAGGCATCCTCCGATAGTTGTCCAATAGGCAAAGCAAAAAAATTGATTATATCGCAGCCATGCACTAAAACTTTGTGAACCGAACTAGGCATATAGTACCAAAGGTATAGTTTTAAATAAAGTGAGTGAGTTTCATTAAGTAAAGCTTTAAATTTTGCAATATTTATTTTAAATCCCGAAACTAGTACTCTTATAATCATATGGGATTTAATAGATCTTCACTAATTCCCGTTATTTCGGCACTTAACAGAGGATTCTGAAAAAATGTTCTTGCCATATTAGCATTATTTGTGGAACCATATCCCGGCTTTGGCTTATCAACAATAAGGCCC
This sequence comes from Anthonomus grandis grandis, assembly GCF_022605725.1. Lineage (NCBI taxonomy): Eukaryota > Metazoa > Arthropoda > Insecta > Coleoptera > Curculionidae > Anthonomus > Anthonomus grandis. Next base: position 12,408,779 of record NC_065548.1, on the reverse strand, counting down.
ACCTTACTTTAAAGTTTTCTTGAATAGATTTTTTTGTGTTCTCGACAATTTTCTTATTTTCCTCTCCTTTTACTTGCCAGGATTTGATTGGCAACCGATAAGCTATACAGGGTGATTTTTATAAGAAGGTCATGCTTTTGGGGGATAATAGGGGACGTTCAAATATAACTTTTGATATAACACACTATGGGTCGGAAATGCCTCAGAAGCAAAATACAGGGGGTTAAAGTTTTTAAAAATTTAAGAAATTAATTTTTAGCTTTTTGACTGTTTAAGATATCGGTGTCAAATTTTCTCAGTAAAGCTACCTAATAAAGATGCTTTAAATGTAAAAAGTAAATGTTTTAGTTTCAACCAGTGGCGTAGATCAGATAGGCATTAGAGTAATTTTTTAATAAAAAAAATAGTACGCCAATGATAATCAAAAATTTTAAGAATCCTTGGTTTATTTAACAGAAAAAAAGGTATCCTGCATCTTTTTCCCAAAAGGCACCATTTTATCAGAATTTAAAAATAAATAACTTTAATAAAAACTAAGGAAAAAAAATTTATTGGATAACGTTAAAAAAAACTAAATAATAATAATTAATAATTAATTTAAAAGGTGCTCAAAGCGGCCGCCATTTTGTTGGATACAGAGCCTGCAGCGTAATGTTAAATTGTCGTGAATTTTCTGAATAACTTCACTCCTATCTTTAATTTCACCTGCAGCTACTGCAATGCGAGCCACATGATTCTTTAACTGGTGTCAAGTAAATAAGTAGATGAAACTGATCCCACAAATAAGATTACAAGGATTTCAATTAGGGGATCTCGCTGGTTAAGAAACCATGCAGGCCACCACAACCAAAAGCTTGGAAAATGTGTGTTTAGTCCCTTGTTGAAGATGGGTCAACAGATGCAGAACCTTTTGTTTTTTAATTGGATAAACGTATTTTTTAACGTTAATAAATAATTTTTTTCCTCAGTTTCTATTAAAGTTATTTATTTTTAAATTCTGATAAAATGGTGCCTTTTGGGAAAAAGATGCAGGATACCTTTTTTTCTGTTAAATAAACCAAGGATTCTTAAAATTTTTGATTATCAGTGGCGTACTATTTTTTTTTATTAAAAAATTACTCTAATGCCTATCTGATCTACGCCACTGGTTAAAACTAAAACATTTACTTTTTACATTTAAAGCAACTTTATTAGGTAGCTTTGTTGAGAAAATTTGACAACGATATCTTAAACAGTCAAAAAACAAAAAATTTTTTTAAAAATTTTAACTCCCTGTATTTTGCTTCTGAGGCATTTCCGACCCATAGTATCTTATATCAAAAGTTATATTTGAACGTCCCCTATCATCCTCCAGAGGCATGACCTTCTTATAAAAATCACCCTGTATGTAGCAAACACTCAAAAAATCTAATCCAGCAGTGCAAAGTTGAAATACCAAAACTTTTGGAGATTTTGTAAAAACTGAATTAAGGTTCATTTCTTTCGGAGTGGCTCCGCAAATGATGCATTTCGTAGACGAATTTCTTTGAGATAAGATATTAGCGACACTACCATCAAACATTGTAAAAAGCATCTTAAATGATATTTTAAAATTTGCCTCCCGCACCAAAGTTTCATATGATTTAAGAGAGTTAATTGATTTAACCACGTGTTTTTTTCTCTTGACGGATAATACCAGCACTCTCCTTAATAAATGAAAATTTTATGGGTCGACAGTAAAATGTTGAGGAAGTTTTAGAATTAGACCAGACAATATTAGTACTACTATCGATAAGTGTTAAGGGAACCATAGCTATTAAAAACATATACTCATCAGTGGCATCAGTAGAGGATGTAAATCTTTGCTTGTATTGACTATGCCCTGAACTACCGTCGAAACCCCATTTACAAATAAGTTTTAAGTCAGTAGTTTTACGTTCAACTAAATTTGAAATGTTTAATATACTGACTGCCGTTTTTTCCAAAAGTTCCTGAAGTTGAACTTCAGCGGATATCTCTGTCACGAGAATGTTAACTGGTAGATATTTATTTTTTGTTGCAAGTAGGGATCGATAGCTAGGGAAAAAGTCGAGATGTATTGCGTTTACAACGGATCGTAAAATGCCGAACTTTCTGACAGTCAAATCAAGGTCGTAGTATAATGCCATGGCCTTTTTGGTTGTTAAGCATTTAGAGTTGGCTGCAACCTGCTCGCTCAGGGAGGCAAAACATAATTCTTCTTGGGAGTAATTTTTGACTAGAGGCTCTACTCGTCGAATTTTACTCTTTTGACACAATTCTGCGAATGACTTTTTGGGTCTTCCCATTGAACTAGAGGGTTCCTCTTGATCAGATATAGGGCGTTTATTTAAACTAATAGTTATATTGCCATTAAGCCAGACTGCATGGTCTCGTTCAAATTTTTTTCGTGAGCGGGAGCAGTCATGCCACCATTTATTAACTTGGCGACAAAAACTAACACTGTTTTCTTTTAATTTGTCTTCTGCGCTTTCGGCTATATCAATAGGTAGGTACGATCTTATTTTTAACAAAATTTTTTCTATCCTTTCATGTTTTTCGCAAGCACACCATTCTTGAAATAAAGGGGTCCTTGATATGTCGTAAGAGACAGCTAAAAAAATATATATCTTAGTCCGTTGCAGGCCGTTGCAGATAACATATGCCAGGATATGAAGTGTAATAAGTCAAGTACTTATGAGCCAAAAATCTTGAATAACATACGATAACTTGTTTTGCAAAGCTTAAACAATCTTTTTTTATTATTAAAATATTTGTATATCTTTCTATTTTTGGGCTAGATAATTTAAGAAAAACAAACGGAACTTATAAAATATTTAGAATAGATTAAACTACGTACCTTTATTAATACCGTCCATTATTAGCTATAACAATTTTTCACCTACTAACCTTACAACAATTTTTTTTAGTCTTAGCATATTGAGCTGCAATTTAACACTGACGAGAGCATTTATTTTAATTTAAGAATTGAAAAAATGTAAACAAGCCATGGTCGGCTACATTTTTTGTTAGATTTTAAAAATTATAGATATTTAATTTTTTAAATCTTAAAAGGGAATCGTATATTCCAAAAAGAGTGGTTTATAATCTTGCTTTAGGCACTTATTATATCAAATGAGCTTAAGACATAACTAACAACTGGTTTACCTAATAAGTTTGATAATTTCTGATAAATCTTTAAAATAATTTTTTTTATTAAATTTTATCTGTGGTTAAATAAGCATAACTTAAATGGATACGTAGTCCAGAAAGCTTTCCTAAAAAGGTATTATATATTATTTTATTTAAATGTTGCAGGTGGAGGTTGAATAAAAACTTTAAAAGCCTTTAACGTGTTTTTAATGCCAACATTTTGGTCAATATTGGACCTTCTTTAGTTCGCTACAAATGCGTAGAAGAAACATAATTAGGTCAATAAAAAAGTGGTGTACAAATTGGTTCAAAAAAGTTGCAAAAAGATTAAAATTGCTTAAAGTTAGACTATTTGAGAAAAAATATATCTTTAAGATAAAAGTTATTAAAAATGTAATGAGCAAGAAATTATTGTAGTTAAAAAAATTACTGTAAAAGAATTGACAAACTAATATTATAAAGTGCTTACGTTATTAAAAAAAATCGAATTTGCAACTTTGTTTCGTTTTTACTTCAATCAAATATATAACAGCTTTCAAAATTAAATTGTGTAAAAATTAAAATATTATGTAATTATATTTAACATTTTTAACTGAAATGGTTACACTAAAATAAGAAAATCAATACAAAATATCGAATAAATTATCTTTATATGTGTTTCGTTATTCAACCTATATTTGAACCAAATTTAATAAAAAATGTTGGCTAAAATTATTGTATTTCAAAAATTGTAGATATTCAGTTTAAAAAAAAAATTAGCATAATTTTCCGGCACTTATTGTATCAAATGAACTTAAAACGTGTCTTAAAAACTGTTTTACATAATAATTTTGAATTTAGTTCCGAAAAATTAAGTACATGCCGAAAACAACATTTTTCAAAAATATAAATATTCACCTGTGGTTAAATACGCATAACTTAAATGGATACGTAGTTCAGAAAGTTGTCCTAAAAAGAAATTATATATTAGTTTATTTAAATGTTGCAGGTTGAGGTTGAATAAAAACTTTAACATGTTTTTAATGCCAACAATTTTTAGGGTGCTACAATCATAAAAGGTGTACAAAAAAAAACATTAAAAAAATATACAAATTGGTTAAAATTAGACTATTTAAAAAAAATATAATTTTACAATAAAAATTAATAAAATTATTATAAAAAACATATGATCGTAGTTACAGAAAATTACTATAAAAGGATTGACCGACCAATAATATGAATTGGTGAGAAAATCAAAAATGATAATTTATATTTTTTGTTAGGAAAAAATATAGGCAGTATAAATACTATTAATAGATTCGCACATAAACTCTAAAATAAACCTCGATAGATATTTAATTTTTTAAATCTTAAAAGGGAATCGTATATTCCAAAAAGAGTGGTTTATAATCTTGCTTTAGGCACTTATTATATCAAATGAGCTTAAGACATGACTAACAACTGGTTTACCTAATAAGTTTGATAATTTCTGATAAATCTTTAAAATAATTTTTTTTATTAAATTTTATCTGTGGTTAAATAAGCATAACTTAAATGGATACGTAGTCCAGAAAGCTTTCCTAAAAAGGTATTATATATTATTTTATTTAAATGTTGCAGGTGGAGGTTGAATAAAAACTTTAAAAGCCTTTAACGTGTTTTTAATGCCAACATTTTGGTCAATATTGGACCTTCTTCAGTTCGCTACAAATGCGTAGAAGAAACATAATTAGGTCAATAAAAAAGTGGTGTACAAATTGGTTCAAAAAAGTTGCAAAAAGATTAAAATTGCTTAAAATTAGACTATTTGAGAAAAAATATATCTTTAAGATAAAAGTTATTAAAAATGTAATGAGCAAGAAATTATTGTAATTAAAAAAATTACTGTAAAAGAATTGACAAACTAATATTATAAAGTGCTCACGTTATTAAAAAAAATCGAATTTGCAACTTTGTTTCGTTTTTACTTCAATCAAATATATAACAGCTTTCAAAATTAAATTGTGTAAAAATTAAAATATTATGTAAACATATTTAACATTTTTAACTGAAATGGTTACACTAAAATAAGAAAATCAATACAAAATATCGAATAAATTATCTTTATATGTGTTTAGTTATTCAACCTATATTTGAACCAAATTTAAAAAAAAAAATGTTGGCTAAAATTATTGTATTTCAAAAATTGTAGATATTCAGTTTTAAAAAAACTTAGCATAATTTTCCGGCACTTATTGTATCAAATGAACTTAAAACGTGTCTTAAAAACTGTTTTACATAATAATTTTGAATTTAGTTCCAAAAAAATTAAGTACATACTGAAAACAACATTTTTCAAAAATATCAAATTTCACGTGTGGTTAAATACGCATAACTTAAATGGATACGTAGTCCAGAAAGTTGTCCTAAAAAGGAATTATATATTAGTTTATTTAAATGTTGCAGGTTGAGGTTGAATAAAAACTTTAACATGTTTTTAATGCCAACAATTTTTAGGGTGCTACAATCATAAAAGGTGTACAAAAAAAAAACATTAAAAAAATATACAAATTGGTTAAAATTAGACTATTTAAAAAAAATATAATTTTACAATAAAAATTAATAAAATTATTATAAAAAACATATGATCGTAGTTACAGAAAATTACTATAAAAGGATTGACAAACCAATAATATGAATTGGTGAGAAAATCAAAAATGATAATTTATATTTTTTGTTAGAAAAAAATATAGGCAGTATAAATACTATTAATAGATTCGCACATAAACTCTAAAATAAACCTCACTTTTTCGAATAAAATCAAATTTGCAACATTATTTTTTTAATCCAAATTCATTTTTTCTACAACTAAATGCATAACCAAAATGGACACGACAAAAAAACATTCATCACATGGCAAATTACAGTAATTTATTTCTGCAGGCAAAAAGTAGTTTTCCCATATATTTTCATTTAAATTAACACTGTGGTACGCAATTTATAAAAGAACAAAGTAAAATAGAAACTGGGAAAATAGTCCATAATCACCTAACACCTCGTCTGTCTCTCCTGTAATTAAAATAATAAAAACAGCAACCACGAGCTCTCCATACCCTTTATTAATTAAGGTTAATTTCCCTTTTACCCCGGTTTTATATAATCAACATGTGTAACAGACAGCCAGGAGTCGATCCCCATCCCTTTCAAAGTTTCTGTGTCGTTTACACGTATTGAAGGGGGCTCGAATTTAATTTTAGAGTTTTGCTGGAAAACGTAAAACCGAGGGACGTCATTAAAACTTCATAGTACTCAGAAGGATTGTTTGAATGTTTTTCCTTGCTAACGGGGTCATCGCGAGAATGTTTTTGAGTTCAAAGGGAACTTTACACATCATTTTGTTAGGAAACGTAAAAAAATCCTAGCCAAATGAAAGCTTTACTTTTTACTATTTTCTACTTTACTAAATCCTTAACTAAAACTAAAAAAAAATATGCTAAAACGAACAAAATCCTATACGAGACACTTAAGCGGCATTTGAGGCTTCGGAGGTTCGTAAAAGGGCATGTGGTAAAGAAATCGAGAATGGAACAGCAGGGTGCTTTTATGGAATCGTTCGGGATGCGGTCGCATTTTACGGCAAATAAAATACAAAAAAGACGGTTGTCAAATTTTATTTTTCTATTTCAGCGTGAATCGACATGAACATTTCAGGATACTTGGCCTTAGGATGGGTTGTATAATATGTCTGGAGTAGAAGTTTGAATTTTTTAGCTTTTCGCCTTCCTTATCGCCTTTCATTTCTCTACTCCTGACTATGAGATCTTGAAATTGGTCTCTTCCGACAGTTCCTAATTCAGCTGAGATAAAAGATAAGAGAGAACAATTAAATTAATAATTGCATTTAAAGAGAGATCTTGAAATTGGACTTTCCGGACAGTTCCTAATTCGGCTGAGATAAAAGATAAGAGAGAATAATTGAAATAATAATTGCATTTAAATGTAAATAAATTAAACACTACTTATTAAAACAAGATAATAGAATTCAGGAAAAAGTTTTAATTTTAAGTCACTTTTTAAATTAAGTATCGGTTTATATCATTACGTAGGGGTTAAATTATGTAAACTTTCACATTTTGTTCAATATTGATTTTAAGAGGCTCCATTGCATTTAAGGGAAAATAAAAATCCCTTTAATTACGTTGGTCATTTTTATTAAAAGTAGATTATATTTCTGTTAAAAGTATTCAGTTGCCATTTAAGTTATGCATATTGAAAATAATCGAAGATTAAAAGAGACTTATTTAAAACTACTTTTCCTGTAAATATTGGCTTAGAACGTCAAAGCATGAAAAAAATAATTTACTAACATGAATATTTACGTCGAGTTAAACGCCCTTCATATACGTTTAAGTTATGCCTGACTAATATTATTACAGATATAAAAATTTAATAAATTTTCAGTTTTTTTGGGTAGTGTATCTTTAGCATTTTATTTCCACAGGCTTAATTTTCCATTTTAGAGTATATTAAAGTAATTCTTTATCAAGCCCAAATTGTTGTCAAATAATATTGCCACTAATGCTCTTTATTAAGAAAATCATGCCATTTTTACTTAAGAAAAAATAATTTTTTCCATTGCAACGTTTGTTTGTAATAAAAGTACTTTGTATCTATTTAAATTATGGTTATTAAAGATAATTAACAGTCAGTTTATAATATCAAAGGAATCAAATAATGTTTTATTGTCCATCATATAAGCATTCGCATTTCAATCAATGATTTAGTCAAAAGTCAATTTATTCAATCAAAGTCAAATGTTTGCACTTTTTAATTAAAATTGATTTTAAATTAAAGTAAGTGATAGTGTTTGCGGAAAAATTAACATTTCTGATTGTGATGCTTATTATGCCATTTTTTATTGTAATCACAGCGGTTTTGAATGACTTATTTAGACGAGCTTAAAGAAGGTATCATTAAGTTTAATTGATTTTACTATAAGTAATTCAGATCCAGTTAAATTATGCCTATTTTATGATCAAAATTTAATTCTTAATGTCTATAAGTAGTTTTTCCTTATCAATTGATTTGGGGTGATTTTAGACGATTTGATCCTTAACTTTTTTTATAATTTTTCCTTATAAAAAATGGATTATTTTTTATCTTAATATGGCACTTAAATTTGGCTCATTTTTTTTAAATAAATAATTGAAGCTTCTTTTCTAATTTTTCTTGCCAATTGCAATGTTTTATAATTCTAGGTAGTTACGATATTAAGAGGTTAAGTTAAACATACGGAAAATTTAGTTTTTCACTGCTAAAATTGGGTAAAAATGTATTCATCTCCCTTCTACACTGATTTTTGGTTGTGTCTTCACCTAATATTCTGATGATGTTTTTCCAAAACTTGTATGTATTTTGCATGTAAAAATTTAATTTTAGATAACCTTTCAAAAATAAATAAAGTTTACACCAAAAACAAATTGTGTAAAATTAAAATAAAAGGAGTTTATACAAAACATTAAATTAATTTTATTTATGTTTGCTTATTTATTCTATATTTGAACTTAAAACAAATTATGAGAATGATTTTTGCTAAAATTGTATTTTCTTTCAAAAATCTTAGATATTTAATAATTTTAAAACTTACCATATTATTTGGAAATTTTTTAAAAAAAATGCAAGCCCTGATAATCTAAATAAAACACCAGGGATTGATCGAACTTTATATTGCTACTTTCACGATACATTACAAGAGAATAATTATATCTTGGATTTAGGGATTATAAACCTTCACTTTCCAATTTATATGATTTAAAGAGGCCCCATTGCATTCAAGGAAAAATGAAAATCCCTCTGATTGCATTACTCATTTTTATTAAAAGTAAAAATATACATTTAATTAAAAGTGGTCAATTGCCATTTTAGTTATGCATATTCAAAATAGTTAACGATTAAAGGAAATCATTTTAAAATTACTTTTGGCAGTAAATATCGGTTTATAACGTCGAGGCAATTAAATAATATTTGACTGACCTAATAATTTACGTCAGGTTAAACGTCCTTCATATCCATTTAACTTATGTCTTACTAATATTGCTACAGATAAAAAAAAATATATTTTTTTAGGTTTTTAGATACGTTATTTTAGAAATTCGCTTTTTTAATTCGAGTTTCACTAACTTTATCGCCTTTCATTACTCTATTTCTGACTACAAGATTTTAAAATAGCATAATTTGGCTTATTATATACGAGAACCAATATTTTATTATGATATTTTAATGCAAAAAAATTTTCACTGCTTAAATTGGCTGAAAATGTATTTATCTTCCCTATACTTTAACTAAAATTATTTTATATTCTCCTGATATTATAGTTATGTTTTTCCAAACTTTTATCTAAGTTGCACGTTTTTTTTTCTTTTAAAAACCATAAAATTCTAATTCCAAAGTTTATCACATTGTCTGGAAAACACATAAAAAAAAGCTTTGATTTTACAAGAAAAGTACTAAAAAACATTCCTTCTTCAGCTAAGATAAGCGAAAACAATAAAATTAAAAATTGCATTTAAATGTAAATAAATTAAACACCAGGGATAATTAAATCTTGGAATCAGAAGCAGTTTTAATTTTAAATCACTTTTTTATTTAAATATTAGTTTATACAATTTATGTCGGGGTTAAATTAGATAAACTTTTACATTTCCATCAATATTGATTTCAAGAAGCCTATTGCCTTCAAGCTAAAATAAAAATTCCTCTGATTGCATCGCTCATTTTAATTAAAAATAGAAGTGTACAGTTACCGCTTAAATTATGCATATTCAAAATAGATTTTTACGTCAAGTTAAACGTCGTTCATATTCATTTAAGTTATGTCTTATTAATATTGTTGCAGATAATGTATCTTTAGTATTTAACTAAATTTTTCAAAAATTACTAATTATTTACTAAGCAGAAATTGTTGCCAATATTCTTTTACATGTTAATTAGACATAACACTATTTATCAAATAAGTTGGCTTTTCTTTAATCCTTAAGTATTTCAAATATTGTTTTCATTTTAAGAAAACCATAATATTTTCACTTAAGGAAAAATGAAAAGCTCTTTTATAGCAACGTTGGTGTTTAATGGTACATTGTATATTAAATTACACTTAATAAAGAGAAGTGACAAGTTCGCTGCCTGATAGTAATTTATTTAACTAAAATTTCTAATCTGAATTTTATTAACTGAAAAAAAGCTGATTGCGATACTTGTTATTCCATTTTTTTATTGCAGTCACAGCCGTTTTGAATAACTTATTTGTAGACGAATTAAAAAAATTATGTCAACTTTAACCAATTTCAATTTATTTAGATCCATTTGAGTTATGCCTTATTTATGACAAAAATTTTGAGTTTTAATTTCTTTAATTAGTTTTTCCTTATATCTTGATTGTTTTTTTATTCTAGGCAATTAATAGTTTCGTGAGCTTAGGCATGTTGATCCAAATTTTTTTTAAATTAATTTTACCCAATAAGGGAACGAGTTATTTTTTTATCTGTCATTGTATGGCATTTGTATGGCTCATTTCTTAAAATAAATCATTGACTTTTAGTTATTAAAAGAATAAATTTAAATATGAGACCAATCGGTGATTTTAATATTCCAGACAGGTTGATCTATAAATATACATATATTGTTGATTAAAACATGTTGTATGATCTTTATTTGAAGGTTTTTTTCTTAATTAACAATAAGTCCAGCGTCGAATCAATCAAATATTGTTTTCCCGTCCGTCATTCACGTCAAGCATTTCATTTGTATAAACCTTCACCTTTCAATCAATATTGATTTCATGAGACAACAGATCCGTTGCATTCGCGGGAAAATGAAAATCCCTATGATCGCAATTTTCCTCCACTTTTTTTTCGCAATAGCAGCGGTTTCGATGGCTTCAGACAAATATTGTCACGGAAAAATTAAGCTTTTATTGATTCGTATAATCTAAGTAGTGATTTTAAAACTGTGAAAATTCTATCGATAATGGCAGAAGTTAAATAAAAATGTTCTTCCAAAAACACAGAATTTAAACTATATATCTTGTTATAAACAACAATGTTAAATACCACTGGATGGCAACAACTGATTACCCGGAAAATCAATATTAAATGAACTGAAACGTGCCATCCGTATCATATTAACTTCTGGGAAACTCATCACAAAAGCCTACTATTAGAGAGTTATATTAAATTGTAATATGTGACATAATACTTTACCAAATCGTTATAATAATATGTTTTATTTAATGATTCGTTTACACTATAATTCTAGTCAAGAATTAGTATGTTTCATAAGTCTATGCGAGTGAATTAAGAGCTGCCAACCATTTACAACATTGTTTAAAGTTTCATTCGTATGTTCAACAATATACATCTAGAAAACCAGGCGAGCTTTTGAGGACTGAAGCACATAGTCATGGAAAATTCAGAGATTCGCCTCTGTGCGAGAGGCAAGATTGGGTGAAAATTAAATTAAACGTGACTCTCCAAAGGTAAAATGTTTAATGAATAAATTATAAAGTAAGGGTGTTTTCTTAGCATATTTGGGTTTGAAACTTAAGAGCGTTATTATATTAATTAAATTTTTAATAAAGTTACAATTGATTTTATGATATTTAAGTAATTGCATTAAGATGTGAGTTACGAATTTCATTTTGTGAAGAAATGCCATGCTTAAGGCAGATTTAGTCTTTATTAAGCTTATTCTATCAAAAAACACCAAACATTCATTTTTATTACGCAAAAGTATCTAATTATATCCGATAAAATTATGCTTATAGATATCTTAAATAAATACGTATTTATTAATAATATCCATAAAAATTAAACTATTTAAAGATTAAAAATTGTAAGGAATATATGGAATTTTCTTTACCGCTGTACAGTAAGAAATCGCGTTGTAAATAGTCCAATTTTTAATTAAAAAATTGTCAACTTTTTTTTTCTGTTTTTGAGACTTGTTTTTTTGGTTTTTTGTAAATGTACAAATAATTTGAATAAAAAAATATTCTTCTTTCAGGTTTATAGAATATATGAAGAAAGTGTATATAACAGTACTTTTTGGTCAGAAAATGCTTTTTTATTCGCCATTTTAAGCCTTTACAATTTCAATATTCATTTTGTAATAAAAAATAATTAAAAAGTACATTACATTTTATAAAGCTAAAAATTTAGCAACTGTCAAAAAAAATATAAAAAGGTTAATTTTTTAAACATATAACATTTGTATCTTATTTATTCAAATTAGAAATAAAAAACAATTTACTCAAAGTAAAAAGTATTTTTTTATTTTTTTACCCCATTTATTAATATCACCTGAATTGAAATCTTACATTTCTGACAGCTTAATATAAATTTTTTTTACTGTCAAGCATATATTACAAGAAAATATAAAAATAAGTATCGTATGATTTAAAATTATGCCTTTAAAGATTTCTTTCTTAAGAGCGAAACATCATAGAATTTAAGTTACTAGAAGCCAAATAATTATGTAGAAAATGTGCAAATTGCACTCCGCTAAGCTTATGCTAGAAGACGTCAATTTTAATTATGTAAAACCGGATTTTGTTTATTAAAATTTTGCATTTTTAGGGAGAAATGCTATGCTTAAAGCAGATTTAGTCACTATTAAGCCTATTCTATAAAAAAATACCAAACATTCATTTTTATTAGACAAAAGTGTCTAATTATATCCGATAAAATCATGCTTTAAGATATTTTATAAAACGATTTAAAGGCAAATGTAAAATTTGCACCTTATTTAAAAATGATTGAATAATTCCTTTCATGTTGCCTTGGAAGACAATTGCTTCTTTTAATAGATAATAATTATTCTTTTCACTAAGACTCGAAATCTAATATATAGATATCGAATTAAATCTTCTACATTTTTATGGAAAATTAATTCTATACTTTAATGTGATCCTTATTTTCTATACTAACACAATTATTTTGCATTCAGTTGAGCAAACCAGAATTATGAACACCAAACACGAAGTAAAATCTTGCCATTAGACTCAATAAAATTTTTAAAAATTTGTGTTAGTGATAAAAACAAATAATTGCATAGATATCACACATATTTTATTAAAATTAGTCATTGCAAGAAAATACAAAACAGTAATTTAATCAAGCTTAGTGTTTACCAAATCTATTTAGATTATGCTTTTCACCTGTTAATAATAATTATATCCCCTTATACTTTCACGTTTACATATAACATTTAAAACGATTAATTATACTTGAATAGAGCGAAGTTCATCTCCTTTATAAAATTAAGGGGAAAACCGAATCCATTTACCTTTAGGAGGTTCCAAGGATCTACGTTTCTGGGAGACATGCCAAGTTTCCATGTACTCACCTTAATACACCGGCAAACAATTCATTAGATTATTATGATAGTAAATATCTGAATGCATCAAGGGTTTAAAGGGTAAAATTAGGTTTGTACATTTTATGTTATAACTCGAATTTTGAAGCCATTTATAGAAAATAATGATTCGTTCTACCACTGTTTGAAAAGTTAAAATTATTTCAATCAACAAAGAGTAAGTACATTAAAATAGTAGTTAAGCAAGTTAATCAAAATTAAATTAGTAGCAGAAAATGAAAATTGAACTTAATCGGGAAAATTCCACTTCGGTGGCTTTAACGATAGTCCTAAATATTTTAATATTAAATTACTATTATTGCTTAATGGAAAATCAATTAATTGTATAAAAGTATATAATTTACCTTTTTTGTGTTTTTTTATTACATTACCTGTTATGTCATATATACCATTAGGTAAGTATCATGTATGTAATAAAATATGTTTTTATGAAACTTCACACGCGAAATATAAGAAATACACCTAAAGCTGTTATTTATTAAACTGTTAATGATAAAAACGGTAGAGCAAACTGGATAAAAGAGAGTTTTATAATTTAATTTTCCCAAATGGAAAGTAAAGCCGACCTTGTCAATCTTGTTTTATCTTTATGAATTTTACATCAAAATTGGAGCTCCGGGACGCCTTTTGTTACTGAAGTGAGTCAAAAACAATAAATGCTTATGAAATTTAAAAAAATGCGTGACAAGACAATGAAAAAAGAACGAGATTTTAACTGTAGATTTTAACTGGAGTTACTCAATTCTCGATTGCGAATATGAATTTGAACATTTTAAATAAGAAAATTAGAATACTGTTTGGAAAATCCGAATTGGCGATTCAATTATAATAGTGTTCATTTGGTAGGATAAAATATTGTAGTTAAATTACCCTGATTAATTAAAGTTAATCAGGGTAAATTTATAGATTATTGATGACCCTGTATATAAAATCAAAAATTAGGTTTAAAATAATTTTTTCTAAAGTTTGAATCTCATTAATTTTTTCATTTTGATAATAAAGCTCTATATTTTTTTGTTTCAAAAAATTCAAAATGATTGTTAGGATAACAATGAATGATATTCATTTCCTTATGAATATATTGTATGTTGGATAAAGTGATAACTTTTTAATCATTACGATGTTCACCCAAAAATCATTTTAGCTTGCTCAACAAATAAATGAACCTTCTTTTGACAATTTAGAATGACTTTATCAATTTGGATACTTATTCGTAAAAAAAAACACCTCTACGTGTATCCTCTGAAATAAATTACATAAAAACTGTCAATTTTGTCCCACTGTACCCCGATCAATTTTCCACCATGTTTCCACTTTAGTTTTCTATAAAAACAAAACTTCTAGATTACAATCGGCACGTGCGAATAGGGCTTTCGTGCTACAGCGGGACACTTTCCAAATTTGACATTGACCCACAAAAGGTGAATAAATTACAATATTTAGACGAATTTCTTATAGGTCGCGTGTTAAGGTCAATAAAAATAATATTTTTATTGTTAAACCAGTTTAAGGCAATGCAGACTTTCATGTTGAGACTAAATGATTAAAATCTAATGTATAACCTAAAAGGTTACATTAAAATAATTTTTAACTTTTAAAACAAGATGTGTACTATGGTAGAACGAACACATTTTATTTCATTTCAATAATTTCTATGTAAAACCCTTAAATTCGAGTTATTATAATATAAGAACTTAACTCTAAACTTTAAACCGATACTGCATTCATATATTTACACTCATATCTGCATTTTGCACTTTTCATTTCATGTTATAAAGGAAATTGAGTTCGTCCTATTCAAGTCTAATTAATCGTTTTAAAATGTAGTAAAGCGTAAAGACACAAGGAATATAATAATTATTTACACGTTAAGGTAAATAGCATAATCTAAATGGACGTGTACCACACGTTATGCATATTTATCTAAGTGTTTTAAATTTAGTTTGAGAACACCATTTCAGCCAGTAATATTGTGTCATATTTTATATCAAGATTTTTCTCCTTTTTAAACTTGACTTTTTGCGACCTGTTTTGTAAGTAAGATTTAAATCACGTTAAAACTTTATGTTTAATACCCACCTTTTCTAATTTTTTTAACAGATTAGCTCTATTTACAGTCTCGAATGCTCTCTTAAAATCGAGAAACACAGCCAGAACAAAGTTGCCCTTATCCCAGTTCTTTCAAGAAGGTATCGCATATATTAATTACAGCAGATTCACATGAGTGACGCTCACGAAAACCTGATTGATTTATCACGAAAATATCGTTAGAATCACTACATACGTCACACAATACCTTTTTTGAAATTCCATTTTCTCCACCTCCGACATTCTTCATGTTTTTTACAATTATCCTTAATTCAGTTAAGGATATTTCTTTCAAATTTGAGAACTTCGGATATTGAATATTAGGGGGATTGACAAAGGTGTCATAAGAGAGAGAATAGTTTGGAATACTATTAATAATATCAATAATACTATTTATAAAATATTTATTCAACTTTGTTGCAATTTGTAATTCATTTGAAATCATTTGGTCATCAAATTTAATTTCGTTTGGTAATAACATATTTTTTCCAGGAAGTAACTTTTTGAGGTTTTTCTTCTCTAAAATATTTATCTTTTTCATTTTTAATTTGATTAACAATTAAGTTTCGTACTCTTTTGTATTCCCTCCATACTCCATCATCTTTTTCTACAACAGCCCTAACATATAACTTATCTCTTACATTCATTTTCTCACGGATATCAAACGTAATCCAATCTTTTTGCAAATATTTCTGTTTTAGATTAATGGTTTTATTTGGGCACATAGAATTTAATATATTTGTGATACTATCAACAAAAATATTTGCCAAAATATTCACATCCGCACTATGATTTGTCCATATAGTAAAGATAATCATGGAGTTGGTTTGCATTGTAGATCTTTATACACCTACGATTAATAATAACATCACGGTTTTTATTTATCTTCAGAGCAGGATGTATAGCCAGAATACAATGATCACTTATCTTGGGTGTTAAATGAACCTTAAATGACAAATTCGCATTATTGGTCACAATATAATCAATTAATGTCTGACTTCTATCTGTGATACGAGTAGGGGAGTCAACAATTTGAGAAAAACCATTTGAGTATATGGAAGATAGAATTTTTTCACCATAAAACGAAGCTTTAAGTAAATCAAAATTAAAGTCTCCTACAATAATGTTGACACCCTCAAACGCACTAACCTGATCAAGATAATCATTAAAAAAGTCCACAAATTTTGCATTTGCAGTTTGAGGTGGATGATATAAAACAGTACAAAGATATTTGACTCTTAATATTGAAAATTCTAGCGATAGACACCATACATAACTTTGAACACAATGTACATGCCATAATTCCTCCAGTTCTTTTATCTGTCAAGCACTGTTCAATATAGTAACCATCGACATTCAACTCACACAAATCAAGATCTGCACAAATATGACCTTCGGATAAAAGCAAAAGCTGAGGCTGCCAGAAGATTTCAGAATATGCAAAACCTTAGAATTCATTTAGTTTTAAACTTCTAACTGTTACTGCATTCAGATATCTAGAGTCATAAGGGGTTAATTAATTACTCACCTGAGTATTAAGAGGAGTTCACGAAAACTTTACATTTCTCCCAAAATGTATTAGCTGAGGACCTCTTAAAGTTAAACGGTTCCGGTTTTCTAGTTCATGTTATAAAGGACATGGAGTTCATCCTATTCAAGTATAATTAATCGTTTTAAAATGTAGTACAGCGTAGAAACACAAGGGATATATCTAGTAATTATTTAAACCTTAAGGTAAATAGCATAATCTAAATGGATATGGTACACGTTATGCATAATTTATTCAAGTATTTTGAATTTAGTTTGAAAACACCATTTTAGCCAGTAATATTGTGTCATACTTTATATCAAGATTTTATTTTTTAAATATCCTTTTAATATCTAAAAGCATAATTTTATTGGATATGATACGCGTTTTGCATAATAAAAATTAGTTTAGTGCTATTTTTTTATAGGATTTTAATTTTCTGATCCTTTATTACAATAATTTTTAACTTTTCAAATTGATAATGTGAAATGTACTATGCTAAAACGAACAAATTTGATTTTACATCAATAATTTCTATGCAAAACCTAAAAATTCAAGTTATTATATCACATGAACTGTAAACTATTGACTGTTTTTTGATATTACATATCCTTTTAATATCGAAAAGCATAATTTTATTGGATATGATACACGTTTTGCATAATAAAAATTAGTTTAATGATATTTTTTAATGGATTTTAACTTTCTGATCCTTTATTACAATAATTTTCAACTTTTCAAATAGAGAATAAAGTGTTTTGTGGTAAATGAACAAATTTTATTTTACATAAATAATTTCTATGCAAAACCTTAGAATTCAAGTTATTATATTACCCGAATTTAGTTTTAAACTTCTAACTGTTACTGCATTCAGATATCTACAGTCATAAGGGGTTAATTACTCACCTGAGTATTAAGAGGAGTTCACAAAAACTTTACATTTCTCCCAAAATGTATTAGCTGAGGACCTCTTAAAGTTAAACGGTTTCGGTTTTCTAGTTCATGTTATAAAGGACATGGAGTTCGTCCTATTCAAGTATAATTAATCGTTTTAAAATGTAGTAAAGCGTAGAAACACAAGGGATATATCTAGTAATTATTTAAACCTTAAGGTAAATAGCATAATCTAAATGGATATGGTACACGTTATGCATAATTTATCCAAGTATTTTGAATTTAGTTTGAAAACACCATTTTAGCCAGTAATATTGTGTCATACTTTATATCAAGATTTTATTTTTTAAATATCCTTTTAATATCTAAAAGCATAATTTTATTGGATATGATACGCGTTTTGCATAATAAAAATTAGTTTAATGCTATTTTTTTATAGGATTTTAATTTTCTGATCCTTTATTACAATAACTTTAATATTTTAACTTTTCAAATAAAGAATGAGAAGTGTACTGTGGTAAAACGAACAAATTTTATTTTACATCAATAATTTCTATGTAAAACTTTAGAATTCAATTTATTATATTACACGAACTTAGTTTTAAACCTCTAACTGTTACTGCATTCATATATTTATAGTCATATGAGGTTAATTAATTCACCGAAGTATAAGGAGGAGTTCACGAAAACTTTGCATTTCTCCCAAAATGTAGTTGCTGAGAACCTCTTAAAGTTAAACGGTTTCGGTTTTCTAGCTCATGTTATCAAGGAGATGAAGTTCCTCCTATTTAAGTATAATTAATCGTTTTAAAATGTAGTAACGCGTAGAGACACAAGGGAAATAGTAATTATTTACACCTTAAGGTAAATAGCATAATCTAAAGGGCATAATTTACCTAAGTATTTTGTATTTTCTTGACAACGCTCTTTCAGTCAGTAATATTGTATAATATATTATATTTTTCAAATATTCTTCTTATATCTAAAAGCATAATTTTATTGGATATGACACACTTCTTACATAACAAATGTTAGTGTTTTTTATTTTTTTGTAGAATACCTTTAAAAATGCCTAAGTATACTTTTAAAATCCTGCAACAGAAATGAGTTTTAATGCTTAAAAATATCTTAAAGTGATTTGAAATAAGTGGAATATACAAGAAATGACTTTATGTCCATAAAAGGGGTATTCGTAAACACGGACTTTAAAATGCCAAGAAGACATAAGAAGCCTCAGGAACTTCTAATGACTATTTGACGTCCCTATCAAATAAATTATGAGCACACTAAAAAAATCAAACTGGTTTCCCAGAAAGTCCAATTTTGATTAACTTTTAAGGGAATTTGGAAAACTTCTTTAATGATGATCATTTATAATATGTTCTAAAGTTTTCTAGAAAACCTATAATAAACATTTAAAAATTATTGTTTTTTTTTGTTAATTTTAACGTTAATCGCCTTTCTATAATTAATCAAAGATATTTTGAAGAACCAGGGGATCGTGGATAATTTAAAAGTTGCCTAAAACCGAAAAAAAAACTGAGAATTGAAATCTTAAATCTTTGGCGCTCCTCTGAAAATAAAAAAGGTCAGTTTTACCATTTCGGTTATGCAAAATATTAATTTTGGCAGTATCGTTAGCGTGTTCCTCGCCAATTTTTGTTAAAAGATTTAGGGGTGAATTAAATATTTTTTTTGCCATTTAAGTGCGAATTGGATTTCAGATTTATGGAGTTTACCAATGTAAAATTTTGAAATGGTTTTTTACAAAGCGCCTTCGAGTAAAGAAAGGGTTAAAATTGTCATTTCATTTAACATAAATTATTTTTTGTATAGCTTAAAAACAAACGCAAAAATAAATAGTATGTGAGGTCTATTTAGCTCATACCAAACACTAATTTTTAATATGCAAAACGTGTACAACATCCATTCAAATTATGCTGTTAACTTTACGGTGTAAATAATTATTATATCCCTTATGTTTCTACGTTTAGATACTACATTTTAAAACGATTAATTATACTTGAATTGGACGAACTTCAACTCCTTTATAACATGAACAGGAAAACCCAAACCATTTAACTTTAAGAGGTTCTCAGCATCTACATTTTAGGAGAATTGTAAAGTTTTCGTGAACTCCTCCTAATACCCCGGTGAATAATTAATTAACCCCTTATGACTGTAAATATCTGAATGCACTAAAGGTTAAAACTTTGAAATTAGTTCGTGTGAGATAATAACTTGATTTTATGAAGGTTACGATCATCCTGTTTTATTGGCAAATCTTGGCCGAGTATAAAATCTCTTCTAATTGCTTTAAGTGACTAAAATTTTCCATTTGTAAGTATTTAATCATAAGTGAGAATACTTAGATAAATCCCTCAATATTCCGAAAATTGTGATTGATCCAGCCAGAGAAGGAATAAGATGAGATTTGGTATCTTAAGGTAGATAGACTCTTTTTAGTACATGGAGACCTTGGTGAGTTTGCTATTTGCCTAAATATCCCTCAAACATTCTGGAAAGCTATAATCAATATCACTTTATCCAATAAGTAGATTAATCCAGTGTATCCACCAACTTTCCTAAAACATTATAAGGATGATTTAAGATCCTTGCCACTCCCTGTTACTCAAACAACTTGGACAAATAAATGCTTAGGCCCCACTGCTATAAAAAATGCAAAAGGTCACAAAAAACACTGGGAAAAAAAGAGAAAATTCCGGCACAGCTCTGGAAACGTGACAGTGACCTACTTTTTTCGGCCTTATTATTACCTAGCTGAATAGTTAGGGAAAAATCGATATATTAATATCTATATATAGCGTGAACCAAATGTATGTTGTCTATTAACATAGGGAATGCCCTGTACAATTAAATATTATTGTCTATATACCTGTTAACATGCATAAACAATAATTATACAATATCATGTGGGTGTAAATATAAATTACCTACCAACTGTTGTGAATGTTAATTTTATTGTCTGCATTAACATTTCGCTCTTTAGGGCAACACTCATAACCTTATTATTATTCATTTTGTAATAATATCGCGTTTGTTTTATATGGGGAAAATGACATGTGTTACGGAAAGGTTTTGGTAATTTTTTGTTTGAAAGTTCTAATATGAAGTTTTTTTAATCAGGATGTATAGATAACATCCTGATTAAAAATTATTTTTGAGGCTGTTGAATAGTCAACAGCCTCAAAAAATAATAAACCCTTAAATAACTCTATGGAGATAATATTCTGTATTAAAAAAAAACTTTTTCATTAACTTTATGCCCTAAGGCACCCTTAAAGTCCCCACGTTATTAACGGGTCTGCTTTTTATCAACACAGGTGTAACCTGAACTCAAATTTTTTTTCGCTTTTAACTCTACCTACGCTTGTCTCCCTTTTAATCAACCCTTAAATCATCAAAAATGCCATAGAGGCGATTAATAAATCTTGCCCTTTTGCCCGTGCTATTTTTCAATGTAGCTCTGTTTTTTTTTTGCAACGGTGGGTCTCAGTTAAATTTATGTACTTTTCTGTTTTACGATGTTGAGAGATTTGAAATGGTAATGAAAGGGGAGTGGGAAGTTTTTTTTTAATTTTTTTTTTTTTAATTATGGTAATGTGTTTTTTATTTTTTTGTGACTTTGTATATGGCAAAGTTTACGTAATAAAATATTTTATTCTGTAAACTTTGATAACGGTCTGTTTTGTGACCATGAACATCGGATAACACGTTGTTATTGAGATAAGTCTGCCTTTTTCTAGCCCTTTTGCTTTTGTAGATAGTCCAATTTTTAATAATTTAAATTATAGTTTTGGAGTTTTAAAGGTGGCGTTTGACAATCAAGAGTTTTTTTTAATTTTTTTTTCCAGGCAGTTTAAATATTCTCTTATTTCTTCCAAGTAATTAAAATCTTTTCTGCTTTAAAAAAGTTG
This sequence comes from Anthonomus grandis grandis, assembly GCF_022605725.1. Classification (NCBI taxonomy): domain Eukaryota; kingdom Metazoa; phylum Arthropoda; class Insecta; order Coleoptera; family Curculionidae; genus Anthonomus; species Anthonomus grandis. The sequence goes on along the minus strand of NC_065548.1, from coordinate 12,386,792 downwards.
GAAAATTAGTTTGAAAGTCTAACAAGAATGTAAAAGAATTAGGACAAAAGATGCTTTAGATGCCTTCTATAGGATAAAATGCTTAAAAAAAAATAAAATGCGAAATCAAGTGGCGTTGTCATAAAAAACGAAAGAAAAAAGACTGATATGCCTAAATATGGACTAGAAAATGACTTTAAAGTTGCTTAAAAAAAAATCAAATAAATAGTGATCAAGAAATTAACATTATATAAAAAATAATAATTGCCTTTCAGTAATAGCCAAAAAAAAAGGTTGAAATGACCAAAAGAAATAGGAAAATACTTTAATTTCCTTAAAGGATTAATAGAATATCTGCCTAAAAAGAAAGTTCTTATACCTAAAATAATGAAAAATGATTTGAAATTTTACGCAGAAATGGAAAAAAAAAGTATTAATAATAATTAATATATTAGATTTATAGCTTTAAATATTAACTTTAAAACTAACTAAAAAAAACTTCAAAGACTACAAAAAGAGATTTATGTTTTTTAGTCAACTAAAAAACATACAAAATTGTATATATAAAATGAAAAAAAATGCATATGCATCACAATTAGGAAAAATCATTAATTATGTCAAAAAAATTAAACAAACTAAAAAAAATATTTAAAAAAAAGGTTTTTAATTACCTGGAAGATATAGAGAATTACTTAAAACTAAAATATAAAAGTAGAATGGGGAATCAATTTTTTTTTAAGAAATTAAGTTAATTAAGCCTCATTTACTTTATATAAAAAAATATCGATTAATTCGTCTTTTCTTAATATCTCAATAAAAGTTTCCTCTTAATTTTGTTTTTTTATTGCAGCTGATATAAACGATAAAGTAACCGAGGAACTTCAAGCACTGAAGGCTGGTAGTACCATCAAGGACTGGCGTTCGAAGGTACTTGGAGGAGGAAGAATCAAGCACGATCCTGATGGCAAAACACTTAACGTTTATGGCTATTCTCAGGTAAATTAAAAAAAAATCCTTAATTTAAGCCTCACGAATATGATCTTGTAGAGAGTTATTATTTTTTCCATTTATTTAAACCTACTTTAGTTTTTTTTTCTAGAAATAAAAATGTTTTATAAGATATTTTTCAGGGATATTTCTGTAGATAACTAATTATTTCGGAAGGCTTCATTCTTAGATTGGGATTTACCCTTATCTTCTTATTTTTTATTGTTTCTTCCAGGATACATACCAGGTACAACTTAATTCTCCTAAATACAATTTCTTTCGTGGAATTACCAAATAAACAATCTATACACAAAAACGAAAAGAAATTTTCCAAAAAAGATCATTTTTAACCATCTTCTTATTCAAATCAAGGCTTATGGTTCAAATTTTTGAAATAATAATAATAATAATAATAATAATAATAATAATAATAATAATAATAATAATCTTTATTAGCTTATTTAGCATAAATAGCTACATACAAAAACAAAAAATTTTCCCAAAAATTAATAAAAATATCAATACATAATAATAATAACATAAATTTTCATACAACATACTTTCATAAATTCAACAACATAGTTTGTCAGTAAGAGTACCATATACCTAAGCAGAAATCTTAAAGTGAAATCAAAATTTATATAATTAATTGATTAATGAAATGCCAACTGTAGAATTTTAATGATTTTTGATCAATTAATATCGTTTTTTTTTAAATATTTTTTTGTTAAAATTTAATATTTCTGTATTGGACATTTTCCAGTTCAGCAAGTTCTAAAAACTAAAGATAAACTTAATATTTTGCTTCATTCCAGAAATTTTGCTGTCTTTCAATTACTCTAAAGTTTTACAAATTACACTTAAATGCCTCTAAGTAGAGTTTATTTTTCATTTCAGTTTAGGTTTTTCGGTTTTTAATGTTGGTCTACAAATACACTCAGGTGCTTCTAAGTAAAGCATTTTTGATCTCATTCCAGGCTCTTGAACTTCTCCAAACTGCTCTAAGCATTAATCTGCTCTCAATTACATCCAAAAGACTCTAATTAAAGTATTTTGTTCTTATTTTAACTTGAGTGTCTTCCAGTTGTTCTAAAGTTTTCTAAATTACATTCAAATGCCTCTTGGTAAAGTAATTTTCTATTTTATTTCAGGTCTTTGGGTTTTTCCAAAATGCCCTAAGAATCTTTAAAATACACTCAAATGCCTCTAACTAATGATTTTTTTGCGTAAAATTTTAATGTATTTAAATTACTCTAATTTTTTTCATATTATACTCATATAAATAAAGTAAATTTTTTATGTTTGCTTCAGATCCTTAATTTTTTTTTATTGCTCTACGAATCTTTAAATTATAGTAAATTTTTACTTTAATCAAGGCTCTTGTGTCTTTACAAATTGCTTTAAGAAACATTAAATTACACTCAAAAGCCTCTAGGTAAAGATTTCTTATCTTATTCCAAAAACTTGGGTGTCTTTAAACTGCTCTAAAGTTTTTTAAATTACACTCAAAAGTCTCTAAGTCAAATAGATTTTTATTATTTTCCCGGTTCCTAGGCTTTTCCAAATTGCTCTAAAGTCTTTAAATTAAACCTAAAAGCCTTAGGCATTATTACTTTTTCGCATTATTCTAGAAACTTGGATGTCTTTCAGTTGCTCTAAAGTTTTCTAAATTATGCTCAAATACTTCTTAGTAAAGTAAATTTTTATTTTACCCCGGATTTTTAAGTTTTTGCAAATTGCTCTCAACATCTCTAAAATTTACTAAAGTGCCTCTCTCGAGTAAAAAATCCTTAATTATTTATTTGATTTGATTTTATTGTAGCTTTTCGAACAGCATCTTTGATCTTATTCCACGTCTTGCGATGTCTCCAAATTAGTCTAAAGGTTTTAAGGTATTTAAAGCTATCGCTACACTTAAAGGCTTCTAAGTAAAGTAGATATTAATTTTATTCTAGGCTATTGATGCCTCTAAGTAAAGCATTATTGGTCTTAGTTCAGGCCCTTGAGTTTCTCCAAATCGCTATAAGAATCTTTAAATTTTACCTAAAAGCCTCTACCTAAGTAAATTTTTATTTTATTTCTCGCTCTGGGTTTTTACAGAATCTTTTAATTACAGTCAAAAGCCTTTAGGATTTTTGACCTTATAACAGAAACTTGAGTGTCTTTCAATTGCTCTATAGTTTTCAAAATTACGCTCAAATGTCTCTACGGCCTCTATAAAATTTGTATTTTATTCCAGGCTCTTGGGTCTTTACAAATTACTCTACGAATCTTTAAATTATGCCTACAAGCCTCTAAGTAAATTAAATTTTTATTTTATTTCAGTTTTGTCGATCTTAAAAATTGATTTAAAAATATTTAAATTACACTCAGAAGCCTCTAAGTAAAAATTGAAAAATCTTTAAATTATATTCAAATGCCTCTAAGTAAAGATTGTCTTATTCCAAAAACTTGGGTGTTTTTAAATTGCTCTTAAGTTCTCCCAACCGCCACTAATTAAAGTAAATTTCTATTTTATTTCAGGCTATTAGGATTTTCAAAACTTCTCACAAAATCTCTAAAATATACTCAAGTGCATCCAAGTAAATCATTTTTATTTTATTCCAGACTTTTAGATCTTTCCAAACTGCTCTAAAAATCTCTAAATTACATTCAAAATCCTCTAAGTATTTTTTTTTTAAATTTTATTCCAGGAACTTGGAAATTGCCCTAAATTATTTTAAAATGCCTTTAAATGACATAATTAAAGCATTTTTAAAATTTGTTCGTGTCCTTGGGTGTCTCCAAATTGCTCTAAATGTTTTAAAGGTATTTAAAGCTTATGCCTATTGCTGTAAAGGGAGCATAAAATGGGAAAAAATTTAGCAAAATAGAATCTACATGAAAACTCAACTTCTTGAATAAAAACATAGATTTTCTTCGGTAATCATGAACATTCTTTTACATTGATCCATCATAGGATAAATTATAAGTCATGAGTTAACACCGTAATACTATATATAGGAAAATGGTCTAAGAACTGAAGCAGGAGAGTTTTTGAAAATAGCAAAATGGTATGAGGCAAACAAATTATCATTTGTTAATGGAACAAAGTACGTAAATTTCACTTTATAGGAAAAAAAGATAGATATATAGAATAGACAGGATAGGTCCAAGTAAATCAATAAATAAATATTGCCGGGACAAGCACCATGAAATATTTAAGTAGTCATACTGATCAGTATCTAAAATGGAATACAAAAATAAAGGAACTTAAAAGAAAGATCAATGGGTTGGTTTCGAAATGTATCTAAAATAGTCCCTAAGCATTAAAAAATAAATTTTTATTTTATTCCAGGCTCTTGAGTTTCACAATTGATCTAAGAATCTTTAAATTATCCCTAATACCTGTAAATACAGTAAATTTTTATTTTATTTCAGTTTTGTCGATCTTAAAAATTGATTTAAAAATCTTTATATAACACTCAAAAGCCTCTAAGTAGAAATTGAAAAATCTTTAAATTATACTGAAAAGCCTCTAAGTAAAAATTGTCCTATTCCAAAAACTTGGGTGTTTTTAAATTGCGCTAAAGTTCTCTCAAACGCCTCTAATTAAAGTAAATTTTTATTTTATTTCTGGCTATTAAGTTTTTAAAAACTACTCTCAAAATCTCTAAAATATACTCAAGTGCAGCCAAGTAAATAATTTTAGTTTTATTCCAGACTTTTAGATCTTTCCAAATTGCTCTAAGAATCTCTAAATTACATTTAAAATCCTCTAAGTATTATTTTTTAATTTTATGCCAGGAACTTGAAAATTGCTCTAAATTATTTTAAAATGCCTTTAAATGACATAATTAAAGCATTTTTAAAATTTGTTCGTGTCCTTGGGTGTCTCCAAATTGCTCTAAATTTTATAAAAAATTTAGAGCAAATTAATTTAAACAATTAAATTAATTAATTATTTAGAGAAAGAACTGAGCAAATTAGAATCTACATGAAAACTCAACTTTTTGGATAAAAACATAGATTTTCTTCGGTAATCATAAACATTCCATTATAGGATAAATTATAAGTTATAAGATGACACCGTAATACTCTATATAGGAAAAACTTGGAACGGTCTAAGAACTGAAGCAGAAAGGGACTTTTTGAAAATTGATGAAACAAAATACGTAAGTTTCACTTTATACAAAAAAAACTTATAATAGAATTAGGTCCAAGTAAATCAATAAATAAACATTCCAGAGACAAGCACCATGAAATATTTAGATATTCATTTTGATCAGCGTCTAAAATGGAATACAGAAATTAAGGAACTTAAAAGAAAGATCAGAGGATTGGTTTCGAAATTTATGTATCGAAAACAATAACGAAGCATTAAAAAACTCAAAACTCAATTAAGTTATTGCCTTTGCAGATTAGGGTGATGCAAGTGATTGAGATATTAACAAATAAACGTATATTTATTTATTTATCATTTATATTACTCCTAGTAAGTACTGACAATACTGACTTTAATATTGACAGAAAAACGTAAAAAACCTCGTTATTGACAACATTTAGATAAACAACCCTTATTATTTTTCTTATAAAAGAAAATGTCCTTATTCACAAGAGAAATCAAAAGTTCTCCCATATGTTATAACCCCACCAAAAAAAAAGCAGACCGTTTGAAAAGGAAACTTTCACAGACCACTAAAGTTTTATTCTTTAGTCTACCATATGGCCGAGATATCCAGAGACCCCGAGTTATATATATATAATAACTCGACAAAAAAATCTATGTTCCTTTTTAACTAATAAAAATAAAATCGTGTCTTGTTTTTATCTCTGTTCCTTTTAAATTGTTTAAAAGGACGTTTTCTAGGTATTTGTATCGGCTTATATTACGTCTATTGTATGTGGAGCAATTATTGATTTTTCTTTAGAAATAAAAGTCAGGTTTTTATCCAGAAATTTGGATCAATCGATAGTCTTTACAGCTTTTTTAAATCTCATTCAGACAAAGTAACTTTTTGTTATTTCTTCTAGACAGTTAAAGACTTCATTGTTTTTTCGCTGGCAATTGAACTCGTTTTCAATTTTTTTCCAGACAATTGGATCACTTGCTGTTATTCTTTCAAGCGTTTTCTTTATTTTTTGTTTGCTCCCTTAAGAACTGATTTTTTTATTTTATTTTAATTTATTTATTTATTGTCTCTTCTTAGCTTTTGAGAAATATAATTTAAATAAACTGGTTTTCTAGGCATTGGATTATTGATTTTTCTTAGGAGAAAAAATTCGTGTTTATCCAAGAAATAATCGTCGTCTCTCTTAAGTAAATCTAAATATTTTTTCTAGGTAAGAAAGGTTATTCTTGGTTATCGGTACTTCGTCGAGCAGTTTTTTTAAATTATTTGATCACTTTATATTTTCTACTTTGCTTAGGCATATACATCAGATTAATAATTTTTTCCAAGAAATAGAAGTAATTTTTCCAGGGATTCGGATCGAAGTTTAATATTCAATTTTCTCCAGATATTTTATTCTATTTTTGTATATACGTTGATATTTATGCTACCTAGAGAGCATACAACATATGTACCTACAAACTATTATTGAAAATTCTTATCTCTTTTAATACACACGGGAAAATATTAAACGATTTTCGGGACAAAGAGATCCAGATACGGATACTTTCGACTTCCGGGCTTATGGAAATGCAAATGTTCCATCCAGAACTTCCTTTAACTCTATTATTTCCGGACAGCTCGATCGTTAGGGTGAGCTTTAAACTACAACGGCTCGATTACGCTTAGAATAGTTTTATGTCTAAAATCTGTGGGAAATTTTTGAATTTTACGTGAAAAGTCGTGCATAAAAAATGGGAAATTTCTGGATTAGGATTTAAACTGAAGCACCCCTTGTTCGTTCTTTTAAACGATTTAAATTTATTTAGGATTACGTCAGGAAAAAGAAGGATTTAAAGGTTCTTGACAAACTTGAAATTTTAGGGGAGAAATAGGACTGACTTGTATAAATAGTTGTTTGCAGATGATTTTTTTAAATGTATGTTTAATTTATTTTATTATAGTATTATGTATTCTGCTAATTTATTTGTTTTAATTCTTACAATATCAATCCTTTGGAGTCGAAAATTTCAAAATAAAAATATTCATATATGAAATTATGCATAATTTAAATGGACATGACGTCCACTTTGTTAAATAAAAATTTTATTTGTTATCGAATATAAATAAAAATTTGCCTTATGTCCTTGTATAGAAAAAATGTTCCTTTTTCCATACGAGGATAAAAAAAATATTAAATTTATTCGATCAAATTTTCGTAATACATTTTGTCTTATGGAATGTGATTTCTTAAAGTTGTAACTCTCCTGAGTCAAGGGGAATGTCTTTTCCGAAACTTTTTCCATTTTGTTTAATACACTTGATATGTAAAAAAAATGAACATTTCATTTTTGGCCCAGATTGTCGTAAAAAAATCAGAAAATGTTAAAGAATCTATTTTTTTTGTTCTCGATCTTATACGTGTTTATTTGCGATGTTGTATGGTAGAATGTACTTGATTTTTTTTTTTAATTTATAGATATTCGGGAAATTTAATTTTCAGTCCAGGGTTACGTCAAAAAGGTCAAAAAATCATGCTGTGGTTCTTTGACATTAAAAATTTTAGTTAAGATTTGCGCCTGAAATTTACAAAATTCTTCTTGTTTTAATTTTACTGTTAAAAGTTTTTTTGAATTTAATAAGTAACTCGAAATTTCGTCAAGATTTAGAGACAAAAATTGAAAAATATCAGAAAAAAAAGTTTTTTTTTTACTTTACAGTCACATTAATACTTGCCTTGGATGTAGGATTATGAAAAATTGAACTTTTATCAATTTTTAGGGAATTGCTTTTTTATCTAGATTTAAGTCAAAAATCGAGAAATTACAGTCAAATAAATATTAATTTTATATGACATATACACTTTTTGTTTTTTATCTAGATTTGTGTGGAAAAATTGAATTGTTTACGAGAATTAAAAAAAAAATTAATTTCTTATCCAGGATTAGGTCAAAAATCACGAAATATAAAAAACAAGTAGTTATAAAGTTAAGGAGATATTCAAGAAACTTTTATTTTTCATTTAGAAAAAAAAATCGTTTAAAGAAAAGCTTTCTAGTTTTTGATGTTTTCCGGGATGTGGAGATAAATCGTTGTTCTTTACAGCTTTATTTAATCTCCTTCAGGCAAAATATTTGTTTATGTTTTTCTAGGCATTTAGGTTAATCATTTCTGCTAGATAGTTAAACACTTTATTGGTTTTTCGCTGGATGACACTTGGATTACTTTCTTAGTCTTATGGAAATGCAAATGTTCCATCCATTAACTCTATTATTTCCGATAGATCGATATGGTAAGCTTTAAACTACATCGTCTCGATTACGCTTAGAATAGTTTTATGTGGAAATCTGTGGAAAGTTTTTGAATTTTACATAAAAATTCATGCGAAAAAATGGGAAATTTCTGAATAAGGACTTAAACTAAAGCACCCCTTCTTCGTTCTTTTAATCGATTCAAATTTACTTAGAATTACGTCAGCAAAAGGAGGGATTTAAAGACTCTTGACAAACTTGAAATTTTAGGGGAGAAATAGAACTGAATGGCATACTAAGCAGTTGTTTGCAGATGGCTAAAATTCCATTTTTCTTTAAGCTATATTATTACTTTACCAAAAGGTATTAATTTTGTTAATTATTTTTATATACCTCAATCAGAAATGGTTTTGAATTAAAAGGGTATCCAGATATCGCTAATTTTAATTAGATGTAATACAGATAGTTTAGTTACGCTTAACTTTCTTTTTCATTCTTACAATATCAATCCTTTGAGGTCCAAAATTTTAAAATAAAAATATTGGTTATATATGGTTATTAAATTATGCATAATTTAAATGGGCATGATACGTATGGGTTTTTGAGAATTCTATTTTTTTATCCAGATTGAGGTCAAAAATAAAGAATTATCAAAAAAATAGAGAGGTACGCAGTCTATAAAGTTAAGGAGATATCCCAAATTAGAAATTCCTATCGTAAAACACATGATTTATTACATTACTGATACAATCAGTGTCTCATTGTGTATTTAAATGCGCTAAATATTCTCACTATTTATTCACGGCTTATAGAAAGCATTTGATACCAATGCAAAAAAATGCGTAGAATAGTTTAAGAGAGATACAGTTTTTTTTATCCTTACAATATCAATCCTTTGTGGTCCAAAATTTTAAAATAAAAATATTGGTTATATATGGTTATTAAATCATGCAGAATTTAAATGGGCGTGATACCAATTTTCTTATGTAAATTTTATCTGACTTCAAATATAAAGAAACACTTTCCTTACATCCTGGTGTAAAATAAATGTTTCTTTTCCCATGTAACAATGTAAAATTTATTTAATCAAATTTTCGTAATACATTTTCTCTTATGGGACGTGACCCCTTAAAGTTGTAACTCTCCTGGGTCACGGGGAGTTTCTTTTTCGAAACTTTTTTCATTTTGTCGATACACTTGATATGTAAAAAAATAAACATTGGATTTTTTGACTCAGATTGGCGTAAAAAATCGGAAACTGTTGTTTTTGATCTAATCCGTTTTTGTGATGTTTTGAGGTAGGATGTACTTGACGCGAAAAAAGAAGAACTTTTTAAATTCATAGGTATTTTGGAAAATAAGTTTTTTGTCCGGGATTACGAATTTATAAATGTCATTTTGTGGGTCCTTTGACGTTGATATTTTGGAAAATTTGGTTTGAAGTTTGAAAAAAAATTGGACTCATAAATTTATTAAAATTTCGTCCAAATTTAAGTAAAAAAGCAGGAAAAAAAACCGTTTTTTTTTCATTTTATAGTCAAATTAATCCTTTGACTTAGAACTTAGACTTAATTTTTATAAGATTGGAATTGGTTTTTTTTAATTCTTCCAATATCAATCCTTTAAAATCCAAAATTTCTTTTTTTCCGGTTTATACACTCGATATGTAAAAAAAATTACATTTGTTTTTGACCCAGATTGGAGTAGAAAATCGGACTTCTTAATTTAAGCTACTTGTCGTGCACAAGACTTTTTTTAAATTCATAGATATTTTGGAAATTTCGTTTTTAGTTCAGGATTACGTCAAAAATTTCAAAAAATCATGCTGCGGTTTTTCGACATTGGTAGTTTGGAAATTTAAGTTGAAATTTGCGCCTAAATTTTACAAAACCTTAAAAACTCTTGTTTTATTTTAATTTTAAGCTCAAAATTTTAACAGGTTTCTTTGAAAGGTAAAAATAAAGATTTTTTTTACTTTTATAATTATATAAAAAATTTCGTTTAGAATTAGATCCAAAAACTTGAAATATCAGAAAAAATACGTTTTTTTACTTTTATAGTTAAAATGGTCTTGGAACTTGACATAGGATCATGATTTTTTTTTTTTTAATTAAAAAAAAATATAATTTTTTATCAATATTTATATGGAAAAATTGAATTTTTGCTATATTTTCGGAAATGTAATTTTTCATCCAGGTTTAGGTCAAAAATCAAGAAATATAAAAAAGGATTGCATATCCTTAATGTATAAAATTACGGGAATAATTAAAATTAGAATATTAGGGATTTAGAAATCACATAATGCCTCTGACAATACTAATACAAAAAGTGTCTGAGTTTAAATGCTGTAAATATTATCAACAAGCTTATGCAAAGCATTTGATATAAATGTAAAAAATGCATAGAATCATCCAAGAGGGAGACAGTTTGTTTAATAATTATTATCATCTGTCAAGACTATCTTCTTATTAATTATTAAGAAAAAATCAAGTGATATTTATAATTTTTACACAATTTTATATTGCTTTTATTCCCATTTTCAATAAATCTAAAAAAAAAGTTTTTTTTTTCTTTTGACCACCAGAATTCTGGATAGTTTATTTAGTATTATTAAATTAAATAAACTTTTAATTATTATAATAAAGACAATTTAGTTAGTTTATATATTATTTTGTATTAGGATAGTGTACTGGTAATTGATTTTTTTTAATGCGTCAATCCTTGGTCCAAAATTTTAGAATAAAAATATTCGGATATTACATAAGTTATACATTATTTAAATGCCCATGACCCATTTTCTTACGTAGACTTAATTTGGCGTCCTTTAAAAAAAAATTGCATAGAATCATGAAAAATCACATTATTTAATAAATTTTTTGTAAAATTATTTTTTTCTCTAGATTTAAGCAAAAAATTTAAAATTTACAGTCAAATAAACAATAATTTTTTAAAACTTATAGAAATTGTTTTTTTTTGTCTGGATTTGTATTGGAATAAGATACTAGATGAGGCTTACGTAGTATTTAGAGCTCACAGTAATGAGTATCATAATATTATTACCATCTATAATTAAAAATTAGTAAGAGCTTTTAAATAAATAATTCACTTAATCTTTGTTAATTATTTTTAATTCCCAGCAATATATTAATTAAATAATATTTTTTCAAAAATGAGTTTGAATTTAAATGCTTTCAAAATGGCTATTATGAGATTATTTTATCAATTCTAGGTTAACAGCACTGTATGTGAATTAAAATCAATTATTAACATCTAAAATCAATGAGATTCAAGGCTACAAAACCTTTGATCATCCATTAAAATGAGAAAAACTAAAATTAGACTTAGCAAATTAGACTTAGCAATATTACCATTAAAATTATGTGAAGATACTGCCTGAAAATAAGAAAAATTATGATTTTCTTAAATTTTCTTTTTCTCAGCTGGGTTCTAATCCGCTTTATAATCATGATAAATGTATATTTCGGGTGTATGATGCATTATATTATTATAGTATATGAGTTTAATAGTTTATAATATATTATAATGTATACATTTTTTTAAATTGAGGTCTTTGGGAATTCTATTTTTTATCCAAATTGAGGTAAAAAATAAAGAATTACCAAAAAAATATACAGGTAAAGTTAGGGGATATCCCAAATTAGAATCTCAGAGAGTGGATATTTCTAACATCGGGAAACACATAATTTATTACAATACTAATACAATCAGTGTATCGTTGTGTATTTAAATGCGCTAAATATTATTACTATTATTTATTCACGACTTATATAAAGCATTTGATTCCAATGCAAAAAAAGCGTAGAATAGTTTATGAGAGATACAGTTTATTTATTAATAGTTTAAGTTTCAGTTACTTTCTTTACTTGAAAGTTTGTTAAAATTATCCTCCTTATAACTATTAAGAAAAAATCAACTGTTATTTATAATTTTTGTACAATTTTCTATTATTTTAACTCTCATTTCGAGTATATCTTAGAAATGTTTTTTGCCTTTCTGGTAGTAATGTAAGTAATATTTTACAATTTACAATTTTTAAGATAAAAATCTCATTTAGATTTAAAAAAATTAGATTCCCATGCTAATGGATTTATTTTTAATTTTTAAAATATCAGTCCTGTATGGTCAAATATTTCAAAGCCAAATTATTCGCATAATTTACATATATGCATAATTTAAATGGGCATGACAACCACTTTATTATGTAATTTATCTGATTAAAAATTTATCTGACTTCGAAAATAAACAAAAACTTGGCCTATATCCTCGTAGAGAAAAAATGTTCCTTTTTCCATCCATTATTTATACGAGGGTAAAAAAAATGTTAAATTTATACGATCAAATTTTCGTAATACATTTTCTCTTATAGGACGTGATCCCTTAAAGTTGTGACTCTCCTGGGTGACGGGGGGTTTCTTTTTCGAAACTTTTTCCATTTTGGTTGATACACTTCCTATGTAAAAAAAATGAACATTTCGTTTTTGGCCCAGATTGGCGCAGAAAATCGGATTTTTTTTTGTTTTAGGTCTATTACGTTTTTATCTGTGGTTATCTGTGGTATTTTGAGGTTAAATTTATATTACGTGTAGAAGCAGATTTTTTTTTAATTCGAGATATTTTGGAAATTTCATTGTTAGTACAGGATTACGTCAAAAATTTTTAAAAATTATAGTGCAGTCGTTTGATGTTGGAATTGGTGTTTTTAATTTAGATTTGCGTCTGAAATTTAAGAAAAAATTAAGAACTTTTTGTACCTGTTAGGGAAAAAGATTTTTTTTGACTTTCATAAATATCTTGAAATTTTCCACAGTCAAATTGATCATTATCTTGGAACTTGGAACAGAACTGTTTTCAATCAATTTAAGCCAAATTTGCTTTTGATTTAGATTTGTGTGGAAAAATTGAATGTTTCAATAGATTTTAGAAAATGTAACTTTTCATTCAGGTTTAGGTCAAAAATCATAAATCTAAGAAAGGTGTTTTGTCTTTATGGTGGTAACGTACTAGTAGGATTGTTTATTTAATCTCTAGGTGGGATTCCCAATATTTAAGATAAAAATCTGATTTATATTTGGAAATATTAATATTCCTGTTTAATCCCACTAAAATCGAATGCAAATGAATAAATCAAGCACTGAAAATAAAAGAAATAAACAAACGTACATTTCCGGAATAAACCCCAATTTGGATACAATCGTAATGATTTTCCATTTTATAGTAATAGAGATGCGCGAAAGCCGATTTCGGTGATTAAACGGGTGATTTAAGTTGATCGATCAGGGGGCCACCGATAAAAAAGATTTCGTTATTTGCCTGCATTTCGTATTTCACTGATAAAAATTAACCTCGCCCTATTGGATACGTCTGTTTTTATAGGTACTTAATGCGTTTTGAATGAGCATTCTCGCCGCATTAAGTTTGCTTTAAATTTTTGCGCCTGATTGATTTGCGATCGAATTACACGCGGTAGATTAACTGGTTTTGGGCTTTCAGGTAGAAATTATTTTCAAGAGTTTATGGGGTTGAAAATCATCGCCATGTACTTTTAAGCAACATTTTTTTAACATGATTATATTAAAGCAGTCTGATTTGGCCATTATTTTAAGGTAAATAGTTCTTATTAAGTTAGGTCCTAACTTTGCATTGTTTGGCTTTGTTGTCCTGCACTCAGTCACTATTACGATAGTAATAAATTATTGGTTTATTATACAGGGTTTCCCATAAATAACGAAAAATAATTTAACACAAGATTTTTGAAGTCAAAGACAACCAAGGTATAGGTGATAAACTTAATGTATTTTTTTTAATTTTGGCCATAAATTTAGTATTTAATTTTTGTTTTTAACAAAATTTGGAATATAATTTTTTTTTAGTACTGCAAAATAATTAAATTAACCTTTTTTTAAATTATGTCATAAAGGCGCCAGCAACATTTTAATTTGTTTAATTCTATACCCTTTTTAGATTTAGCACGTTTTGATTTTTTATTTAAAATATGCAATTTGCTAAAAGTTTTGTATAAGAAAATTTAAATTTCGCTTAAAAATTTCGCTACGATTAACCTCTTCCAGATATTTACATTTAAAATTTTTATTACACGTAAAAAAATCACATTTATAAACTATTTGAATTGCACACTTTGAATGAAAGATAAAATACAAAAGATAGATTAAAAATAAAAATTATTAATATTTGCCAGTAAATTTTCGACATGATCTCTATATGTTTTAATACATTTGAAAATTCTTGTACTGAAAAATTGCCGAATTTTAAAAAATAATTCATTTAGATTTAAATCTTTACCATTAATATCAACCATAACAACAAATATTCCGAAAAAACCGTAGAGTTTTGAAACCAGATATAATGTGAACGTCAGCAATATTTTTTATTTTAACTTAAATGTTTGTGCCTTAGGGCAAAAACGTGTAATAGTAAAAAAAAACTTAAAAAATATTTATGTGACTTAGTTTTTTTTTTATTATGGGCTTATTTATCAACCGATTTAAAAAGTAATCATATCAAATTATTAGGCAAAAGAAACAGCATTTTAAAAGTGGTAGTTCCCAATAATGTGCTATTTAAAAAAATAAAGTACATGCAAAATTAATAGTTTGGACGTTTTAAATAGGCGTGTAAACGATTTAAGTTATCAAATGCAATGAAAACTATTTGTTCATGATTACTTGATTAAAAATTAAAACTTTCAACGCATTCATAGCACCCTATTTTAAAATTTAAAAAAATGATTTTTTCTATGAGGATAAAACAAAAAGTAACAAATAGAGTATCATTGTTTTCAGAATATTATTTTCTATCGAAATACGTAATAATATACCAAGTGTCCCATTTAAAATAAGAAAGTTAGTGTCTCTTCCTGTTAAACTGGTGAGAAGAGTGATTAAAACTGAAGTTAAAAGTGATGGTAAACAATAGAATATGTCAAAAGATGCTCTTATCATTATTCCATCGATATACTAAATTTCATTTATTTATGTTGAAAAATAAAAAAGTTATTAAATGTTCAAAATTATTAAATGCTCAAAAAATGTGAAACAGATGACACTATGATTTATTTAGTAGCCGATAACCTGACGTCTTCAATTATCCCAAGAAACATGATCTACATTCAAGTAAAGATTTCCAGGCCTTGATCTCTCTGCAGTTCTTGATTACATGACCGTAGCAACATTATCTGAAACAATATTTTTGGTGGCAAAAGATTGGATAAACACAAATTTCATAATTGTCTGTTGACAATTTTCTTTTTTGCATTTTTTTAAAATTAAATTTTACAATAATAAAAGTGGTATTTGTATCTCAATTTTATAGCAATTATTATGTCAAAAATTTATGTTTTGCAGATTTTTTAAAGTTTTTTTTTCCAAATATACGCGTTTTTTTTTGCAAATTTCACAATTTTGTTTAGAAAATATTTTATTTTGACTAAATATTTGTCATTAATTATTAATATTAGCATGTTCACTAAATAAATATATATTATAATTATTATTTCCTTTTATAATTCTCTTCAAAATTTTTTTCTTATAAAATTCTCTTTTTCTTAACAATTTTTCTTCTGCAAATTTCCTAATTTTCTTTTTTTCCACAATTTTCTTTTTACAATACTTTAACAAATTAGTTCCTTGGCAGTTTTCTGTTTCCATGCATTTTCTCTGAAAATTTTCTTTTCTTTGCATGTTTTTTCCGCAAATTTAGTTGCAAAATTCATTCTCGGAGAGCAACTATTCTTTTTACAAACAATTGCTTCACAATAATTATTTCATACCTAATTTTTTTTTAAATAAACGAAATTTTTTTCAGCAAATATCATAATTTACTTTCAAAATTTTTCTGTGCTGCATAATTTTCATTTTTATGTGTGACAAGTGTTGATAAATTTTAGTTGGCCATAACGAGGTCAAAATAAAGGTTTAAGAGTACTAAATTTAGGTATTTAATCTATTATCTATGATTAAATTTAACTCCTTGTACTTACTAAACTACTAGTACTAAGACTGTTAAAAAAATTATATTTTAATCTACCCTGTGTTTGTTTTGCTCAAGTTTTTGATTAATTTAGCGAGCTCTCAAAAAAGGAAAGGATAAATAAAAACTCCAATATTTTTTCTTCATATTGAAACGAATCTTCGGCCGAGGCTGCATTTTCGCAATTTTTCTGTTCAAATTTAAAGAGCCGAAGCGGAAAGCTTAATTTTTATTTGCTTTAAATTTTATCGGTGAATTGCAAGAGGAAAAATATTATACTTCTATCAAAAGTTCGCGATAAGAGGCTTTAAATGTTTAACTAGAGTAGCGGGCCATTACTTCTATTCTTATTTTAAACGGGGGCGGGGACGGATTGCATGAATAACTAAATATATCTTTTTCTTCTTATTTCAGGGATATGGAAAAGCGGATCATCAGCTATCAGTGGACATCCTTAAAACCCAATTTCCAAATTACAACATCACTTGGTCCGATGAAGGTTACTAAGGAACTACCACCTATAAATGCCTGAAGTTAATATTATAAACCTTTTACTGTATTATTTAATTAAAAGAAATAAAAACAGCAGCTTCTATAACAATGGTTTTTATAACCCAAATATTTTATCCAAAATTTGTGATACGCGAACATTTGCCACTAATTATCATTTCTTCTTACTAATTAAGTCTTGCGGGATCAAAATGTGTATTTCGTTCTAAATCTAAAATGCCAATATTTGTTTTATTCACCAATAGAGAGATGACTAAGATAGAGGAGGCTGATATAAGCTGATATAAGGCATCATAGAAACATCATGGTCTTCACCAGTGGTACTAGTAAAGAAGAAAGACCGCTTGACCAGATTCTGTATAGATTATCGGCACCTTAATAATGCGACTAAAAGGGACAACTATTTTCTTAAACGTATTGATGATAATTTGAACACCCTGACTGATCGAAGATCTTCTAGACTAGAGCTGAAAACAGGATATTGGCAAGTTGAGTGGGCCTCTGAAGATCGGGAAAAGACAGTCTTCATGGTGGGTGGTAATTGGCACAATAAATTGCTGGACTATAAGGACTGTGCAATGCTCCTGCTGGTTTTGAACAGCTGATGGAAATGATTTTAAGAGGATGCCTGGTTTACCTTGACATTGTTGTGGTAGGAAAGTCGTTTGAGGACCACATGAAAAATCTTAAAACTACGAAGTTCTGGACGAAAGTTAAGACCAAGGAAATGTCATCAGGCTTTGCAGTATCTGAGTCCCATCGTTTCCAGTCAAGGAGTTGCGGTTTACAAGGCAAAGGTCCAAACTGTTAAAGATTCGCCACTTCCCAAAGATAATCATGAACTACCTAGCTTCTTAGGACTATGCACTCACTACCGGGGCTATGTGGAAGGATTTACCTACATCGCAAAACACAGGAGCTGTGTTGTTCCAAATACAGGATGGCCAAGAAAAAAGTCATTGGCTGTTTTAGTAAGACGTTGTTTAAGCCAGAGCGTAACTATTGCGTTTCTGAGTAAAAGCGATGGAGCACTTCTAAAAGTACCTCTGTGGGAGAAAATTCTTACTGCGAACTGACTATGTAGCTCTAAAACGGCTCCTTCGTAAAGTCATTCACTTTCACCGACTGGGTCCTTATTATGGAAACCATCAAGACGCTGAACTGTGTCAAATCCAATCAGATTCGGATTTGGCATTTGATAAATTCATGGCCCATCTAATTTTCGGAACGTAAAATATACTAACCACAAATCCGTCAGATAAATAATCAACGTCAATATACAAATGGATTGAGGCAACGAATTTTCAAATTGAGTTACTAAGCTTTTTCCTTTTCTAACTTCATATTTTTTCAGGTATTTTTAAATGGTCAGGGCTTTTAGGCTTTATCATCTCTTAATATATAACTACTTACGCGTTATCAATGCCGTTCGTGACGTGTATATTTAATTAAAATATTTTACTCCGATATTAGTTTATTTAGGGCCAAATTATGGACCGGCTGGTAAAGTGCCTGGAAAAATTATCCTGCTGGTAACATTAAAAATTGAATTATGAACTTCTTGCTTGTCTTAGCGGGATAATTCTTGCTTACCAGTAGAATAAGTTAACAACAGGAAAAAGCAGCGTATAAAAGGTTTACCAGGAAATTTATAACCTCAAATTTTTCAAAGAGTTGGAGCTTGCATAGTTTTGCAAGAAGTTTGTGTATAATATTCTAAATTTTGTTCTTAATCTGTATGAGTATTTTGTTATTTTTCATCTGGTTAAATCTCTCTTTATTTAATATGATAATGCCCGACTTAAGGTAATACCCTTCCCTCACCTGTCCCTCTTTGCTCGCTATGCCACTGTTATATGACTGCGAAATGAAAAGAAAACATACATCTAAGAAATCCCGTATAGGAACGTCAAATTTGAGCCATCATATTCTGTCACTTATTATCATCACGATATCTTGAAGGCAGTCTCTCAACACTCAGTGTTATTAAGTTATAAATTATTTCCCCATAAGTAAGATCTGTTATAATTGCACTACCGCCACCAGTTTTAAATATTTTCTGTTGGTTCTCGGCTACTTTTTTTCTTAACTTTGTTCGAAGATTATTCAGGGTTCGAACCACCCCTAACATAGGGTTTCTTACATTAAACTCTGCTATCAATTTTTCCCAAGCCTGATCTTTTTCTTTCTAAAATGATGCATCAGTCTTTTTTGATTCAATTGTACTTGCATATTGAGTTACTAAATTACAGAGCAAAATAACTTCTTTTTCAAAAAAGTTTACCGATCTCTTTTTTATCAGGTTATTGAGACATCCTCTAAAAAAAAATATTAAAATTCTACCAAATTCACTGCACAGCATACAGTTTCTAAAAAGCCTGCTGTGAACTGTGATTCACTGGCAGATGTCTGGTGGGATACTTACAAACAATTAGCAAAAATGCAAATACGTTTTAATACTAGTACTAACAGAAACAATATCAGATTTGGCACAAAATAAGTATACAAGTACCTATAACTATTATCACAAATTAAAAACCAAACACTTCCATTATTTCTGTTTAAGATTATTATACCGGCCACAACAATTATGTTGTTGGCAAACTGTAAACCTTCTGCTAGTTAACAACAGGCAAAAATTTGGTTCATAATTCCTCCTACAGCTATTGGTAGGTTTACCGAGAGGATAGAATTTATCTGTCTGATAACACACAGGAACCTTACCAGCTGGTCCATAATTTGGCCCTTAATGCAATAATGTCTCTAACATAAATGAAAGTTAAGATTTATATAAAATTTATACAAAAATAATTTAAGTAATATTAAGTTAAAGCCATTAGGACATACGTTTTCTGTGAATTTTTAATCGCTATTAATTAAAAATGAACCCTGTCTAACACAAGTAAAATGATAAAACATGAATATGGTCTATATAGACTACTAATACTAGATTTTCATAACATGAGATTAAATGAAACAATAAAATTTCCATCATTTTAACTTAAACCCCATCAAGCCTCACATACCTTTATTCTCTTTTGCAGTTTTCAATTTTCCCGAAGATTATCTCGGTCCACATTGAACTAACAAGCTTTAAAGCCGCCGGCCATGTTTTGCATGGAAATTTACATTTTTTGCTTATTTGTAAAATATTCTGTGTTTTATTTTGGGTCGATTTATATTTAAAAAAAGCATAACTTCAAAGCTTATGATCAACAGACTTATACTAAATTCGACTTTTAGAAGGAATTTTCAAACTATTAGAAAGTAAGCCGCTTAAATGTCGTAACACCTACTAAATCCTCACTAACTATGAAGTCCACTGGCATCCCAGTCAGCACTTTATCTTTTTAATAAAACAAAGTTTTCTTGTCTTCTGAAAGAACACATCCTTTTATTCCTTGTCACAAATTCCAATTATCCCTGTGCAAACTAAACTAATAACCAGGGAAACCCGGCAGAACCTTTTCTGTCAAGGGATTTGCAATTTTTTTCACGCATTTTTGTATTTGCCAATAATTTTGTATTCCATCTGGCACGCAATGTCGACGACTTTGGGAATGTTTATTTTATGCGTGGGTTTTATTGGAGTTTAACGTGCCTATTTTTTTAGTTTACATGGTCGATGTCAGGGGTGGAAGAGTGAGAGTAGGGTTTTGTGTATAGTTTATCAAGGTATTTTCTTTATATTTTATTTTCATTTCGGTTAAGAATGATTTTAAGAAAACCCGATATTAAGCACCGTCTAGCGGCCTCGTCTCCTTAGAAAAGGGTCAAAGATGATCGTTTATCAAGAGCTTATTAGTGTTATTTTTAAAACGAATTAAATCGGTTGTCAATTAAATTATTACTTGTGTTGTTTTATGAGAGACATAAAACAACACAAAACCTTCTTTTTGCTTTAAAACTAACTAACTGTGTTGTTTCAAAACTGCCGAACTAATTTTAAATTTATCTGACGATATTATTACATCCCGCTTTTTGACGTTTTAAAACGAAAAGGAAATTAAGTTTGGGTTCGTTTCAGTTGAAACTTTTTAATGGGATTTTTCCAATTAATGTGATTGGATTATGTAGTATGAGTTGATTGAAACTTATTTATTAAATTAATTGTTATGATTAGCAATGAAGGCTAGTTTTCAAGTTAATAATTTATTAGACAGGCGAAAGATTTCGGCTCTTATACTATCTTTAATCATATCAAAAGAGCACAACACGAAAACTCGGTCTGCAAAAATTTCACTATACGTAAAGTGGTGACACGTGTTTCGTTCCTAAAATCATCATCAGAGCCTAAAAAGGTTAAAACACGATCAACTGGCTCATAATATACACACTCCACAGGTATAAAATCATTAGACTTCATAATTAGTGAATATTTACTAAGAAGTCCAAATTTTAACGCAATTGAAATGTTTACAGCTTAAAAATTATTTCACGAAGTGGAATATAATATACATGTGTTGATCTTATGCTTTAAAGTTATGCTTTTTTATAATATAAATCAGTATAAAATAAATCTTTTAAATATTCAAAAAAAAAACTTACCTAGCAGTCTAAATTCATATTTTTTTATATAAGCTTTACGTCTTTTTTTAATTTGAAATATTTTATAATAGTCAAATATAAGGTTCGTTTTATTATTATAAATCAGTTTGCAACGCTCAATCTCAAAAGTAAAATTTAAATGGATGCGTATAACTAAGCAGTATTCTGATAGTTAATAAATAATTTTTAGCGAAATTTTTTGTCAATAGTATTAAAATATAGCGTGAGTTTAACACGTAGAAAGCCTTTTGAGTATACATATTTTAATTTTTTGTGATGAATTTGTACAAGAACTTGTTTTCAATTTTGCTCAGTGGTTATCTAATTTTTTAGTTCACTGGTTAAAGATGATTGAAAAAAGTCGCTCATATTCTTAAAGAAAAAAATATTATTAATATTTTGAAATGTTATGATATGATTGAAAAAGTACAAAAGAGGTTTTTAAGGTATCTATACTTATGAACTCATAATACCTGTCCCTATATGATTTCTTATGAAAGTATGCTGACTGAATTGAGTACGGTTAGATTATGTATTAGACGAAGTTTAAATGATGTACTATTTATATATAATATTATCAAGAATTTAAAGTATAAGAAATGTTCCTTATTTAACAACATAACTTTTGTGGTTCCTAAAGTAAACTTAAGAATAAGAAATAAAAAACTATTCCAATGTTTAATTTCAAGTAGTTCACCTATAAATCGAATGATGTACCAAAGTAATGAATATATACAAAAATGTGATATAGATTTCTTTAATAGTTCTGTAGGACAAATTAGATCTGTGATTTTAGGTAGTTCTAAGTATAAGTAGTACTTATATTTGTTTTAGAACCTGCTATATGTATTTGTATGTTTTTTATATTTTTTTATATTGTTAATTTGTTTAGTTAGTATATTTTAGTTGTAGTATTTGTTTTTCTCGCCTTTCCTGGCTTAGTAAGCACTTTTAACATGTAATTACATTTCCAATGTGCTTGTGGGAGTGTAATAAATAAAAAATAAAAATAAAATATTAAAAAATCACACAGTATTCTTTTCACAAAAAATATACCTTTACACCCTATTATATATAACTGCATGATATAAATTACGTATTACCAAACTTATGTTAATATAAACTTTGCCATATTTGTCGTCGCCACAAATGGAATTTTAAATATGAAATACTATATAAAACTGTTCATCAAAAACTTTTAAGTTATGCATTTTAATATATCAAATCAGTCCAAAACACGCATATTGGCAATTCGAATGCAACATTAATAATACAATAAATTTTGAATTTATGCATATAGATTTTAAATTGGTCATATGGTTTTAAAACTAGAAATGTACATCCAAATTAGGCATTTTGATCGATCCAAATTATAATTCTAATACAAAATATAGTTGGAAATTAGCAAAACAAATAATGATATTTGTGGTAATAATACTTCGAAATATAATATTTATCTTCATTTTTTATTATTTTCTAAACATACTGACTTGAAACATGAGTCTGGGTCTTTTATATTTAAAAAGTTAATTTTGAGATTCATTTAAAAAAAACATAATATACAATATTAAAAGCAATTTAAAAAAAGGAAAAGAAAATTTCTTTATGTAGATAATTTATAAGAAAGACCTCTATAGCATCCTTATTAAAATCCCCAATTTTAGGCGTATAATCAGAGCAATAAAAAAGAACTTAATCAAAATAAGCTGTTGTTGTTATTGTCGCCGGTCTCGTCTTATAAATCATTTATACACTCCCCATTTGTAAAAGAAATTGAATTTAAAGGTCTTGAACAGTCGCAGTTCTGTTAAATAAGTTACTTGCAGAGATTTTTCTCGCTTGTTATATTTTTTTTTATATTCGAGTTTTATTGGATTTAAGGTAATAAAAGTCAAGTCAAGATTTTTTGTTAGAAACCTTTGGGTTTTGGTACGTGAATGTCGTCTTAATCTCATTCAAAAAAATTCTGTTATTCATTTTTTTCTTATGAAAAAAATTTGATAATCAAAAACGTCCTAAGCTATATTAAAGGTAAATAAAATTCCTGAAACGGAAATAACTAAGCCGCTTATATTTAATTATAAAGTGCAAACCGAATTAATGTTAAAAGAAGAAAGTTCTTAATGCCTTTAAATTAAAATTCAGTCAGAAGTTTTATGAAATTGAAAGTTTTTATATCTGGGATTACTAATTTGAAGAAAAATGTTTCCTAGAGGGAAAATTGAGTTTTTCATTTAATAAAATAATATTTCTTTAATTTTTGAGCAATTAAAAAGCAACAGTTTTAAATTATTTTTAAAATATTTTCTCGTGCAACTGAAGTGATTTATATTTTTTTAATAATAATAATGTATTTATTTAACATATCAGTGCTACAAGGGAATTACACATTATTTACTTTATCCGATCTATAAAAAAAAGCACAGACACAAAAAGTAGTACAAAAAAAACTAAAACACAAACATGAAGATAAAAAACCAAAAAAAAAATTGTCTAGTAATATAGACTCCACCCTTATACTGTATGATTAACTTGACATCCATTCATTAATTTTTTTAAATATAATTCGTAAAAATCTGATTTTTCTTGATCTAAATTTATTAAATAATTAAAGGTATTTTTAAAAAATCATGAAAAGATGGCAACATTTTTATTTAATTTTTTAATTTTTTTTTTGAGAACCTTGGTTCATTAGAAAATCTTAAAATAAAAGTTAATAATATTTTAAGGTAATATTTATTAAACATTTTGGCAGATAAGGCCGAAAGCAGACCGAAAGCAAACAAAATCTCATTTTCACTTCCATTTCTAAATGGATAATTTAAATGGATATGATTGCAATATTCTCAGCCCTATATAAAGTATTTCAATTTGTATTTGTTAACTTAATCCTTTTGATTTTAAAAGGTTGAGGTCACATACATTTAAGTTATACATCTAATGATGGAAGAATCTATTTTTTTCACATGTAATTAATATTATTAATAATAATAATAATAATATTAATTAATCACCTTTATTTAGCATAAAAAACCTGCATATAAAATACAATACATTTTACAAAATTCAATAAAATAAAACATTTTCATACACCCAGTAATATATTATACCAACTTTCGTCACCAGTAGTAACAGATATATTAATACAGGGTGATTTTTAAGTTGATACTTTTTTTAACTGTGTATAGAACTCGGTAAAATAAAAAAAAATTTCAAATAACTTTATTCAAAAAACCGAAAAATAAAAAGTTGCATTGCCAAAATTTTATAAAATGAGTCCAATACGGTCCTCTCTAATTTAAATAAGTTGTTCAAAGTTTCCACCATTAACTTCAACACAACGATTTGCTCGACGTAACCACTGTTCCGTGACGGCACGCAATAGAGAAATCGGTTGTTGTCTAACTGTTGCCGCAGCCTGCTCAATACGTGCTATTAGTTTTTCTTGTGTGTCGATAGGCGTCTTAAAAACTAAACTTTTCATATACCCCCACAAAAAAAAGTCACATGGATTTAGGTCTGGCCATGCAACTGGTCCATTTCGGCCAATCCACCGATTTGGGTAACTTATATCAATAACAAAAATTCGCTCACTTCTCGTCTAAAATGGGCAGGTGCTCCATCCTGCAGGAGCCACATAGCTTGCCTGATATTCAGTGGCACGTCTTTTAACAGAACAGGCAGATTATTTTGTAAAAAGTCCAAATAAACATTGCCCGTCAAACGGTCTGGTAAGATAAATGGTCCAACAAGTATCCCATTTAGAATTCCTGCCCACACATTAGCAGAAAAGCGGTGTTGAAAATTGGTTCTGCGAATTGCATGGGGATTATCAACAGACCAAACATGCGAATTTCGAAAATTGTTAATTCCGTTTCGGGTGAATGTTGCCTCGTCCATGGGTAAAATTTTGTTCGAAAAATGTTGATCATTTTCATGTTGTTGTAGGAACCATTCACAAAACTAAACTCTGCGGGGGAAGTCTTCAGGCAGTAGCGCTTGGATACGTTGAACGTGAAAGGGATTAAATTGATTCTCGCGCAATGCTGTCCATACTTTTGTTTGACTTAATCCGACCTGCCCTGCAACAACTCAAGTACTTGTTGTTAGATCTCCTTCGATGAGATTTAAAATTTGTTCTTTCCTATAAACATTTTCAGGTCTCTTTCCTCTTCCTGCATGCCCTCCACGATGTTCCCGTAAATCGCCAGTATCCCTAGCCCGTTGAATAATATTTATGAAACTTCTGGGTGTAGGATGATTCCACAAAGGAAAGCGGTCTCCGTATAATACCGAAGCAGCAGCAGCACTTTGAAGACACTCTCCATAAATAAGCAACATATCCACAAGTTCATTGTTTTCATACCGATGTGCCATTTTTAGGATTTGCAAATTTAAAATTAACAACAATAAACCAAAAGTGTCTAAGACTAACTGATCGGTACAATGCGTGATCGATAATACAAAAATTCGAGCAAAAACTAAACATAAACAGACGATGAAAAACAAATCCATATTCACTTTTTTTATTCTGTATGTCCCTTGTTTTTGAGTGTATCGGAAAAAGTTATTTTAAAAAAAATTGATATTTTACCGAGTTCTATACACAGTTAAAAAAAATATCAACTTAAAAATCACCCTGTATATATCAATTCTTTTAATTTATTAATGTATTAAAGGAATTCAAGGTATTTTTAAAAAATTATTATGAAAAAACAACAATTTTTTTTTTAATTTTTCACATTTTTTCGAGGAACGTGACATTTAATAATACTTATATAAAATATATAAGTAACTTAATTTTTTTTGTTAAGTTGATTTTTTAGACACTTAAAACATTTCTTTTAAATTTCTTCCAAAAGTCTCTATTTTCTTTTTTTCTCATAAATTATTATTTTTGATTATTGTAGTGCAACGTCTTTTTCCATTTTAATAATTTTAAGACATCGGTCCTCTCTTTTCTTCTCATTAATGAATCCAGCTTTTAAAATCATTTTGTAAACGGTTTGGAAACTGAGTTTCTTTTAATTTTTTTTAGGAAACTAATAAAAAAAAATTAAATGTAAATATTGCCGGTTTTTTACACAAAAATAAGAATAAAATATAACTAAAATCTGTAGCACTTGGGTCAATTTTCTAAAAATAATAGTCATCCTCCTTTCTCTTCTCATAAAGATACTTTCAAAATAAACTTTTTCTTTTTACTATCTGACATATTCATTTACGCACTCTTTCTTTAGAAATGGCAGTTTTATTTACGTTATAATAACGCAGATTTTAAATCAGTACTCTCAACTTTGGACGTATAAAGGCGATCTTATCCTTATCCGACTAAATTATGGTCTAAAACAGCTTGAAAAAGAAGGAAACTTCTACGCCTCCTCTTGTCCAAATTAATAGGGTATCATTGGGTTTTTTCTACGCCAATAAAATTTAATCAGGCTAAAACGCTTTAAGACCCTGACAAGATTGAAGCAACTAAAGGGTGGCTTTGGGAAGTTTTATGGGGAATTACGTAAGACAACGCCGTTTAATGGCCCAGAGTTTGCCCTAAATGGAGAAAGCTTTTTGTTATATAATAAAATGGTTAACTTATCACTTTTACTAAGTTAAATTAATAAAAACTTTACCTGTAAGGGTGTGGTGGTGTATATTGGCTGCTCAGGTGGTGGGTACAGTTGGGTCAAACACATAACTGCCTCATTACAGAACTTTAGGCCCATTACTTCCTCGTCTTCTCTGCCATATCTAGAAAAACAAATTAACATAATTTCTGTTGTAATAGGAAATTCCACGGATATAGTAATTTACGTTAAAGCCGCGTTTCAAATTTTACGACATGTAAAGCATAATCGATCAAATTTTGCTGCCATCTCATGGGAATTTCTTGGTTATTTATTATTCTGAAGTGGCAGCCCTTTGTTTTGTCGATCCTGTAAGGGTTTATTATGAAATTCCAATAAATTCAGTAAGATTGGAGGCTTAACTGGATTTTAATATGAAAGTTTGGGCATTGGGAGAGGAGCTGTTGAAAAGCATAAGAAAAACCTTTTTAGAAAAAAGGAACATGGCTTTTTTGAATATTCGGCGTATTCTATAGTTGAAAATTGAAACAAAAAGTAGATTTTTTGGTCAGTGTCTTTAATATTCATGGAATTAGTGGGACATTTCTAAGGGTTTAAATCACACTTCAGAACCGAATCTGAATTGTATGTACCTCCACTAGTCGACCTAGTTCTTAATGCTTAAAATCGGTTTTAATGAGCTATTTTCAGAATGTTTAATGTTTTACCTATTGTTATACGGAATAACTTTGGCGCCCAACAATTCCTAATAAATTTAAAATATATGCTTTAATAAATAAAGTAAATTATAAAAGAAAAAAATTATAATTTTGATTTAAATTTAAAAAAATAAATAAATTTGAATACATTTTGCATTTTTTTTTTAATGTTTTGTATGATATTTTTATAGAATGTAAGCTTTATTTAATTTTTTAATTTTTGCCACCTATAATAATAAATAATAAAAAAAAAATTATACGAATAAGCATGTCAATACAAAAAAGTTCAAGTAAGATCAGGCGGTGAATTGAAAAATAAAAAAAAATATTCATATATTTTTTTTTATTTTTTTAGGACAACGGCTTTAATAAAAATAAAAAAAGTATTTCGCTGTTAAAAGAGTATCTACTAATATACAATATTTCGTAGGGATATTTTGTTAATTTTTAAGAATCTACTTAAATTAACTACTAATTAATTGGAAATAGGTTTGAAACTAATTCTATTTCTAGATGCATAACTTAAATGGATATGATTATAATATTTTTAGCTTTATTTTAAACGTATTTTATATGTTATTCGTTAAATTTAAATATTTTCTATTTTATCGTTTCATAGTGTCACTTGAACACTTTTTGAGTTTCTACCGCATGTCACGCCTTATTCACATCCTGGTTTCCCTGAAAAAGTTACTTTTCTTGCATAGTAATACTTCCTAAAAAAATTATATGAATAAGCATGTCAATACAAAAAAGTTCAAGTAAGATCAGGCGGTGAATTGAAAAATTAAAAAAAATTATTCATATATTTTTTTTTATTTTTTAGGACAACGGCTTTAATAAAAATAAAAAAAGTATTTCGCTGTTAAAAGAGTATCTACTAATATACAATATTTCGTAGGGATATTTTGTTAATTTTTAAGAATCTACTTAAATTAACTACTAATAAATTGGAAATAGGTTTGAAACTATTTCTATTTCTAGATGCATAACTTAAATGGATATGATTATATTATTTTTTGCTTTATTTTAAACGTATTTTATGTTATTCGTTAAATTTAAATATTTTCTATTTTATCGTTTCATAGTGTCACTTGAACACTTTTTGAGTTTCTACCGCATGTCACGCCTTATTCACATCCTGGTTTCCCTGAAAAAGTTACTTTTCTTGCATAGTAATACTTCCTATAGACGAAGAACATAATTTAATAGCGGATGTGTAGAAGTGAGAAACAAAATCAGCGCAAGAAATGGGAGAATAAAAAAATAACTTGAAAAAGTAACTTCTCTTATAAAGTATTGCTCCTCACAAGAACATCATTAGGTTAAAGTTAAAATTATATACATTTAAGTTATGTATCCAGTAATATACGAAACTTAGATTATTTTAATAAACAAGTAAATATTAACTATTTTCTTTATACAGCTATATTATTGTAATTTTTTAAATTTAATCCTAATAATAGATTAAACATATGTGTGCTTATTTAATAATTAAAATAGTAAATAAAATTTTGAAAAATTCATTACACTTAACATCTGATGTATATTTACGTAATTCCACCGGTTTTTGGTATTTTCCTTTTAATATCAGCCGGTAGAAGATTTTAATAAATTGAACTTTGAACGTCAAATGTCGTAACCCCAAATATTCAATCGGAAATTGAAATTCTAAACCTTCGCTCTTCTTTTACGAGTGAAAAGGAAGTCTTTCAAGAATTTTAATAAAATACATTTTCTCAGGTAAAATAGAAGCTACTTTGAATTTAAGTCTGCCAGTCACAATCGGAAGTCTTTGAAATTGAGTTTAATTTGCTTAAGGAGTAAAGGTAAAGAGGGATTTTTGAGGGTTCTTGAAATGGTTTATTAAAGTAATATACTTTATCCCTATGAATATTAATAATAATTAATCCTGTAAATCATCAGTGTCATTACTTCTATTCTCATAAATAGAATTAAAATTGTAAATTCTAGTAATATTCTAGAGATATTCGTTTGCGTACTATTTTGTGATGTTTTATTCTATTAATAATTAAGAAGTAAAAATATTCTTTTACAGGATTTTATACAGAATGTACTTTAATTTACTTATTTTTGAAAAATACTTTTTTTTTTTAATTTAAAAAATTGATACTTTTTACTGAAAGTGATTTGAAATCGTATGGGTAATTATTTTTTTTGAATAAAATTTTAGGTAAAAATAAACAAAAATACGATAAATGTCATTGAATTATGGTGAGAAAAAAAATGAAGTAACATAAAATAAAGGTGTTAAAAAAATTATCAGGAAACTTATATATTTTTTTAATTTTTTTTTATGGAATTTGAAGAGTTCTTGAGCTATTACTTATACTATTTAATTATAAATTAATTTTCCGCTGTAAAATTTTGGTCAATAATTAAAAAAAACCATATACATTTTTTTTTAATCTTAAAAAATCTAGAAAGTATAAAATTATTTATTGAATTTAAAAAAATAAAGATTTTGAGATTTCCTTATATTTTAATATTTAGTCAAAAAAGTTCCGTTTTTTTTTAAAACCCTTACAAAAATACTTCTTTGGTTTTTTTATAGTAACTGAAGACTTTTAGAGAATATTTTGCTTATAGAAATTAATTTTCCAGTATAAAAAGTTAGTCAAAAATCAAAAACTGTTCATACACGTTTCTGCAAAGAATGCGAATAATAAAACCCTTGGATTATGACTAACAAAGCAAAATTTATTGCAAAAATTTCAAAAAAGCACCATATTTAACGTATATTTACTTAAATAAAAATATTTTTAACAGTAGTTTCCATATTTACCCTAGAAGTTGGATTTTTTGTGTATTTTTTGCAACAAGTTCTAGTTTCGCGTATACGTTAATCTTTAGTGAAAAACTCGAATTTTTAAAGACATGTATTGAATTCCTGCAAAGGAATATTCAAAATTGATGGCAAGAAAGTTATTTTTTTTTTTAAGTTTTTTTATAATAGTCATAAACTTTAAATAGTTTATAAATAACAAAACTAGCCATATTGCCACGTGGACATTGTTCTAAATATTTAAGATTAGTTCATAATGCTTATCCTGTTTTATTGATAATTTGTCTATTTTTTATCAATATCAATATTTACCTGTAAATCATAGTATAGCAATACAAACAAAGCAGGAATTAAACGCCAAGACTATCACACTATCACCATAAAAAAAATATACAGGAAAATACATTATCGCTAATTAATGAGCACTCAAACACAAGTACACATACCTAGTTTTAATTTTATCGATACATTAGTTTACTTATTAACTAGGTATTAATGGGTATGTGTGCCTATATCCGATAAATTTTCCACGTATATCCAATATGCGTTATTTGATAACTAATGAATCCATAGTATCGGTATGTTATTGCATTTTGAAGTCTTATTACGGTGTGCACATCAGACCTAATGGCTAAATTTTAAATGGAAAAATATGTTACGAGATAATCAAATTAAAATGCAATTTGTGCAGGGAAAATTGTTTTTTTTGTGTTAATTATTGGACAATAGTTTTTTATGAAATGTTATATAGCAAATATATATATTTTTGATAATAAACAATAATAGGAGTAAACTGTTTGGAAAACACCCTGGTGTGTTTTAGGCATATTTTTTTAAATTATACTATTTGGAGCATTAGTCCTTTTTTTTGTAAACAATAAAATAAAATAGAAGTTTTTGCCATTACAGCATTTTTTTAATTCATATAAAATAATTTTACAAATTTATCATATATTCATTTTTGCAATTTTTTAATCAGCTCCCTTAATTTCTATTATACTCATTTCTCTCATACATGAAATTTTTTTTCCGATATCAATAATAAAAATAAAAATATTTAAAAGCATTTTATACCATTTCTAAATCTTTAATTAACCAGTCGACTCTATCCTACAGACTTTAATAAATTTATCCTTTTTAATTGCTTTGAGAAAAATGAAATAAAAGCGAAAGAAAAAAGAAACCGGACGCTCGAAGATTAAACAGCGTTCGCGGGGGCGAAAGTGTTTTACTTGGATAAAAATATTTGAGAAATATAAAAGCTGAACTTTTAATTAAAAGTATAAAATGTCAGTTAGCTATATATTATTCTGTATTTATTTTCTGTCCCATAATAATAAAATACGTTATAATATTATAGGAAAACCAATTATTGACATTTATAAAGCAGAATTATTAGTCTCTAGTTAAGTTGATGTACTAAAATTGATGTAAAAAGTTTTTTTTTGCAAGATGCTTTGAAAGATGCATTTCTTAGCATATACTCTCTATTGCTTTTTTATATTCTATATTGTAATATATATTTGCCTAAAATGATTTGCAATGAATTTTAAAAATTCATCAAAATTCATAAAATTCTTTTATTATCAACCGGTTTTTATCTTTAAATTGTAAAACTTAAAATAAAATCATCCTGCTTTTATCCTATATTCTGTTTATTAAAAATACTTCTTAGTATTGTTATTATTTTTTAAGCCTTTAAATATAATTTTTAAATACTTTTTTAGTAATTGCTTAAAACAGATCTCAGATTAATTATTGTGATCAACTTTTTGAACAATATGTGATCATCGTCAAGATTCATCAACAAATTAAGGAAACCACATTAGTTAATGTACACATAAACTGATTTCTTCTTAATCAGTTATTCTCAAAATTATTAAACATTTAATAATAGTCGCTAGAAATAAAAAATTTAAAAAACAATTTTACAAAAACTTAATTTTATTCCTGAAAAATAATGGATTTGTATACTTACACCAAATATTTTAAATTTTAAGTTTCAAAAGATTTCAATGGATGCTAGCAAACCACCTAGAAGTCGCCCTGGAAAAAACTACGGCCGTAGTGTTTGGTTGGAGCTGCAAAAGCCGACGGAACATCCACTTTCGTTTTCGAGAACACGTGATAATACCAGCAAAATCAACAAAATATCTAGGGGTTATGCTAGATTATAACAGGAGCTTCTCCACTCATGTAGACTACATTGTAAAAAAATCAGACAACGTAATTAAAACCCTTCAGTGTCTCCTTCCAAATGTCGGCGGGCCTGCGTGCTCTCAAAGAAAAGTATTGGCCATGGCACTACAATCGGTACTCCTATATGCAGCTCCAGTATGGGCAGCAGCCCTTAAAAGTAAAAGAAATAAACAAAAACTAGAGTCATGCCAGAGAAAAGCCGCCATAAGATGTTGCTGCGGCTATCACACGATCTCCGCAACAGCTGCAACAGTAATAAGCGGCCTTATACCAATCGAGGAGAGATGCCGAATAGAGAAACAACGAACACCAGAAAATAAATGCAGAAAATAAAAAAACAATTCTAGAAAATGAACGAAAAACTACTATACAAAAGTGGCAACAAAAATGGAACCCTCAAACCCAAAAAGCAAAATGGACTAAAGAAATTATCCCGGATGTCGCCTCATGGATCAACCGAAAGCATGGGGAGGTTAACTATGTGGTCAGGCAATTTTTATCGGGACACGGGTGTTTTGGGAGCTATCTACACCGCTTTAAGAAAAGGGTCGGACCAGAATGTATATACGGTGACAGTCAAAACGATACTCCCGAACATATGCTCTTCGATTGTGTCAGATTTACTGCAATAAGACTACAGGTGGAAATTGACCTAGGGTGCCCAATAACTAAGAGCAACGTTGGGAACATTATGCTGAAAGATCGACACGGCTGGAAAACGATAGAAAAGATGATGGACTCGATGGTAGAAAGAAAAGAGAGAGATGAGAGGGATATAGAAAGGACGCAAAATTACTTGTAGGAACAAGAACCCCTTCCCTGAAGTTAGATTTCTCCGAAATGGTGCCGGGGTAGAGCGCAAAGAGCTCACAAGGGGTGATGTGTAGTGGGTAGTGGAGTTTTGAAGAATGAAAACTTTGAGTCCCACACTACCTGAGTCCTCCCAGATGTACGTAAATGTATTTTACACCTCTCAAAAAAAAAAGGGTTGAATTGGGTTGGGTTGGGTTTTTTTTCGAAAATCCTTAGAATCTTGTAATTTTATCCAACTCCACCGATTCAAATGATGACACTCGACTTTGGGGTTTTTCTTCTTTTCACCCTCTGGAGGATGTAGTGATCGTATTTTATGTATTACAATATTTATTAGTATTAACTTAAGTTCAATATTTAAGTGTATTGCACTTATTGGCCAGGCCAACGAAGTTCTTAAGTGCGAAAAAATCACAAGTTAAAACAAGAGAACGATAGCGTCTCGCACTAGAGAAAGAAGTTTGCCAGGCAAAAGTTGTAGCTTTTTTAGCTATAATTTCACTTCGGGTTATTCAAAAACAAGTTAAATAATTACTTATAAAGTTTATTCTTAGACAAGCGGATCTAAAAGTCTTGATATCTCTGAAATTTCCATTTAATCATTTTAAAATTGAAGGAAACTAAGAAGAGAAGAAAACTATGTGCTTAAATTTATTGTTTCCGTGCTCTTGTATCTTGTGCTAGATGTATTACCACGTGATGAGTGCTCCGTCATTTCTTTTAATCTATTGGTCCATCTCATATGAGACCGTGCATCGAATTTTCCACCTGACCATTGCCAATCTTCTCTTTATTTCCTCTGAACAACCTCCATCTTTGATTTTCACCGATCCTAGGTAAACAAACTTATCGACCACATTATATCTCACTATTTTTTTGATATTAGGTATGTTATTAAATTGCTCGATGATCATTACTTCGGTTTTTGTCTTGCTATCCTGTTCCGACATTAGCATTATTGTGTTGGTAAAGTCTCTTAATTAAAAATATCAGATGCTTGAGAACACCCATCACTAATAATTTTAAGTTGTGTTTTTTCAATCATTTGACCTGAAATGAACCCTTTCTATTCATCCGGTATTTGTAGAAGTAAAAATGTTTTCAAATGTTTAATAATGGTGTGGAGTAATAAGTTGTTTGCATGTAAAATGTTAGTTACTATTCTGTAACTAGAGGGTGCTTCAATAAGAACGCTTGATTGAAAGATTTGAATTGGACGCCATGTTTGACAGTCTTAGGGTCATTATGACGTGACCGATCGAAAGTTGACAGATGGGAGTTAATTAACATGGAACATTACACAGTAGAACAGCGCGTCCTGATTTAGTTTAGTCCAGCCCCATAAAACTTGATTCGCCAAAACGGAATTTCGGACGGCGTCCATCTTAGGGTGACTTGACATTAGGAAAATTTGACAGTAGGCATAAAAAGGCATAGAATTTAGAATAGGGTAAGTTTTCTAGACATAGAGTTTCTTGGTGAAGACAACATGGGCTAAATGAATGGAAAAAATATAAAAGTGAACCGGTCTTTGTTACCGGTCCGGATAGACATATACACTAAAAGCAATTTTTTTTAATTGACAACATGTTTGACACATTAAGCATTAATGACACGAGTGGGAATCTGTTGCATTTCAAAATAGTTCTAATTGCTCGATTCCGCATCAACTGTAATTGGTCAATTTTAAACTTAGGTAAATTATAAAGAAGTGATGAGCAAAACTCAAGGTGAGGTGCCGCTATGCTATTATATAACAATAATCTGGTAGTCACTGACAAATTTTGTTCTACCCTTGAAATAAAATCTACTTTTTTCGGATATTTTCGTGTTCACGGTATGTACTTTCATGTAATCGGCATGCACATGAAAATTTAAATAACAGTCGAATATAACACCTAAATATTTAATTTGTTGTTCGTGTTCTATTGCAATATTGTTTATGTAAACATGGATATTATTTATGTTAATACCTGATTGATGAACATTTACGATATCGTTAATATAACGTAAAAATAATAACGGACCCAGGACAGTTCCCCTAGGCACTCCATATTGAACCTGAGATACTATTTTAAAATTTAACTTTTTGATGTCTGTTGGTTAAATATGATTTAAACCACTCTAATACGTTTTGCCCAAAACTGAAACTTTTAAATTTTTTTAATAAGATATTTCTATCCACTGTCTCAAAAGCCTTTTTAAAATCAAGAAACACTGCCGAAACAAAATTCCCTCTATCCTGTTCTTTAAGAAAAGTGTCACATATATGGATTACGACAGATTTACATGAGTGAAATCCACGGAATCCAATTCCACGGCAATCCACGGAATCCAAATCCTGATTTGACACTAAAATTTATTTGCATCACAGTGTTTTTGTACTTGCTTCTTCACAGCCAGTTCTAATGCTGTTTCATATACTCCCACAGTATTAATAGGCCTAAATTCATTATAGAGGTAAGTGTTTTGCAGTTTTGGTACAGGAAGCACAGTCGATTCTTTCCAAGATTCAGGAAACTGTCCTCTTGAGAGGGACGCATTTATAATTCTAAGCAAACGATCGCCAACAACATCAAACACATCACACAATACTTTTTTAGAAACTCCCTGGTCACCACCCTCAATATTTTTCATATCTCTTATTATATTTTTTAGGTCAGCCATAGATATTTGTTCAAAAAATAAAAAATCATTATATTTTCAAATTTAATTTCTTTGGATATTAAATAATTTTTTTAGGAATTAATTTTCTTAAACGTTTCCACATCTCACGGGAGTTTCTTTATTATAATCGATAATTCTTTTAAAATATTGATCTTTTTTAAATTTAATTTGCTTCACAATAGAATTTCGAATTTTTTATATTCACTTCATACTTCGTTATTATTTTCTGCATGCATTTTTTGTCTTATATCATGCGTTATCCGATATTTGGATACATATTTTTATTCAAGCACAATACGTTGCATAGGGTATATCATATTTAAAATATCTGTTATGTCTCCTACAAAACTTAAAGATCAGCAGAAAATCAGCCAAAACATTAAGATTCTCACATTTTTTATCCCATTTAGTATTTAAGAGGTAATTTTGTAAATGATCGGTATTATAATCCCTCATATTTCTATGGTATATTACTATATTAGAGTTCTCATTCTATTTTTGTTTAAGTTTAAAGGACAGAAATTATACTATGGTCGCTTATTTTAGGTGTCAAATGCACTTTAAATGGCAAACTCATATCATTAGTTATGATGTAATTAATAGTACTGCTCTTGTCTGTGATACGCGTCGGAGTGCCTACAATTTGGGTAAATCCATCCAACTCTCTGAACGTAATTTTCTGAAGTAAAAATATAGCGAAGCATAGGATATACAATATATGTATATATGACAAACTAATTAAAAGCACTTTATTATATGGTTCAGAAACTTGTAAAAAACTATACTTTATTTGTTAAAATGAATATTGTTAGTTTTACAACTATCTATTTCATAATTCATATGCCCTTCAAATCAAAAATTTTTAATGGAATATTTTGACAAAAATTTATCGTTAATTTTCTGATTTTAATTGATACTTTTGAAAATTCAAACTCAGCTTCATTAAAAATTTAAAAAAAATAAATCAACATTCAATAATAAAATATTATTGATTTTGTTCGTCCGCTTCAGAGAAAACTTTTTGTCTTAAATACCTCCCAAGCCAATGAACCGTACATTTTCGTAGCAAATTACGTAAATACCGAATAATTTTTTAAGGGGCGCCACGAGCCAGAATGTTGCTTTTAGCAATTTAAGCTGTGCTCCGATAATTATTTTTTAAGCAAATTTTATTCCATTTTAAATAAAGTAAATATTTATCCAAGACTTTTATCGGAAAACGTAAATATTCTGTGGGAATTTGCGACGATAAAGGCAAATATTTTTTTAAATTTAAAACACGAAAAATCGCGTTTTTGTTTTCGCTTTACGGGTAGAAGGTGGCACTTTCGTTCCTCCCTAGGGTTAAAATCTACTATTTACTTACCGAAAAGTAAGCGTAATCTGCCCGTAAACCTTCCTGTTATCTATAAAATCAGGATCGATCAATAGCACACCGGTAAGGCAGTCAATACGGCCCTGAGAAGCCACCAAGTCACGTGATGCCAAATATAACGTCAGTTTGCTATTAGGGGATGATTTCTTGAAAACCCTGTAACAAAAAGACAGATAATGTAGGGAAAAAAATTATATGATGGACATGAAAAAATTTACGAGGTTTGTAAGATTAAAGAAAACCAGAGGAAAAGGAAAGCCAAATAATTTCCTGAGTTTTGCGATGTTTCAGAATTTCCCTTTAGGCCATTAGGTTTTTTATTATGATCATTATTGTGTGCCCATTGAGACATTTTATTTTGGACGCATGTACGGGTATGTAATATGGCCCTAAGGTTGTTATAGTTTTTTTTTATATAATGACATGAAAGATAGAAGAGATTAAAATATTCATTAATCCTTTCTAAAAGTATCATAAAGAATCTTAACGGTATGCAGTAGAACAAATATAATTTTGTGAGGTCTCAGTAATTGAATATTAATTCAATTAAGAACAATGATGAAAATTTTTTTATTATTTTTCACATTTTTTTAATCTAAGTAGTCATCCCAGATATTATGGACCATTGTAATGAAATTATGCCTACCATTTCTAATGAGCTAAATTAGGTAAAAAAAATACAGCTTTATGACAATTCAATTAGTACGCAATGAAATTGCGATAGGGATGGTAAAAAGTTAAGAAATTAGATATTTTGTGTACCAACCCTTTTCACTCACAAAAATCAAATTATAAAACCTTCCTCACCATATACAGTAATCTTAGTCGAGTAAAAAAATACAATTTTATGACTTTTCAGTTAATAATGCAATATTGAATCGCGGTAGGGATGGTCAATTAAGAAAGACAATTTTGTTCATATTATTTGTTAACACGAAAGGTTAATTTAATCACATAGGGTGAAAATAACTTTCATCTCAGTCCTTTATATACCTAATTAACCATTTGATTTAGTTCCAATTTATCCTAAATTTAATTATCCGTATTCAAGGACTTTACTGGTATCTAATTAAACGTTATCAAGCACAAAGCAAATTCGAATTAGTTTGACGACTTATAGAGATATAATATGGAGATATTACATTCATTGTTAGTGTAACCTGTATGATTTTTAATAGGTGAAAAGGATAATTAAAATAAAGGGTATTTATAAGAAAGACATTGTACACGATAAGTTAATAATAAGCAAGAAATAAAACAGTGGAAAAAATAATATATAGATTAATCGTTTAATACGTAATGAAATTTATTTCAATAATTAATTCATATATAATATTTTTAATGTAAATTATTTCTTGTGACGTAAGTTTGCTTAATTTTTTTGATGATATACTTTAAATATTACCAAAAAAAGTTGCTGTGTTTAAGAATAGCACATCTGTATTTAATATGTATGTATTATTTTAATGAAGGCGAAAAATACCAAGTGACCAGTCTAATTTTTATTGGGTTTTTAATAACTTATTAAGCAGTTCAACTTTTTCTATATTATTAATTATAAAGCTCTTTACAAAATGTACTATTTATTAGACTCTGTCCCCGTAACGTACATATGTCTTACAAATCTGTATTCTTCAAAAACAAAATATTTTTACTTATTACACTATATTTTGCTTTAATTTCTTGTTTTCATTAACTTTTTGTTTGTTTTACTTAGTAATCTAAAAAGTAAACTAGTAAACGGCAGAGCCAATTTAAGAGAATAAAATAAAATATAGATAATAATCAAAATTAGTAGCAAAGAATATGACAAATAATTAATAGCATGGAAGTAAACAAAATTTCAGCAAAAATAATGAAAAACAATAAATACAAAAACGTAACCTTATATACAAAAAAAAGGCTTCATCCAGTTTCTCCAGAGACCAGGTACAACATAAACAAACGTAGAAAAACAACCAAGTCACGGTTTCACAAACATTTATTATCGACGACACGTGTTTCGCTCTATTAGTGCATCATCAGGTAAAATGTGATGTATATTTTGGTGTCTTAGTTTTAGACCTGATGATGCTCTAATAGAGCGGAACACGTATCGTCGATAATAAATGTTTGTGAGATCGTGACTTGGTTGTTTTTCTTTGTTTCTTTATCTTTTATACAATATTAGTATTTTAGAATTTTCAAGTTTTAATTTAAATGACTTAACAGAGTTTTCTTCTAAGGAGATTCGCTCATGATTCTGGTGCTTAAAAAAAAGAAACTGTAATTAGCATGATGAAAAGGCAAACGTAAAATGCAGGATTGTGAGGTCTATTAG
Source organism: Anthonomus grandis grandis (assembly GCF_022605725.1). Taxonomy (NCBI): domain Eukaryota; kingdom Metazoa; phylum Arthropoda; class Insecta; order Coleoptera; family Curculionidae; genus Anthonomus; species Anthonomus grandis. Next base: position 12,346,956 of record NC_065548.1, on the reverse strand, counting down.
TGATAATAATTGGTACATTTTCCAAAATACCAGCGCAATAAAAATTCTATTTAATATTTTATATAATGTAAGTAAATCCGAATAAATCCTCCTCACTTTTTTTCCATCTTATAATTACTATACAATTTGTTTACTCTATGATTATATAGTCTAAGGTATCATAAAAAATTAAAATAAAATAATGTTATTTCCACCAAACTATACCAGAAAATAAAATTTAGAGAAGACCTAAATCGTCATTCAGAAATTATTAAATATGATATAGTACAGCCAAGCCGTATATTGAAAAATGAAAAAATTACGCGGAGGCTGACTTTTTGTCAGTTGGTTATATAAGTGTTACGGACTAGGCTTTTTTTTAGGAGATGACTGGGGTTGGTCGTTGATTGTTACCATACAATAAGACCTACAACTTTAAGCTTATGTTCAAAACTTTCAGAAAAATCAGAGATGCATTTTACTTCACGGGGTCAAAGTCATAGGGGTGGATTTGTGAAGTGAAAAAACGAGAATAAACCTCGGGAAAAACAGTATTTATTCGATAACTTTATAAAATTTTAGTTCAAGTGGCAAAGTTATAACTCTTTAAAAGACGCGTCTACTAATATACAGGGTGATTTTCCACCTATGCGCATAAACTTGGAAAATGGTAGATGAAGACCAATAATTAGTAATAATGAGAAAAAACTGCAGTAAAATATGTTTGGTTTCCGAAATAAAGTTAAACAAATGTCAACAGAACGTGTATCAGACGAACTTATTTTGTTTATTAATAACTGATAGTAAACAAGTCATAATGTTTGGAATTTGTTATTTGGAATCTTTAGCAGTACTTAGTTTATTGGTGGTTGTGATCGTTTTCGATCGTTATTTTCACACGAACAAAATAAAAGCGTCAAATGTAATGGCGCACATTTTTACAAACGAAGAACTTGTCGACATGGTTTTGGTTTACGGAGAAATGCATCAGAATGCAGTGGCAGGAGCTGATCTGTTTGCTCAAAGATTTCCCCGAAGATATCACCCGAGACGTGGGGCTTTCTTACGTGTTATTCAGCGAGATAGAGAAACTGGCAATTTGCGACCGCGGCCTGGACAAGATGGAGGAGCTATTAGACCTAGGCACATCCTAAATCTGGAGGAGGATATTTTAGAAGTTATCGAAGAACAACCTGGAGTTAGCACTAGGATAATTGCAGCGCGATTTGGAATATCGCAATCTACAAGTTGGGAAATTTTATGGCACGAGTTGCTGTACCTGTTTCATGTGCAGAGGGTACAAGCCTTACTTCCAAGAGATTTGCCGATTCAAGTACACTTTTGTGAATGGTTGTTACATCACCAGCAGTTAAGCCCAAACTTTACCATGAACATTTTAGTTACGGATGAGGCAAATTTTACGCGCAATGGAATTTTCAACTTTCATAACACTCATTACTGGGCTTTGGAAAATCCGCATATTACACGGAGAACATACTTTCAACAATGTTTTTCTGTAAATGTATGGGCTGGAATTCTGAACGGGATGCTCATCAGACCTTTTATTCTGGAAAATCATTTGACTGGTGCTCGGTATTTAGAATTTTTGCGCAACAATTTACCAGTGCTCCTTGAAAATGTGAATCTCAACGTTAGGCAGAACATATGGTTTCTTCATGATGGTGCTCCACCACATGTTTCACGACCAGTGCGACAACATTTAGATCGTGTGTTTCCCGGACGATGGATAGGCCGTGATGGTCCAGTTGGGTGGCCCACTCGCTCGCCTGACCTTAATCCATTAGACTTTTATTTGTGGGGTCATATGAAAACAATGGTGTATGTAAACGAAGTTGATACTGAGCAAGAGCTACGACATCGCATAAACGCTGCCAGTGACGCAATTCGCCTACAGCCTGGTTTGGCCCGTGCATGTACGTCTTCATGGATTCGACGAGCTCAAGTCTGTGTCGAAAATAATGGAAACAACTTCGAACAGTTGCTTTAAATTAGTTTAAATTAAACACGTTAAAAAATACACGTTGTTTTATTTAAAAAAATATGGATATCTCCAAAACTAAAAATATTTTACTACATTTTACTATTCTCATTATTACTCATCAGCTATTATTTTCCAAGTTTATGCGCGTAGGTTGAAAATCACCCTGTATTAACTGCCAAAAAAATTATTTCATACGCAAAAAAAATCATTAGTAATGTTGTAATATTGAAACCCATCATTCTATTAATTCATATTAATTCCACGGTATTCGTTTCTCATAATGTAAAATTCGTTGCAGCTAAAGCACGCAAATGGTTTTTCTTCTGTATGAATGAAAAATAACATAAAATTCTTTATTTTTCATCGATCTTTAGCTGCAACAAAGGAATCACGTCAAACACGTCATGGGATTTTATAAATAGTTTTTTGTTGGTGTGATTGCAAATATGCATCGATTAAGGATAATTTTATTACACAACAATAAATTCTTCTCTCTACAAAAATCAATAAATAATTAATTTCTTGATCCTTACAGCAATAAACTGATTATGTAAAAAACAATTACTGATCTTCTTCAGTCGACACCGATAGTAAATTATTCTTAATCTTTAGCTGCGGCAACAAATTGGCTCTTAAATTGGAATTTTGTAATATTTTTGCATTCACTTCGAGTTTACGATCGACGTAGATCTTCGACAAAAATTTGGCCTGAATGATAAATTAAAAAACTGTTTTTCGAAATGCTTCTCCCATTTATTCATATCATAATTTTTTATATACAAGCCGAGTCAAATTGACAAAAACCTAGTTTATAATAAAAACTACATTTCAGACATTTAAAACAACTTTACTGAATCCATTTGTATATCGAAATATTCAATTGTTAAATCATTGTATACCCATATATCGAAATAAATTAAAAAGTTTTTTACAGGATTAAATAATTATTTTAATAGGCAACATATAAATCAGAAGAGCCGTCTTTTCAAGAGCTACAATTTTGTCATTTGAACGAAAATTGTATGAATCTTTCTTGGTAAGTTAACGAGTAAAACCTTTTTTTTCAAAGGTTTACTCCTTTTTTACATCCTTCAATTCAACTTCTGTGACTTTGACCCCAGGAAGTAAGATGCAGTTTGGTTTTTCTGAAAATTTTGAACATTTGATCAAAGCTGTAGGACTTACATACAGCAAGCCCAATCATCTCCTAAAAAAGCCCTAGGATGACGAGACTTCAGATTTAGTATATGCAACACCTATATTTTCAACTTTTCATTTAAATGACGTGCAACGAACATGTTTGAGTTTACTAATAGAGCAAAGGTAGAAAAATTTAATTTTCATTTATTGCCACTCCAGTTAGAGATATTATAAGGAATTGTAATAAATAATGTACCTAAACTATGCCTGAAAACACTATTTTCAGAACTTAATTTAAAAATAAAATAATGGCATAAGAAAGTGGAAACAATCAATTTTTAAATTGATATCTCAAATATTTTCTCAGTCTAAAATTCAATAAAAAAAATATATATTTTATTTATGTAATCGATCAAAGTCATGCTTTAAAACATCAATTAGGATCACTGGATATGAAAAGGTAAATCAATTAAAAAAATTGTGTATTCCGTTATCAATTAGAAACATAATTTATAATAAAAAAACACGCCTCAACGAAAATTCTTAATCTAGAACTACATTTCTACCCTCAAATTGACTCTCAGAAAAGCCTGAATATTTATGTTAAAAAATTGTGAAAATGTTTTAGGTATTAAAGTTATACCCAAAAATGTCCGCTAATAAATAAAAATTTAGTTATTATAATTTAAGTTCCAAAACCTCAAATTCGGTGGCTCTTGAATCTTGATGGACCAAATTGCCTCTAACTCAAAGAGTTTTTGAGGTAAAAAAAACGTTTGCACATAAAAATATTGGGAATTAAGTGCACTTTAAAAAAAAGTGTTTGCTTTTTAGATTACTAGAAATTTAGCTAGGGAAAGGTTTTTTTATTTAATATTAACCTGTAAGTTTTCAAATCACACCAATATAAACTTTTCATTAAAATGATCAACAATTGACTGACTACGAAACTAAACTCCTACCAACCAGTAGAACAAGTAGGCTTTCGAAGGCACTTTAGCAATACAGATCATCTACAAACACAAAGCGGTAATGGAGAAAACAACGAAATACAACAAACCACTGGCGTTTATGGCATTTGTGGACTACCAGAAGGCCTTTGATACTGTTGAATCCTGGTATTTTTTAACAGCAATAGCACTTAGCAAAGGATTACGATAGGAAGAGACCATCTTCCCAAGTTATTTACCCTAGCACTGGAGAATGTTTGTAAGAATCTTTAATGGAAAACAACGGCCTAAGCATCAATGTTACATATCTAAATCACCTTAGATTTGCAGATGATATAGTCTTGATGAACACCAACATTTACGAACTGAACAACCTGAAAAAGAAGGACCAAAATAATGAGCAAAAATAGACGTATGCTAAAGAAGAAGAAGAAATTTCCAAAATTATTGACACCATCTCAACTAAAAAAAAAAATAGAGCAAGATACATAAAATTTAATTTTCGCCATTTTAGATTTTTTTTGTAATTTCTTTTTTTTTTAGTCCGGCATTACAAAACTGCTTACAAAATTTCTCAAATTAACCTTAATATCTTCAAATATAGAGTAAAGTGAGGCGAAATTTTAGGCTTAGCAACATTCAAATCTAACTAATAGACCCATTAGGTTCATTTAAATAACACAGATTCCATCTTTTATTCTGCTTACGAAGGAATTATTACTTAAAAAGGGACGCGTCCTTTACCTGCTACTCCACTTATTATTTTTCTCCAAGCTTCTCGGTTCTTTCGTAACAAATACTCTAAGTGCCCCGGGGATTCAACTTACGAAATTCTTATAAGAAGTTTCCTTGCAAGCCGTTCAATACCATGGATATAACTGTTTAACCCGCCTTTTAATTACCTTTATTATTTTGAAATTTTGAAAGGGAATTTTAGCACGTGAAGAGGGAGGTAACATCATTAAAATTAAAAATAAATTTACCTTCCACTAACCTGGAGAGAATATTTGATTGCCATTCTTTGAATAAATTAAGAATGCAAATGCATATTATGTATGGATACTGACTCCCTTATTTTTATATACTTATGTTTTATGATATTTATAACCTTTGGGTCAAGAACATGTCAATCCCCTCTTTTCTATCTAAAAATAAACACTATAGGCAAATAAATTATTTTCACTCTTCAAAATCACGATTTTTGTACCTTTTTCTTTATTGATAAATGTGTGTTTATGCAAGGTAAAAGAAAACCTTTTATCGTGCGAATACATTATTGAGCGTGAGAAGGGTTTTCAGAAAAACGGATGGAGAGGCTTGAAACACAAAAAGCTCTCTGTGCATATTATTTAAATATTTTTTTTTTTCAAAAGTGAAAAAAAGGTTTAACATAGGTAAACATAAACAACTAAAAAACCTCTTTATTTTAGGAAAATTATTTTGGTAATATAAAAATAAAATTATCAAGAGACGTTTAAAGTCTTAAAACTTGACAAAGTTAATGCAGAAGGGTGAGGTTATTTTCACAATAAAAGGCCAATTTTCTCCAATAATATTGAATGGCTTTAAAATCATTATTTTCTTAGACCTCAGTAAAACCGATTAACCATCTCTCCCCAATATTTCACAGACATTTTATTTCTCTGTGTCACTTTTCCCAATTTGACTCTATACTATAACGAAAATAAAAAAAAAATAAAAGAAAGTTGTGTCAGTATAAATCAAGAAGAACGAGAATGTTCAAATAAGCCTTTCAAATGTCAATATTTACAACATTTGATTTATATAGACATATTCTCTTAGAGAATTGTTCTGAATCACGAACCCTTTTACAGTTAAATATTTTATTTTATAGCTTTCTATCATGCTCGCACACTGGTTGACAAATTTCCCATTTACCTTTTACGTCATCCATAAACTTGTACGTAAGCAGTCAAATATTTAAATTCTAATGTATAATTCATCAGCGTTATATGTATATCTTAGTTGCCGTATTTAAGGTTTTCGTGCAAGGTGAAACTATAAATTTCGATCACGATCTGGCTTCAGCATAGATTTTCCGAATAGGAAATGAACATATCCGACGATATTATCATTTCAAACACGTGAAAACATTTTGTAGAATCCGAAATGATTTAATCTTAAGTAAACTGGAAAGTACGAGGTCATAATAAAACTTGATTTTCATCAATGGGGAAAACTTAAATTTGTAATAAAACTTTTCCCGGACTGATAATAATACCGATTTCATTGAAATTGCTGATTCCGTCAGTCAGTGTGACATTTTCTCTAGATATGAAATTTTCCTTTATCTCTTTATTTCCTTGAACTTTAAATTCCCGAACTAATACTACAGAAATAGAAAACCAATTTTATGTTTGTCAATGAACTTTGATTGCACTAACTGATTCTCTTTTAAATTGTATTTAGTAAAGTATTTTTTGTGCATAATTTAATTGTACACGATAGTGAAAATATTTACAGAGGCATGTTTTTACAACAATCTGATAATAAATTGGCAAAAATATATATTTGTGTGCATAACTTAATTATACATGATGATCAATTTCCTTTTAAATTAATATAATTGCACCTCTGATATTCTTGGGAAATCCCACATAAGCCATAAAACTTTAAATGTTTCTTAAGGTCCCATTTAGTTGAAATGCACAAGCAGTTAATTTTTCTTTTTATTGACTTTCTACTTTTGATCCAAACAACGCTCCACTACCTTAGCACCGGAAATTGCTTTTAAAAGTCAAAGTGGATTAAGTCAAACCGTATCTGTTATCCATGGTGATGCTTCTCCAGTTTAAGATCCCTTGAATCTAATTTAAAACTTAGATTTAGTTTTAGCCGCCAGGTGAAGACTTGAGGCAGCATTGGAAGTTAATTAATTCTGTTTTTAGTTGTGTAGTTTTTGTAAAGAATTAAAAGTTTTGTTTTAAGGAAAATTAACATTTAGGCAAATTTAGCATCTGATGAACTTTAAAAGAGTTTCAGGTAATTTATTCTAATTTGGCATTAGTATGCGAATCTGTGACATAAGGATAATTAAACTAACCTATCTTCCGTTTCTGAAAAGAAAAGAAAGTCTTTAATGTAATAAATTGGAATGATTTCATTAGTGGTCTCGGGAATATTAAAAAATGTGCTCAAAAGCCTATGGTTATTTTTAAATTTTTTGGAGAATATAAGGAATTTCATTAAACAAAAATGCTTTTAAATGCCTATAATAAAATTGAAAATTTTAAGAAAAGGTCTGGGATACATAAAAAATTAAATTAAATAACTGGAATAGATCAACAAATTGATTTTAAAACTCAAGAAATCTAAAAGTGTCCTAATTCGAGAAGAAATATAAATATCTTTAACACATTTGATCCTGAAACTATATTTTTCCGAATTTGTATATTTTTTTCTTAAAACGGAAGGTCCCATAAGTCGAGAAAAAATCATGATTTTTTTTTCAATTTCCAGTTTTAGAAAAAACGGCGGTCCTTTTAAAAGGACGGTAGGATAAAGGGCTACTATTAGAAAAATAAGTAAAGACTTAAAAATATGTTTATATATCTTACAAAATGCTTAGCAAAATACTTAAAACTTAAACTTAATGATAGTCCACAAAACAGTTTTTTTGGGTGAAGACCAACTTCACATTTTTGGCACACAAAAATTTGCTTTTTTTGTGGCACTCTGCTGTATGCAAAATGCTGACTCTCGTGATATGTAACTAAATGATCTAGTCTATCGTAACGTGAGAATTGGAATGCAGTTTTTGGCAATTTCGAAGGTCCTCTCTTAGTTGTTTTCCTGTACGTTTTGAGCAGCTGTGTCCCTAGGTCCCTTCTAAACTGAAGTTGGTCAAGAATACCACCATTATTCCTATGGAGTTGCCACGAGTTTTGTGAGGCCATGTCTACACAGTGGGAAAATAACGGAAAATACCACTTTTTACCTCGTACTGAAACTCTGTATATTGGCTTAATATTGGCTTATGTTTTGGGCACTACGGTCTATACCTCCCATATTTTCGTTGTATGCCTTGATCAATTGAGGCTGATCTATATAAACATGCTTTTTTTCAGGCTGTCAAAATCGTTTGACCTTATTTACTGGCAAAACTGAACATGCATTGGTGGCTAAAGTAACAACGCTGTTGTCATTCCATTTGCATAATGCGATTTCATTATCGGCAACACAAAAAATATGTGAAAGGGCTGATAAGGCATTTTCTGTAAAACATCTGCATATTGGAGAACAACTGACGCTCCCAACCCAGGTGTTTATATTTGTCCGGAATTGTTGTCGACGCACCTTGGTAGAGATCAAAATAAACAATGTATCCAAGGCGTAATGTACCTACCCAAAATTTATACCCCCGCCTTATAGGCTTGCCTCGAATAAATTGCTTACCGCTATGTCTCCCAAAATACGGTATTATGGCCTCATCAAGGCTGTGATTCTCTTCAACTGGGGCATAATCAAAAATTTTTTTATTTAGGCTTTTGAATAAAGGACGCAGTTTAGAGTACTTGTCTTTTTTATCAAGGGAAGTATTATCACTGCAATGAAGATTACTTCATTATGAATTGAAATCTATCTCTTGAAATAGCGGCTAATATAAGTTTATTCTGGGTATCGTTGCAATTTTGCCAAGACATATGTCGCCTTGGAACAGTTGTATATCCACTGACAAGTAACACCCCTATGAAGCAGAACATCTCGTCTGCAGTAACGTTATCGGGGCGGTATTACTTGGTAAAATTGACAATTTCTCCTACCAAGTTCTCATCAAAGAACAGCTTGAAAATATTTCCAGGGGAATGAGTGCTTTGTGCAGTTTGAACTGATTGCCATTGCATAAACGTAGATTCTAAGTCTTTATTGAGAGTATAGTCAAACGTCTTTATGTGTTTAGGTCGCCTTTCAACAAAAGTGGACAGTGGTAGATCGTCATCACTGTCCCAGTCGTCTTCACTCTACAATTCCTCTACGATTTCTGCCATGGTTAGTGGTTTTTTCCAATACCTGTAAAAAACCACATAGTAGTATATAATCTTACCGTCCTTTTAAAAGGACTCGTTTAATTAAACGCTCCTGGATTGATCAAGAAGTGTGAAACATAACCACAAATATATAAAAAGGTCAGTATGTTATGTTATTTGTTAAAAACAATCAAAACAAGAACGAAAAAATAAACGAGTTTTACATATCTTACCTTGAGTCACTCATTGCAAAATCACTAGAAACACAGCGTGTTTTATTCATCGTCACTATCGATCAAAAAATTAACAAAATCCTAACGATCGCGATTGACCTTGTTTAAGATGTTAACTAAATATAATGTGACACTGGCGACATCTTCAAACCGTCAGCTGAATCAAAAAAATACAGTTTTTTTTTTAATCCTTTTAAAAGGACGGTAGGCGTAAATGGGTTAAATATCAAAAAAGTCCAAAAAGAAAAAAAAATTAAATTATTTGAAAAGTCTGAAATATATAAAAAAGCCTTAAAGCTCAAGAAGTCGAAATTGAAGGAATCATTCATTTTTCCAAAAACAGTGACTATAAAATTCCTAAAAAATTCAGGTCTGATGGTGCCTTAAAAACCGAAGCACCTACCCAATAATTTGACATAAAAAAATTGCGCGATACTGTAGATTAAATTGTTTAAAAAACTCAAGAATTATTTCAGTAATCCATAAAACATTGAAAATGGCTTCTATTGCCTGAAAGATAATTAAAAATTACTTTAAATAAATATTTGAAAGTAAAAGAATATAAAGAAGTTTCCCAAAAACTAAAAGAAACAAAAAATAGGCCTTAAATGCTAGGAACATATGACGGCAATATAATAATGTGTCGTAAATGCTTGGACTAAAATTAAAAAATATCCAAACATTTTAACAAATTTAAAATATTTGGCCAATGTACGATAAATAAAAAACTAAATATTTTTTAACTAAAAAGGATTTAAACAGATGCTATTTAGATTTAGACGCAATTTTTAACATACATCTTCTATTAAAAAAAAAACAAATTTTTATTTTTCAATAATTAATTTGTTCTTTATATTAATATAAACGATGCATATTTCATAACAAACCTCTCCCTTGTATACCGTATTTAGACTTTGAATTTGAAATAACACTTTGTATTAGGATCACGATCTTGGCTTCATTGTATATTCGAATAGAGTTTTCTTTTCCAGGCAATATTATTTTTATATACATTTAAAAAAAAATTGTAAATATTTATATGGTATTTAAAAAAAAAATAATGACAAAAATATAATATGTTTAAATAAAATATATTAATGAGTTTTTATTAACTAATGCCTAAAAGATTATTTGTTTGGTCGTTTCCGGATATATTCGAATTTGTTACAATTTCTAAGAGGAAAAATTAAAATAATTAATAAGACTCTTAATATAATAATATATATAATAATTCAGTTTATAAAATTTTAATGAATGTACTTTTACTAAGAATTTATTATAGAATTAGTTACAGTAAATAAATTAAAGCAAGATTTAAGAGTTAACTTTTGAGTAATTAGCATATAACTCCTTTATATCATTTGTTAATTCTTTAAATAAATATTTTAAATCAAAAAGTAATTAAGTAATAAGTCAAAATAATATCTTACGGCAAAATTTAAAAAAATATTTCAGCTTTATCTGTAATTTAGTAATAAACGAAAACTTTTTTTCTTGTTATAAATAATTAAGAAAAAGTCTCGAATAGAAAGTTTTCCAAACAAATATTTAAATCGTAAAGTTTCGCTAATTGAAACCCTTGATGCTTAATAATTACCCTTCGTAAACTAACTGCATACATAATATAGCGTGGGCATAAAATTTAAATACTAAGGCATAATTTACAAATTTGCCGGATTTTACTTAAGCCCGCACATACAACTTCTAAATTTGAATTAATTTATGAAAATATTAAGTTATTTGCTAGAAATATTAATTCTTAGAAATAATATTTATGTTTATTTGGTATACACTATAACTATACTAGATATTAAAAACTTGGTTTAAATTTAGTCTGTTGCAGTTTATGCATTTAATGCATTTTAAAATGAAGGACAAATTATTGCATAACGTACTTTAATAGGAAACGCATCAAATGTCTCTTTATTTACCTGTTTTTGTGTCCTTTTTTGGCATAGAATGCACTGGTTAATTACATTTGTAATGATCATTGCGGTTTTGCATTTAAATCTATTAATTATTTTTTTATTTAATTTAATGATGTTTTTTTATAGAATAAATAATGTTAAACATTAAACCATTAGGGAATTGAGTGGATATATTAGTTTATCCAATGAATAACATATAAATCAGTCATTACTTGATTTTTTATTACACTTATAGTTAGTTTACTTATATTGTTTTTAAAATTAAATCGTCAATAAGAATCGTGAAAATGATAAAACATAATATATTTTTTCCAAATTGTTATAAAAAATTATTAAATGACATATGATATATGAATTATCCTAGTTATTAGTACTTTTTTTAGAGAACTGCTGTTTTAATTACAACATTGCATATTTATTTAATTACCTAATGTTTTATACTGAATTATTAAAATAATTAAACAATAACTCGTTGACCGCATAAAGCATATATTACACAGGGCGAGATTACTAGCCGGTCGCTGGCGAGTAATATTTAAAGCGAGTGAGCGAGTTAGAATACGCTCAGCGAGCGCAAACTACACAGGGCTTGTTGAATCGCTTTACTCGCAGGGTATTGAATCTTTGGAAGTTGTTTGTTTTGTATTTTTCGTTCGAAAATGCAAAATGTCTCTTAAATGGAATAATAATCAAATTATAGTTTTAAAAAATTTATGAACAATTTCCAGTATTATGGAATATTAAACACAAGGATTATCTAAATATTAAACTGAAAGACGTATTATTTAAGAACATGTGTGAACAATTAGATGATAAAGGGCTTCTAAAAGAAATAAATGAAAAACAGTTGAAAAACAAAATTAAAAATTTTAAAGATGTGTTTCGTCAAGAACTGACCAAAATAGCACGAAACAAAAAAAGTGGCTGTGAAACAGAAGACATTTACACCCCATAGTTAACATGATTTGAGGCTGCCCATTTTTTCGCAGAAGTTTTGTTAACAAGGCATAGTAATTCAAACTTGGTGAGTAGATTTTAGAGCTAGATATTTTTTATTTTTACATAAGTAAATTGTGCATAACAAATAAAGTTTAATTTTCTCATACGTTTTGGGCAAAATTACGCTGGAAAATAATAAATAGTATTTACTTAAAAATATAAAAATATTATTCAACTTAATTCCAATCCCACTTTTTTCCATTGCCACGGTAAAGGATTTTCTTCTATAAAATACTTGGCGTACGTGTGTCCTACTTCCTCTGCGGAATTTTTGTAATTATTACTTCCCAAATGACTAGCCGATGACAGATTATCCACGTGGTTTCTCCATTGTCCAAAAGTAATATTTTCCGTGTTCAAATCCTCTATCCACAGCATTTTCAGGAAAATAAGTATCGGGGCTGCTTTTTCTCAGCCAGTTGTGGAGACTACATGCTGCCAAAATACCATCGTCAATTGTTGCTTCTTTTAATTGAATTGGTCTTGAAAATAATCTGAAGCGCCACACAAGAATACCAAATGCATTTTCTGATACTCATCTTGCTCGGTAGTTGAATATCCTTTCAGTATTATTAAGCTGTGACTTACTGTACGGCTTTATTAAGTTGGTTCTTAATGGAAAGGCATCGTCTCCCACAATGACCGAATTTTCAGGCATATTAAGAGTGTTATTTTCCATAGCGATGTTTAAAGTACTATCTCTAAATATTGCACTGTCACTAGCTCGGCCGTTTGCTCCAATACCAATGTAAGTAAAGCAATGATCTGCGTCCACCATTGCAAATAACACTATACTATAGGTTTTTTTGTAAAAAAAGTACACTGACCCAGACCTGGGAGGTTTTTTTAATCAGAACGTGCTTGCCATCAATCGCTCCACAACATCTCGGGAAATTGCAACGAAGAAGAAAATTGCTTTGTATTTTTTTTCATTTATTGCTTGTTGTAGGCATCTGGAAGAAAAATATTATATATTTTAGAAAATTTGTTTACTTGAATATATCTGAGGAAGTCTCAAACTCTCAAATTGAACACCCTGATGATGAAGAACCCGATACACCGCCCAAGGAACAAAATGTAAAACTCTCACAGGCGATGGGACCTCCTAAACCTAAAAAAAGGGTGAAAAAACAAGCAGATCCAGAAATTACTGATGCAGTTGGTCAGTTAAATAGAATTACTGAAAATGTATCACAGGTAAAACTGTACGACGAATTTGGGAATTATGTAACTGTAGACCTACGTCAATTGCCGCAACGTCAGGCTATTTTATTGCAGCAAGAAATCCAGAATTCTATTACACGTGTAAGAAAAGAACAACCAAATAAATACTTACTACGGAAAACCCCTTCAACTTCAAACTTCTCCATCGTTATCCTTCCCAAGTGTTCCCACCCCTGCCTCAAACACACCCGTCTTGCTTTTCTTTTTTTCTGGTTTAACTTTTCTTGAAGTTTTTTCCGAACTAAAAGGCTCACAACAACAATTCCTGCACACACTATATCCGACATTTTATCCAACTAGTACTAGTCCTGTTCTAAATTACACATAGCGTTTTCATTCGCCAGAGAGAGAAATCGCGAGTAGCGAGAAAAGTAGGACAGTGTTCAACTTTACTCGCTGGGAAAAAGCGAGCCGCGAGTTTACTAGCAGCCGCGATTACATTTGGCGACTTTTATAGCAGCAAGTAAATTCGCCGGCGACTGGCTGGTAATCTCGCCCTGTGTAATAGATGCTTTATGACGTTCGAATGCATCAAAAAAAATTTTTTCAGGCCGCATATATATTTGGGTTTCAAGCTGTGTACCGTTCCTGAGTCACAGCAACTATATAATCTTACTAGAGGGTAAATGCATGGCCTGGTGAACTAGAAATCATAGTAAATGTGTTTTTTTTTTAAATACTACAACATAATGGAATTACTACTTGAACTTATTGGAATTACAGCGTCACGAAAAAAACGGTTTTTTTGGCAAGAAAAATTTGATTCTCTCTTGTTATTGACGTTTCTTATTAATTGCGGGTAAAGGAAAAGGCTAAAGCCAAAAAATAACTGTCAACTTAAAAAAAATGGTGTCAACGTGTTAAATCTTAGCTTTGTCTTTTTCTATAATAAAATTCTGGCGCGCCAAATATTTACAAATGTCAAACCTCAAAAGCGACGTTGCCGCATGAAGGAACAAGAAATTTATATTTCAAGTGTTTTTTTTTTGTAAATTTTTTCTTCTTTCCGAAGTAGTGTTATAAAAATGCAAAATTTAAACCCAGGTTTATTACTTAAATTTAAATTAAGAATATATCGATCTAAAATAAACACTATGCAACATCATCACTAAATACAGTTTTCTTACCTTTGCGAGCTGAGTTGAGCATCTGTAGGCCTAGTTTCAGGGGCAATATCACTAATCAAAAATGAATAAATTAAATTATGCAAAATATGTTTAACTTACAGGAAGACTTACTTTTCTTGCGCAGTACTCGGTCCCGGTTCAGGCGCAGACGTTTCTTCTGTATCCATCGTCATGTTCACAATTGGGTTGTTTACATTACGGACTTTCCTACTGCAAAGAACCCTGGAACAAAAATGGAACATTATTTAGTATCGCATAATAATATTCCAGAAGTATCCACAAAATTCCGATTTTCTGTTTATAAGCTAAAATTAATGCCTTCATTAATATATATGTTATGCGAAAAGGTCGTATTAATTAAACTGATAGTACAATCACTGTAAGCTTTTCTTTAGGTATATCAATAATTATCGCTAAGTGAAACTTGCCAGAAAGTCGCATGTTCATATGCCCTTTTCAAAAGTACAAAATTATATTATTTGTTAGGTCGTATGAACGGTCTTATATAACCTCAACAAATCTGTTGTTGTATGTGTTATATACAAATGTAGTGTTCTTTAAAAGTAGACGTACAAAAGTGGTTAAAAAAGTTTTATTAGAATAGTTGTGTTACTATTATTAGAATTATTAAAATATGTTCACAAGATCCAAAAAAGGCTTAAAAAATTCAAGTAACTAATTTGAAATATGAAAATAAGACTTTTTTAACATAAATTTAACAGGTTAGTTAAAAGGTAAATAATTATGTTTATTTTCTGTGATCAATAGTCATGAGATAGAAAGTATTTAGTTAAAAAAAAATCAACAGAAAACAATTTAGCTCTCACATCAGATAATAATTTTTATACGTAATAATTAATTATTTTAAGCCAATAATTTACCTTTTAAAAACACGTACATATATATGCTTTTATTTTCAGTGTGCAATTTTTTTAATTTGGTTTATGCAAGAATCTATGAAATTTTTCTGAAAGATATTTACAGAAATATTGATATTAAATAGATTTTTAAATATTCTGGCACAATTGGATATTAATTCGATTTTTATTTTGTACTCGCTGCGTCGAACTAATTGTGCGAAGCAGCGCCAAATTTAGAAGAAATAAATGTTTGATATTAGCATAACTAATTTTGACTCGATTTGTCCAAAAAGTCGGCAAAATTCATTTTCAATATTTCTTAGATCAAGGAGCAAATATTTTTATATAAAAATCTGCATTGAGTTTAGATAACCCTGTCGAGGATCTAAACGTTGAACTTGATAATGTACAGACTAAAGAACTAGATGACCCTATGAATAATCCAGATTTTCAATCTGACAGTGAGCATACTGAAGAAAATGAATATGCAGAAAATGAACAACAACCAAATGAAAGGCGCAAAAAATAAAGAGAAAAAATTCTAATACTTGAAAAAAGATAAAATACCAAACGATTACTTAGTGAAGTGTATTTCAACGCATTTATTCGACTTCCAGCTAAAGAAGTTTCTTAAGGAACTTATGAATTAGCTAGAAATATTATTTGTTTAATTTTCTGAAATTTAGAAAATCTAGAGAGACAAATTGATTTTATAATTAGATCAGGACAGGAGCTGCTTGATCAAAAAGTTCCATTTGGGTCAGACAATGAGCATATCTGCAAAATATTGAATTTGAACACATTAAATCAATTAACTTCCGATAAAATAATATTAGTCTGAATAAAGGCGATAGGTCAATTATTAGAGCTCCAAGCACAGATAGACGAGGCAGACATGTTACTCCCAATAAACATCTAAATGATACCATTGCGGCTATGAAAAATCGCATTGCCTCGTTTCCTAGAGAACCTTCTCACTGGTGTCAACGAGATACTAATAAAGACAACTTGGACGCAAACTTAAATAAAGAGATAGTGTATAAAATTTACCTAGAATATTGTCAAGAAACGCAAAATAAATCATTTTTAAGAACAATATACAAGAAAGTTGTTATAAAAAAAATTGGCTCAAAAGACAAGCGACACAGACGAAAGTAATGTTAAAGGAAAGACAAAGAAGAGTATGAACTTCACACACAAAGGAAGAGTGCAGTAGATCAACGCCGAAAAGCTGATCGAAGAAGATAAATCTATAGTTTGTGCAAATGTTGACCTAAAAGTTATCCTAAATTTGTCATAAGCACGCTATTTTGAATTTTACGGTTACAGAGTAGCCTCCCAGGAAAGACAAGCACAAGAGGGAGTAATGAGATTAAAATTAAATTTTTCCCTTTATAAAGAAACCAAACAACTACGATTATATTGGGACTCTTGCCCAGGCCAAAATAAAAATTCTATAATTGCTTGTATATTGCAATATTCCCTTTCCATACATTTGAAACAATTTAAATAAACTTTCTTGACTCGGGATATACGCATATGGAGTGTGATTTTATGCAAATCATTGTTTTCCAAAATAATACGCATGAATAACAGCTGGTTTCGTCGTTAATATCTAATCTAATAACACAGTTTCTTTATTTAAATTTGATATAATTTTATATATGTATAATAATAAATATTTATTACAAAAACAGTGCTATTAGATTAGATATTATGGACGAAAAATTGTGATTTTTTAAAAGAATTTCTTATTGGGCAAATGTTTGGGGTGTAAATGTGTGTTGAGCAAATGTGTGGTATTTTTGTAGACAATATATATTCAATATTTAGTTTAATAACACTGTTTATTTAAATTGTCATTTTGAATAATGATTTTCATAAAAATTGTGGTATTCTGGTATAATAGTATGGTCTTTGCACACTCTAATTAAATCTTCATACTTTTTTTATATATTAAGATTTTTTCTCGGTATGCTTTTGGAGCTTACAAAATATTGGACGAACTTTTCATTCTCCTTAAGTTGGTAGATTTCCTTATACTGATCCCAGTATTTGCATTTAACGAATATTAAATTTGAAAAATCTTTTCTAAAGAGGAAACATTTAACATCCTTCCAATTGAAAATTATTAAATCAGTAGATTTATGAACATTAGGCATTTGCAAAATTCTAAAGTTCTTGAAATCAAGAAAGTCCAGTTTCCTGACTATTCTCACCCAAATTATACAGTATCAACATCAATACAGAAGGGGAGGTTAGTTTTCAAGTAATAATAAATCAGTTTATTTACAATAATGAAAAAAAGTACTTATACGTGATAACTTATTACACCTATACATAATAATAAAATAATAAAAGGTAGTTAAAATTAAAGAATAATAATAAAAATTTGTTCCCGGACTTAGGTCGTAGCTACAGGTAATTTAGATTTTGACGAGTTCAGTATTTAATGTCTTTTTTTTTAGGATTTGGGTCATACCTGTATATGTCTTGTTCAGTGTTTTTTTTTTGTAATAATTCAATTTCCGAGATCTGCAATTTCTTAATTTAGTACCCCTTTGTATTATTTATTAAATTATTAAATCTTTCTCTGCCCATCTGATGTATCCAATCATTAACATACATTTTAAAATTGTTATTATTTAATTTATCTCTAATATTTTGGGGAACAAGGTTGAAGATTTGTGAAATGTAATGCTTACTGTATCGCTGACCAATAGTTTTTCTACTTGCGCGGGTACTAATGCATTCTAATTCTGAGCTCGAGTTGCATAGGAATAAACTACATTTACAACAGAGATGTCTGCTTTATGTAGGTTTATTAGCAATTTCTACACATATAATTGCCGCAAATCAAATATGCCAGTATTAGCAAAAAGTTGATTGGATATATAATTTTTATTATCCATTTTTGGACAACTTCAAGAGAATGCATATGACAGGTAGTTTTTATTCCACCCCATCCGCTAAGTCCATAGGTTAAGTGTGATTGTACTAAAGCACTCTCACGAGATGTGGTGTTCTAAATCCAAAAAGTCATTTAAATTTAAATAATAGACTTCTTATTTTATTTGTCATTTCAGATGCGTGTATATCCCATTTTAAGTGTCTGTCTATTTTTACGCCCAAATATTTTATTACTTCTGCTTCTGGTACTAAAATGTCTGTGGCTATCTTAAGTGGTCCCATTTTTGGCAAATTGCTTGCATAATATGTATATGTTAAGTATTTTGTTTTAGATATATTTAAATACAGTTTGTTTATTTGAAGCCAATTCACAATGTTTCTAAAATCTGAAAATGAGAGAGAAGATTTTGTCAAAGAGACGATAATTAAAATTTTTGTACCTATTTTTGTAGTTGTTGTTTCAACTTAGTTTCACAAACAAAGCAATGCTAGTTTGTCGATTTTTTTTTATGAACTTGTTTTTACGTATAAGTCTTTTATTTTTCCATTATGCGCTAATAACTAACAAACTAGAATGTCATAAAAAAAATTCACATTTTAGGGCTTATTTTTTCTGTTCTTGATAATAAATGAGATGTAAGAATTTTAAGCCTGTTTTTAAAACGTTTTTAATAAATCTTGTAAAATCATGTTTCGGTTGATACGACGTTTTGGTAGGAAGCCCTCGATATGGCAATACCGCTTAGATGCATCTACTAGATAGTCTAATTGACACACTTACACTATTGTGATATTTACCAGTTTTATTAGGACTTAAAAAACACGATATTTTATGGCTCTGTTAATAACGCATATATGTCAACCCTCAACCCTTGTAATTATCCCTTGTAAAGCGGCACATGGGCTAAATTACGCTTTCATGTAAAATATTTCTCCGTCAATGTTTGGTGAAACTCAATTTTCCCGGTTACGGGACCAAATATAACCGCGGTAGATACATCAGAAGTGGGACACATTTCTCTTACAGCAAAGTGTAACGAACTGTAATGTAATACAGGTCGGGTGTTTTACGTTGAATGATATCATGGAAATTGACATATTTTATTAAAAATTTGGTTAATTTTCACGAAAGTTTCACTTTACAGCAACTTTCTATAGGGAGCTCACTTGACTTCGCCTCGCAATGATGGATTTTTGTGACTCAAGAACTTTCAGTTAAAGTCAGATTTACTTGGCATGCTATAATCAAAACTTAAAAATGTGATTTTTTGACAATTTGGAATTGTCAAATGTTTGTGTTTTGGAAAAGTGTCAAATGTAGATGTTGAATTCTATATATGAACCTTTGTTTTAAATGTAAAACTTACTTAAAACTTACTGACACGTGTTTCGCTCCTAAGCGTGTGTATAATTGACGAGCTAGGGTGTGTGTTTAATTGACTTAGTCGGTCGTATTTTAACCTTTTTAAGGTCTGATGATGCTCTTAGGAGCGAAACACGTGTCACCACTTTGACTAATAAAATAAGATTTTTGAGACCGAGACTTTGTGTTGTTGTCTTTTGATTTATTTAAGTCAAGGTCTATTTGAGAATATAGACGACCTCTTTCAATGAGTTATAGAATATAGCAATTTTTTTCACAAATTTAAAAATCTATCCACGATAACTGAATAAATATTTAAGACATTTTCATGAGGGATTCGGATGGAACGCGTCCTTAATTTTTGAATCAATATCTGTCATTGAAGGTTTACAAAGATCGTATTATATCATCAGATATTTGTTTTTTGTAGTAATTTTGGCTTTTCAAATTAGTAAAAACACGCTTATCAAAACGTGTAATAGAAAGTGCTTTCACATCTTGTCTTACATAAATTGATCCAATTTGATAGGATTTCATGGTTAGGCAACCTTCCTTGTCTAGGTGGGCCACGTTGCGCAACATATGTCGAAGTGTCTTATATGAATTAATATCATCTGCATTGTTGTTATTCTGTATGTGTCCACAATAGGTGTGTAATCCCATGTGAATAATTTAAAAGCTTATTGCCATGGGGAAATGTAGCTATTGTGTAGAGAAGTTAGAGAAAGACAGGTTTATATCAAAAGTTTGTTAAACAAAAACCGATTCCAAGCGGTCTATCGGTAATTACCGTTCCTAAATGGTATTAACTAAACACGTCCAAGCGGGTATAGTTATAACCGCTTGAGATACGTGACGTCACCAATTAGCCCTTTATACGTCATCAATTTGGAACAGTAATTATCCACATCCGGAGCTGTTTTCTAAACGTCAAATGTCAAAGGTATTGAAAAAAGTGCGAGAAAAAATAAAAACAAACAACAAATTATTTCCTTTTTAAAAATGACACAAAATTTATTATGGCTAATAAGTTTTCGTTTTTCATATTTATGTTTAAGAACTGATTACATATAATTTTACTAGCGTCTGGGGTATTATTTTAAAACAAACAAAATGATGATAGTGACAGCTGACAAATTACGAAGTTACTTAAACCAAACACGTCCAAGCGGACACGATTGGTTATAAATATTGGATAAAGGGACAAGGTCAACCAAGGGCTTAACCGCGGTTAAAACCGATAGATCGCTTGGAATCGGTTAAAGTATACTGATACACTTATATATACGTTAAAAATACGAAAAACTGTGAAAAAACTGGAGAAAACCCGTTTTGAAAAAAATATGTAAGTTATATCTGTAGCAATCCGTAGTTTCTTACTACATACTATTTCTATTACTATTATTTATTCAAAGTGTATTCAATACACTTTGAATTATGTTCAAGGGATAACCTACTAGTATCTTTTTTGGAAACCCCTAGTTTGTTTAATGACAAATATTTTTATTTTAACTACTAAAATAACCTATTAGTATATTTTTCAGAAATCGCTATTATAAATTTTGAATTAAGTTTAATTTATAATGACCCCCTAGTAATTTTTTTAGAGACCCCTAGTCTTTTCATGATTATTTTTTTTAACTTTATAACCTACTACTGTTGATTTAGGAGTAGTACGACTTCCAAAAAATTAAACTAAAAATAAAAGTACAGAAACATATTAAATAAAAAGTCGATGATAAACACGCGAAGCCATAAATTATAATCATACATTTTTCAGTATACGAATTTTTTCAATTTTCTTATTGCACATTAAAAGACGTTTCTCTGACTTCGACGTCAATTAACCAATCATGTAACTTCTTTGTCCTACTCATAATGATTGCTAGAGGTCTCTCTTTTTCTAACATATTTATAAGATTTTTTTATTTTAGAAAATTGAATTATTAATCACTTATTAAAATTCTGAATAACAAGAAATATTTTTTTTAACAAACTCTATTTTCCAGCTTTTTCCACTTAATATTGAAATCGAAATGTAAGCAGAAAAAATGGGAAAAAATCGATTTTTGGGCCATCATTGAACAGTCTGTCTGGAAAATAAGGAAAACAGATATTTTGTGACCGCTTAAGCTTAAGTATAAAAACTCGCTTATTTTCTTTTATTAAGGTAAACCTAAACAATGACTTTAGGTTAATGCGAACAGGTGATCTAGAGAGAAGTTTGGGTTCAAGAGAAGCACTCGTGAAACACTGTCTACTCTACAAATTATGGTTCAGAAATACATGGACCAGCAAAAGAGCCTATATGTATGCTTTGTTGACTTCGAAAAAGTATTTGACAGGGTTAAGCTGTTAACTCCCCTGTCAACGTGTAAATGAATGGAAGGGATATCCAGTTAATAAGGAATCTTTATTGGTATTAAATAGAAAAATAATAACAAAGAATACTACTTCTGCTGAAATAGAGATTTGTAAAGAAGTGCGACAGGAATGCATGTTGTCACCGGTCCTTTTTAATGTTTTTTCGGAGGAGTAGTTTAAATCCGAACTAGAAAATATTTCAGATGGATTCAAAGTGATTGGAGAAACCGTCAACGTTTTTGGATATGCTGATGATACGGTACTAAAGGCCGACATAGACGTTGGGCTTCAGAATATTATTGATAGCGTTCCAAGAGCATGCTCACACTATGGAATGAAGATCAACATTAAGAAAACGAAGACAATGGTAATTAGCAAATGTCAGAATATTTGGATTCCATTGCAAATCAACGGCGACGTCCTAGAAATGGTAAATCGTTTTATATATTTGGGTTCCCGTATTGAAAGAGGCACACCTTAGAACATTGAAAGGCCTTTTAATGTTCTAAGAGACACACAGACATTTATGCGATATAAGCCTCTCTGGTTCATACTTGGACCTGAGTCAGCGTCTGAAACTGGTGCGGTGTTATGCCTTGTTACTTAAAAAATCATAAATTTAGGGCTTATCTGTCTCTAAAATTGAAAAAATTAAAGTTCATAAAATTTAAAAGAGCAAAATTTAAAATTTTAAGCAGTTGAAATATGCGAAAAAAGCGAATTGATTTAAACCACTACAAACCCTGCAAAACATTCAACTTTTTCAAAAAATGAAAATACAGGGCTTATGTGTTTATAAAACTAAATAAAAAATAAAATTAACTCTGTAAAATTTAAAATATATTTTGTGGTTCAACTGCCTGAAATTTACCACAAAAAAGTGGTCAAGATAGTAAAAGTGAGATTTTGGAATTCCAGGCAGTTGAGATTTAGTTTTTTCCATTTTACACTAAATATTTTAAGTAGCTATTTGTGGATTTCTAACAAATTTATTAAGATGTTAAGCTTAACAAAAGACCGAACTGCTTAAAAAATTTTATTTAGGGGCTTAAATGTCTCTAGAATTTAAAAAAATTAAATCTGTAGGATTCAAAGTATATTTTTGGGTAAACTGCCTTAAATAATCGAATTTTTTAATAAAACTGTTTAACTGCCGACATGAAAAAAATTTAAAAAAAACACTTTGAATTATGTTCAATGTATGACCTACTAGTAGTTTTTTCAGAAATCTCTAGCATTTTTCATGATGAAAGTTTTACTAAAGATAATAAGTTTGTTTTATGATAAACTTTTTTTATTTTTATTAAAAAAAAGTATAGTATTTTTTTCAGAAACCGCTAGCTTCTTCCATTATACATTTTAAATTAGGTTCAATTCATGATGACCCACTAGTAATTTTTTTAGAAACCCCTAGTTTTTTCCATAAGGAACTTTTTTAACTGCAAAGATATATAACCTGCTATCGTTGCTTCAGAAGTAATAAGATTTTCAAAAAATTGAATTAAAAATAAAATTACAGCACCATATTAAATAAAAAGTTGATGATAAACACGTGAAATTTTTTTTCAATTTTTTTAAAACATTTAACAAGCTCTATTTTTTAATCAAACAGCTGTAATAAACCAAAACTTAAGCAGAAAAAATGCAAAAAAAATTATTTGGACACCTGCGCACAACATTAAATGATACAAATCATAAGTTTTTTAAAGAATAGGGAAAGCAATTTAAAAAAAAAATATTTTGATAAACGTAGAACATCTTATAAGCTTTTAAACTCCATCTAAACACCCCCTTAAACCAAATAAACCAACTTCTTATATTCAGTCCATTTTCATTATAGTTCTGACTTGCTTTTAATGCATAACTAATATTCTAGCACCCCGCTAAGTGAAAAACACCCCCAAGCCATCTCGGTTAAATCTTGAATTATATTCCCGCAGCCATGTAACCCACATAAATTTCCAACAGGGTA
The DNA here is from genome assembly GCF_022605725.1 of Anthonomus grandis grandis. Taxonomy (NCBI): domain Eukaryota; kingdom Metazoa; phylum Arthropoda; class Insecta; order Coleoptera; family Curculionidae; genus Anthonomus; species Anthonomus grandis. The sequence goes on along the minus strand of NC_065548.1, from coordinate 12,322,917 downwards.
GCTGCTATTACTTCGTAATATATCACTATACGTGTCGGATAAAACAGGGAAAAGGTTGACACTTTGTAATTAAGAAATGTTGCCGATACGTTCTGATCGAGGTGTAATACAGTGAAGAAATTTAGATAAGAACTACAGGTAGGTATTTATCGTAAGGAAATTTTGAGGAGAAAAAGGTGAATTATTGTGAAATGTTACATACTGTTACATCTGTCTTATTACTCAATCTTTCCAAAATCATTTGGAAGAAACTAAAATAAATTCCAAAAAATCCCATTTGTGGCATTAAATTTTAGTATGTCTGTCTGTTTCTCATGCTCTTAGAAACCCTATATTTTAGGTAATAAAATTTTACTATATAAATAAAAACATTTAATTTATTTTATACCATCAAAAGGACAATAAAGTTCCAAGCTATTCGTTTACTAATGCCTCCTTTTAATTTATTAAATTAGTTTAATTGCATTTTATATAAATCTCATAAGCTTCATACTTAAAGCATTCCTTTAGGGCCGTAAATACATTATCTAGGATATGTCTGAACTTTTTAATTATGGTTAACAAGAAATTTTAATTAATAAATATGAGAATAATGCCGGCTTCTTCTTTATATACGAGAAATCCCATCTATTTATTCCTCGCTTATAATGATGGCACTTCCGAAAAAATTTCCATTTTTCTTAAATTAATTTTCACTTTAGTTTTTCACCCCTGCTGAGTTATTGTGCAACCGTAATCGAGGGAAACGTAAAGAAGGTTTCAGGACAATATAAAAACATTTCAAATTAGGAAATATTAAAAAAAATATTTTATTGGTATAGATTTGTTTTTTTTTTAAATTTTAGTGCATTCTTATGATGTTTTAACTCATAAAATTAAAAAACGCACTTTGGGACGATGTATATGATAAATTACATTTTATGGGTTCTTAAGTAAAGTTAAGAAAAAGCGCTTGTTGGAATAGATTTTTATTGTTTTAATCAGATCATCTTTATACAGGAGGTTTTTTTTGGGTGAACATAGCATGTCTTATATAAAAGAATCTTCGTTATCTATTTAAAAAAAGTGAAAAGAAGACAAGTAAATAATATAATTCCCGAAACTTAATATAAAATTTTAGAGCGTTTAATGTGTAACCGTATTATGAAGCATATGCTAACAAATAATCTTGTTAATAATATACAGCATGCATACATGAAGGATAGGTCAACAGAGAATTCACGAAACACATACTAGCTACTATTGAAGATAAACAAGTACCCATAGGTTTTTTCCTTGATTTCACAAAGCTACTCTCGAATGATACCCTAGATTCCTAGATTTTAATATGTTGTTTCAAAAATTGGAACTACGGAATAAAAGATGTAAAATTAAAAAAGATAATGCATATAACAAACAGACAACAAAATATAAGAGGCAAAGAAGGGGTAAGTATTAAAAAAGTAAAAACAAAGCTGGGCATACCTCAGCGCAGTGAAATTTGATCAACACTCTTAATAATATACACAAATGATATAACAGAACTCACAAAATAATGACAACTGCAGAATACAAAACTATGCTGACGATAAGGGCTTACCTACCCTTATTGAAAAAACAAATGATACAATGTCTGCTGCACGTAACTGGTTCATTAGAAAGAAACTAATTTTAACCAATCTTAAAACTAGTATATTAATGCTTAAAACCAGTCAATCTAGGCTTGAACGGTGAGAAACTATTTGTCTCAATAATATAGACATTAAGCTAGTTAGTGCTAAATTCCCAGGATGGTTATGGATAATAACTTGTGTCAGGATAACCAAGTTATATTAGCTAAATTCGATTAAGGTTGTTCCAGTTTAAGGGTATTATGTAAGTATTTAGATTTTAGGATACAAAAAGGCTTATGTTTATCAAATTTTGAACTGCATAGTCTTGTATAGGGACTGTGGGGACAGTGAGAAAATTCTTATATACCAAACAAAAGGTTTAAATTATTTTTTTTTTGAATTTGGAATTAGGTATAAGCGACAGAGATGCACAGGTACATTTAAGGTAAATACTAATAAATTTAACAGATAAATACTATTTCACGATCACTATAATGTGTATTCAGATGTGTGCTATTCTTCTTTAAAAATATAATTATATAGACTCGCGCTTAAAGATTAATAAAAAACAAAAACACAGATAAAGTGATAAAATAATAACAATAATAAATAAGAAAATTCAGAAAATTGACAAGTATTGAGAAAAAGATAAACAGAATTTTGAATAAAGCTTGTAAAGCGATAATTTTGGTGTTTTCGAGAATTGTTCTTAATTAATGATAAAGGATGTTTCGGTTTATATGATTTCAAGAATATGAAAAAAATTCAGTATACTGGAACCCATCTTTAGTTATAATAAAAACTACAAATCTTCTTAAATATTCCTTACTTTGGCTACAGTAACGACGATGTCTTTTATACCTAAGGATACCAGTTTCATACAAAAGAATTTAAAAAAAAACAAGAATATAGAGAATCTAGAAAGGTAATAAGATGAATAAGAAAACAATTTTTTTTTGATAATTTTGAGATTTTGACAAAAAGATAATGTCAGATAAAGTGAAAAAAAAATGAAAATATAAGGTAGGGAAATCCAAAAAACTAATAAATATTACAAAAAAGAAAAATATGACTAAAAAGAAAGCTTTTCATGCCCAATAAGGCAGCTTCAATAATATTGAGGTTAGCTTCATCAAGTGACGAAACTTCTGTGCTGTTCAACATTTCTTTTTCGTTGCTTCACAAAAAACAATAAAAAAATAGCAAAAAAAATATGGTAAAATAACACAAAAATTAAGTAGAAAAATTATTAAAAATAACAAATACTAAGTAAAAGGCAAATAAAGCGAGGAATAAACCACGTAAACTAATAATTTTGGCTCGTTTGAGATTTTTTTATGATAATATTATGGCTTTTATGAAAAAATTTCTAAGATTATTGAATCAATTTTTAAGTTAGAATAAAAAAATTTTAAATTTTCCTTTATTTTCACCACCATTACAATAGATTCATTAATTCGTTAGCTTCAATTAATATTATTAATTAAAAATGGTCAAACAAACATGAAGTATCGTAATAAAATTACAGTTTTCGTCAATAATGTGTAAAACAAAATGCGAGGGAAATAAAAAAATCGAGATCTAAAAAATAAAAAAAGACATTTTCACTAATGAACAACTAAACGATAAATTATTTTGTGGAAATAAAATTAATATTTTAAATGTATTTCACTATTTTTGTTCTTTTTTCATATTTTTTTATAAATATTTGCTTTAAATACATAGATTCACACAAATATAAAAAAATAGACCAAGATGTGATTTTTATTAAATATCTAAAGGGTGGTCCGGTTTCGATGGCGGAAAATTAAATGGCCGACGGAGAACGAAAAAATAATAAGTTTGCTATTATAAATAATATTCGAAAAATGATTCGTTAAAAAATTAGAGGGTGTCAAAAATTTTTTTTATTTTTCTTAAACCACTTAAGATATTTTAATTAAATTTGGCACGTTTAGACAGTTAATCAAGACGCATCTTTTTGTGCAAAAATTATTAATTTTATTCACCAGTGGCGTGTGTGCGGGCCGATCTTCATACAATTTTAATAAATTTTAATTAAAAAAATGATGTTTTTTTTAAAATTTCTTTTTTTTTATGAAATCCTTGTTTAATTTAAAAAGAAAAACATCTCATTACTTTTTGTCGTACAACACAGTGTTTGCGAGTAAAAAAATAATTTTTTATAAATGCTGATTTTTTTTATTAAACAAAAAATATGAAAATACTAAATTTAATTAAAGACTAAATTATTCTGTTGGGTTCTAAAAAAGACACAAGAATCTGGTTCCGAAATTCAAATAAATAATGAATATAATAATGCCGGCAAGAAGGCAATGCATGCATAAAACAAAAGACGGTTTGTTTGTATTTTATTATGATAGTTAATTATTTAAGTAAGTCAAATTATTGAGTTGGTTAACTTATTAATTTTGCTATTGTTAAAAGTGTTGTTAAAAGTATTGTGAAAAATGCGTTTTTCAAGTAATGAATACGCTGATATTCATTTTTGTTATGGATTTTGTGATGGAAATGCGGAAGCGGCAGTTCGTGAATATCGAAGACGGTATCCAAATAAAGGAATTCCAGATGCTCGCGTGTTTATTAGAACACATCAAAATTTTAGGAACTTTGGTCTACGTGGTAATAATAAACAATACCGAAACCAGAGAAATAATAATGAAAATCGTGTACTGCGCACTTTTGATAATAATCCAAGGCTGAGCTCTCGCAAGGCAGCTTAACAACTACAAATTCCTAAATCTCAAATATTGCGAACCTTACACGCTGACCACAGGCATGCATATTACCTATAGCCTGTTCAGGGTTTACACCCTGGTGATGCTGAAAACAGAGTAAGATTTTGTCAGTGGCTTTTAAACTCAACAGAGGAAAATCCCGACTTTTTACACAAGATACTTTTTACACAAGTTTTACAAGACGCGGAGTGATACATTTTCATAACATTCATGTTTGGGCACAACAGAAGCCTCATGCAATTCGGCCAAGATTGTTTCAAAATAAATTTTCCGTTAATGTTTGGTTGGGCGTTATTCGTGATAATGTTTGTGGTCCGCATTTCCTACCTCCAAGGCTAAACTCACAACTATTTCTGGAGTTTTTAAATAATAGTCTGCCGGACTACATTGAGGATTTACCCATTAATTTGAGACATGAAAGTTGGATACAACTGGATGGAGTCCCCCCACATTTTGGAATAGGTGTAAGAAACTGGCTTAATAATAATTACCCTCGAAGGTGGATTGGCCGGCTAGGGAGGAATGATATTAATGATCAAAATGGTATTGGACCTATACCCTGGCCACCCAGGTCACCGGATCTTAATCCACTAGATTTTTACGTTTGGGAAAACATTAAGGATAAAGTTTACGCTAATCCCGTATTTAACAGAGAAGAATTAATCTTAAGAATTCAGGAAGCATGTAATGACATGCAAAATCAAAATTTTGTGGTACTGGCTGCAATAAACTCCTTAATAACTCGGTGTAGAAAATGTATTGAGGTCGGTGGGCTGCATTTTAAACAACTTCTTTAATTATTAATTGTTTTTATTTTGTTATTGTTTTTAAACGAATTAAATGTGTTATCTTTTTATGTGTTTTTATAATTCAGCATTTTTACTCGCAAACGGTATGTCATACGACAAAAAGTAAAAAGATGTTTTTTATTTTAAATTAAACAAGAATTTCATAAAAAAAAGAAATTTAAAAAAAAAAAACAGTGGCGCATCATTTTTTTAATTAAAATTAATTAAAATTGTATGAAGATCGGGCCGCACACACGCCACTGGTAAATAAAATTAATAATTTTTTCACAAAAAGATGCGTCTTGATTAACTGTCTAAACGTGCCAAATTTCATTAAAATATCTAAAGTGGTTTAAGAAAAATAATAAAAATTGATTTTTTTAATTAGAAATTTGACACCCTGTAATTTTTTAACGAATATTATTTATAATAACAAACTTATTATTTTTTCGTTCTCCGTCGGCCATTTAATTTTCCGCCATCGAAACCGGACCACCCTGTATATTAATTATTTAAAGGACGCAAATATCATACAAATTATTGTCTTATTATAGACTGTTGTGAAAAATATCATTTTCATTTATACGTACAAAAAAGGAAAAATGTTCAACTAATTTTCTGATATCCACTCCATATTATATAAACCCTATTAAGCAGACAAATAAATAATTTTGTCATCAAAAAGTTGAATCGAATACGATCCTAAAAAACGATATAAAAAAGTGAAAAACAAATGGACATAACGTAAACAAGAAAATCCAATTATAAAAGCCCAGAAAATAATCTAAGAAGAAATATTTTTATTTATTATTCAAATTCAAAAAACTTTTATTACCACATTAACATTGCATACATATAAAATGACAATTTTACTTTTTTTTCTTACTTAAGAATATTAATTTTAATAAATTCATAGCTTGATGTTCTAGGATGTGGAATTCTAAACAGGTGCGGATTTCTTAATAATGTGTATATCGAGATCATGGTGAAAAATAATTATCTTAAATATACCGGCTGATCTGATTTAATTATTTTTTAAGTTAAATTATCCATATGATATTTTCTTCTATTCCTCATATCCAGTATAAAATTTGAATTCAGATAAGGAGTAACATGATTCCTATATGATATGTTAAAAGAAAAACGCATACAACGATTTTCCATTTTTTTCAGAGAGTCATCACAACGATGTCTTCATAATCTAGCAGAGACAGTTTAAGCGAATTGCAAAGCAAATATTTAGTATTTGATGCTAAATACTTAATTTTTATACTGAAATCAATCTTTTAAACCCCAGTAAGCATTTTTGATTTTGTTCCTAATATGGGAGGCAAAACTTAGATTTTAATCATTTATAACCCTTAAACTACACTTTTCTGCAACTATTGGTATGATGACATTGCACATGATTTTAATTTAGTTGCGGTTAACATACAGAAAGAAAAGTAAGGCCCAATATAAACCCCTATTTTAAATTGCAAAAACTTGAAAAAAATAAAATTCACCATAATTTACAGTTCGAACATAATGCAAGCGATCTTCAAGATAGAACTTAAAAAAACTAACTGCATTTGCCGAAAAACCAAAATAGTGCAAATTTACCAAAAGGATTTATAATATTATTTATGGTATCAATTTTTTTATTTATATCTAAATGTGATAAGCATGTTATCTCCCTTAAAACTTCTTTAGTCCTAATATCATTAACAATACCAATAGGATTTGTTATAATACTGAAAGTCTTACGATACTTATAAGTATTGCTTTTTTCCATTCATAGAAAAATTTATTTTCTCAAATGGAAGAATTTAAAATATTGACCAGTGCCTTAAGCCAAAAAGGAAGAGGGAGTCTAAGATCATTAAAAGAAGTTTCATCACTATAATATAATATACCTATTTAATTACATAATTATATAATAATAATAATAATAATAATAATAAAAATAATAATAATAAATGTCTTTTATTATTCAAATACATTACAAACTTGATACAAAAAAAAAAAAACAAAGTACCTGAACCTGGCGCAGTCTAGCTTTATATAGCTACTCCACTGAACCAGATCAGGGTGTATTCGTAGTATATAAACCAACATTATAACAACATGTTATATGTAAAGAAACATTCCCAATTATAATGTAATACAAAAAAAGTTTTCTTCTTCTATAAAAAAACAGCAAATTTGATACATATTAAATAGTAAGAGAAGTGTTTTGAATTTTATAAGAACAATTTTATATTTCCTCCTAAATTTATCTGCACGAAGGTCAACAAATTCTGCAGGTATTTTATTATAGCACTGAACAGCATTGTAAGAAAACGATCGCTGAAACATAGCACTCCCATGGACCGACATGGTTAACTTATTTCCAGCTCTAACATTTACTTCGTGTACATTTGCTCTAAATAACAATCTATTCCTTATAGTCGCAGGTGCCTTTGGGCTGCTAATGATTTTTATCAAAAAAGTGGAAAAGTGAAGAATTCTACGATTGTCCATTTTAAGCCAGTTAATTTTTTTAAAATATTGCGAAATATGATCATACTTACGTAAGCCATAAACCAATCTGATACAGGCATTCTGAATTTTTTGTATGCGCATTTTACAATCATTATCTAAGCAAAAACCATAAACATAATCACAGTAGTTAAAATAAGAGAGCACCATGGCCTCACATAGGCTGCGTTTAAGACTAAGATTAAGAATATCTCTATTACTATATAAGAGTTTTAGAGCTGCAAACGATTTTTGAACAATTTTTTTAACATGCTCCCTGAATCTCAACTTACTGTCCATCACAATGCCCAAAAAAAAAACCCAATGCAGTTTCAACAACCGAAAGCTTAGAGCCCTCCACATGAACATTTATTACACTTTTAATATTTGTAATTTCATTTGTATTTCCAAAAACCATTAAACAAGACTTTGAGGAATTTAATTTTAAATTATGTTTTTTAGATAATTAATTTATTATATTTAAGTCATTGTTTATACCAATCTCCGCTTCTTTAAGATTATATGGTTTGAAAGTTGTATATATCTGCGTATCATCGCAAACGCTTGCACCTTACAAACTTTTGAAGGCTTAAGAATGTCTGCTGTATATGCAAGGAAAAGCATATATAATTATACCTATTGCATTAGTCCCAATTTATTAATAATTTCAACAGTTTCTTCTTTCTTAATAATACCTATGTTAAATTCTGTATTAATTTAACTGAAAGTACTCGTGTTATAAAAGTTCAGTTTTTCTAACGACATCGAATATCTAAAGCTTACCGTATTTGAGAAAAAATTAAGTCCTTAGATAGATTAAGATTTTGAGGAATTGGATTATTCTTTTTTATGCTTTATTCCAAAATTCTTTTCCATTTTCTAAAGACCTTTATTTAAAAAAATTAATTAATTTGCTATTAGTCGTGTGTTTAGCGTAATTTTTTAGTTGGCTATAATATGCCAAATTGGTGGTTTTTTTTGTCTTTTTTTTAGCTTTGTATCTTAGTCTTATTAAATATTTCATATTATTTGCGTAACACATGCTGTAAATAGTCTATCCTTAAATTTTATTATTTTTTAAAAGCATATTTGTTTATTAATATTCAAGTGTTTTGCAGAGGGTGTACCTGATTTTATATTGTAAAAAATGCCTGTTTAACATTTTTAAAATTTTAATGTTTAAAACGGCTTTAGATTGATCTTTGGAGATTGCAGAGGTAATCATCAGATTAGCACAAAAAACTTATGCTAAATAATAAAACTAAATATTTTTTAACCAAATTTTTTGATAAGTCGATTTATTTCGAGTAAATATTTCTCAATATTCAAAGAATAGAAAATTTTAATTTTTAAGCTCGCAGATTTTCTAAAAATTATGAAATTTTTAATGTAAATTAATATTGTAAATTAATGAAAAAATAATTCCATGAATTAATTGTCTTTTAAAGTTACTGTAAAACAGTGAGGAATCGAATCCTTTATTGTATGAACTTTTTCATTACAAATGGCATTCTCAATCACCTTCTTTTAATCTTAGTGATTTTATAAAAAAAATTACTTTTAGACGATTTATATGATATATTGAACCAATACTATATTTTAATTTAATAGAGTTAAAAAATATCTTAAAAAATATTTTTTTCTAGAGACTGCTGTGAAAAATATTACACGTAAAAAAACGTACTTTTAACTAATTTTTAGAGACTCACTCCATACAAACTAAAAAAACACCCTACAAAGAAACAAATAAAAAATTTTATCATCAGAAAGTTGAATGAAATACGATCCTAAAAAACAATACAAAAAATGGCCAGATACATTACGTAAACAAGAAAATCTAATTACGGAACTGCGAAAATAATCTAAGCGTGTTTTGAAGAGGGTGTGTCAAACTTAAGGGTTGTGATTAGGTTGGGATCTCTAATTGGGATATAATTAAATTTTGACTTTGGGAAAAAATCTTTATTTAAACATAAATATGTCAATAAAGTGGCTTCAAATATCTGCGAAGAATGCCTTTTTATAATTTTAAAAAGTTTGAAAAAGTTTTGAAACGGCTTTGAATGGTGCCCTCTATGCGGTCCAACCATATCAAGGGCAAATTTGGATTTAAAGAAAATATCAAAAGAAATTTTCTTTAAAATGATTTTAACAGTTATTCAATAAAAATCGAAATTTACATCCCAATTTGATCTTTTACATAGATGAGAGAGGTGATATAAAAACAAAAAAGGAAGGCATTTTTCTGAGATGTTAATTTGTCTTAAAACAGTCCTATAGGAGATTAACCTTTCAGATTTTCTAGCATTCATGAAATTTATGCCAAATACTATTGTAAATGACTGAAAAACAATCTTGCTATAAGCTTTTTCTCTTTTGCTGATTTGTCTTCTGATTACTGGAAAACCGTGAGAAATCAAATTACTATATGATCTTTTTCATTAAAATTCACTTTCTCTATTACCTTCTTCAGTTTTTACCAGGATCAATGAGACACCCTGTATATATTTTTTTAAAAATTCTTTGTGTTAAATTAAAAATCATAAACTTTAAACTATATAAACTATATAATATAATTTGAAAAACAAAAATGTTACAAACTTACAATATGAAATATAATGATATGTCCAGTTAATTCACCCAAACTAAGAACCAATAAAATATGACACACTCACGTCGAGTTCGATATTGAAAATTCGCGCGTAAAAAGTTGACACCGAATATATATAGACATAGATTTTATCCTTGGATAAGGAAATCCATGGATATTGCGCGTAGAACGACAACTCGAGACCGACTGGCGGCGTTTGCAGTATGTATTCCCGTCCTGGAAACACAGATGTTTCTGGGATGATTCGCCCCGTAACAAAATATACGGGAAACAACCTGTGGTGGTGCGTGGGAGTCGATCTTATGATAGGCGCGTCGATTTATTATAATTTTTTTTTGGGGACGATATTCAATCAATCTGTGTTTATTCTACTTAATCCTTAATGTCAGTAAAGTATATTCGATCTGTGAGTAAATTTTCTGATTTGAAGTCAGTCGGTGCTTTCGAAAATAAAGATGATGAAAAGTAACTGAATGAAACACATACAGGGTGACGAGTTAAAAACTTGAAATGGCCATATATTGGGAACGTAAAATTGAATAAAGAAACGTCGAAAAAAGTTTTTATAAAATGAAGGTGAAACAAAGACAATCATAATATCTGCAACCTCTTGGACAAGGTGAGATACACCCCTAAAATCTTAAATAGAAAGAGGGATCGAGTAATACATCATCTTGAAGCATCTTTCAAGAAAATGACTTCCAACGTTACCATAGAAAGTCACATTTCAGAAAATTCTTCTCTGCTTATCAAGGAAAACAATAAATAAAAACACTATTTTTAAATTTTTATTATAATTTAATTAAATATTTTCCGTTATTTTGAAGACAATAATAAAGCATACTTTCAAATCTTTTACGTACATTTACAAATATTTCTCTAAATATAGCACGATATGCCTGATCTATTCTATGCTGGAGTTGCTCTAGTGGCTCAGATTGCATTTTAAAAACCACCGATTTTAGGTGTCATCACAAAAAGAAGCAAGAGGTATTAGATCCGGGGATCTAGGTGGCCAATAGGACCTCTTTTTCCAATATACTGGTTAGGATAATGATACATAATGAAGAAGTGTTCCAACCTGTTCGCATTGTAGTAGGCGTTCTTCTAAAGGCAAATTTCCGTGTATGTCCTTCTGATTTTCTAATTCCCGCACTATTATTTATTTATTTATTTATTTACGGGACGTCCCCATTCTAACAAAATTACAAAATAAATTATATCCTAACCCTAAATATATATAATTATTCTGCCATCAACGAATATATTAATAAGATATAATATAATGAACTTAATCTGAGTATTAAATATCTAAATTTTCTATACATCAACAATATACCTATATAAATGTATATTAATATGTAGAATCCCAAAATTTAAGCACAAACTAACCTTGGCACAAACTAAACACATACCCTTAAGATAAATAATCAAAATAAGAAAAGTAAAAGCAATCAAATTTATTGTACTCAACAAGTAAACTCACTCAGACTCCTTTTAAGCTTTGAAGGCTTTAAATCCACTAAGTCAAAAGCCTGATTAAATCTATTTCCCAACATGTGGAGTCGACTAATCGATTTGAAAACACTTATCCTTATTAAGATGTAAGCCATTAAAGACGGATCAATTATATAGAGAATCTATGTCTGATTGTATCGTCAGGCAATCAGACAAGTTTAAAATATGTGAAAATAGCTTCAGGTCGTCTGCAAATAATAGGAATTGGCAAAATTTGATAATACTCAAAATATCGTTAATCAATAAATTAAAGAGTAGAGGCTCGAAATGTTTACTAGTTGTCTGATAAATAATCTGTATAAATAATGGTATAAATATTGGGCCGACAAAACCATCTCCCAATATATCTACTAGCCTCGAAACTCCAGTAACGACAGCTTTGCTAATTAACATTCACATTTAAAAGGTACACTCATCACATGAAGCAAATATTTTTAACTAGTCGAGGTTCCACCGTAATCCTATCTGTCATTATTTTACAAAAGTTGATTCTTCTGTCCAGGTCGTTCTCACCAAGTTCTTGTAGTATTTGCAGTTTATAGTGATAAGACTTATGAAATTTAAATACCTTTTTTATTAATTCACGAGATTATTCAGTTACTACATCTGCTTGACGAGTTGATAAATTTGAATTCATTGCAAACTGACCCAGAATTGGAACTACATATATAGGATGTAAATATGATTAATCGATATTGCAGGTAGCGATAATACCAACTGAGTCATGTCAAGAAAAACGCGGGACAGTCGAATTCAGTTTAAGGCGGCAGATTTAAATTTGAAGTCATTCGCAGAATTACTGACGTTGTTGCGTTAACCGAAGAGTGGTGAGAGATATATTTAAATACACGTTTAAATATGTTTATTAGTTTAAAAATACCATTAAAAATACATTTTATTAAAATTGTTAATTTTGAATTTGAAAGAAAAATTAATGTTAATATTACATAATATCCCAGACATCCCTTAACACTTTCTTCAAGAATTAACACATTAACTTAAATACTCTTTTATTTTGATTTAGTTCTCAAGAAATTGCTTATTTAGGATGTGTAAGTCTGGACTTTGAAGATATTTAGACATAGATACTTACCAATAATGGTATGGGAGCAAATTTTTAATAAAAAAAACAAAACTAATTTCTCTTTTAAATATTCAATTTTAATTAAAACAAATTTAATAAAGTTTTCTATAAAAAACTTAACTTAATATCTGACATAATATAACAATGTACGATGATATGTTTTTTTTTAAATAAATGTGGTTTCTTCATCACAGATGGTTGTGCGGATTTTTATAAATCTTTTATACAAGATAATAAAAGTTTTTAAGCCTCAGTTTTATTGGTGTTCTTTGTAAAAAAATAGCAAGACCTTACAAGAGGTTTTCTTAGGCCCCTTACTATAAAAATCAAAGCATGATTTGTCTAATTGGGAGTCCTGCCAAGTTTCAGGTGTAAATTTCCCGCCACACACCACCCAAGATGATCGCCCCGTCCTTGTCAATAACGTCAATAGATATAACTGTCAACGGAATTTCTGTCTGATCATTAGACACAGGGCCTTAGGTAAAGCTTAGGCGATTTACGGAACACTGAAAAGGTTCTACTCCTCGCCATTTAGATGGCGCTAGCTGTTGTGTTAATTTTGTGATTGTAAAAATGGCCTTTTGCTTTGATTGGTTTTTTCAACAGGCCCAATATATTTAATACTTGGGTTCGGATTTCTAAGCCTTGAAACCCTAAAAATTTCAGTAATAAACAATTCTATGCATATGAAAATTATTTTACTTCATATTCATTTAAGCCCAAGATATATATTCATTCCATTTAAAAATGTTTTTTTTTAAATCACGAATATAAAGAACTGACTACTTTTGATTACATTAGAGCAGCAGCCGAAAACAGAATATGCTGATGGATTGAAAGTTAAAAACTCCACCCAGGTTTTTACAATATGGCAAAATGAGGTAAGATTTTACTTTTTTTTTATGATGTTAAGAATTAATACTGTAACATATGCTTTCTATTTCTAGACATTGAATTCCAAAATAAATTACCCAGCGAAGCTCAATACGGAGCCGAATTCATCTTGTTTCCGTATAGACTTTTTGACAGCTTCACCTGGGAAAAAACAATTTCAGCAGTTTCAATGCATCAGAAATTTTGGATCCTATGCAACTCTTGGAGCCTGAAATTTTCAAAGCAAATAGAAAAATGGTCACTCCTGTAAATTTTACTTTTAACATATTTACTTATTGCCTCTTTCATTAGTAATTTGTTGGTAGTTATTTAATTTATATTATTTACTTAGGAACACTAGTGAATTGAATAGGGATTCCTTGCTGATTTTTTTAAAAAAATTATTGGTTTTTTGATTTAGTATAACCTTTTGCCACACCCTGTATAAATTCTATTTTACAAACTTTGCTCTTCATGCAATGAGGTTGTAAGTTTATTATGGAATTTGGAAGAATTTTTATATTTTATCCAATATTTTAACAAGCATGTATAACTATTTTGATTGTATAATTTTTTTCTATAATCTCTTTAAGATATATCACATACATTTGTGAATTTTTTATCTTTTATTTCAGCTGCTATACTATTTACTTGTTGTCTCTTTCATTGCGAATTTGTTGAAAGTTATTTAATTTATAATATACACCTACTAAGGAACATTATTAGTGAATTGAGTATGCAGTAATTTTGATTTTATTAAATCTTTATTTTAACACCCTGAATGAAGGCTAACTTAGAAAGTTTGTTCTTTATATAACAAAGTTTCAAAGTTTTGGAATTACGAAGAATTTTTATTTTTTATTTATTATTTTAACAAGCGTGTACAACTGTTAATTTTTAATGTATAACTTGTGAATTTGTTGCTATAATCTCTTCTTATAATATAATGATACATTTTGTGAATATTTGTTATTTAATTTCTGACTCCCATGACTTATATGTATCTAGTAGGAAATGTATGGGTTTTACAGAAAATATAGTAAGCAAATAGAAAAATACGCAAATCGAGGACTAGATAAGAAAAGTCCCGATTTAACACTTTTTCAATTCGGCAACTATAATTTTCAAAAGAACCATACATTTCCTACTAATATTAAAAGCATGGTCTAGTAGAGAAAAAATCAAATTTGGCGTCATAATCAAATTTTAAATTACGCCCAATTATGACGTCACAGGCCTATTTTCACTTCTGGTTAGTACTAGCTAATGTTTTGCCTTGAAGTTAATAACCCTACTGAAGTAGGTAAGTCAACTGAGATCAATTTTGCCAACTTTCTCAAAAATTTTGGAGAAAGCTATGGAAACTCAGATAATCAACTATGTTGACAGACTTAATATTATTCCTTCCAAACAGTCGGGACTTAGACCCCGATATAGTTGTTCGACGGCATTGTGTGATATAGTGGACGATGTTGTCACTTCTCAAGATTCTGGAAATGCAACTGTCTTGATAATATTAGATTATTAGTACATACGTACATACATACGTACATACATACATACATAATAGTTTGATTGCGATTTTAAAAAATAAAGGCTTTAAGGAGGCTTCGTCTTCTTTAATTAATTCATTTCTTTCAGACAGAAAACAGCGAGTTTGCCTAGAGGGAAAAAAATCTGAATTTTTAAGTGTCAAATCAGGAGTACCTCAGGGTTGTATACTTGGCCCACTTCTATATAGCATATATACCTTTAACATTGCAAATTCCTTAAAATATTTTAAATATCATCTCTATGCAGACGATACTCAAATTTATTCAACAGAACAAATAAATGACTTAGGGAAATTACTGAAATCTTCGGAAGATCATTTACTGAAAATAAATCCTGGAAAATCGACAGCCATTTTATTCTGCAACGAAACTTATAAAAACCACTTACAGAATAGTATAAAACTTAAACTAGGCAACAATATAATAGAATTTAAGAACTCTATATATTGGATTACAAATTAAAATTTAAAGAACATATTACTTTTTGTTTAAAAAAGCATATTCGATGTTGAAACTAATTTATTCACATAGATATTATTTATCGCAAAAAACTAAGGCTATGCTCTGTGAAACACTCGTTTTATCATTTTTCAACTTTGCTGATCACGTATATGGGCCTTTTTTGGACAGTCTGGACATAAAAAGGGTTCAAAAAGTGCAAAATTGCTGTCTGAGACTCATATTTGGCATAAGGCGTAGACAAAGAATATCTCACAAATTGTCCGAAATAGGATGGCTTAATATAAGTGGACGGCGCAATTTACATTCAGCAGTATTTTTTTATAAAATTATTAAATTTCAATTTCCTTCATATCTCCACCGCAAAATTAAATATCGGACCGATGTTCATAACATCCATATCCGAAAATTAAACATTTTAACTAAAACTTTTAACTATATGAAATATATGAAACTGAAACATTTAAGAAGTCATTTACCTATCAAATTGCCTCTGTAACTAATAAATGAACATGATACAAAATGATGGACCTTTCTTTATCGATACCAGTCTTCAAAAGAAAGTTTAAAGCCAAATTGGTTCAAGAGCATTAAGTTGCACATCATCTCACTATGCTATCTCATTTCTATCTGCTCTTACTTATCTTCTGTTTTATTTTAATTAATCTCTCTCCTGCTCTCTCTCTCTCTCTTTCTTTCTCTTCTCTTTAATCTCTTGTAATTTGTAAACTGAAAACTATATTGTTTTTTTTCGTTGCGTTATTTTTTTTTATATAATTTTTTCCTTTGCTCTCGCAGCTGCCTCTTTTTGGAGGTAAGCTGATGTAGCTTTTTATTCCCAATAGTTTATAGTTTTATTAAGTATTATTTCATTTATAAGCATCTATATACAGTGCGAACGTAAAGGTTGGAATAAATTCATTTAAAATTCAAGGCTATGTTCAAAAAAAAAACGCTCGGACATGTCGATTTTTATTTTTAACTGCGGGTTTTCTTACTATAATTTTATGTATACAGGGTGACCCAAAAATAAGTTACGGTCATCAACGTAATTTTTTTAAATGTAAACACCTATTTTTTATTTTAGATTGAGGTTCTACATCAAATTCTAAGTACATTTCATGTACCATGTCCTATACCTAAACTCGACCGTTGACGATTGAACACAATAAAAGGCTATTTTTGGAAGAGTTATTTATATCAAGCAACCTATCAGTTATTGTTTGGTTATTTACATTTGTGGTTGGTGTTTTTGATTGTTAACTTGTCACAATTTGTTGACATCAAATAATTTTGAGTGAATTTAGTTTGATTTAGATGCCTAAGCAAAGTTTTGATTGTGTTAAGTTTATCAAAAGATAAAATTAAAATTTCAAAAAATGGTACGTCTTAGTGAGCGAGAGCGAATAGAGATTTTGATGATGATTGGTTATGGAAACAGGATGCGCACTCAGATGGAAGTCTGTGAAATTTATCATGCCAAGTATCCTGATAGGCCACGTATATCTCAAAGTACTGTCAGTAAAATAGAACAGAAATATAGGGATTTGGGTCATGTCAGGGATAATTATACGAAAGGTCGGTCAAGTATATCAGAAGAGAAGCAACTAAATGTTTTGCTGGCAGTTGAAGAAGATTGCCATAAAACGACTCGCAATATTGCGTTAGAAAATCAGATATCCCAGACATCCGTCGTTAAGTATTTAGGTATAAATAAATGGCACCCTTACAAAGTTCAATTGGTTCATGAACTAAATGAAGGTGACCCAGATAGGCGTTTAGAATTTTGTGAGAGACTTATGGACTTGTGCCATGCTAATCCACAATTTTCAAAAAAAATTGTATTTTCTGATGAGGCAAGGTTTTGTCTTCATGGTAGTGTAAACCGGCAAAACTGCCGATATTGGGCTACTGAAAATCCGCACTGGATGATGGAGTGCCACAGCCAAGTCCCTCAAAAAGTAAATGTTTGGGCGGGGGTGATTGAAAACAGGGTTATAGGGCCCTTTTTCTTTGAAGGATACTTGAATGGTGAGAGGTATTTAGAGTTTTTAGAAAATGACTTGGTTCCATGCCTTGCCACTTTATAACCCAATCCAGAAGACCCGGATATATTAGATAATTCCTTATGGTATCAGCAAGATGGAGCTCCAGCCCATTACACTCGTCCCGTGCGCCAGTACCTGGATACCGTTTTCCCTGGACGTTGGATTGGTCGGAGGGGTGCAATTGAATGGCCGGCCAGATCGCCGGATCTGACTCCTTTAGATTTTTTTTTGTGGGGGTATCTTAAGTCCAAAGTTTATGTTAATCGGCCAAACAACATTCAAGACTTAAAAATTAGAATAACGGAAGAAATAAGATTGATAGAACCTTCTGTTATCGATAACGTTTTACAAGAATTTCAGCATCGACTGGGATATTGCCAAGAGGTTCGTGGCAGCCATTTTCAACACTTAATAAATTAATTAAAATATTTTTATGTATTCTTGCTTGATATAAATAACTCTTCCAAAAATAGCCTTTTATTGTGTTCAATCGTCAACGGTCGAGTTTAGGTATAGGACATGGTACATGAAATGTACTTAGAATTTGATGTAGAACCTAAATCTAAAATAAAAAATAGGTGTTTACATTTAAAAAAATTACGTTGATGACCGTAACTTATTTTTGGGCCACCCTGTATACATAAAATTATAGTAAGAAAACCCGCAGTTAAAAATAAAAATCGACATGTCCGAGCGTTTTTTTTTTAACATACCCCTGAACTGAATTTTAAATGAAGTTATTCCAACCTTTACGTTCGCACTGTATATAGCATGTATATTTGGGAATAAATAAACCATAATTGTTATTATTATTACTACTCCTCGACATGGAGAGGGCGCAACAGTCAATCAGCGTTCTATTATTGGCCCTTATGGAAGTTTCCTATCTAAGAAGTATTAATACGTGATTAGGCAACACGCATTTCTCTTTATTTGTATTCTGTGCTTTCTATATGCTCCCAGGAACTTAATATAAATTATAAATTATAAATATAAAAATACTTAATATATATATATATAATAAATTAAGTAAATTTATAAAGTTCTGTTTTGCGATTGAAAACTTAAAGAATTTATCGACAAAAAACACAAAATAAGATATAAGCTAATTAGACACATTTAATTTTATTACACTACCTTTTTATGAAATACCTTTTCAACATATAAAATACACAGAATCATATCCGTAATTTACCTTAACTATGCGACTTAGACTTATATATGAGGCTATGAGTGCAAAAACGGACTAACCCCAATATTATTAAGTGCTAAAAAATAGGTTTAAAAAAATACGAAAATGAGAGTGCGCAAAACCCTTTTAAAAAGACATTTTTGTAGATCGGATTAATTGAATGTTCTTGAGTGTTACTTATATTTGCGGAATTTATTTTAAATTTTTGGATATGGCTAATATTCGATTTTTTTATGTGGGTTAGTCCACTCTGCATTTAAAATTGATTGGGTTTTTTAATGGGTTACTATAACTTAAGCTATTATAAGTATTACGTCAAAACCTGTATTACTCGTATTGCCACGAGAATAAATAAAAAAATATAGAAACTTTATTTTTTTATTAAGTAGGTAGTTATTAAATACGTAAAGTTTGTTCTTCCTCAATTGGGCCAACTACTTAACCTCCAGTTGCTTGAGCGGATGACCTCAGATTTTTATAAAAATCTTGGTATATACAAGGGATGAATTCCATTAACTCAAGGAGATCTTTATTTTAGCTTCATTAATGGCATTACCATTTGGGTATAAAAGGGGCAGATCCTTAATTTTACTGTGTTAAAATAAACCTCTTCATTATTCGAGTATCCATTTCTATTATGGTGAAAAGATTTTTTTTAGCATGTCTTATGACTGTATGCCAGTCTTGAGGTATAAAGATATGTGGATAGAATTTCTTTTCTTTTTCTATGATTCCGAAATCTTGGTCGCATGGTAAATAGGAATGACCACTTACAAGGAATTTATGATCTATTTCTTCCATAGTAAATAATGGAGATGCAGTAATATAGTTACATATCAATGACATTTTTATATTACGATTCTGACCACCACATTGGTCAGAATACATTATAAGTCTTTTCGATGTAATAAAGTTTTAATGTAATATAAAATACAAAATCCCACCGCTTGCGGCCCCTTCGAAGCAATACTTTCATCCCATACAAACATGAACGAATTATTGCTTCCCATAGCATGTATATTAAAGCAGTAAGTCCATAACTGCCTTTTATAGTAACAATTGCCTGTGGTAAGTACATGTGTAGGAAGAGTCTTCATTAGATCAAAACAGATGACCGCTGCGTTTCCACTTTTTGCCAGTTCAGTGTGTTTTCTTAGGGTGTCTCTAGCACATAAACTT
Source organism: Anthonomus grandis grandis (assembly GCF_022605725.1). Lineage (NCBI taxonomy): Eukaryota > Metazoa > Arthropoda > Insecta > Coleoptera > Curculionidae > Anthonomus > Anthonomus grandis. The sequence continues at coordinate 12,302,759 of NC_065548.1, read as the reverse complement.
CTTACTTTTAGCAGCACAGTGGACTAACTGAGGAGCAAAGTGGACTTTGCTTCTTTAAACTTTTATTAATAATAAAGTTCAATAACTAGTTTAGTGCTGTCATCTCGTAACGAAAGGGAATAGGTCGTTTGGTTCACTGTGCAATAAATAGATTTTAACTTGACGGATAATATTCTATAATACGGTTGATTTTGAATTTTTGTGGGTTAGTCCGATATTGCACTCATAGCCTCATATATACTTGCGAAAAATAATATAAAATAATTAAAACCCCATAATTAAGAACATAACCTCAATTGCCTGAAGTTTAATAACAAAATTATTGTCTATTTTCCCTTTGACGTCATTATTACTCCTGTCGTATTTTAGCGTCTGCGCATCGCTTAGCAACACGACGAAACGAAACGAAACACAAATGGACGCCATCTTGAGTTGTGCGCGTAGCTGTATACAGTTTACCTTTCGGCATTCTTGATGCTTTTCTGATTTTCCACGTCTGGAATGGGAAATTCGACGCGATTTCCACTCGAAAATAATCCTTGTGTATCGTACAAATCAGGAACGTAAACAAAATTAAACGCGGTAAGTATTAAAGTGCCTAATTCGATTTGGGCGCCAACGCCACTCACAGTGCCCCCCTTATGTTGTGTTGTGTTTCATTTGGCATCAAATTATTATTATTATTAATAATAAAAAAGAAACTGCACGGAGTTAGGCGGGTTCAAATAATCTCCAATAATCATAATTATTATATACATTTACATATTTCCTGTTTGAAGAATCTCTATTATATATTTTGCTGAATAGACATCAAAGCTTGGTAAACCAAGCCCACAGGACAGAAATGCGAATCTGACATGTTTGTGCTTTGATTTGTAGGTTTTCGGTGGGGCGAAGCGTTCTACAGTTGACAGAGACCGGTAGCCCCCTGGAAAAATGTTTTATTCACACTTTATATTGGCCAAAAAGGGCCCCCTGGCTCGGATTTGGCTGGCCGCTCACTGGGACAAAAAGATCACCAAAGCCCATGTATTTGAGACTAATATTGAAACTTCTGTTGATGGTAAGTAATTTTATTGCTTTTTCTGTTATTTTGCTGAATAGGGAGGTAATAAATTAATACATTGCTATTGAGGTCAAGGAGTTCTGTCTTTTGCAAATGCAGTCCATTTAGCTACATTTAATTTTTTATAGTAGATTATGAGCTATTTAAACATCCAACATCTGTTAATAAAATAGAATTGCTTTGACTACTAATCAACCTCAGAATAAAGGACAGAACATTAAAAGTATAAAACAGTATAAAGAACTTAGATGGATATGGATCTATTAGGTTGATGGATCAAATGATAGACTATTTTTATTTACTACAGCCCTGTTTACAAAGATTGATTTCGAGGGTTAAATTAGTACAGGATTATCTCTAGGATCAAAATTTCAGTTGAAGGAAGTTTTATCAGCTTAGAGGTAGAATTATAGGACATAACCTCAAAAGCTTTAAAAGTGTTATTTTGGTTTAAAATAATAAAAATAAACTAATATTTTTTTTCAAGGCTTAAGCTTGTTCTTCTCTTCCTCTTCTTCTTTATATTTGTATACAAAAATAAAAACCTAAGCTAACATCCAATAAAATGTCAAACTTGTCATTTTGGTACTGAGAAATAGATCTAGGTGTTTACACCGCAAAAAAAAAATGTACCCTATTTGGGAAGCATCAAAGTCACATATCAAATTTTAGTGCTGGGCCATTTACACTGAAAAAATAGTCCTCATGATGTCATTTGATCCAAGTATTAAATATTTGATACATGGGTTGTAAATATGATTGCTTTTATAATATTTTCTATTACTATTTTAATGTAACATTTCCTCTAAGTAGGTACAGAATAAAGGATCCTGATAAAAAATGGGTAAACTCTGAAATTAAAAATTATTCTAGTCATATTAGGATTACCAATATGTATGGTACAAGGAAACAAATAGTGAGGCAGCTTATAAAAAAGAAAAAAAAGAATATAAAAAATTTATTTCTAACTATAAAACTGCTCAGACTATTTTCAATCAATGCTCAAATAAGTCAAAGTCATCTAAACCTGTCACCCTAAATTCTAGCAATAATGAAATTATTGAAAATTTGGATGAGATAGCCAACATATTTTTGAAGAAATTTAATGCTTCATCTCTTACTCCTTCATTTTCTGGTCAGTTGCCTAAAGGAAGTCACATCCTCGTCACTATTTTCCTCTTTCCCACAGATTCAAAGGAAGTTCAGCATATTCTATCGGCCTTGCCAAGTAAATACTCTGCTGGTCTTGAAATACCAATAAACATACTCAAAAAAACTAGTCACCATATAAATGTGCCTCTAGCTCACATAATAAATGCCTGTCTGCACATCGGAATCTTTCCATCTAAACTAAAAAAGGCGAAAGTTCTTCCAATTTTTAAAAATAAGGGAGATGAGCAGGATGTAGAAAACTATCGACCAATATCTCTCCTTTCTTCAATATCAAAAATCTTTGAGCAAGTCATTTATATCCGTATTATGAACTTTTTAAAAAGGCAAACTATTCTTTCAGATAGCCAGTCTGGTTTTAGGCCCAATCATTCAACCCAGTTGGCAGTTTTCAAGCTTATATCCTTTGTGATTGAAAATGTTGACAAAAAAGAAAAATTTGCTGGACTCTTTTTCGATTTATCGAAAGCATTCGACACAATTAACCATGGTCTACTGCTGTCAATCCTTGAAAATTATGGACTGAGGGGAAACTGTGCCAGACTTATAGCCTCTTATTTAGATCAGAGGGAACAAACAGTTTGCTTTGGCTCTGGTAATGGTACATATGTTTACTCAGCGTCATCCTTGGTGGTACAGGGAGTGCCTCAGGGTTCAATTCTAGGCCCAGTACTATTCATATTATATGTAAATGGTCTCAGTGAGTGTTTTCCAGGGTGTTCAACCAATATGCTGATGACACTTCCATAATCTTGTCAGAACATCTGATTGAAGAACTATCTGTCAGAGCTTCTCAGGTGGTAGAGAGGATGCAGGAGTGGTGGGTCAATCATGCTCTGAAGCTAAATGCTGATAAAACCGGGCTACTGACATTCTCCAAAACTTTACCTCAAAATTCCCTACTAGTAAAGTTTGAAAAAAGTCTCTTCGAGAGGTAGCTTCCTTAAAATTCCTTGGTATACAAATTGACTCCTGTTTCACATGGGTCCCACACATAGACACTCTTGGCAAAAAACTAAATAGTTTTTGCGCGTTAATAAGGCGTCTATGAGAAGAGCTTTCGCTAAATTGTCTGAAGCAACTTTACTATGCATTGGTCCAATCTCTAATCACTTATAGTGTGATGTTTTGGGGATCTTCAACTGACGCCGTGTCAGTCTTTATAGCACGAAAACGCATCATAAGATGCATGCTCAGACTCACACCACAAACGTCTTGTTTGTGGTGCGTATTTGATATGACATGATTGATAATATCATAAGATGCATGCTCAGACTCACACCACAAACGTCTTGTTTGTGGTGCGTATATGAAACGTATTTTACTAAGCTTGGTCTACTCACTGTTCCAGCTCTGTACATTCTTATGTTAGGTATTTTTGCAAAGAAACACCTGCATCTTTTTCAAACTAATGAAGATCATTATGCTGAGGGTATGTCTATTGTGACAAGGGGGAGAGCTGAACTGAGTGTCCCAACTCATCACTCTGCCTTCTTTCAATGATCTCCTGCCTTTGCTGCTATTAAAACAAATAATAGATTACCTCTCGCCCTAAGGCAAGAGAAAAATATCATGAAGTTTAGGAAAGACACTGCAAGGTATCTGTTGGGCAAGTGTATCTATAGTTTCGATTTACAATTTTAAATGTGTATTATGATTAATATTAAGGGTTTGTTTACTAATTTATTTATCTTCATAATGTATCATACTTGAGATACAAGTGGTAAGGTAATGCACCCATTATTATGTCCAACATTATCTTTTTGTTCTTACTATTTTTATTAGCAGTATGTACTGTGTAGATGTTATCAAATTTTAATTTTGTTTGTTTTGTGATGTTGCTATTGTCTATTTTAATTAGATCTTGAAAGCAATAAAGAAATTATTATTATTATTATTAAACATAGCTGTGGTGGTAATGTTGCTCAAAGAAGTCTAGTCAGTAAAATGAAAATTAACTTAACCTAAGAAGTATAACAGATATAAAAGAATCATTAAATATCAGTAGAATTGACTTATAAAACTTATAATACAACTAATAACAGCATATTAGACAAGAACAATCTGAGAATTTTACACTACACATAAAAAAACTTTTGAAATATGTAGTTGATATTGGGCAGTGACATTCAGAAATCGAGAAAATCTTGGATGGAATAAAAAATATTTTCCAAGAAGAATTTTTCTGTTTTTAATTTAAGCTCTTTGTGATGCACCATCCCTAGAATAGCTTTCGTTCAAGCATTTATTTCCATATACAAGGGAGAATTTTGTCCTACTGTCAGCCTATAGAGAATGGCAATCTAAGTTCTTCAGCAGCTCTTGCTTTCAGATTTTATGCTGGTGAATGTAGGATATAATCAACCCACTGCATTATACAAAGACTTGGCAATGTGAAAATACCAGGCTTTTTAAACACACTTCTACACAAAGCATCTGGTGGAATTAATTGGCTCCATGCATTTCAGAACTTTCTTTTGTGCTATAAATGCCTTCTTGAAGTGCCCTGATCGATTCCAGACAATCAGGCCGTATTGCAGGACAACCTGTCCATGATAAACAATTCTCAGTATCTCCATGCTAAGTTTCTAATTTCTCTAATTAGAAAACATAATGATCCAAGTCATGATATGATTGTACAATGTACATATCATATCAATGTGGCATTCCCAAGTAAGCTTTTGATCCAGGTATAAGCCTAAAAACTTAGTGGTTGGTCTTTCAATAACAGTCTTCTTATCAACCCAAATTATTAAGCTATGATCTATACAAATATTTTCATTATTAAGCACCAAACCTTTCTTACAACAATAGTCACTTATATGCTCATATCTTTTGATGCAATTTTTTGCAAGTTGATTTTCATCTGGATTTCTTAGTAAGAGATTTGTGTTGTCTGCATACAAGACAGTTTGACCAGGGCTGTCACATTATTCTACAATGAGAATTAAAAAGGTAGGTCCCAATATTAATTGACCTGGCCCAGTTTCATCTAATAAAAGTTAGCTGTGTACTTTATGTAATTGTAATTCATACATCTTAATCATATCAGGAATTATTAACCCAATCCAACTTTCTGAAAACCATGCTTTAAATTATGGGAAAATAGCATCTAGTTCTGACACTAAGAAGTTAAATTGATATTACACACATTTTATGTTCCAGTATGTAAAAGGTTATACTTGTATGGTCTCAGTGTTAGAATATGGTTCAATGATTTGCTGTCCTTTTTATAGAAACAAGTCTTTAGCTCTTGAAAGAGTACAAAATAAATTTATTAGGTTTTGTTTTTATAAAATTCATTTAGGGATCCCGGAGGTCGATATATCATGATGCTTTGAATATATTACATGTCAAAACTTTACATCACAGACATTTTTATATATAAACTTCTAAATGGACAGGTGGTTTGCCCTAAACTCCTAAGCATATTACCATTCAATGTTCCCTCTCAGAATCTATATGTGGTTCTCATTGCCTCATCATAGTGCTTACGATACAATGCACTCACTTATTAAGACTGATAAGTGATAAGGATATTGAAATGTTGGACATTCCTTTGAGTCACTTTAAAATATTAGATAACTAACTTGGATAAGTGTAGTTGATGTAAGACTGTAAGATGTTTATTAATTAGTTAGGTACCTAATTTATATGCAGGGTTCTCAATTATATTTGCTATATTTCAAATTTATGAATGTTAGTTAAGTTAGATCCCATGTCGATATTAAATAAAATAAAAAAATAGACCTTTACCAAATGTACAAGTTTATAAAGAAAAATATTGTCCCTGTTTTCACTATTTCTAATAGAGTGGAAATTTTATTTTTGTTCAGGTAGTTGTGATTAAAATTTGAGCAACACATGGGAATTCCTGCTTCAGACTTGTTTTCTTATTTTATTAAATCAAAGACTGTAGCAAAACAAAGAAATCTTCTATTTTTAAATTTTTATACACTTTACTAATTGATTATACATTTTAATATTTTATCTATATGTTTTAAAATTAATTATTTATGTTGTTGTTTTAAGAGTACTTGTATTTTAAAACAGAAACACTGATGATATTTCTATTTTTGTTTTGTTTTTTCATTTGAAAGTTTATTCATTAGAACATTGTGATGGAAATAATCAAATGTTTTCACAAAAACCATTTTTCACAGAGAAAAATTCATTATTTTTAAGGCCAGTGAAAAGTTTTGGTGTTTAATTAGGTGGGAATTTACACCAAAGAAAATACCTTAAATATTTCTCATGTTTCTATATGTGGTTAAGATACCTTTAAAAACCTGTGCAATACAGTTATGAATACAAAAAGACCTGATTTACAACTCATTTCTTTGAAGAAAAATTTTTAAAAATCTCTTGTTATCTAAGCTTGACTAAGCAAAAGACTTATACTGCACATATTTCTAAAAAACTTCTAAAAACTTTAATATTGCAATTTTAAATTTTCTTTTTCTTAGGCATTATAAAACCAAAAGTCAAACTTGCTTTGAGAACATCAGGCCACTTACTGCTCGGAGTAGTGAGAATCTACTCCCGTAAAGCCAAGTACCTGCTAGCTGATTGCAATGAAGCCTTTGTCAAAATCAAGATGGCCTTTAGGCCAGGCATGGTTGATTTGCCGGAAGAACACAGAGAAGCTGCCGTTAATGCTATTACTTTACCAGAGGTGTTTCATGATTTTGATACTGCTATTCCTGAGTTAAAGTGAGCCTGAACATTAATATAATTGTTACATCTCAGTAAATAAACATTTTTCATTTAGTGATGTAGACATTGAAGCTCAATTCAGCATAAACCAAACCAGGGCAGAAGAGATCACCATGAGGGAAGAATATGGCAGTATTTCATTGGTCAGCCATGATGATGGCTTTGGTGATATGGGTTTTGATTCAGATGCCCCTGATTTGATGAGGCATGCCAATGATTTGGAACCATCCATGGAACAAGTATGGTATTTTCTTTTTTAGGTTTTTAATGATTTTAATGGTTTTTTTTCCCTTTTACAGAGCAATTTGCTATTCAGCGAACCAGTTCTAGAACGTGATTCCATGCATAAAGACGTGAGCGAACCGATGCCGTCGACGTCCGCCCTACAACCACATGAGCAACCAATGGAAATCGATACGGGCGTACAAGATGAACATTTGATTTGTAAGTATTTCTGGTCTTATTATAATTCTTGTTTAAAAGTTATTTTTTGCAGCTGGGGGTTTGTTTGAAGGAGGTTTGTTTGACGAAGCTCCAATAGGTGAAGTTCCTCCGGTAGATGCAAGTATTCCTGTGCCCAGTACGGATCTGCCTCCACCGCCTCCCGCAGAAAGTGACGACGATGACTTTGGAGGAGATAACTTTGGTGGGCCCCCTTCAGTTGGAGACAGGTACAGTTATTGTCATAATATGCATTATTTACATTTACAGTAATCCTCATATAAATAGCACAATTTGGAATCTATGCTTTAAAAATAATAAACACAAATATTTTATAATTTCTTTTTATATTTAGATTATATTTACTTAGTTCAATTTTATTGAACTAAAACAATATTTCTATATAATGAAAAAATATTTAAAAAGTTTTAAAAAATGCTAGTCAACTAAATAGCACATTTCAATTTAAAGTATATTTAACAAAAAAATTATTAATATTTTGTAGGAAAACCTTTATTTTTATTACAGCCCTTAGTCTGGTTGGCAATAACATCAACAATTTTTCGCAATAACTTGCTGGAATTTGAAACCATGCTTCCCTTAATCCATTCCAAAGTTCATCCAGATTGGATGGGTTCAAATCTTTTATTTGACTTTTTACATGTTCCCACAGGTTCTCTATAGGGTTCAGATCGGGGCTTTGCGGGGGCCATTCTAAAACATCTAACATATTATATGTTAACTACTTTTTTATTACCCTTGCAGAGTGTTTGGGGTCATTATCCTCCGTCTCGTGACCGGCATAAACTCCTCAGCCTCCATCATGCCATGTATCCTATGAAAGGGCCCCACTCCTCACCAATGATCCTCCAGCGTGCTTAACGGTTTTGATTGTGTAAAGTGGATCGAATGGACGGCTTGGGAGATGCCTCACACGACATTTTCCATCATTTCCGAATCTGTTTATTTTAGTTTCGTCACTCCATAGAACGTTTTTCCAAAAATTCACATCTTTCTTTAGGTGCTGATGAGCAAACGCAAATTTTTTTTTCGGGATATTCCTTTTTGAAATAAGCGTTTTTTTTCTCGCAGTGCAGCCCCTAAGGTTTACTACGCATAACCTTCTTATAGTTCTGACCGATAAATTAATGCGATAATCATTTTTTTGTCTTCGTATTTGGCTGGAACTTAAAAATGGATTGGACTCACTTATTCGTTGAATTATTTTCTCTATATATCGCTGACGTTTTTTGAGGATGGGGAGCTCTGTTTTTATTTTCCATGCTTTGTGTGCTTCTGTATAGCTTCTGTTTTTCTGGAGCAAATTAAATTTGTAGCAGTGACAGAGATGGATAAACCATCATTTTTTAGTTTAACTATGAGTTCCCAGTTTTCTCTTCCACAATGTTTCTTTCTACCCACTTAAAAAAAAATGCAAGTTTAGTCAATCTTATAATACTTTAAATAAAGGAAAAACAACTTACTTGTAGTGAAAATTATTTAAACAGAATTTAAATGATGTGCTATTTATGTGTCCCCTAAAAAGAATCCAACTGGCACTAAATTTTTTATGTAGGAAATACCAGAAAATATGTGCTGCATTTTTTTACTTATATTTTGTTATTGCACATTTCTTGTTTTCTTCTTGAAAATAATAAAATATAGAAGGTGTACTATTTATAAGTTTATCACTGTATTTTCCCAAAGAAAAAAACAATTAATATTATTGATTTGTTTTTTCATGACAAGATGACAAAACCTATAAAAAAATCTTATACTATGTACAATGAGAGAGAAAGTTAAAACAAAATGTCAGGTCTTAAACCTTTGATTATTATTGTGCTTGTTACATCTATTAGGAATAGGCTAAAAAAAGACTTAACATTAAATCCAAATAATAACACAGCATTAAATAAGTATAGAGTTAAATAAAAAGTGTTTAAAGTGACTTCTATAAAAGGTCTTTTACGCACCACTATAAGAACATAAGAAAGATTTGGCAGACCGTGAATGAGCTTACCAATCAGAACCCAACTATTAAAAACATAAAATCTATAATTATTGAAAGTGGAATTGAAATGTCTGATCCAAACCTGATGGCAGTCGAATTTAATGAATATTATAGTACAATAGGTAGTAGGATGACTAGTAAACTTAATGTTCTATCAGAAAATGTGGTGAAAAGTGTTCAAGTAACTCAGTTATTCTGGAATTGATGGCATCCTGCAGAAGTTCCAAGTAATTTTCACCATCAAGAGTAATAATGAAAAAAGGTCCAACAATTTGATCTCCCAGGATACCAGCCCATACATTAAGTTTTTGAGGTCGCTGCATATGTGTTTCTTGAAATAAATGAGGATTAGTGTCGCTCCAATATCGACAGTTGTGTCTGTTGACTTCGCCATGTATATAAAAGAAGCATTCGTCTGAGAAACATACATTGTGCATCAAACTTCTCTCACGATTTAACCTACCACTAAAGTACACGACGATCAAAATCCTCTGCATTTAGCTCATGTACTAGTTTGATTTTGTAGGCATGATATTTGTGTGATTTTAAAATTTTGTGAATGGTTCCATCTCAACACGGCAATTTTTACCACTTCATTATTCACTGCATGCTGAACCTAATTGTTTCTGTTTTGTACTGCCCCTTTTTATTGAAACTTCCTCATCAAATCTATTACATAAGGATGATTACTATTACCCTTTTATGCTGATGCTCTAGCAGACTTATTTTGTTGATAATAAAGACTCACCAACTCAATTCTTTCTTGCAGTGTATAAACCATTGCTAACAATACTATCAATATCACCAGGATTAGACAAATACTTCGTGCTACTGTTGTTATTGCGCACAACAAAACACGGACACCAAAATTAAAATAACTAAACCAACAAAAGCGTCGAAATATGTAGGTATTTACTGGAATTTTCGGAAGGTATTTTTTTCTTGATTAGAGACAACACTGGATAATTGAAAACAAAAGAACATTTATGCAGGCAAAAAATTACAAGATTTAAACTTTTGAAGAATGTCAACCACGTTAAGTCATATTTCTTGAGAACGAATTGATAAAATAAAAATATGAAAATAAGGCTATTTAGAGAATAAAATTACCTTTAATTCAAAGTAACTCGACCCTTATTCCCATTTAAAAAAATTGACGTGAGGGGATGTCGACAGAGAAACGCAATTTCTGTCAATAAATGTCTCCCTCAGTTTTAAATTTGACGTGTTCGGCCGTTTTTGGCTAAACAATTTATTTTTCAAGATTTTCAGAGTGGATTGTTTTATCTCGCACACCCTGTATGCAGAGCAGAGATTTTTTTTATTCCAATCACAGAAAATTATTTAATTAATTAATCAAATAAATTCATTAAATAATGGTTCAGTAGACGGAGAGGATAAGGTTTCTGTTCAAAATGGTAAAAGCTGTCATGCATTTTTATTAAAACCACTGAAACACTTGATTAAATTCTATATTAGGTACTGGTATACAGTATCGGACAAAAATAGAGCGACGATACAGTTTTTTTCTTTTATTAAAAAAACAAAAACGCGAGAAGAATTAAAACTCAATAAAACAAATAATACACTCATTAATAAACATATATTTATTAGTTATTACATAACATACCAAAATTCTTCCGTATAAACAAGATCAGAAAAAGAAAAAGAAAAGTTAAATATTTCTAGACGACAAAAATTAAGCAACACTTACAATAAAAATAAAAGAAAACATTATCAGATTGCGCCCTTAATATTTAGTCCACAAGCCTTTATTTGCCATTACCTGGCGGCACCTTTGAGGCATGGAAGAAATTAAATTATCAATTATATCTTGATCAATATTTTTCCATATATTTTTAATTTCTTCAAAAATGTACTCTTTGTTTTTATAGGTTTTACTTCTAAGTTGCCTCTCCACAATTTCCCACAGGTTTTCGATCGGGTTAAGATCGGGCGATTGGGCATTTAAGAATGGCTATTTTATTTTCATTAAACCATTTTTTTATACATTTTGCTGTATGTTTTGGATCGTTGTCGTGTTGGAAAGCAAAACGTAGTGGCATATTCCATTCCGCATGAGATTTGATATCGACCAAAACCGATGTTTATCTACTAATGGTATGAACAATATCGATCAAGTCGCTTTATTTTTGTCTATGAAAAAATGCATAAAAACATACAACAATTTACTAATCTCTTGCTATTCATCACAAGAGGCAAAGAATGTTTAAATACGATTAACAAAGGTATGTACTGATACTACAAAATTGTTCCTAAGTATACGAGGTACAGTCACAAAGTTTTTTAGGAATATTATAGCGTCGCTTAATTTTTGTCCGATACTGTATATCCCACAACTTTAAAATATCTTCTGTAGTCTCTGCATACAAATCAAGCAATAAAAAAATTTAAATAATTCTAGACCAATCGCGTTAACGAGCACAACCAGCAACATCCTAAAAAAAATTATTAAATTGAGACTATGTTTGTTCTTGGAAAATGAGCATAAAGAATCAATTTGAGTTTGGAGAAAATCTTCGTACTCTTAATGCTATTTCTAAGTTAACAATCATGATGAATATAAGTCGTTGAGGGTTGTCCCGCTTATCAGGGGGTTTTAATAGTGTGGAACATTAAATGCGAAATCTTTTAATTCCTTCTTTTCATTTGTTGCAGATAACATTCTTAGTAGTATGCCTACTTCAATTTGACAATCTTTTATTTTCATTTCAGCCGACTTTATTGTAAGAAAAAAAAAATTAAAAGATTAAAAAACAGTAGGAGTAGAAACTCCTTTGATATTAATACTAGTATAGTTCGGACTCTTAGAGAACTTATAGTTGTTCCGTTCACGAGACTAATAAACCAATGTATTTCTACCGGTATTTTCCCAAATGAATTTAAGTGATTAATAAATTAATGAAAGTGTGAAAGTAGTTCCTATATTTAAGGGTAAGGGATCTCAGAATAAACTTCGTCAAATTTTCTCTTTATTTGTATATCTGTAGTATTTAATTTTTTCGCGTTGTTTGTAACTGAATGTTGAAATTTAATAAAGCATATTTTGATTTGATTTGAGAGTCTTGATAAAAAGCCGAATAGCTACAGTAGTGGCCAAAAGTAGATAGACAAAGTATTATTTTGATATAATTGTTTAAAGATTTACCCACAGGTCCCCTAGATTTTAAATGATTGTTATTTGGCGGTCTATAAAAAGATACCAATAAATTTCATTTAAATATTTTGATTGCTTTCAGATAAAGCAATAATATAAATATAGCTGGTCAAAGGTAGATAGACAAAAACAATTTTGGAATTATTTTTTTGTCTAGATATTTATAAAATAAAATTAGTATAGTATTGCTTCTCTTTAACTTAAGGTGTAACATGCCACGCGGAATTAGATTCTCTCTTAATTTAAGACAACGCATTATTAATGCATATCGCGAGGGTGATCGTCAAATTGATATTGCTCGTAGATTTGATGTTAAAAGAAAAGCTGTTTGGGCAATTATCAAAAGATATGAAAGGACTGGATCATTAGAGCCAAAAAATAAATCTGGAATAACCCTTTCATGACTTCTCGTCAAATTCAGATAGAATTACAGGCTCTAGGGATTTGTAATGTGTCCTCAAGAACTGTAAGACGAAGGTTGGTAGAAGAGAATCTATTTACACAAAGGCCAGCAAAAAACCATTGCTTTCAAAAAAGAATCGCTTAGCCCGATTGGAATTTGCCCGTCAGCATATACACTGGACAAAGCATGAATGGAAAAAATGGTGTTTGCTGGAGCGACGAATCGAAGTTTAATTTGTTTAATTCCGATGGAATTTAATATGTTAGACGTCCTTCTGGCCAGCGTTTGAATCCCAAGTACACAAAACTCACAGTTAAGCATGGAGGTGGATCAGTGATGGTTTGGGGTTGCTTTTCAGGTTATGGAATGGGCCCGTTACATCGCATAGGACAGGTTTATGTACAGGGATATTCTCAGAGATGTTATGTTGCCCTATGTCGAAGACAATTTATCATTGAGATTCCAATTCCAGCAAGATAGTGACCCGAAGCATTCCTCCAAAATTATGAAGCAATTTTTCGAAGAAGAAAAAATACCAGTTTTAAAATGGCCATCCCAGTTACCCGATCTTAATCCCATCGAAAATTTATGGGAAATTGTAGATCGTAATATTAGGGATACAAACTATTCAAATAAAGGTGAATTATTCGAACGGTTGCAACAGAAATGGAAAAATATTGGTTTTAAACTCCTACAATAAACTACTAACAATCTTATTGAATCAATGCCACATAGATGTCAGGCTGTAATAGACAATAATGGGTATTTTACAAAATACTAATATTGTAGATGGTTTAGTTTGTAATAAAAAAAAATTCTTAGAAAAAAAAAAGAATATTGGTTATTTTTTAAATTTGTCTATCTACTTTTTTCCAGCGTATATTTAGTTATTTCTTATTATTTACCAAATTAGGTGATAATGTTCCTTCTGCTACTCACATGAAATTTAATTTTTTTCAAATTATTTTGTAGTTCTGGTGGATCCAGGCCCCCAACCCCATTGGAAGACCATCCTTTGACATCGGAGCCGCCTTCGACGAGGGTACCACCATCTCCTTCTATTCCCCCACCATCTCCTGTACCGAGTATGAGGAGTGCTCAACCAACACCGGCACCTATTGAGGTAAAAAACATTTTGTTATATTATATTGGCCCTCAATATTAGCAGAAATAATATTATATTATAGTTTTATTATTGAATATTTATAGATCTTATCAAGAGAAAGTTTTCAAGCGTTAATTGAAGCATTTGTATCAAGATTTCAAGCATTAGATTTTTAAGTCAAGATTGCATGCTTTCATCCCAGGTAAACCACATCATTCTTTTTATATATTCTTTAAATTTTTAAAATAGCTGACTATGCTAGTTATTTTGAAAAATTCTTTGTTATACAAATTCAGAATTTGAAGATTGGGTTAATAATATATTAAAAGATCTCAATACTGAATATCACCTATACATGATCAAAGTTCGTTGTGTAATATTTTAAATACATATATACTTTAACAAAACTCTAAAAAATATAAAAACTCTTTATCAAGTCTATGCAGAAACACAATTAATATCTCAGCGATACTGAGATGTTATCTGTTTGGCCTCACGTTGACTAAAATTGGAATGCGGAATATCACCTTGATGCATGTCAACTGATCGCAGAATGTATTACATTTTCTTAAATCGACTGGAATTTTATCTTTCAGAACTTAATTCCATTTAAATTCATTGATGCCTATTTTTGCAAATAAATCGAAAACGGTGACAGACCCAAGAGTAGTGCAAGACATCTAAAATCTAAGCAAACGGTCAGTTCAACAGATGAGTTCAAGTGTAATGTTGGGTGTCCCAAAAAAAGTACTGAAAGATACAATTCTAGCCGATTAAGTAAAATATAACACACTGGATATTGCACCCAGCTATTATGATACTTTATTCTAAAAAACTAATTGATGTACCAATTTTCACAGAACATAAGAGAAAGCAAACGCAACATACGCAAAATACGAGGGACAAATTGAAACTTTGCCACCCTATATAATGAAGATGACTCACCTTATACCACGCATTTTTTCTTATTTTTACGACTATCGCCTCCTTAAATATGTGCATGACATTAATTAAGACATTAACAGCTTGACTGAAATTTTGTACGGACATTGAATGCCTTCTATAATATATTTTATATATTTAAAGTAAATTTTCGAAAAATTGCAATTTTTTTATTTACAGCATTTTTGGAAAATTTCTATCTTCCAAGAATTGAAAATAATTATTTTAAATATTCAAAGAAAAAAAATTTTCATTTTATTTTACCCATTGAACATATTTTTTTATTTTTTTAAGAAATATTTTTTTTACGCTTTACATGTTACTGGGGTTATTTTTATAGTACAGAATTTGACATAAGTTTTAGTTTTTCAAGAAGGCATTGCAAGAAATTTCAATTTTTTTCTAAAAAAAGTGATTTTTAAAGACAGTTTTTTTGTTTCTCGTATTCTACGTAATGTTTCGTAATATTTTACGTAATTTTTTGCCGGGAATTAGAAATCATTTTTTACATTTTCCAACCTTTTGGAATAATTTCCTGACGTCCAGGCATTTCAAGTAATTTTTTGTCTTTTGTACAAAAACTGAAATAATTTTATTTAGCATTGACAGGATTTTTTAAATTTATAATTAAAAAAAATTAAAATATAATATAAAATGAAATTTTTCATTTTATATTATGTTTTAATTTTTATTTTATGTCAACATCAACATGATTCATCTACCTTTTAGTTAATCTTCTTACTACCAGCTATAAAGTACCATTGTAACAACCCTAAAGTAAGCCGAATAAACACCTATGAATTAAACTAATTAAAAAAACATGAAAAAAATTAATTATTGTTATTGTTTATGAGGTTTGTTAAATGAGAAACAAGTGACTCGTTTAAATCCAGTTCCTTTTCTTACTTTTCAATGTTTATATGTCAGTTTAATAAACAAACATATTAAGGAACAAATATGAGAGCTGAAAATGTCCTTACATAACATTCAAAAGTATTCTGGTAAATTAATGACTGATTATAAAATTTAAAAAAAAATTGAATGACAATCAATGAAAATTGAGTGACATTAAAATCAATATTAACTTGAGATTCGTGTAGGTAAATACTTATACAGGTTTGGTAAACTCGGGTCTAGAGTGCAGTATTTTAGTAGCATCTTAGAGCTGACAGAATCATTTAAGATCTTTCCAACAAATACTCAGGTCTAGATGCAGAACTTTCAGTTACTGTAAATAAAAGCGTAAAAACTATCATTAATGAAAGTTATAAACAATAATTTTCATTCTTTTATTACCAGAATTTGCAAGAACATACTATTTTTGTGAAGTCTTTTTTTATCAAATCTCTAGATTTCTCTGGGTCTGAAAATAATAAATATTGTTTTGGAAATTTTTTTGGTTCTGCAGAAAATATTTATGCACAATTGACTACATGCCATAACTGAATAGTTTTTAAGACTACTGGAATTTTAATCGGGATTTCTGCTTACCAAATATCAACATTACACAGTAGACCAATTTATACATAGATAAAACTACTATTTGTAAGCATGTTTAAGTAACATGAAACTACAGCTAAAACCACCTGCTATAGTAAAGAACAAATAGAATACGTACCTCCTACTCAACCAAGAAAAGCTTTATCTTCCAACAATTCTTATACAATAATTGATTTTTGATTTAAAAAAAAAAAATTAGGTTTTCAGTTCTCTTCTCTGTTTATTTAGTTTCTCATATTAAAAAAGGCTTCCGAATAAAACTGATAATTCTTATATATAGATCTGGATTTTTCTTAATAAATAACATAGCGATCAGAATATAAGTACATGTCAAGATTTGATTATTGAAATTTAGCAATAGCCAAAAGTGTTTCTGCATAGACTTAAATTCCTGTTTTCCTACATTAGTTACAGAGAAATTAAAATTGATAACTGCATACTTTTAAAAGTAAGAGATGTTGGCCCTAAAACTATTTTTCCTATAGACTGCACCACCTGAAGAACCAGCAGCAACAGATCAGACGACCCTATTACAAAACGAGGAAGAAAGCTTCGCTTTACCACCCGTTGACACGACCATCTTAAAAGGTACCTTGACTTATTTAGCCTTATGAGCTATAATAACGTATTTTAATACGTTATCGTAGCCCTATACAGCATAGCAATACCTTACCTGACGTAACACACAGTAACATAATTCAAGCTTGCAGCATGATTATATGGTTTTAATTTAAAAGCGTTGATTTTTATTAATCTTTAACATAAATATGTAGTTGCATTATTTAAACCTTAATTTTCTTTTACTAATTTATAATTAACATGATGGAATTTTTCCTTTTTTCATATTATTTACCCTGGCCTTTTTTCTTTTCATCCCGAGGACTGCTCTAATCTCTGAATAGATATGTACTTTTTAGGCATCACCAAGTCAAAAAGAAAGAGAAAGTTGATCATCGACGAGGTGAAAAATATTAGTGGGGAAGAGATGAAGAATCAGTTAAGTGATACTAGTGATATAGGTAAGCAACAGAATTACAATAAATTTTATTTTATTACGGGATTTCCTAGGATTTTAAGTAGCAATGGGTATAAATTCAAAAGGGTGGTTTGTTTAGCGATTTCGGTAATTCCTTTTTATAAATTAAGTGTTTTTTTTTTTATATTTTTGTAACTACTGTTGTAAATTTTAAGAGTTAACAAAAAGGTACTTTTTTAAAATGAAAATATATCAAACAACAGATAATAAGGCTTAAAGCTATATCACAAAAAAAATGCTGAAATTGAGTAAAAATCAAAATGAAACGAAGACACCATTTTAATACAAGAAAAATCATAGTGATGACACTTCAGAATCTAAAAAAAAGTAAAAGACTGAAATCCAACACGCTTTTTAAAAATCAGTGTGGAATAATACAAAATTGTGTGTCCATTTTAGGTATAATTAAAGAACTGCTAAATTTTATGTTAAGATATAGGGAATAATGTTAAAATTGTATTAAAAAATCGCTTAAACAAAAAGTGCTTATCATGAAATAATGTAGATTTTAGTAAATTAAAAACACAAACTAATAATTTATCTAGTTAGAAATTATTAAATATTTAAACAAGCATTGTGATTTTAAATTTCATTTATTTGCGCGAAGGTATCACTGTTTTTTTTATTTTGATTCAAAAACCAGGTATATGGAAATGCTTCCATAAATTTAGATTTCATATCGGAACTTACTGAGAATTATGTAAAATATACAAAAAAGTATGATAGAAAATACTACATTATCCTTAAATAAAAATGGTGGGGGACTTATATATTTTATAGATAAAATATCAATCGCTATGTGTATTAAGTATATCTATGATTTTATTTTCGATTTTGTCCCATAAATTGTCAACTACTATTTTTATTGCAAAGGTAATTAAAAAAAAATACTTTAATCTGTCTTTCATGTTTTTGGTACCGTAGATATAAACAAGATCTTAAATAGAACGCGGATACAAAATAAAGCCAAAGGTACCTTACTAAATTTTACCAAATCAAAACTTTTTGCACTACTAACTTTTATTTTTATTGAAGAAGGTCATCAAGGATAAATGTTTTCTTAAAGAAAAGATTTTCTCCAGACAATGATCATTACACATGACATGACAGTTAACACATTTTTTCCTCTGATTAATAATAACGTATGTAATAAGAAACAAAATTCCTATAAATAAATAGGATCAGAAATCCCTTATTATAGATTTAAATTTTTCCCAGAAATGTTTAATAACAAAGATACAGGGTGTTAAAGTTAAGAATAACTATTTGTTTATTTATAATAACTTTTAAACTACCAGCTCAATTTTAATTAAATTTCGCATGCAGGTTATTGTAGTGAATTTCCATTTACTGAAGAAAGCCAATTTTTTAAAAAATTGCCAGTGGCGTAACACTTGGTTCTTTTTTGTCTCAAATCTGCGAGGTGATAAAATATTTTTTTATAAGAAGTCAACTGTTCGATTCTTCATTTCATTTGGAAAAAAAAGTTACTCTTGCAAAATAATCATTTAAGGCACTGTTTTTAAAATATCTTAGTTTAATTGTACAGAAACGCCAGTTAAAATGCTGCAAAAACTTTGAAAAAAAAATAAGATTAGGCTTGAATCTTAAATTAAACCTGAATGAAATAATGACTTAAGGTAACTTTTGATTTTTTTTTATATTGAACTTTTTTACAAATCCAAGCCCGATTTTTTTTTTTTATAAATTTGTGCAACATTTTAGCAGGCATTTTTGAACAATTAAATTAGGATATTTTAAAAACAGTGCCTTAAATCTTAATTTTGCAGGAGTAACTTTTTTCCAAATTAAATAGAGAATCTAACAGTTGACTTCTTATATTTTATCACCTCGCAGATTTGAGACAAAAAAGTCCCTCCGTGTGTTACGCCACTGGCAATTTTTTTAAAAATTGGCCTCATCAGTAATTGAAAATTTACTAATATAACCTGCATGCAAAATTTAATTAAAATTGAGATGGTAATAAAAAATAAACTAAAAATTATTCTTAACTTTAACAACCTGTATCTTTGTTATTAAACATTTCTGAGAAAAAATGTATAATCAAAGTCTATTTCTTTTTAAATTCTCTATCACGTATTAAAATTAATGACGTTTAAACTGGACCACCCTGTATTTAAACGGCATGTTAAAGTTTAACACAACGCTACCTATTTTTTTTTCATTCGCGGACAAAGCAATGCCCGTTTGAAGGAGCTTCGTTTCTTATGTGCTTGATACAATATATTTTAAACAATAAATCAACGAGTTTTGTCTTAATTTTTAGCAGAAAAATGCATTCAGTTTTTTTTTTGTAATATTGAATATTTCTTAGGAGTAAAAAAAAAATTTGCCGTCCATGTTGTTAAAGTTGGGTAGCTTAATTATTTTTCATTAGCGCATATTAGGAATAACTATTATTCTAAAAATAATCTATTATAATGTTTTATTTAGGATATATTAATATATTATAATATATCCTAAATTAGCATTGGAGGAATATATCCTAAATAAAATAAGTAGGCACAACTAAGATAATAATATTATCATATATGTTGTCAACCTTATTTCCTAGGTTTTACACTCAAGATTTTGCAAAGATTGACTCACATTAGCCTTAGTTTTCTTTTTGGTAGAAAAAACATTTCTTTGAGGTACAATTTTTTTAGTATTTTTATTTAATTTAAATTTTAATGGTTTCGCGATATTATTTGTACTCTATGAGCATTAAAGTTTTTTTTATTGTATTAATGTTTTTTCCACTAATACAATTTAAATTGTAATTTTTGGGAAATCTAACGATAAGTACCAATAGAATTAATTTTAAATAATAAATAAGTTAAGAGGCAAACAAAAAACTGAGGATAACCTAAATAAATCCCGAACCGTCTGCATTTTTTTTTTGGAACAAAAATCTTATCAAAGTTCTTATTAGAGGTTTTAAACCTGCTAAACTTTATTGATGGATTATCTATTTTGTTATTTTATGTGTAGCACAATGCAATTAAAAATACGAGGCATTTCCATAAATAATTTGAAACATATTTTTACTTACTTTTTTAATAGGCATTTATTTTAAATGAAATCTAGATTCATCATGTAGTACAAAATAGTACTATAAAATCGGGTTCTTACGAATTGATTGTGATTAGAGTTGTTTTTATGCCTGAGACCTTTGAAGAAGAACCTAAAATTTAAAAGCTTATAAAAACCACAGTCGAAATTTATAAAAAGGAAAGTTTTTTGCAGCTTTTTTGATATGAAAATTAATTTTATTGATTTGAGATTGAAACCGTTCAATTATCATTAATAATTATTAATTATAATTAATTATTTTATTGATTATTTCCAGATAAGTATATTATAATTGATTATTTTTAGTTACAAGCTTGGATTTGGCACCTCCAACAAAAAGACTGATGCATTGGAAGGAGACGGGAGGTGTTGAAAAACTGTTCGCTCTACCGGCAAGATCTATCCCTGCTCGGTTATTATTTAAGGTAAGATTGCTAATTAGTCTCTTCTAGTTTCTAAGTCTACAATTATTGTTTATTGGTAATTTGAAGTTTTATCTTATTTTATCGAAATAAGCTATTATTTTCCAAAATTATACAACGAACGCAGAAAATTCTTACCAGTAAAGTCCAGTACAACGATATATTAGAATGGTCACCCGTCAAAACATCAGCATTCCACCTGCCAAACAATGTCATCCACCTTCTATTTACATTGTTTGAGAAGTAAAATGCTGGTGTTTTGACAGGTGACCATTCTAATATATCGTTGCACTGGACCTTACACTTTAGGATGTAACTTCCATAATTTTAACCTTTTGGTTTGTTTATTACGCAATAAATTGAGGATGTTCAGTTTTTCTAAATAGGTTTTATGTTTGTTTTGTTAGATTTACCAGCGACATTTAACACTAAAACCAATCAGAACCGAAGATTTCGCTATGTTGGGCGACTCTGACTCTTTAACCCTTGACCAACCGAGGGACCATGATGAACCCAGTATGGAACCAACACCCGCCACACCAGCGAGGCGAGGTAGAAAACGAAAAAATGTTATCGAAGAACCGGTAAGAATTAATCTATTTATTTATTTAAGCCCAAATCGCTTGTCAAAACACTAAAAAATTATTAAACGGTGCTTAGCATGGTAAATGTTCAACAAATTACAGTTGTAACTGAAAATATTTAGAGAAATTATAAATTACTCACTGGACAATAGTTTTCTGTGTTCCGTATATCCCCGTTTTTAAATAAGGAGAATTGTTAGTGTTGCACTCATTTATTGAAAAAAATAAGGTGGAAAAGTCATAAAAAACTAAATTTTTTGAATTACACAGTAATATTGTTTAACATTCATTCTTAACTATCTGTTCATGCTTAATTTTTGTATTTTTGTTGTTTTATTAGAATCAAACGCCTTTACACGTGCCGGAAGAGATTCATGCTCCTCCATCTTTTTATCAGCCTTCTCCGGATCGGTCTTTACCACCGAGCACTCCCATACCTCAAAGGTCGCCCCTTTTACCTCCGGGTACGCCTTTGCCGCAACCTGGAACTCCTGTGCATATGCCTCCAGGTAAGAAAATGCGTTTCATTTGTATCGAATTGGCAAAAAAAAAAACGAATTTCCTGTTATGCTTTTACAGAATTTTTAAGTTAGTTATACAGTGCCGAAAATATTAGTCGTAGTTAATAGAACGTTTTATCTTGCTTATCCTAATTTACCCGTAAACATTTTTTTAAGAATTTAAGGAAATTGTGTTCTAAATTTTAACAAAATAAAAAGAAATAAAAAAAAAGAACAAAATAGTTCGGTGGTTTCATGGAAATATTCAAGCTTTCTGTAAATTTTCAAGAGAAGGGATTTTTAATTGTAAAAATTTACACTCTTGGGGATCTGGAAACACCGTCTTTTCTTTTAGACCGAATTAGAGTTTCAGTTTACAAGGAAAATTTGGATAGCCGCTTTAAAATGTTTAAAGATACATGGTTTAGGCATCTTGGTTCTTGGAGTTGGCCTGTTGGGTTGCCTGATTTAACGCCACTGGATTTTTATTAATTCCAGAAGGGCCATTTAAAACTAAACTAAAGGGTTTTGATTAGCTCTTTCATCTGGAATGAAAAGACATCTTTAATGCCTAGGGGCTAATGTTAAAACCACTGTTAACATCCAAGGAATTCAATTCAATTAATTTAAGGCTTTTTTTTAAGAGAATTATACAGAATATAATATTTCATTAAAAAATTTTGCTATTTTTGAAGATTTCTTATTTTAACAGATAAAATTAATTTAGTTTTTGTTCCAAGAATCAATATACGAAATTAATATCTTTAGAAGTAATCACATTGATCCGGATTAATAAATGCTTCAGATTAGTGAAGCAGTAAGTTTTCTTCATAAAAGAGGGAAATACACTATAGGACAAAAGTAGCGAAACTTTTTAAAAAATCCTTAGATTGTAAAAACCTTCAGTATTTAAATGACTATTTCCTAAAAATATTGTCGCTCTTACCAACGGCGTTTTTTTCCATCACATTCCATTTTCTTTTTATCAGTTGTTTATTTATAGTATGAATCTAAATATTTAAGGTTGGACATAAATAGAGAAACTCACATAAGAATTAACCAAATTTAGTATTTATTTCGCTTTACGTGAGATCTGTTAATAGGTTTTTTAATGAATATGCCTCGCGGAAGATACTTGTCGAAAGATCTTCGTATAAAAATAGTTGATGCTCACAAGAGTGGTGTACAACAAGTGGACATGAGCAAAATGCTTAGTTTGCATAAATTTGTTGTAAGCAAGACAATTTCTCAAATTCAAAATAAAAATTGAAATGATCATAAAAAAAATTGTTTGATCCTCACAAATCGGCAAATAAAATTTTAAGTGAATTGCCTGGTGTTAATGTTAGTTCTAAGACCATAAAAAGACGTCTAAGGAAAGCGGGATTATTTAGTAGAGGAGCCTCTAAAAAACCGCTAATCAGCAGGAAGAACCAGAAGGCTCAACTCAACTTTTGCATTGGACAACCAACGACTGAAAAAAAGTTCTTTTTACTGATCAAAATAAATTTAGTTTATTTGGGTCTGATTGAATATCATGGGTACATGGCCCAGAAGGAAAAAAATTTGATCCAAAGTAAACAAAACCTACTGTAAAGCATGGTAGTGGATCCTGCATTATATGGGGTTGCTTTTCTGGGTACGGTATAGAAGCATTACATGTTATTGAGGGTATTATAGATCGATTTGTGTATTTACCTATTCTAACAAATTTAATGCTAGCATTTAGTGAGGATAACTTACCATTGACCGGGATATATCAGCAGGGTAACGACCCAAAACATAAATCAAAGGTAATTCAAGAATGGTTTTTATCAGAAAAGATTAGGATCATGCACTTTCCTGCACAAAGTTCCTAAGAGGAACTATACCGGCGTATAATACAATATCAGATCAGCAATAAAAATTATCTAATAAAAGTTTTGCAAGAATCCTGGAATTCTATTATAGAAGAAACCATTATGAAATATCTATATTGAATAAATGAAATAATGTTAAAATTAAAAGAAAAAAAATCTTAAAAACAAATATTTATCGTGACATAGGCAATGAGTAAAAAAGAGTATAATTGTTATATTTATTTTATTTCATTTTAAATTTTTGAGAAAAAAAATATTAGGTTTTTTTCCTATTTAAGATTGAAATACATGTTATCATAATTTACCATTTAACAATTATAAAGAAAGCTAGAAACTACAGACAAGTTTTTAAATTGGAATAAATTGCATCTTAGCCTATTTGTGCTTGAGCGAAATAGTTAGTCATTTATTATAAGAAAACGGTCTTTATATTTATTTATAGTCAAGTCAAAGTCAAAAAAATCTTTATTATCATAAGATATGGACCTTCTTGACAAAGCTAATATAAATTATCCTAATGCAAAAGCTTAATTTTACAGAAATAGCAGTACTTACAAACTATAAAAGTAGACTTAACACACATACATACAGGGTGACAATTTCAAGAGTAGCCATGGCTTATAATTTTTAAACCGTAAAAGATATAAAAAAATGCTTAAAACCGTTTCTATAGTAACAAGGGGGAACCAAAATGATGAATTTTTTAGGGATATACTATCATCCCCCTAACCCCCAGAGCCACCCCCTTAAAAATTTTAAATTGGAAGGGTAGTTGAGTGATACCTTGTTTGAAAGGTCTATTAATTCCCTAT
This sequence comes from Anthonomus grandis grandis, assembly GCF_022605725.1. Lineage (NCBI taxonomy): Eukaryota > Metazoa > Arthropoda > Insecta > Coleoptera > Curculionidae > Anthonomus > Anthonomus grandis. The sequence continues at coordinate 12,277,939 of NC_065548.1, read as the reverse complement.
ATTTTGCCGTCTTACTCATTAAAATCAATGCAACCATTTCCGAGATATGTATGTCCTTTTAAATGTATTGACTAACATTTAAAAGGACATATTTCATTTTACTATCAGAATAAAAATATTTATTCTGATACTAAAATGAATTGTTAAAAGCCAAAACAAAACTCCAATAAATAGTACACTTATACTGAAATTATTGAATTGTCGGAATGGTATTTGGCGATGTAAAAAAAAAGGAAAATTTTCGATGCCTGCCATTCTCGAAATATTTGTTGTTTTTTGTTTATTTAAATTTTGCCTTAAAATGTTCAATTTTTGGTTTGGTTAGTAATATCGTGGTTCTTTTTGTGATTTAAAGTTCTCTCACTGCTCTAGTTTTATTTTTACAATGGTTTATACGATCGCCGAAAGAGTTGAAATGATATTTATTTATGGTTCTCAAAATCGCTGTTTTCGTAGAAGTGCCACAATATTTAATGAGAGGCACCCAGATAAGCAGGTTGGGCATTATTACATCCAGAAGTTGGTAAGAAAATTTGAAGAAACTGGGTTTGTAGGTGATATAAAGAAAAATCAGCCAAGAATGCTGGATGAAGCAACTCAGATTGAGGTTCTTGGGCATTTTGCTATGGATCCTGGTATGTCGACTCGTCAAGCAGCAGCTGCCACAGGAGTGTCTCGTGAATCAGTACGAAAGATATTAAAAATTAATAAATTCCATCCTTACAAGCTACAGATTGTTCAAGAACTTGGTGATGACGATCCAGACAGGCAGATCGAATTTTGTGAATTAATGACCCAAAAAATAATAAATGAGCCACGTTTTATAAAAAACATTTGTTTCAGTGACGAGTGCACTTTTTATTTAAACGGTAACGTTAATAAGCAAAACTGCCGTTACTGGAGTGATGAGAATCCCCATATTTTTAGGGAAGGGCACACCCAATATCCCCAAAAAATAAATGTGTGGGCCGGAATTCTAGGGAATAATATAATTGGGCCATTGTTTATTGATGATAATCTAAATGGAGAAATTTATGCTGAAATGTTAGAAACAACTGTTGAGCCTTTAGTAATAACGGAATTGGAAAACCAAAGGGATGAAAATGGAGATCTTGTTCTTGATGAAAATTTATTGCATTTTCAACAAGATGGGGCCCCACCACATTATGTATTGCCTGTTAGAGAGTGGCTAGATAATCATTATCCAGACCAATGGATTGGTAGAAGAGGACCTATTGAGTGGCCGCCAAGATCGCCAGATCTCACCCCTCTCGATTTTTTTCTTTGGGGTCACCTAAAATCGGTCGTTTTCAAAACGCAGCCTGCCACCATTGAGGAGCTAAAACAAAGAATTACACAAGAGTGCCGATTATTAACAACTGAAGTTTTTAGAAATGTTCGTCAAGAGTTTGAAAACAGATTGTACTTTTGCTTGCAAAATAATGGAAGCCACTTTGAGCATTTAATAAAATAATTAAAGTTCAATGCAGATTTTTATTGTTTTAAAAATAGAATAAACGCAATATTGCAGAGTGTTTTCCTAGTTCTTAACCATTTGTACTAATGTTCAAATGTTAAATATTTTATGACATTTTCAAAATATGTTAATTTTATAAGAAATTAAAAAACACTTAAATAACCTTAAATAAAATATTAAAATTGGCATAACTCTAAAATAAATGCATTGATTATTATAAGTAGGGTCGCATAATATAGGGAATTAATAGACCTTTCAAACAAGGTATCACTCGACTACCCTTCCAATTTAAAATTTTTAAGGGGGTGGCTCTGGGGGTTAGGGGGATGATAGTATATCCCTAAAAAATTCATCATTTTGTACCCCCTATAGAAACGGTTTTAAGCATTTTTTTATATCTTTTACGGTTTAAAAATTATAAGCCATGGCTACTCTTGAAATTGTCACCCTGTATATTAGATATAAATAAAAGATATAAAATAACTAGACAAAAAACAAAACATGAAATTAAAATATAATGGGCTAAAATATAATATATAAAACATAAATATAAGTATATAAACTGTGCCCATAACATATGATCAGACAATTGCAAATAGAACTTACTAAAATGTTTAAAAACTTAAAATAAAGAATAGTGAGAACATTAAAAACTATCACAATAAAATTCATTTAAACTATAATAGGGTCTACCAGTTAGCAATCTTCTAACTTTATTTCTAAACATTTTGAGGGAAGGAACGACCGACAAGTTATTTGGTAGATGATTGTAGATCTTAATGCTCTCGTAAACAATTGGCCTTTTTACCAGTGTTGCACGAGGTATGGGTAACTATAGTTTTAAGGCATTTCTAGTCATATAAGTGACATTGTTAGGCTGAAACCTGTGTCAATATTTATGGATCATTGTCACGGTTTGGAGAACAATTAATCAGTTTAGAGTTAAAATGCCTTGGTTTTTAAACAAGGGCTTACAGTGTTCCCTACTGGCTGCGCCGCAAATGTATCGTATAGTTCTTTTCTGCAACACCAAAAGTAACTCCATGACGCCCTGATCAGAGAACCCCCAAAAACAAAGACCTATTAAGTCATAGTATACTAACTTTGCCATTACACATTCTAACTCAATGGCTGTAACCGTAGCCGATCGATAGTTCTAGCCTGGACACTTATTCCCGCTTCCATCGATACCTCACAACAGAAGCCGAAATCATGCGAGGCGACGACCGCATCGCGATGGCAAAAATTCCGCGCTGGGGCACATATTTTGCGTTGATTCGAAATAATATTTTACTGCAGTTATTATTGTAGTTTATAGTAAGATTACGCATTTAAAATTTTAAACTACCAAACTATTTTGATACTCGCTTTGAGTTTTAAAAAGAATAAAAATTCGGTATTTAAATTAGGTGGGTAAATTAACAATGTTATTTTTAACTTACATTTTACAATCTTAATTTTATTTAGAATAATGCCTACCTCTTGCTGCATTCCTGTTTAAGCTCAGAAAAAAATAAAATGGATTTTAATTTTTTTTTTTTGGTTTTTTTTGAGCATCTTCGGAATCATTCAAATTTTTGATTTTTTAAATAAGCAACAAAAATTTGGCGTAGGTACCTACCTAATTTTGTTTTCGGCATTAACATTTTTACGAAAAAGTAATACAGCAATGCAAAAACTTTCTCATAGCAACCAAGATAACCCACAAAAGTGTCAAGAATAAGTTTTTGAAAAATTGTTTTTTTTTCAATAGTTTTATTTCAAATCTTCAAAACCACCTAAAATATAATATATATATTTTTTTTATATGGCCTATTCTTTTACAAGTAAATAATGTGCAACTTTGGGGTAAATTATCCATTTTCGTATTTTGAGGGTAGACGAATTTGAAACACCTATATGTTTATGTATATTTTTCCAATAAAATAAGTAATAAAAAATATTTAAAATATTTATCATATACCTAAAAACACGTAATATTAAAAAAATATATCTTCTAAAATGTAAAATATTAGGTCCCGCGGTATCTCCACTTAGTCGTTCCACTGTACGGCGTGCGCCACCAAATCTCGGCTTCAATTTTGACGCCACGAAACCAGTGTCACGGCTAGAACTCTCGATCGGCTACGCTGTAACTCACTGTCAACGTATATACCATCATCTACATGTATTGTAAATAATTATACTATGTACATGTATAAATGAATATTGTAAATTAAATAAATAAAATAAAAAATTTTACTTATTATTGGACCATCCACAGTGGGATACCCTGTCTATATTAACTGTTTTTTTGGCTTCCAGGTACACCAATACATCCCCCAGGTACCCCAATGCATCCCTCCCAATATGGTTTACCACCGGGCATTCCTAGCGCCTACATTCCCCCACCGACTCCAGGGTATGTAGGTTCCGGGTACCCGGACACGTCCGCCGGAATGGCGGGACAAACGCCTCTACATATGCCCGGCCAGACGCCGTTACATATGCCCGAAGAAATGCCGCATTTGGCACTGGATCAAGTCCAGTCCATTTTGCAGCAACAGGAGAGTTTAAGTAAGTGCAACAATTTTTAAAAGAATTATTTTTTCGCTAGTCAAAAACGTATTATCTCTGCTTATTGCCCGGGGAGATCCATTGATACAAATCTAATTTCTTATTCACAATATATTCAGGATAACATGGACAATAAAGTTCAAGTAGATTCTGTATATACAACTTCAAGTAAAGCTTTCGATGAAATTGATTATTCTTAGTTTGTGGTAAATTTTCTGATTTCGGTATTTGTGGATTGCTCCTGGCTTTGCTTACATCTTATTTACATAGGTACAAAGAACACAGGTGATCTCGTCTACTGGATTACAACTTACAACTTACTTTTACATTATTTCATATAAGGTTCATATTGCTTAAGAATTATAAATTTAACAAAATGATTTAAAACATTCACCTAGATGGATAAACGTCTGTTTGTGCATATAATACCTAAGACTATGAAAAATAAATTATATAAACAAAAACAAAGTTATAATACTTATAATAATGATAATGTCACTGGTGTAAACTAATAATTCGTAATAAATAGGATTACTAGCAGTATATAACAAGTTACAAGTTAAATATCAAATTAATATTTTAATACATTTTAAAAAAAAAAAATAGAAAGAAGTTGGTAACTGAAGCTGTTCCTAACCAATTCACTTAAAAAACGAGAGAATATATACTTTCTACACCTCATACTAAACTTTTCCACATTCTGAACTTGTCGTATGTCATTTGGGAGAATATTATAGAACTTTGGAGCTAAAAATCTTATAAATCTATGCCCTAAATTTTTACGAATGTAAATATTATTTCTTGTGTAATATTGGTGATTTACATATGTTTTAAAGTGGTTTGATTTGTGTGCATAGATACATCTAGATACTATGTATATAAATCGTACATTAAAAATATTTTTAGAGTACAGAAGTTGAGTCGAGTATCTTTTTTCTTTTTTGTTTATAACTCTCAGAATATAATTCTGTACAACGTTGAGTTGTTTCAAAGAATTATTATATAGGGCTCCCCAGACGATCACTCCTATCTCAGGAGAGATTCGATCAACGATCGGTACATCAACAAGAGTAATTTGCTGTTTAAGATATTCCTTAGAATATAAAAGCGGAAAATAAGTTTGCGTATATTACTAGTAAATTTTAGGATATGTTGATCCCATTTTAGGTGCTTATCAACAATAACACCAAGATACCTGACATGTGGTACTTCATTAATAGGAGTTGTTTCTAGTGTAATATGGTCAAATGGAGGTCAATTAACGGATGTTGTGGTGAAGGCTATATAATTAGTTTTTTGGCTGTTCAGACTCAACTTAAAAGAATCCAACCAAACTTTTATTTTCGCTAGACCACGTTCTGCTGCTTCTTTTGTGTTTTCGCAAGAGGTGCCAGAAAATATTGCGACTGTGTCATCAGCATTTGATACTAATGAATCGTCACTCATAATCATGTTAGTGAATGAATTAATATAAATAATAAATAGAATTGGCCCAATTATTACTGTCCCTTGAGGAATTCCAATTTTTATGATACCAGAATTACTAAATACATTATTAACTTTTAAAATCTGTGTCCTATCCCGCAAATAACTCTCAAAGACTCTTAACACTGGACCCTTAGTTCCGTACGAATTCAATACTTCCACCAGATGATCATGTGGTACAATTTCAAAAGCCTTTGCCAAGTCTAAACACTGCCAGACATTTTTTATGTTTGTCCAGATTTTCACTAACCTGCCTAGTCAACTCATATAGAGCATCTGAAGTACTACGACCACCAATAAAGCAGAATCGTTTTGATATAAGTACGTGTTTTAATTCTAATTATTTCTTGTATGCTGATAAATTGAAAGTGTATAGGAATATCGGTAATCCTACTGACTGTCCTGATCTACAAGCTGATCTCAACAGACCTGTTCTTTTTATCTCGATAGACTATCTTATTGCTTAAAAAATCATGTGTCATTGAATTTTAAAAAATGTTTCATTATTACATATACACGAAATCACAATAAATTAATTTTTAATTATAATTTAAACTCCCCAGTGAAAGAGTGGCCAAGTATTAGGTGTCCTACTTGATCACAATTTGCTATTTGATGAGCATGTTGATTTAAGTATTAAGAATGCCTTAAGAGTAACTCGGTTTAAAAACAGACAAAGAAAAAATTTAGAAACAATAATACTTTAATTACACTGTACCATGCCTATGTTGGTACTCGTCTATTCTTTGCCTCCTCAGTGTGGAATCCTGGGTGTGATGTATACATTGATAAACTTGAACGTGTACAGAACAATTTCTTAAGGTTCCTGGCTTTTAAGAACTATATGCAATATGATAATTTTGCAACTTAACGCAATGAATTTAAATTGCTTCGCTTAGAACATCGTCAAATCATTAAGGATATAATATTTTTATACAACATAGTTAATGCATCTATTGTCAATAATATCAATAGCTATTCCACAAAGATAATAATCCACATGCAAATTCACTAATAAACAGGATGTTGAGATCTCCTAATATGAGAGCTGCTGTGAGGAAATTTTTGTGAGAGATTTTTTAACATGTATCAGAGAACTTAAAAAAAAAATACTTAATTTCTACTAATGTAATATTTGGACACATTTTTTGAGCGATTGCCTGTTTGTGTTCCCAAATAGAAATAAATAGAAGTTTAAATTTTTCTCTGAATTCAGTTTTTACGGAAAACTGAAGTAAATATTTACGGCTTTTTTAATTGACAATTAACGATACTCATTGTTAAATTCTTATTAATTGGGAAATATTAAAATATTCCAGGTCTTCCACACATGACACCCCAAGCTCATCCGGACGATCTCCTGGCTCACCAACAAATGGGGTTACAACCACCACCAATTGCTTTACCGCCTCAATATGGTTTGGACCAGCAGCAAATGCTTGGTGCGCCTATGCCAGGTAAGGAAATCGTGCATTTTTTTTTTTTAATAAATTCGAAATAATTTTGGATCAAATCGCCACATTAGGATTCCTAAAAAAGTTTGTTGATATTTTTCTATGAATTGTATTTAAATAAACAGAATGTTTTTATCTAGATGAGAAATATTTTTTTCAGTTTTTTTTGCAATTTTTTTTTTTCAAAATGTGATGGGATAAAGAATAGTTTTTATTTTATATTTCCGCTAAGGAAAAAGGCTTATTTTTAGATAATTAATTCCAATAAAACATTTTCTGTTTTATTGGTATTTCTATCCAGGAATTTGAATTAATCTATGTTTTCCATGCTTTGCAGTATTTTCTATATGCTCTGAAATTTTGGAATACCCTTTTATCTTTTAGAGGGATTTGAAAAAAAGAGTGCCTATAAGTCTAAATTAAAGCTAAAAATTATTTAATATTTAAATTAAAAAAACATTTAAAAGATTGAAAATTTTCAAATAGTTATACTGCTCCTTAAAAAAGTTCAGGAATTTTAAATAATATAATTTTTTATAACTTGCAGGATTCAGTCGGACTTTTGCAATAGTTTTTCAATTATATGTCAGGCCTATTTTTATTTGACTCATTTTTTATTTTCCAGGGATTTCAAATAATTTTCTATGCTTTTGATGTGTTTTTTGTATGCTCAAATGTTGGAATTAGGTTTTATCTTTCCCAGGAATTAAAATTGAAAATTGATAATTGTGTATCTTTAAAACCACTTTTACTTCAAGTTACACATTGTTTGCCATATCTACCATACCATATAAATCATCTACCATATAAAAAATGCGTGTTTTATTGACTTATTTCAGTTCAACCCCAAAAAGTAAGAATATAACACAGAAAAGATGAGATCATTTATAACAATAACTCGTTTAATTTGTGATGCGAAAAAGGAATAACTCTTTTTAATTATGTTCACACTGGCAATTTCAAAGATATAGCCAAAACTGAAATTGTATTTTTTGGAAAAAATTTTTAATTAGAAAAATGTAATTTTTTTTATTAGTAATATGTAATTAACTGGAATTCGTATACGTCCTATTGTCCTTTTAAGCAATGTATTATTATAAGGGCTAATTTTCAAGCCATTTATAAATACTACAACTATTACAAGGTTCTTAATTTATTCTATTAGCGATTTTCTATTGAGCACCGCTAATCTAGTGTGGTTTTTGACACTAATTTATTTGACCATACATATATAATGCAAGAAAAAATACAAAAGACTATTTATAAAATGGACAAAAGATTCCTTGATTCAAATTATGTGTTTAAATTTACTACATAATTCAAAAGATTTCAAAAGTATTTTAAAATAATCTTAAAAAGGGCACTACAAGATCTTTACGTAAAAACTGAACTGACAGACAAGAACAAAATACTTTAAACAAGGAACAACAATAATAATAATAACTTGTTTTTGCTTAGCTTGTACTCTAACTAATATTATAGCAAGAATCTAAGCTAAGACCCTCAAAAACTGCCCTCTTGTAAAAATCAAAAAGGTTATTAGGGTTAATTTTCAACCCTTTCATACATATTAAAGTGTAACAATTAATTCTATTAACATCGGTTATCCGCCATATTCTCTTAACCACCACTAGTCTAATGTATTTTTTGACAATAATTATTATAGCCCTTACCATAATTTTGCCAAATTATCACCCCGCAAAATATTTTACAACAATTTAAAAAATTATCCATTTTTTTTCTTAATAAAAACCTTAAATTGAACGATGTTTCCTGAGATTATAATGATTGAATATTTGAAGAAAACTTTTATTTAAACAAGATATATTTAAGAAAAAATCAAATTCAAAAAAAGGTGATTTGCCAAATGTGTCTATTTACAAAGTTGTATAAAAAAAAATAGATTTGAAATGCATTAATGTAGCCAACCGAAATAACAAGTTGGACAGCCCGACAGTCGTTCGAACTTTTTTCAAAAAGAGATATTTGTTGATAAATTAATTGCTCTATGATTTTTAGTATTACTCGCAAAATGGTTAATGGTCTGAGGTCATTCGTGTTCTTAGGATCTGGTTTCCTTCCTCTTTGGATAATTTTAACTCTTTTCTAGTTTATTTATTAAACAATATTTTTTTCCAGGTATGCCCTCGAGTTCTTTAGGAATCTCACCGGAACTAGCAGCTCAACAACAGCACTTGATGGGACAAGAACAGATGGGTATGCCTTCGGATGCGTCTTCGAGGCTACAACAGCCCGACCTGGGCATGAGGCCGCCAATATCAGAACGATCGCTGGAGATGGAAAATATGGGATATGACCATGACGGGGTAAGATTTCAAATATCCATTCATTGCTCTCCTAGACTAAGCAATCCAATAACAATAGCCCAGTCTATCTGTAGCTTTGCCAATTATTACACCTTCACTAAACCTACTAAATATACCAAAAAATTAACTTAACTAACTTATTTATTAATATTTTTACAATCATAAAAAATATAAGAATAATGATAATAAGAAAATAGAGTTAATATAATACCTTTCCTTGCAAAATTAGGTAGAATCTCTTAAGTGGAATTTAAATGACGCCCGACTGGTGAAAAATATGTCATCATTGAAATTTGTTTAAAATTATTATAAAACTACGGGCGCATCTGAATAAAAGAGAGTTAGGTAAATAGTTTGAAGAATATCTTACTATAAATATGCTAAAGATTGATCTATTACGCAAAATATAAGGATTAACGTTAATACGTAACTTTTCCAGGCAGCAGTCTATTAATAATAATAATATCTTTATTTCAAATCACATAACAATTACAAACACTGTACATGAAATGAAATAATGTCAACAAAAACATGCATTAGGATTAGGTACAATAGTCTCTTAAAGAGTAGGGTTCCAGCTTTACTAACAAATCCTTAATTGCAGCGTTAAACTTTCCAACTGATACAATTCTTTTTATGTGTTCTGGTAGGGAGTTAAATAGTTTTATACATGCATAATGTGGAGATTTTTCTGTTAGTGAAAGTTTATGAACTAGATACCCAAAGTTTAATGTCCTTGTGTTATATTTATGCGCCGTTTTGGATTGGAAAAGATGTTTTTGAACAGAAACATTAAACATTCAAATATATAATTATAAGGCGTATACGGTCATAATACCCAAATCTCTAAAGACTGACCTACAACTTTGAAGAAAACCCATTTTTTTTATAATTCTTACCAACGTTTTTTGAACAATAAAAACATTTTGTAACACGCTATCTTTTTCCCAAAAAATTATACTGTATTTAACAATAGATTCAAAGTTAGCGAAGTACAGAATTCTTAAGGATTTTTCATTCATGTATTTTCCAACTATTCTAATACCATAACAAATAGAATTTAACTTTTTTATTAGCTGGTTTATATGGTATGACCAGTTAAGGTGTTCATTGATATATAAGCCTAACATCTTGGCATTTTCGTTTACATTTAAATCATTATTGCCAAATTCCATTTGCAAAGGCTTTTTTATGTTACATTGTTTTATGTTACATTATAATATTTGTTTTTTCTGTATTTAAAATTAACCTATTTGTATTAAACCAGTATGTGATCATGTCAAAGAATTCTTCTGTCTATAGTGTTAATAATCCTATAAATTAAAAGTAAATCAAAATTGTTTCTACAACTATCCAAGGACTTACCATAAAACTTTAAGTTTGAGTTCTAACTAAAAAGTGTATGTGCCTATTAAAGAGGAAATTTAGTATATTTACAAACTTGCCTTGGATCTTTTCAAATTGGTTAATATATTTGTGTTACATCAGATTCCAAACTACTGTCGCATATTCTATAGTTGCATTAGCAATTGAATTGCATAAATATTAATGATGTTTGATTACTGAAACCCTTTGTAATTCAAGATATAAACCTTTTTAGAGTGTTTGGAACAATGTTTTTTAATATAAACGTTGAAGAGCAGGTACAGTGTCTTTTAAAATTAGAAAATCTTAGATTGCAATTTACTGCTTAATTGTTATGAATATTTTTAGATCATCTGCATACGCAAGATATTTACAAATTGAAGAACATTAACCAATTTTATTTGAAAAGATTGAAAACGATATCTGTCCCGAATGAGAACCTTGCGGTACTTCTGAATATTGATGTAATATTTGTTTGTTTGACAAAATACGTATCTAAGAAATAGAAATACAGTTTCTAAGCAAACAATATAACACAGAAACAGAAAAAATCTTCCTGTACAGGACTGAAACAAAATTACATACATAGAAACTAAAGTTTTAAGATTCATAAATCATGGTGCCTTATTTATATTTTTTTTTTACATTTATTTTTAGATGGATAATATGGGATATGAAGGCCAGCTTCCGCATGAAACTCCCCATGCTGGTATGTCTGAGAGAGTGCCGTCACCTTGGACCGGTGGGGACTATGACATTCCTGCTTCTGCTGAACCGGTATGGGTTTTTGAATTATTATTCTATGAAGGTCTTTTATTAATCTCATTTTTTATGTATTTTAAAATCATCTCACTTGCCACAATTCATTGTATTGAGGTATTAGTAGAAATTTTATATTTTGAAATACAGAATACAGTAAAAGGATGGATTAGTCGGGTTAATCGGTGTATCAGGAAGCAGAAAAAACAAAGATGGTATTTGCAAAGCAACCAAAAAAAAAGAAAAGGAAAGGAACAAAATACCTAAATGGTCGTGATAGGAACGAAACGAGATATTAAATTTTTGTTGAAATGAATGAGCTGTATGATATGTATCCCGACTTCCGGAACATTCCGCCTAACCCAACCTTTTGCTATTTAATTTTCCGTGCTAACCTCCTTTTTTGGATAACGAAGTCTCCATGTCGAGGTCTCATAAGTGTGTAATTGAAAGTTATCAAAGATTATTGTTTCGCCCATTTGGGTATCATCGGATTAGGATGGCAACAAATACATATAGCTAACGTTGTTTTTGGTATTAACAGATCTGATAATAGACCTAAAACTTGTAATATTTGACGTATAAATTTCAATTACATACTTATAAAGTCTTGACTTGAAGTTTTCTTTATTTTTATTATTGGAATGATGGTCTCTTTAAGAGTAATAGACTATTTTTGCAATATTCTGCATTTTTGAAAAGTTGAAGGAAGAAAATACTTTCGAGGTTTTTAAAACCAATCTTTCAGCAATGTATTAATATTCTAATGCAAATAATTGACTAGTTTTTTTATGACATTTATTTAATAAAGAATAAGGGGTTAGGAAAAGAAGGAACAATTGTGATTTTTAAGTTAGTCACTTTATAAATTATTAGATTATTCTGTAATTTGGAAGTGCCTGGTTGCTTCTTCAGAGAGTCCCATTTATTATTTTTAACAAAGTCTTTTTACATAATTTTTTACTGGATAAAACAATATGAAAGATATAGAATTACTACTGATTTTTTAAAGTAATTAAAATTTATAGCAATAAAGTAAGTGTGTCTAACGCTGCTATCTATTTTACGTTATGTCTTTAGGGCATTAGAAACATAATATCATTTTATTCCAAGAATTTCACATACTTTTTCATGTTTTTCAATTGTTCACGCATTTCGGGTATTGGAAATAATTTTTCTTATTTTAATTTAACTTTTCATTTTATTACAAGTATTTGACTCCACTTTTTGTTCTCCAATAAATTAAGATATTTTGTTTTTATTTTCCACACCTTCAGTGTAATTATTTATGTTTTTCAAGGATATAAAATAATTCCTCACCTTTTCCAGGCTTCTGGAGTCATTTTGTGTCTGCCAGGGGCTAATAATTTTCCATATATTCAACACAGGGAGTTCTTAGCTAAAGCTTACAGTTCTTATTAGACCATTTTTGGCTCTAGAGTGTCTAAATATCCTCCAACTCCAGATATCCTCCAATGTTTGTTAGAAGGTTCGATCAATCGTTTCCCAGGATACCTGAGTGACTTGATATCCATCCGAATTTTACTTCATGGTGGTTCTTTGCCAGCAAATTTTCATAGTTTGGAGAGTAAGATTATACTTTTTTCCTGATATATCTGTATTAGCTAGTCTACTTAAGTATAGTTGGATCAATGGATCTTTGCGTTCACGTCACTAAACTATCATTCAACTCAACACAATTGTTTCTCACCCGCTCTCTTTCTAATTTAGACAAATGAAATGAGAAAGAGCACAGAACGTAAGTCTTCAAAATACTCGACCTACTGTCGGAGCGACAGTTATGAGTTAGACAAGGACAAACATCCGATCGCATGTCTATGATAAACTTTCAACATCATTGGCTCCCCGTCGGGTTTTAAAATCGATTATTTCCTTCCGGGAGGGTGCCCATTTTCGCAAAAATGTATTAAATATAATACATTTTTTATATAGAAGTATACTGGTATAATATATGTTTTATGTTTAGATATTAAAAAAATAACTTGTTTTCTTCTAATGAACAAAGGAAACCACGGCTTCTAAATAAAACAAGTTTTAATTTAGAATTTGCTGTAATAACACCTCATGTTAAGTACATTTTGTGGATTGTTCTTTGTACATCTTAGATCTTCGTCTGCAACCACAAGCAACCATGTTTGTTTATGTTCTCGACTTTGCTTTGCCTTGCCAAAGAGTTTTAGAGAAATTTGATTGATTTTGTTTTCTTATTTGCTGTTCATCGTTGTGTTTTGTGTTTCGTTGAAGCTCTATTGAAATAGTTTTTTGCCAAACCTTTTTCTGTTTTACTAACAGTTCTTTCATAAAGACACAAGTTCTTTCATTTTCATCTTTATTAAAATGTACTGGATATGTGGAAAAAATCATTAGAGAAATGTACACCAGAAGTATGGAACGCTAAGGTTTGCCACACTGAAAAAATAATCAAGGACTGGTATGATAGGGAAGTCATTATTGAAGAGGTACCCCAAATTCTAATTAGTTTAAACAGTGAAACTAGCTCGGAAGATAGTGACAGTGATTATTCATAACTGAATTTTCTATCTTAAACTTATTGATATTTTTTTGTTCAATGAGAAAAAACTTGTTTTGGTGTAATAATATTTGGGTTACGGTATAATATACGGGTTGCTCCATTTCTTTTAGCATATTATCATAACAAGTATCTCTTATTGTAGAATGGACTTTTATTCAGTTAAAATAATACACAAATTAAAACTCAACTAATAAATCCATAATTTTAAAAATACATCAATTAATGCGTCTCGCCATAATCGAGTCACGTCATAATCTCTCTGTCAATCACTTATACCAACCTAACAAAACGTAATAACTGTCAACACATATGACGTTATATCTAAAGGCGCGAAATTCAAATTTTAAAATTAAATACTACATTATTAACTAAATTTCTTGTTTCAAAAAAAACAAATTTCAAAGAATCGCAGATTTCATCTCTGGCGAAAATCGCCGCCACGGAAATTGGGCATAATTTCTTTTTAGTTTAAAAATTAAATGCCGCCGCCACTGATGCTGGTTTGACAACTGATTGATTCATATAAACATCGACCTTGAACAGGTGATGACGTAAATGCAAAGATCCATTGATCCAACTATATGTACTTTGTTTTTCAAGGAATTGAATTGCTCTTTCGCTGTTTCCATGGTCCCAAAGTCATTTTAAGTCGTTCAGGGATTTTCGTGACTCTGTTATTTGAAGCATTTTTTTTTTAAATTTTATTCAAAGCATTTGACATAATTTATTTTTTTGGTTTTCACAAAACTGAATTAATTTTTATTATACCTCTTAAGTTTTTGGCCACTGGTTATGTCTCCCGGGCATTGGAATAATATATTTGTCCTATTGAAATATGTGGAAGAAAAGGGTTTTTCGCATAATTTTTATTATACTTTGAAAATACAAATTTAAAATAGAAAAAAATGCAAACAATAAATTGTTTGATACGTTTCCTATTTTTGGCCTCTTATATAATTGTAAAATGCTAGAGAACGTAAAATATTAGAGAATTGTATCTTAATATTTAAAGATTTACTAAATGCAGTTTTTAGCAAAATCCCCATTTTACATTATTTCTAATACAGATGAAAATAGGGTATTTTCAAAGGAGCATAATTAAAATATTTATATATATGTATATTCCAGGGATTTGCCATAAAGTTTCATAATTTCCACCGGTTTAGAATAATTTTCTCATTTTATCTTCCTGGCATTGAAAATAATTTTTCTGATTACTTCTGGACTCATTTTTTATATTTTCCAGGAATTTGCCATATTTTTCCTTTTATTCCAAGAATTTAAGATTTTCCAAGGAATTGCATTGCTTTTTCCTATTTTCCAGGGTCCTAAAGGCATATTTTTGTCATCCAGGGATTTTTTTTATGACTGAGTCATTTGAAGCATTTTTTATATTTTCCAGGAATGTGATATATTTTTCACAGCCTTTTCATGATGGTTTATTTAGGGCATTGAAAACGTTTCTAGGGTCCTGAGATCTTTTTTTTTTTCGTCTTAAATATATTGAATACAATGTTGAAGGTATTAATTAGACCCAATTTTCACGAAAATTACAAACCAACTGCATTCCTTGTGTATTCACTAATAAGAAGAAAAACAGATAAACAAGTAGATAGAAAACACAATCAAATAATAAATAAGCACATATAAAATGTGATAACTAATCTCCGTCCTATTTTGTTACTTTTTCATTTTTACCCTGGGCTTGTAACATATACAGCATTGGCCATAAAAGTTGGAACTTTTAAACATTTTTCCAATATTTTAAATTTATATTTTATTTTTGTACATCCGATCAATAAACATATTTATAAGTAAACAAAAAAGCATACCAGAATTTCAACCTTATTTGTTTCAGACAATAAGAAATACTTTAAATTTTTGTGCTGGACAAAATGCTTGGAACTTCTTATAAAAGATGTATTTTACAGGCAGTCTTTGACACACCAGTGTGCAAGTGGGTTCTTTTTATTTATTTTATTTTGTGTTACCATGGGAAAAGGCAAGGCCTAATCCAGCGACATTCGCCAAAGAATTTTAGATTTTTACAATCAGGGTGTTAGGCAGCGTAATATTGCTCAAAGACTAAACGTTCCTAAGAACACCGTCTCACGGATAATTAAGAAATATCGTATATTTGGAAATGTGGTACCAGGTAAAAGCACTGGAAGACCTAAAGCCACGACTGCCCGTGTAGATAGGCGAATTTTAAATATTTCCCAGAATGACCCATTTTTGTCATCCTCCAAAATTTTACAAAAATTAAATGAAGGTGAGCCTTCCAATATCTCTGCAAGAACGGTAAGAAGGCGATTGTGTTCTGGTGGACTTAACAGCTACAGACCTGCTAAAAATCCTTTGCTGCGGAAGAAAAATGTCAAGTTACGCCTACAATTTGCAATGGATCATCTTGACTGGACTATACAAGATTGGAAAAAAGTGCTATTCAGTGACGAATCTAAGTTCCATCTGTTTTCCAGTGATGGAATACTTCATGTAACACGACCGAAAGGTGAAAGACTCAAGAAAAAGTTTATCCGACCTACGGTTAAACATGGAGGTGGCAATGTGATAGTATGGGGATGCTTTTCTTGGTATGGTACTGGGCCAATACATAAAATTGTGGGGAAAATGGATCGATTTATGTATCGGGATATTTTGCGAAATATAATGGAGCCTTACACATTTGAGTCTATGCCAGTAAATTTTGTATTCCAGCATGATAACGATCCAAAACATTCGTCAAAATTGGTAAAAGAATGGTTGGACCAAGAAAAAATCACAGTTTTAAAGTGGCCGGCCCAGAGTCCAGACTTAAACCCGATTGAAAATTTATGGGAACATCTGGATCTGGAACAGTCAAAAATGCTGATGAACTATTTCATAAGCTTGATGAAGCATGGACTCACATTGACAGACAAATAATTGAAAATTTGATTGAATCAATGCCCAGAAGAATGCAGGCATTAATTAATGCTAAGGGTTACCATACCAAATATTAATTATAATATTATGGTTTCAATAAGTTATATTTTATGTCGTTTTTGAATAAAAGTCATTTAGTTCCAAGTATTTTGTCCAGCTTTTTTTTAATTTTTATTCCGAACTGCTACTGGTGCTGAATTTATGTCAACATTTAAATTAATTAACACTAGTTTTTCGTGTACAACAACTTTATAAAAGAAAATAAAATGCTAATTAAAAGGCACACAAAATACAATAAATTTTCAAAAGTTCCAACTGTTATGGCCAATACTGTAGTGTTGTTTATCTGTTTTTCTTTTTATTAGTGAAGGTATGCACTTAATTTTTAGTTTGTAATTTTAGTGTAAATTAGGTTTAATTAATAAGTGTTCGTAAGGCTTATTATTTCTGTCTTTTTTTTCCTTTTTGAAGATCTGATGATGCCTATACTCTATTTCAAAAGTGTATAGAGCAATAAACTGGGGAATTTCGTTCTGTTTGGTTACATTTCGTGGTAGTTCATAGGCGCAGGTACTTATAATATTTATGAATTTAATTTTCACGGATTGAATGCCTTTATTTTGAAAGAGACTAAATACTAAATAAATACTTTTAATCCTTTTGTACCTATCTTTTAACGCTTTGTAACATGCAAAAATGGGGTCAGGTAATATATACAGACTATAAATACTTTTAAATCATATTTTAAACGTTAGTAGTCACTGCTACGCTGTAGTGTAATCACAATATTATTATCCCAATATTTAAAAAATGGAGGTATTCAGTCCAACGAAAAGATGTACTAAAAATTCTCCACTATCGCTGAGTGAAAAAGTTATTATTTTAAATGTACATGATTGCATAAAACACGATTACCCTAGTTTTACTGTGCAAGAAATTGTTGAAAAATGTTCTCGAATGAGTGGAATTGGAAAGTCTACCATTTTCAAATTGTTGCAGGAAAGAAAAGTAGCAGGTCAAGTGGAATCTCCCAAGCAAAAGCCAGGACGACCTACAAAAGTCCTTGATGAAAATGCTAAATGTATAATTCGAAGAAAAGTTCACTCTTTGTATTTTAAAAAGGAAATACCCACCCTAGACAAAATTTTAATGGAGCTTGGCCGAGATGACAGTATTCCGTTGATAAGTAGAAAACTTTTATGGAAAACTTTAAAAAATATGGATTTTGCCTGGGAAAAGCATAACCGCAAAGCACTTTTACTGGAGAGCGACGAAATTGTTTGTTGGAGACGACAATACTTGAGAAGTATCAAGCAGTACCGCAGGGAGCAAAAGAAAGTTTTTTATCTTGATGAGACGTGGATTAACAAAGGTTATATAGTCCAAAAAATGTGGCAAGACAAAAATATAACCAGTGCTCGCCAAGCTTTCATAGAAGGCCTGTCTACGGGTATTAAAGTACCTTCGGGAAAAGGAAAAAGACTTATAATCACACATATTGGAAGCGAAGAGGGATTTTTAAAAGAAGGTCTGCTAACCTTTGAGTCGACTCGCACAGGAGATTACCATGAAGACATGAACTCAGACGTTTTCGAGAACTATTTTGGTGAAATGATAAAATTTCTTCCGGCTAATTCGGTGGTGGTTATGGATAACGCAAGCTATCATTCACGGCGAATAGAGAAGACGCCAACTTCAAGTTGGAGAAAGCAAGAAATTATCGATTGGCTGACTGCAAAAGGTATTGCGTTTGAAGCAAATTTGATAAAAAAAAACTGCTGGCAATAGCAAACTTACACAAAACTCATTTTATGAAATACGCCCTGGAAGATATAGCCGAAAAATATAATATAACTGTACTGCGCTTACCGCCATATCATTGCGAACTAAATCCTATAGAACTGATATGGGCGCAGGTAAAAGGATTTGTAGCAAGACAAAACACGACTTTTAAAATGAAAGATGTTAAGCTACTGTTTGATCAAGCCATTACGGAAGCGACACCAGAGAATTGGCGAAAAGCAGTCCAGCATGTAATTAAGCAAGAGGACAAAATGTGGGATCTTGACAACCTCATCGATCAGACAGTCGATCCTTTAATTATAATGTCAAGACGTGATGACAGTTCGTCAGATGACGAAGAAGACTACAATCTATTATAATTTAAAATTGTTATACACTGTTCAAAAAGTGCCAGATCCAAAAGTGACATTTTCAACTGTTTTACTCTACATATTATGTTCAATAAATTTGTGAAAAAAAATATTATTCCATTTAAACAAAAATAACTTTCTAAAATAAAATAGCATTTAAGTACATTAATTATAAGGTAAAAAACAAGTCCCAGTTGCACGCCTTTGGCGAACCGTTTTCAATGTTTATCAGTGGGTAACAATGGGCAAAACTCATAAATTGACCCAAAAACGGGTGGCACTACCTGCAATCAACGAAAAGAAAGAATTTTACATTGAAACTAATACCCAACTAAGGTAGTGGCATAAAATATTGGTGGATCACCAGGTACCACTTTTGCATACCTAATGAGGTTTTATTGCTCTACACACTTCTGAAATAGAGTATAGTACAGACGAAACACGGGTAATTCTTTAACTTTGTATTCAATATATTTGAGACCTGTGATTTGGAACTACTGACTATGACTTTCAATTTTTTAACTATTCCTTAAAATTGACTATTTCTTAAAATTTTTTATAAGTGAATTTTTTTTATTATTTCTAGAATTTCTAGTTCTATAGTAAATATTGTTTTAAAAAATGGGGGGTCATTAACGAGCCACTATTGCCTCATTATAGAATGTTGAAATAAATATAATTGATTGCATCATCTATAACATTCCGGCAAGTTACCACCGCTCAAGATTTCTTTTATAAAAGTGATTGAATAAATGAGACGTAAAACTATTTATATATATTTTTTTAATAGCTAATAGTTTATCTTAAAAACACTTTAACAAAAGCTGCAAACTTCTCTGAACCAAAATTCCATTTAAAACTAACTGTTTTTCCTTCTCTCCAGTCTGAAGAGCAACAAGTAGACGAAACAGACGAACAATTCGAAGAGCGTGTCCTCAACAAGCGAGCTTATCAGCTCTTCCTGATGGTGAGAAATCGTTTCCACGACAAACAACAAATAACTTTGAGCGAACTATGTCATCGAAACAAACGGAAACAGGCCGCGCAAAAATTCTACAGTTTACTCGTGCTCAAAAAGTTCCAAGTGTTAGAACTGGAACAGGACGGAGCGTATGCGGAAATTATTGTGTCGAAAGGACCCAAGTTCGAGAACCCTGTTATCTAAATACGGTTTGAAGGTAATGAACTTTTTTTGTTGTTGAAAATCTATTTATGGATTATTTGCATGGGTGAAACTTTATTTGAAACATATAAGATCTCATCCTAAGCCGCTTTTTATTTATTTATATACATATATATTTTATTCAATTAGGGTTGGTTTCAGATAAAGTTTTATGCTGCTGTTTTAAAAAATAAATATATTTTTTGCTTTTACTTTATTATATTAGTTGTACGACTAACGAATTTATGTAATACGTTTAGGGGGTTATCTTTATACATTTTAAGTTTTTGCAAGGTTAATATTTTTTGACTTCTAAAAAATCGGCGAAATAGTGTTTTAAGTTAATTAAATTTTAAAATACTTAAAAGCATATCCGATAAGAAAATGTTATTTCCTTGCCCAAATCCCTTTTTACATTATGGGTGGTCAATGGTTTTGCGGCATATCTCTTAAATCAACTTTTTCATCACCCATTTTTTTTTTAGTGAATAATGTACATACAAAAAAATTATCTATTTTAAATACGGTTGTAGTTGTGTATCTATGTAAGATAACTTTTATTATAAGCAGAGCTTTGTTATTATCAAAACGAATTATGGCTAGTTTAATAAAAAAAAAGAGTAAAAAACAAGGGAACAAAAATTAATTTATGTCTTCTTTTTTTTTGACGAAATGTTTTTTAGAACAGAGTTTCGTTGGAAAAATAAAATCAGCGTGTTTAAAAAATTGTTAAAGCACCCTGTAAATAAGAATTCACTGTAAAGTTTCTCTTTTACGTTTTTTTTTACACCAAAGTTAGGTATTTATGTGTATAACACATTTTTGTATAATAACTTTATAATTTGAATGTATGGAGAATGAAAAAAGTATCAAAGTGGTGCGTTTTAGATCCTCTCTTATTTTTTTTTGTTCACTTTGGCACTTTTTAATAGAGATTTTGTACGAGAACTTTCGGGTTTCAAAATTATAGTACAAATTTGTATATTTTAAGGAAAATCTATTTGGTACTTTTTTAGATAACGATATCAAGGTAGCGCCGACAAAATTTGGTTTGTTTGTTAACTTTGGGCCTCGATTTATTAGGTTTTGTTAGTAGTACCAAACATTTTCAAGTAAAATATGACGTCTTCTAATAGTATACCAGGAGTGAACGATATTACTGTGGTGGGTATGTTTTGACATAAAATTTCTAGTGGTATTCAACAATTGAGGACCGTTTTTTCAAAACTCGCTTTGTTCAAATTTCAAATTTTACAGGAAGCGTTATTTTTTGATTATATAGTCTTTTTGATTGTTTGATTATGTAACATACAATTTTTTTTTTAAACAATTAAACATGCCAAAACTTACTTTATCCAATTTTATTCAAACAAATAATCATATTTTAATCCTTAATTCAAAACTGAAAATATTTATTATTAAAAATTTTTTTCATTATCTTTATATTATCATTATCTTTTTCATTATTTATTTCATTTCTTATTCATTCTGGATTTCGTATTGATTCTCACCCTCTAGCAAGTGGTCAGCTTCGGTAAGGTTTTCATTAGTTGTCCCTAGAAGAGTCCCTCCCAGAGCTCCTTGTAAAAATCGTCTTCAGCATTTTCAACGTACTTTATTATTTTACGTATATCTGCTATTTTTACCTCTTTAACATGATTTGTCTTTAGAATCTCCAATGCTTTGTCTAATAACTTTAAGGTCTTCACCCCTTTTTTAAATATTTCTACTTCTGTAGCACATCCAGTATATGTGGATTTAACGTTCACATTTACCTTTCCTCCTTCTTTGCGGTATTCTATTATTCTACATTGTGTCATATTAAATGAAAGTTTGGGTATTATTAGCTTCTTAGACTCAGTTTTATAATCATAAGTTTTCCAATGCTCCCCCCACTTCTTTACGTGTCCATGTTTACTTAGAACGTCATAATATTGAGCAGGTGTTTCTATGCTTTCGACCTTACGAAATTCTCTTTCTATTCTCCCAAAAACCCTATCTGGGGGGCATGTAGCTGTGACCGCGAATTAGATAAATTTGCTGTATTTTGAAAAAAACTTTCGATTTTTCAAGAAATCTATATAAAGCTGCTATCAGTATGGAGTTCTTATTTTGCGCCGCACAAGAATCAGAGAAAAGACGAAGTGCCTTAGGCTCCCATTCTCTTTCCTCTTTAATTATTTTTTGTTCCAAAATTTGCAGATAATTTAATAACGCAGAAGCTACTTCGTTAGCTCCTTTTCCAGCTTTTGTCTCTAGCCATGTGTACAGCGATACTTTATTTTTATCTATTGGAGTGTTATTAGTCATAATGCAGAGATTATAAAGCCACACTTGCCTTAAGTAAAAAACCTCTCCTATGGATAGTTTTGGTTTGGGTTGGTTTTGCTGCATATCAAAAGTGATGTAAATTTCATTTTCATTTTTTTGTTTCATTAACTCAAAGAATCTTTTTGCACGCAGTTTGTGGGTCTTAACCTGGTTCTAATATCATTTCTCTTTTCCAAATCTTTTTCCACTTTCACTTTAATCAATAGTTTCTTGCAAATTGAACAAGTGTCCTGTGAGGAGAGCCAAATCCAAGATTAAATTGCCCATAGAAAACTTTTTTAAATTTACTCATGGAGCATGTTTTTTTTTTTAGTATATTGCTCCTTACAGAAACGTTCGTATATTTTGGACCAATTTAACTCAGGTGGCAGGTAAGCTCGGGTGCATTTCTTGCGACTATAATGACTATCCCTAAACTTATATTTTTTTATGTGATTAATCACATCTGCAGTCACCTTCCTATCATCCTCTTTGGTTGTGTTACCCCCTCTTTGTTGTTTGGGTGTTTGGCCAGTTTCCACAAACAGACGAGCTATTTGTGCAAGCCGGTCCCTCGATACACCTAAATGAAATAAAACGTTATTAAATACAGTTATTATTGCGTGGATAGAAAGGATAGTACCTGTAATCGACTAAAACGATTTTGCACAAATCTGCAGTGGTTCATTACTACTCGTTTTTCTGATTTCGTACCTAACGGATACATTTTTGGGACATCGTACGGTATCACGGTGCCGCTTTGGTGCACTAACCTTCATATACTTGAGCAAAAATGCATTCTGCGATTCTTTGGTACTATTTAGATACAAAAGCTTCCGAAAATCTAAAAAAAAATAAAACTAAAATAAGGCACTACTTTACATATAGAATAAAAACAAAGTACCTTCCAAATCTTCGAGTGTCAGCATTGCTACTGAACAGTAGTGCTTCTTATTTAACTGTTCAGCATGTGAGCACACAATATCCAATACTCCCGCGTTCGCTTCCGTGTATCGAGTTGATTTTTTCCGCGGAATTTTTGGTTTGCGTCCTCCAGGCACTTCTACGACATTCGTTAAATATTCAGACATTTTTAAACTGCGAAACACGTGTGCATCGGCTTGCTATTTATACTAAACTAAGATCAAAATAAACGATTATTAAACGAACCACGAAATGTAAATATATAATGAATCAAGCTCTATTTATGTATATATTTACCAATATGTACCGGATAAAGCGTGTTTTGATACAGTAGTGGCAAAAGTAGAGCAACTTCTTTATTTTAAACAAATCTATTTTATTTAGTAAGAAAATACAATCATATTGGAAATATAATACCAATAAGATCTAAGCATTATAAATCTATCAACAACTTAACTTAATATTCTTTGTTTATATTTTTTATGTACAAAAATTAATTCTGGGGCGGAAAAAAGTAGACCAACTTTTTAAGAATTGATGTTTTTCTTTTAGTAAAAACTGAAATACAATTACAATTTTAGTATTTTGTAAAATATCCATCGTTTTTGATAACTTCCTCACAACGGTGGCGCATAGATTGCAGTAACCTAGAAATTATTACTGGGTCCATATTAATCCAAGCTTTGTGTAATGCATTGAACAATTCGTCCTTATTTTTGTAAGTTTTCCCCTTTATTTTCCTATCCAAAATTTCCCATAGGTTCTCGATGGGGTTTAAATCTGGTGATTGACTTGGCCAGTCCATTACTTGAATATATTGCTGTCTAAACCAAGCCTTTACATATTTAGAAGAATGCTTTGGATCATTGTCCTGCTGAAAAATGTGCCTAAGGGGCATTTTCTCGTCTGCATATGGAACCATTTCATTTTCCAGAATATCTTTGTACATAAATCTATCCATTATCCCATCAATTTTATGAAGTGGCTCCATTCCGAAACCGGAAAAGCAGCCCCACACCATAACTGATCCACCACCATGTTTTACTGTTGGACAAGTGTATCTGGGATTTAACCTTTGGTTTGCAGGACGTCGAACATATGCTATTCCATCACTTCGAAACAAATTAAACTTTGATTCGTCGCTGAATATTATCTTTTTCCAGTCATTAATTGTCCAGTGCAAATGAGATCGAGCAAAAAGAAGACGGGATCGTCTGTTTTTTGCAGATAATAAGGGCTTTTTTGCTGGACGTCTTGCAAATAATTTCGCCTCGCATAATCTACTTCTTATTGTCCTTGAAGATACCTGAACGCCTAAATCTTCTGATAAACGCTGCTTTATTTTACTTGAACCCAAAAATGGATCACTCTGAGATATTTTTAAAATTTGTTTATCTTGATATTTATCGGTTTTTCTTGGTCTTCTTGTTTTTTTTCTAGGTAAAACATGTCCATGCTTCACATAACGTGAAATTATTCGCGATACTATAGATTTATTCAAACTAAACCTTCTTGCAATATTGATTCGTTTTTCACCATTTTTGTGACAGTCTATAATTCGTGTTTTTAAATCAACGGATAAAGGCCGTCCTCTAGGCATTGTAAACTAACTTTGCTTTTAATGCAACCGGTAAACAGCTGGAATTAAACTAATATTATTCGATTTGTAAGTTCTAAGAAAAATGTTGCTCTACTTTTTGCCAGGTACGCAAATTCTTATCTGATTTAAGACTACCTACTTGACCAAAAGTATTGTGGATAAATGTCATTGTTATTCCTTTGTTAGTTGTCAAGAAATTTTATTTTTTTTAAAGTTGCTCTACTTTCTGCCACTACTGTATATCCTATGGTTGGGATTAAGCGAATTCTGCAAAACTTATGAAACAAAGCCAGTTTTGCAAAAACCGACTTCTTCAAACAATGAGGAAGGTCGAAATTATGTAGAAACGATATAAAACTCAAGTTTGCATAATTTGGACAAAGCGAGTTTTGAAAAAACGGTCCTCAATTGTATGACGAAATATTTTTTTAAATATTTTTTAATATTTTTACATTTTCCTAAGTTATTTGACGGATTTATTTCTTGGCCAATATACATCCATCGTTCACACTAGGTACAAAATTATACAGATGATTGGTATAAACATGCATTTTATAAATTTTTTAGAATAAGGTTTTTAGTTATATAATCTTAATAACTAAAAATCTCGATTCTAAGTTTTGCGTGATTTAAAATCAACCCTATTTTAATTTTTTGATTTAGTTGAAAATGGGGCCAAATAAAACACCAAGTCTTTAAAAATTTTCTTTAAGCCAATGTTTCGACCTATATTAGGCCTTCTTCATGACTCTACAACAATTCATAACAATAAAATTCAAATATCTAATTGATTGTCCCTATTATCACTTAACAATCACAATTAAAAACTAATAGAAAAATTGATTAGTTAAAATTTTTAAAATTGGTGAATTAAAATAAAGAATAAGTGGTTTGAGCCCTGAAGAAGGGCTAATGTAGGTCAAAATGATGGCATAAAGAAAAAATTTAAAAGGTTTGGCTTCATATTAATAATCTAAGCTCAACCCATCGATTCCTAGGGAATAAATCATTACTAGGTGGCTGTTTCCAGTAACTACTATTTTATAACTAAAACGTTACACTCAACATTAACCAACCTTTCTATGTTATTGATAACATTTTGGAACTTCCAATAATCGAACAAATACTAAGTGTCGGATTATTGGAGGTTCGAGTTATCAAGGCTCTACTGTATTATCCTTTTAGTACTAAGATTGTCCTGTTTGGCTTTTCAGAGAAAAACAATCATATACATATTTTGATAACAGTAAACAATTCATCGCCATTCAAATCATGACAGTAAATTTCATCCAATTTTTCTTTATTGACAGCTGCTCTACAGTCGTCTTACTAGACACCAGATAATTTTCAAATGTTCAAAAAAAAAACGAAGCACTTTTAGTTCTCTTAAACTTGAAGAGAAAATTCTACCATTAGCTAAACATTTGTGACTGCACCTGTATTTCACGTTTTCTCTGTTTTTCTTTTCTCAGTTGTCACTACCATTTCTTCACCGTTGGAAGTGATTTTTCAAATCCTTTCACGTATTTAACGTCATTTTTTTTTTGATTCGCATGAATTTAAATTAATTATTTATGTTATTCCAGGCATGCTAAATAATTTGAAAAAAAAATTATTAGTGTTAGGTTAGAAATTCCGACATTTAACGGCTGTTTTAAGCCGCTTTTCATGTTTTCCGACCGTTCAGTGGTTTTTTATTTTATTCCAGACATTTGACGTAATTTTTTAAATTTTCAATGAATTTGAATTAATAATTTATGGTATTCCAGGCATTTGACGTCATTTTTTCGGTTTCCCACAGGAATTTGAATTAATAATTTTTTGGTATTCAGGCATTCTAAATAATTTTTTAATTTTTATTCCACTATTTTTGGAGTGATTTTTCCGTTATTTTTTGGACATTTGTAACTTTTCACGTTATTTCGCGCATTTTCAATTTATTCCTGTCATTTCACCAATTTTTTGAATTGCTTCAGGCGATTGAAGCAATTTTTCAGGTTATTTCAGGCATGTTTTTTATTTTTCTGGAGTAATTTTTTTTTACTCTGGAGAAATACTGGTTTTCCAGTCATTTAAATTAAATTTTCGTATTATTCCAAGCATGTCGAGCCACATAAAATTAAAGCACAGAAAATTTCAATGAAAACTTTTCAATTTTTTTTTAAATCATTTAAAATTTCTCTTATATTTAGAAGTTCTTGAATGAAAAATTTCCATTAATATCCGGATCCAGTTTCTTTTTCTTTCCGCTTGAAATAAAAAGAGAAAACCTACTTCTCAGTAACCATGTGCACAGACATCTCAGAACTGGATGTTACCACAAAAGTGTTTTAACTTTGAATATAACGGAATCGTAAAGGCTAGATCTCCATCCAGTCAAATGATATTGATAATGTTTGCAACAATTTTGATTCTTTATACAGATTGCATTACTTTTTCTATTCTGCTGGTCGTTTGTAGATTTCTGTCCAGAAGAAAAATAGAACAATAAAATTAAATGTTTCTACTATTTCAGTTGATGAATTACGCACCATATTGCGTTTGCGTGTTAGTTTTCTAGGAATAAAGTTAACAAATGACTTTTTTTCTTCAGATTTTGGAATTTTATCGAAAGAAATGCTTTAATACGCCTTGAAACGTTTCGAGGAAAATATTAAAGATTCTGCCCTAAATTACTGAAAGAAAGGCAATATAAGTAAAATAAAATCAATTTAGTCAAATTTGTCCCTTAACTGTGCCAGGAAGAAAATGACATTTTTATACCAGTCATTATATATAAATCATGAAAGTCCAGTCTATTTTTTTTTATTATATTCAGAACTTACAGTTTTGAGAGAGTATTACACCAAAGTTTCCACGTTATTTTACTTAAGAAAAGGATATAATATAAATAAATAATTTCATCCTTGGCAATATTTTTTTCTAACAGAATATTTCCAGAGATGCAATTACATTCTAATCCTTACACTATTAGGAAACGTCATTATATTTCCATACTTGGCATTATCCAAGCGTAATAATGCCAAGCATGGAACCTAAATGTTTGGTACTATACCAGTAAACTTACAGTAGGTACTCTATATAGCAAAAAAATCATGTCCAGTCACTGTGTACATTTGTCCTTTATTATTATATTTCTATATTTTACTGTTTGTCTAGCTTTTATGTAAGAAGAGGTTTTTCTTTCAAAGGTAATATTTAAATTTGTTATTACATTAATAGTGTTTATATAGGAAAATAAATAAAACTCCTTAAAAAAAACTATATGGCTTTTTATTTTATAAGTAACAATCAGTGTATTATCTATTAAAATAGCAACAATAAATAGTATTTACAATGGTTTTTATGAAATTGAAATTAAAACTAAGTCAAATGGTTCTAAAAAATTTTCAATATAATAAAACTATATCGAGGAAAGTAAGGTGGTGCAACGCGAACTAAGTAAACTTTACGTTGTGACATCCTAAGATTAGAAAAATTAAAAATTGTCTTGAGGCGATTCACTAAACAGTTCTCTATCGTCATCCACGTCCTTTGGAACGGGAACTATGTCCGAAAAGAACATATCCGGGGAAAATTTCAGTATTTCCGAGTTTGTTTTGTCGCAAACTAAACTGGAAAGATCCATAGTGGGGCCGAGATCCATTGGTATAAAGTTCGTTTCTTTGCCAGATTTTGTTATTATCGAACATGTACCATCCTGAAGTGTGGAAATTATATTGAATATTGGGTTAATTTTCATTCATTTTTAAGTAAATTTGTGAGCAAGCGTTCGGATTAAAAAAAAATTGGCGAGGAAGCACAGATAGTTATAGTTGGATCAATGGATCTTTGCGTTCACGTCACTAAACTATCATTCAACTCAACACAATTGTTTCTCATCCGCTCTCTTTCTAATTTAGACAAATCAAATGAGAAAGAGCACAGAACGTAAGTCTTCAAAATACTCGACCTACGGTCGGAGCGACAGTTATGAGTTAGACAAGGACAAACATTCGATCGCATATCTATGATAAACTTTCAAAATCATTGGCTCCCCGTCGGGTTTTAAAATCGATTATTTCCTTCCGGGAGGGGCCCGTTTTCGCAAAAATGTACTAAATATAATACATTTTTTATATAGAAGTATAATATATGTTTTATATTTAGATATTAAAAAAATAACTTTCTTCTAATGAACAAAGGAAACCACGGCTTGTAAATAAAACAAGTTTTAATTTAGAATTTTCTGTAATAACACCTCATGTTAAGTACATTTTGTGGCAAGTTCTTTGTACATCTTAGATCTTCGTCTGCAACCACAAGCAACCATGTTTGTTTATGTTCTTGACTTTGCTTTGCCTTGCCAAAGAGTTTTAGAGAAATTTGATTTGTTTTGTTTTCTTATTTACTGTTCATTGTTATGTTTTGTGTTTGGTTGAAGCTCTATTGAAATAGTTTTTTGCCAAACCTTTTTCTATTTTACAAATAGTTCTTTCATAAAGATGAAAATGTACTGGATATGTGGAAAAAATCATTAGAGAAATGTACACCAGAAGTATGGAACGCTAAGGTTTGCCACACTGAAAAAATAATCAAGGACTGGTATGATAGGGAAGTCATTATTGAAGAGATACCCCAAATTCTGATTAGTTTAAACAGTGAAACTAGCTCGGAAGATAGTGACAGTGATTATTCATAATTGAATTTTCTATCTTAAACTTATTGATATTTTTTTGTTCAATGAGAAAAAACTTGTTTTGAAAAATAAATTTTGGTGTAAGAATATTTGGGTTACGGTATAATATACGGGTTGCTCCATTTCTTTTAGCATATTATCATAAGTATCTCTTATTAACTAAATCTCTTGTTTGTAAAAAAAAAAAAGAAAAATTTAAATGGAGGTACAAATGATTAATTTTTTGTTTTTTTTTATCAATAACTTGTTTTTAGAAATAGGACTGCAATAAAGTAAATAATAATGGTTTTGTTTAAAACGCTCATGAAAACATTATAATTATGTCTCAAACCTTTATACAAAGCTTTTCATGAGCTTTAAAGGAACAAAGTTCGTGGAAATTTATTGTTATATAATATGAATACTATCTATTTTCGATGAAAATCTTTCTTTATTAAAAATTGTTATAAATATTTTATTGTGAAGTAAAAACAAATCTTATGATAACTTTTATGAGGTCCTAAAAGACACTGTGTATGAAGTACCTATTGCATTTATAAGTAGAAAAGACGTGAGTAATTTAAAGAAATATTCTACCAGTAATAAAGAACAGCAGGTTGAAATAGACAGCAAATAGCTATAAATAAATTAGCTGCCCTAAAAGTGACAATATACTAAAAACAAATTTCAAAGGATCGCAGATTTCATCTCTGGCGAAAATTGCCGCCCACGGAAATTGGGCATGAAAACCTATTATTTTTTTTTAAGTTTAAAAATGCCGCCGCCACTGGTGCTGGTTTGACAACTGATTGATTCATATAAACATCAACCTTGAACACGTGATGACGTAAACGCAAAGATCCATTGATCCAAGTATATGTAATGATGGCTATATAGAAAACTAGTGTTTAATAGTAGAAAAATATTAAACACGAAAAAATAATTTGGCACATGGAAAGTAGCTGGATGAACAAAACACGCACAAAATAAAACGGTATTAGTTTTTGTTTTTTTATCCTTGTTTCGACAATTTATAAAATAAATAGCACAACGAAATACAGTTACAAAAACAATAATATACAAAATTAAGAACAAGTTTCATTTATTTACACAAAAATTAAAGAAAAACAAAAACAGCAATTCTTTTTTTTTAAGATAAAATGTTACTAAAGACGTTTGAATGTATTGGTAAGTGCGAGAGGTTTTCTGCAATGCATGTATATCTTTCTTTACTGTGATAGATTTTAACCTATATCTCGTCTAATTAGAGGTAGAAGAAGTATTAGTTCAACGTCAAAAATTACAACTACTAAAAAAATCGCAAAAAGAAGGAAGAGTACAAGAAAGGGTAAAAATTTAAGTAGCAGGTGATTATTTAGTGAGAGGTTAAGAATTTTAAACGCTAAAAAGAAGAAGCAAGAAAAGCTGAAAAAAATCAGATGATTTAAGGGACATCAAATTCTCCTTATTCTCTTCCTACCTTTATAGCCAAACTGCCTTCACTATTTTTTAAAAAATCTGCCACTTCGAGCACCGGCTTACCTGCTCCACTATGAATTATATCAACATTCTTACTCACAGCATTATCTATAATCTTCTCTATTTTATCGATCACTTGTAACTCTTGCATGTCAGTTAAACGTCCGTCTTCATGCAACACTTGATACTGTAGCCCGTCTTTGGTCGAGAACGATTTTAAAACTTCTTCATTGACAGGCATGTAGTTCCCTTGGGCGTCTTTGTACATAATTTCCACGTTACTGGGCATATTTACGTCTAAAATGTGTTTTAATTTTTCAGAGCTTAACGCCCGCTTATCCTGTCCATTTTGTAGTAAAGCGGGAAGAGGGTAGGATCCTAAAATTTTTTTAAAATCCCTAAAAACGCTCATTAACTCTCAAAAATTAATTACCTGGGTTATTAGGGGTTTGACACGGTGGCATCGGTAGAAACATGGCATTCTCCATATTATCATGCAAATTCAAGACGCCACCATAATTTAAAATTTGTCCAAAAGTGTTGCCGTGCGGAATAAAGTTTTCTACAGTCGTCTCTGTAGGGGCATCTTCAATTACAAAACTGCTAACCTAATTATAGTAATCTATGATTTTAAAAGAGTTTTTTTAAAAGTCATATTTTACCTGTGGTGCTACTGCAATTTCTTTTTGGAGGCTGGCTAAAGCCATTCTAGATGCATGGGCTTCCTTAACACATGCTTGCTCTGCCTAGAAATAGAGTAAATGTAACTTTTACTATTAAAAAGAATATTGAGTACAAAATGGGTATGTAT
Source organism: Anthonomus grandis grandis (assembly GCF_022605725.1). Taxonomy (NCBI): domain Eukaryota; kingdom Metazoa; phylum Arthropoda; class Insecta; order Coleoptera; family Curculionidae; genus Anthonomus; species Anthonomus grandis. Next base: position 12,245,941 of record NC_065548.1, on the reverse strand, counting down.
AATGAGGGTTAATTTTAAAATGCTTATAAAGGGTATTCCAATAAGAGGTTTCCAATGTTTTTATTTGCCACTATTATCTCAAATTTTGTTTGTTATTCGGTTTTTATTTCGTTGGGGAATTCAGTACAATTTTAACAATCGAGCACTATACTATTCGCAAAATAGTGCATAAATTAAAAACTAGCGGATATTAAGATATCAAAACAAAAGTACGGGAACGTCCAGCTCGTTCAGTTTAGAATATTCAAGCTGTTCGTGAAAGTGTAACTGTAAATTCACAAATATCTGTTGGAAAAACGATTTAGGTGTACATCCTTACAAGATTCAATTTACACAGGAGCTAAAGCCAGCTGATCATGGACAACGCCGTACTTTTTGCAATTGAATCCTAGATAGGAAAACAATTTTTGCAATAAAATTATTTTTAGTAACGAATCTCATTTCCACTTAAACGGTTATGTAAATAACCAAAATGGTTGCATCTGAGGCAATGATCCTAGGCAAACCAACGAAAACCCAATGCATGCTCAACGTGTCACAGTTTAGTGCGGTTTTTAGGTTGGTGTTATGTTTGGACCATATTTTTTTGAAAATGAGGACAAACAAGCTGTAACATTAAACGGGAGCGATACCAAACGATGATTGGTTTTTCTATCAAATGAGATAATAGACATGAATTTAGAGAATATGTGGTTGAAACAAGACCGTGCGACATGTCATACAGCACGAGACACATTGAACTTATTGCGTACACGGTTTGGACGGCAGCCAGATCATACGATTTGATGCCACTGGATAATTTTTTGTGGGGCTACATAAAAAACAAAACTTATGAAGTCTCCAAACCATTCAACAATTGAAGGAAGAAATTAGACGAATAATTTGTGACATGTGTTTAGAAGTAATAGAAAATTTCAACTTCAGTAATAGAACATTGTTTCTTTGAAAATTACTGGAGGAATTATATTATTAAGAACATCAATAAAACAAGTGTATTTAAAAAGAAAGTTAGGACATTCGTAGAGGCGTGTTTCTGCTTGTTGGTTTCTTCACGTAACCAGTCAACGTTCAGGAAAAAGAAAATCACTTTCAAAAACACAAACCAGAACAACCAAAATAGTACCTGTAAGTGGAGTATTGAATATTCCTCCCTTTATGTTTTTGTCATTCCTTTAAACACAGCCTCCCTTTATGAGCTTTAGTCTTTCAGTATAATATATCTCCATGATAAAGTGGGATGGGCATATACATATATGTATATAGATGACAATTTTAGCTATAAGGTATGTATGGTACCTCACCACACTTAATGAAATACACTGTATAAAAAATATTGTACTTTTATGGTTTACAAGAATAAAGAAATTATCGAAGAATTTGAAGCAAAAAACAATCATGTTAGGCCGAGTTGGGTATATATCATTTTTCATGCCACACACAGAACAATGAATGCCCTTCAGTTCCAGTTCTTGGACCTCTACTAATTATAATATACATAAATGATCTTTTTAATGTTATAGGAGATGCGAATAAAGTGGAAATAAATTCTATTAAATATGTTAAGTGATTCAATCATAATTTTTTAAGTATTAATTTTACAAAAACATTTTTTATGCCGATTAGTTGTTAAAGCAATAATTTTTAATTCAACTATACTTATATAAATGTAAAATCAATAACTATAGTAATAAAAAAATTGTCATGAAATTAAATTGCTTGTAGTAGTAGTTGACAAGCGACCTTAAATGGGATCATCATACTGAATAAGTGTCGAAAAAACTAAGATCTTTTATACCTATATTCCATGGACTTGTTAACATTAAACAATTAAAAACTGTCTACTATGCCCTTCTACAGTCATACCTTAATTATGGCTTGGGGAGAGGTTACAAACACTTCTCTGGAAACTGTCAATGTTTCCCAAAAGTGGATTCTTAAAGTAATTTTTAAAAAAGAACAGGCTTTACCTATCATGATTACTATTTGTCGAATCTGAAATTTCTCATATTGAGCAACTTTACATTAAAAAAGTTGTAAATAAAAATGTTCTTAATAAAATACCAATTCAAATCACAGAATATGCATATTGCACTTCAAATAAGACCAACCACTAGGTTGATCGGTTAAGCCTAGAGTTAAAAAAACTATAGGTGATTAGTCATTTACGTATTTGTCTGCTCATGAAAGAATATCTAGCTTCGTACGGCTATATGCCTACAATATATTCTTTTATACGTAAGTTGGAGCATTTCATAAGAAATTAGATATCAAGGAATGAACTACATTGTTTAATTGATGGCAAAAATAATTAAAGAAATTTCCCTTTCCTTTCTTTTTTAGTATTCTTTATCGAAAATTAAAACAAACTAAGCTAAATTCAAAGTAATTTAATTCTTCATTATGCAAATTGTATTAGTCTCTTATTTTTTTGATAAGTATTTATGTTTTGCATTTTCTTGTGTGCTTACAGCTGAATAATTGCATAGGAGTGTACATTCCCCACTCGCGAGATTCCTCATGTGGGAGTAAATTATTGTAGTTATACAAGTGTATCTAATATACTTAAAGTAAGTTGTTTAGATTTAAGATTTTTATTGTAAAAAAATAAAACCTTTTTCACAATAAATGCTATTTAATACTAATAATATTCAGAAAACCTAATGCAGTGCACAAATGAAGACAGGCGTTTCTGAAGAACCCTTTAAGGAAAAAATGTGGTCGTGAGTTAAGAATTTACAATACCATCTCAATATTACACTTTCCTATATCCCTCTTTTATTACAAGAAGTTGTTCGACTGGGGAGGCCCAAATAAAACAAATAACCTTCTGAATAAAAAATGATTTTGTTTTATTTCGACCCCAAGCCAATACTTCCTTTTGGATATTACAACTTTGAGTCACAAAACTTCCTAAGAAATATACAGTTTTCTGGTTGCGTTGCTTTAAATAAGGCAATAACCAGAAATTCGTTTTGGCATCTTTCAACAAAATGACATAAATTTCAAAGGATGTACACACCTAATGCATTAACAGTTAGAGTATAGCCTCCTTTTGGCTAGAATGCCTTCTAGTTCTATTTGCGTGTAATGTTTTGACTTACCTGTAACTTCAAGGACCTTTTGCCCCTAACGAAAGGCTTAATAAAATTCTTCGGAGCCGGTTCCACTTTCACCGGAATATTAAAATCCAAAGGTTTCAAAACATTATTGGCAATCTTGGGCGGTACAGGCATAGAAACATTAAACTGTACCGGATTATTCGTTGGCTGCTGCTGCTGCTGTGCAGTAGTTGTCGGAGGCACTGTTATGAGACAAGCATTTTGAGTGTGCGCCAACTGATAAGTAAAAGCTGGATATTTTGGCTTTTTCGTAAGGAACTGTGGTTTAGGTAGGTAAATATCGTCGGCTAAAAACGACGTATTCTGCTTTTAATTTCGGGAGTGTTTTAGGTTTGAACCCTTACAAATGGAACCGTGCTCGGCGAAAAGGTGTTCCAGTGTTTTAAGCTGGAACTGTTTAATGACTGCCACCAAGAATTTTACGTTGTCTTCGCTGACGATTGTTTGGCCGTAGTACATTATTTCGATTATGCTCTTGAGGACGACGAACTCACAACCGCTTATAATCACTTGCTCGACCTGGGGATTTTTTTCAAATTCTTCCTAAATATAATAAAATATATATTATGTTAACTGTGCGTACATATGATAGGTACTGCTAAAGTTAGTAATAAAATTCTTACACTGATTGGGATAGATATCACATAAGTATCTATGTAAGCAAAAATTATTATGTGTTTGAATACAATAGCTATGGGGAGTGAACATTATAATGTCTGTCGATCATAATTATTTAAGCCATTATCAAGTTATCAGTTGTCCAAACAAAAGACTAAAAAACTTTATACTACTCCCTAGATGAGTTCATTTCTTCATATTCTGGTGAAACTTTAGCTCTAGTTTTGCATGCTAGTTTGCAATTATCTATAATTTTATTAAAATTTTCACCTTTTGTTAAATTTGAATGCTGTATTTTGTATATATTTTCTGTATACTGAAGAAACAAAAGTATATTATTAAAAGAACCCAATCCCCTTTGTCTTTTTTTTGTTTAAGCTCTATATAGAAACCAGAGCTTTTCCAGACAAGAGTTAGAGGCAATTTATCATCTAAGAGCTGTCAAATTTAAATCTTTCAAAAACATATTGCAATTAACATACATATTGTGTTGAATTAGCAGTCCAGTGATATAAATTTGTTCCTCAATAATGTATGACTTAAAGAACTTTAATCGCATAAATATTTAGGATTGAGCTTAAACAATATAAATCCAATGTAAAGTCAGTTATTAAAAAAATATGTAGTTCTTATAATTGGTGCAATAAAAACATGTAAGGATAGTTTAAATAATAAATCTTTTTAAGATTTTTACTTTATAATAGTATTATATTGCCTCATATATTGGGTCATCATTTATACTGTGCTGTGCTAATGGTACAAACATTTGACTAAATAAACTGCAAAGAATACAAAATAAAGCAATAATAACTGTTTTTAAATGAAACTACTTTGCTCAAACTAAAGATGGGTATAAATGAACAAAACTATGGTACTTAAAAAAGATCAAGGCTTTTGAATAAGCTAAATTTCTTTAAGGTTAAAAACTATCATTCCTACAATGTAAGAGCAAGTGATTTTTGAAAATAAATAGTCAAGAACAAGGATCACCTTTATAGGAGTTCCAATAGTTCACCAAAAACAGCAGTGGAAGCAAGAACAATAAAACAACTTTGGCATAACTTAAAAATGTATTTAAATTTACTTTAAGTAACAGAAAACTGTTTAATTATTGTTTAAATTCTGGTACCAATGATACTAATTATTTTGGAGTGATTCAAGAAGAGTCCCTGAAGATGGATTTGGGGATAAAAATGTGATTCTGAGTTAAGGCATTGTGGCTATGTATAAATGTATACCATGCAGATGTTATACCAGGAAATGTCCTAAGAAAGTTAAAAATTACATTTAATGAATATTCAAATTTCTACTACAGATAATGTCCTTAATGTTTCTGATTTTAACAGATATTTTAAAATAATTGCTATGTGAACTTGCAGTTAATATTTATTATATCATATTTCAGTTTTAGGTATGCTAAGATCACACTAGGTACCATAATGTGGACTAAGACAAATTGTACATAAATACAGAATAACTAACTACTATATAATCACTTTATCATATTCACCATTAAAGATTAATGTCAAATTTATGTATCTAGTATTGTCACATTCATTGTCAGTCAGGGGTGTACTTATTAAACAAATAGTTTCTATATAAAGGGTGTTTGGCGGAGGGTTAGCCAAACTTGGTGGGCATATAGATAGGCTCAGATAGAAGATATTTTCTTAATAAACTTGTGTTCTAAAAGTCTCGGGTTTTTTTTTATCATTGATTTTGTGTTATTTTCAGGATTTTCAAAAAATTATGCCTTTTGACATCTTTATATTTTTTCAGCATATTTTTCACGTTTTTTTTACATTTGTATTTAGTCTGTAATGTATCCTGAATCTAAAAAAATCAAAATCAATATCAAGTACAAATAATACCGAAATAATTCGTTTTGAGCTCAAAAAGTTAATACAAGTAGCAAGAAAAGTTATGAAAGGTAACTTTAACTTGACGCAAAAAAAAACTAAAATCTATCAAGATGTTCAGGTAGTTTTAAAAACATCTCCAGTTAATACTCTTTTTAATGATATACGATGTGTAACACAAAGCCGACTAACTTGCCACAATTCATGACTTTAAAGGACAATAAAGTAAAAAAAAATATTTTTTTAATTTTATGTATTTATTTCAAAATTACAAATTTTTATTAAAACTGCGCTCCCCTAATGCATGCCCTACGTCGCCGTCGCATTTCCACTGTCGTAAGACGAAGCCGCATCTTTTTTCTGATAGTTTGAAAAGCGGCATCGATTCTTTGAATGGTCAAATGAGGAGATTGTGGAACATGCTATGGGATTGTTGTTGTGATAACAATATGTGCTACATATTGTTGTTATCATTTGACATTTGTCATTTGTCGTGGTGTAACTTTTTAGCTTTCTTACGTACCCAAGTCGTTAATTTAGTATTGTATCGTTTGTGTGTTGTTATTGTTAATACTGTTGTTATTGTTGCTGTTAATTGAGTTTTTATATTGTTGTTGTGACTTTCCTTATTTTCGTATCATTATCGCCACAATGGCTGCATACACTACCGAAGAATACGCCGATATTGTCTTTGCTTATGGAAGAGTTAATGGTAATACGCGAGAAGCACAAAGAATTTATGAGGAGCAATACCCCAATAGGCGTGTGCCCCACCACAACACTTTTGGTCGATTAAGGGAAACAGGCAATCTAAATTTTCAAGAACCGAGGATCAATCGGAGGCAGTATGATGTTGCTGTAAATGAAAACGTAATTCGCGCATTCGATGAGGATCCCACCACTAGTACAAGGAAATTAGCTACAGATCTGAAAATTTCTACATGGAAAGCATGGTCAGTTGTCAAGACAGAAGGAAGGCATCCTTTCCATTACACCCCAGTGCAAGGTAATTTCATACTAGGTACATCAACAACTTAATTCCGCAATTTTTACTGGCATCGTGATACTCTATTCTAGGTCTTCTACAAGCCGACTATGAGCGACGGGTACAATTTTGCCGCTTTTTGCTTCACGCAGACGTTGAAAATGGACACTTTTTAAAAAGCATCTTATGGACAGATGAATCAACATTTACACGTGCGGGGATATTAAACCAACATAATTTACATTATTGGGAAAACAAAAACGTAAATCCGCATTTGACCAGAGCCAAGTCTTTCCAAACAAGATTAAGTGTTAATGTTTGGGCAGGTGTGATTGGGAGACACCTCATCGGTCCACACTACTTTCCGAAAAACCTCAACGGGGACAATTACTTACATTTTTTACAAAATGAGCTTCCACAATTATTGGCTGATATACCCATATTTAATGAAGACCAATCATATAAAAATATTAAATAATGAGGGCCAATCGTCTTCCAGAATGACGGGTGTCCTGCACACTATCGGGTCGCCGTTAGAGAATTTCTGGACAATACTTTTCCCAATTCGTTGATCGGAAGAGCAGGTCCCATCGCATGGCCTCCACGGTCCCCTGATTTAACCCCTCTTGATTTTTACGTATGGGGACGTGCGAAAGAACTCGTGTACGAGGTGGAAATTGACAATCTAGACCACTTAATTCAAAGAATAAATGCCGCTTTTCTAACCGTCAGAGAAGAGATGCGACTTCGCCTTAAGACAGTAGAAATGCGACGGCGATGTAGGGCATGTATAAGAGCCAGGGGAGCGCAGTTTCAACAAAATTTGTAATTTTGAAATAAATACATAAAATTTAAAAAATATTTTTTTTTACTTTATTTTCCTTTAAAGTCATGAATTGTGGCAAGTTAGTCGGCTTTGTGTTACACATCGTATATCATTAAAAAGAGTATTAACTGGAGATATTTTTAAAACTACCTGAACATCTTGATAGATTTTAGTTTTTTTTTGCGTCAAGTTAAAGTTACCTTTCATAACTTTTTTTGCTACTTGTATTCACTTTTTGAGCTCAAAACGAATTATTTCGGTATTATTTATACTTGATATTGATTTTTTTAGATTCAGGATACATTACAGACTAAATACAAATGTAAAAAAAAACGTGAAAAATATGCTGAAAAAATGTAAAGATGTCAAAAGGCATAATTTTTTGAAAATCCTGAAAATAACACAAAATTGATGATATAAAAAAACCCAAGATATTTAGAACAAAAGTTTATTAAGAAAATATCTTCTATCTGAGCCTATCTATATGCCCACCAAGTTTGGCTAACCCTCCGCCAAACACCCTGTATACGCCTTAAAATTATAGTAATTGAAATATTCAACTAAAAAATATTTCTTAATATGGTTTTTCACAGCACATTTTTTTTAAAACCTTTTTGGACAATATCTAGTTGCTTAATTTGTAATAATGTCTCTTTGTTATAAGTAATTAAAATCTTGTTTTGGATGGTATGCCAATTTTAATGCCTATAAAGAATTGAGAAATTTTCTTTGGGCTATTTCAAATACATTTAAGTATAAGCAAATATTGAAGCATAGTATTTTTACATAAAGTAATAAATGCTGCTATAGACTGTCCTCAGTTGTTGGTACTTTTTAACCTTAGAATTCCTTCTCGAAATATCAGAATATCTGAAACTTATGTAATTCCATTTTACCACACAACTATGCCATGAATGAATCAACTACACGACTGGTTCACAGTGCTAGCAGCCTGCTAGGACAAATAAATCTCTTTGACACTAAATTTAGTAGGACTTTTACTCAAAAACTAAAACAAATTATGTTAATTGTTCCTTCTTTAATCATAGTCTTGTTAGTAATTTGTGACTGTGTTAAATAATTTACTTTGCTTACTGTGATTTTAAGAGATATGATATGGAGTTTGTATACTGAGTTATATGAAGTGTGATGTTGTTATTAAACTTGGATGGATTACATTGGTAAATAAATAAAGCCTAGTGGAAAAAAGTCAAAAATAAATCTATTAGTATAATATAATGATAAAGTACAATTATATAATTAGCATTAGTAATCAATGATTATTTAAATGAGATCAAGATCTGTCAGAAGAATTCCTTGAACTTTTATGAATGTCAAATTAAAAGCCTTTAGACTTGAAATTTAAAGATAAAAAGCATAATAGGGGTTGTGGGGATGGGTAATGGAGGTTGCACTGTTGGCAAGTTTGGGAACTGGGAATTTGAATTAATTTGTTGGATTTCCAAAGACGGTATTCTATTAAATAGCAAATGTTTTTTGATTAGTTTATTCTATTTGTGAGTAAGTACCTTATTTTTTACCTACAAATGTTGGGATTTAACTACAATAGGAATGTCATAGATAAATATGTAATAAATCTAATGTAATGTTACCAATTAGGACAATATACTTAGACTAAGTACTTACTCTAAAATATGGGCTATTAGCGGCCAAAACAAACTTATGGGCCTGAATGGTGTTGTTACCGCAACAAATGGCTACGTCAACTAAACTTTGATGCTCCATTAGTGAACAGAAACTTTTGATTAGGTTCCTTGGGTGAGTCTCCCATTGAATAGAGTATTTCGTTCCTTTTGTGCAGTTTCTGGCCATCAGATTTTTTTCGAACTTCCGGATTGACGCGGATTTATAATTAAAAACAAACGTTTATAGACAAAGGTTATTTAAAATAAAATACCGTTTAACTAGGCACTAATTAATACTAACTAGTATTACTTTGTAAATAATTATTATAAATTAAAATAGTTCTTTTAAGATTTCAAAATTGATACCAAAATTAAAATTATGGGAATGACAGAAGACAAGTGACAGACTATTGAATTGAGATTTTTAGATGGGGACAACTTTTGAGTGTGTAGCTCGAACATAATTAAAGGCACTTCCCAATAATGCGTAATAGGGAAATATGATTTTCCGCAGATTCGTTTACTCATTAAATTTTCTGGCGGGAACAGATAAAAATTAAAATAAGTATATAATTTGGTCCGAATTTTAACTGTAAGATATCATTTAAAGAGCGTAATAATTATAAAAACATATTATATAACTATGTAATGTGACCAGCTTCCAATTTAAATAGAGACTGAAAAAAATGGCCAATTGGCCATACTATTTCAAGAGCCTTTATTAAAATATTTATTTTTATTTATTATTTAATTACATATAGCTGCAAGTATCCTAAAAGTATAAAAATTGTAAAGAAAAAGCAGGGCAGGAGAGCAATAGATCAAGGCCTTTAGTATATTTTAATTTTCTAAAATTACCTTATATATATAAAGATGTTTCTGAATATTGATTTAAAAGTAAAAAACGTCTATGAGTCTCTTAATCTTTTATTTATATATACATGAGTTAGAGAGATGAAATTCACAGTTAATATTATAGGCTGCTATATATAACTTTCATATATATACGAAGTTAATTATTGATATACGAATTAATTATGTTAACTTTATTTCTTACATATGATACATAAACTTTAAAATATAAGAAAAGAAATAAAATAAAACACATAAAATATAAAATAATTCAAGCTGATCCGCTAGAAGAGATCAAACAACACAGAACATAAAAAACAAAGTAGTCATTGGCAAAGTAACATGTTTCCTACTTGAAATTTAAAACTGGATACACTTTGATGCTTCATATACGATTCGGTATTCCATTATATATAGATGGTGACATATAAACTAAAACATTTCTTAAAGAGTGCTTAAGAAGGCTTTGTAGATTGTTACAGTGAGTATTTAGACTATGGGTAAGTAAAAGTATGAGTATATATAAATAAAAGACGGTTGGCTATATTGGGAATTGTCTGAATGATCAAAGATTTCCAAGATTGATAAAAGTAGCTTTATTCGAAGCATAAATTTCTAATATGGGTTGGGTTGGTTGTCTGACCCAATGCATTTATGATTTGACCTTTAAGCCAATATAATCTCCTTAATCAACGCAGGTAGAAAAGCGAAACTATCAGCGATTGGTGAGTTACGACAGTAATGTATTTATCTGCACTATTTTATATAATCATATCCAATGCTATTAAAGACAGAAACAGAGAAAGTGTTAATCTGATTTACATGTTGTAAGTTACCTGAAATATTAGGTTGACTTGACAAACTAATACATAGTTAGAATAGAATAGAATTTTCCATGTTTTTTTAGATTTCCTGCTCTCACCACAATTTGAACGTAAGCTCGCTTTCTCTGACGAACCAAACTTAATCTGTCTGCTTCTGAGTCTGGATTTTTTTCTAATTTTCGTTAGATTGTGTAACTCTATACAACGATAAGGCACGGTCCTGACTACGCATCAAAGTTGTAATGTTCTCAATGCTAATGTTAATTCAATAAATTCTAGTTGCGATCCTATAGGTTTGAAATCTTGAGTTTAGTTGTGGGATGGGATCGAAGGAATAAAAACAAACGTCACTTTATGTACTGGCCAACGTTTCGCAATAATTTTATTGCTTCATCAGGGCCCTAAGGTAACAAAAAAGACACAATAAAAAAGGGTTATTATATATAAACAAAATTTAACTTTTTGGGGTTATGTTGATACCACCAAAAAAAGAAAAAAACAGAAAAACAAAAAACAAAAAAAAAACAACAAAATCTTAGATTTGAATTAAAAAAAAAAAAAAAAATAAAAAAAAAATTACACAACAAAAAAAAATGATAAAATTGCTTACATAACAGTGTGATTTTGCTTGTCATAAAAAATCATGTTTACAGGACACACAGGTAACATAGAATATATAAAATATTATTTTTTTAACAAAAACGGTTTAAATTGATGGGTTGTATCATAGACAGTTGCTTTAAAATTGATTCTACGGTGTACAATAATAATTTAGCATCTAGCCAGAAAAACCGGGTATGCGAGAACACAATAGACGCATTCTTTTTATTGATAAGAACCAAAACAGTCCCAAAAGTTTACATTTTGATTTGATCTATTAGATTAAAATAAGAAGAACTTAGATTGTCTATATCCGTTCTTTTATTTACCGCATTATTATGTTTTTTATGTTTATCATTTCGGCTAGAAGTCTCTTTTTAAAAAGCTGCTGTTGGCCTATAATTGTAGTCTTGCCAAAATTAAAATTGTGTCCTGTATTCATTTTGTGCTCAGCTAAAGCAGTAGGGTTTTTTTTAAGGGCTAAATTCCTACAATCATACTCATGTTCGTATAGGCGCTGCCTCAAATATCTACCCGTCTGACCAATGTAACACACATCACACCCAGAGCAAGGTATTTTATAAATAATGTTAGAATGTAAATCAAAGGCGTCTTTAGTTTTTAAGCTTCGTAAAGAAATGTTTTCTTACCGAGTTTTCACTTCTTTCTGAGATTTTAATAACATCAGATTTTGATTGTATGGTCTTTTTAATTTTATGAGAAAGTGTGTTAATGTAAGGAATCTTGAAATAAGCCAATTGATTATTTTCATTGTTTCGTGTAATATTTTGAGTAATGTTCTCGGTGTCGTTAATTATTTTTTTAATAATTGATAGGGGGTAGTTGTTTTTCTTTAAAATTGTCTGAACATAATGAAGGTTTTTTTTATGATATTCTGGACTAGAAAGTCTCAAGCACCGATGTTTTAGGTTTTTTATTACATTTATTTTGTGTGTCATAGGATGTTCTGAAAAATAATTTAAAATGCGTTCTGAAAAAGTTGGTTTTTGATACGAATCTGTTTTTATGGTACCATCTGTGGATCTTATGACTTTAACATCCAAAAATGGAAGACTACAGTTAATTTCTTGTTCGATAGTGAATTGTAAACGTGGATGGAAACTATTGAAGACTGATAGAATTTCGTTTTCTTTTTTATTTGGAATTGCCGTGATTATGTCATCAACGTACCTACAGAAAAAAGGTACATTAAAAGATAGTTCAGAAATACACTGATCTTGTAGTTGTGCCATTACAATGTCTGAGCATATTGGGGACATGCAGTTTCCCATTCCTAGGCCAAAAATTTGGGTATAGAAATTTTCACCATGTTGGAAATAATTATTCTCAATACAAAAATTAAAAAGAAAAACAACTGTTTCAAGGTCTAGCGATGTATTAGGCCGGATAAGATGCCACTTTTGGGTGATTATATCAGTTACTAGGTCCACCGGTATATTAGTAAATAAAGAAACAACATCCAACGATACAAGAATATAACCTTCAGGGACTGTTTTCTCTTTAATGTAATTAGCGAAATCAAAAGAAAACTTTTGAAAAGAAAAAGAAATACTTTTTTGTTACCTTAGGGCCCTGATGAAGCAATAAAATTATTGCGAAACGTTGGCCAGTACATAAAGCTAATGTTAATGTTCGTTCTAATGTTAACAAATGGTAAAAATTGGTGAAAATATTATATAGATTAATAAACAGCGAATCTCAATCGGAAAACCTCAGGGCATAGTTCTTGCACCATTAATATTTATCATATACTTTAATAATGCTCTTTAAGTTGCCTTGGAACTCTTATATCTTACGCAGACGACACTGCAATTTTTTATAAAGAAAATACATGGGATTAAGTTAGAGATATAGCGGAGAGTAGCTTAAATCTCATAAATTGTTATAAATGTTGATTGTCTTTTTCTTAATATTTCTAAAATAAAATTCATGTCGTTTTCTATTTACAAATCAAATCTAGCTAATTTCCGCTCTATATGATTATACCATTAACACTCAATCAATCAATTACTTCTGTAAAAAATATAAAATATCTTTGTACCTATAATAATTGACGAAAGTTTAAAATGGTAAAATCATTGCCATTATGCCTCAGAGATATATTGTCTTTTCAGCTTCCAGTTCAGTTTAGTAGCTGGTTATCGAATCAATTCTAAATTACGGTTTAGTTGTCTGGAGCGGAGCATATACTAATGCATTATATCCTGTAACAATGACTCAGAAATGTTTTATTCGATTCATGTTGTATAAAGTTAAATCAACTTTTTAAACATAAACTAAACTACCTTAAGGAATTTACACATATATTTGAAAGCATTGCTTTATTGAATCAATATTTGGGTAAAATATTCAATCAAAGATCGATTGCTTTCATAAAAAAACACATTTTACAAATTCGTTGGCATTTTTGGGTCCATGGTACTACAATCATTAGGTGCAAAAAAAACTAAAGGCTACAAATATATTAAATACCTTAAACATAAATTGAAACACTTAATTTTAAACCATGCTCTATCTTTTGAGTATTAGGTGTATTTCTGAATTGTCTCTTGAGACAATTATATGCCTCTAACATTTTGGATGTTTTTTTTTAAATTTTTTCAGACTAAGTAAAATCTTTTATAATTACTTTATAATTAATGAATCTGGGCGCGACACAAGCCTAGGCTTAGGCGCTAACATAATTTCTGTATTTAATATTAAGTTGCAAAAAAGTCATTGTTTATCATATAGTTTTCTAATATGTATATAACTTCAATCAAAAAAAATGTTAATGGCAAAGACTATGAATACATTATAAGTCTTAATGTTTGCCCTATTTTTTTATTAGGCAAAAATAAACTAAAAACGGAATCACACACAGAGTGATAAAAATATAATTTTTATTAATAACATTGACATAAAATTTAACCTTAAAAATATTTATTAAAATCTTGCATATCAAAAACAACTTTAGGGTAGTTAATTTATTAGCAAAACTTATTTTGAATATGAACTTAATAACATTGAAATATGTATAATGTGATTCCTCATACCTAGTTTTCCACATTGTTGACATATAAAGTATATAAGTAACACACATTGATCAGTTACATAATCAATATGTGGGACTCTATTTCAAGAAAAAATGCCATCAAACAAACATTTGCTTAAAAGGCAAGAAACCTGACACCTTTTGTCATCTTAACCTTGAATAACTTAATTTTAAACAAAATAACTTATTTCATCATTTAAAACCTTAAGCAACAACCTTGTTTTTCCTTAAACCCTCAATCTTCTTTTCACTATACCCCAAAACATCTTTTAAAATTTCATCCGTGTGCTGCCCCAAAATAGGTGGTGGACTCCTTATCTCATTACCCCCCTGGCTGTATGTTACTGCAGGCCCCACCACTTTAATCTCACCAGTAGCAGGATGGTTTAAAGTTTTCACTATTCCAATATGCTTAACATGTGGATCATTGAAGGCTGCCTCTAAGTTATTAACTGGTCCATTAGGAAAAGATGATTTGGCGAATTCTTGCTGCCACTCATTGTTAGTTTTATTTGATAATATATTAGAAAGAATCTGGATAATTTCTTCCCTGTTGGTCACTCTATCCTTGTTTGTAAGAAATTTTGGGTTCTCTGCCAACTCTTTATGGCCTATTAAGTTACATAACTCAACAAACTGTTTATCACTCCCAGCACCAATAGTATAATATCCATCTTTGGTTTTAAAGGCTTGATAAGGCACAATACTTGGATGGGCTGTGCCACGCCTACTTGCTTCTAAACCTGCATTAAGGTAGTTTGATCCTATGTTGATTAAAGTGGACAGTTGAGTTGATAAAAGGTCACAGTCAATTTTCTGTCCTACACCAGTTTTTGCCCTTTTTAATAAAGCAGCTAAAATAGCCCCATGAGCATATAAGCCTGTTGATATATCTGTAATTGCTACACCAACCTTACACGGAGGCCCATCCTTTTCACCAGTTATATGTAATAATCCACCCATAGAGGAGGCAATAACATCATAACCAGGACGATTAGAATATGGCCCCTCACTACCAAACCCTGTCACAGAACAATAAATCAACTGAGGGGCAACCTTTTTAAAGTCTTCATATCCTAACTGAAGGGAATCCAGTTTGCCTGGCACATAATTCTCCACTAACACATCAGAAACTTTGGCCAATGAATACAAAATCTCTCTGCCTTCAGGAGATTGCATATTGACACAAACACTTTTTTTATTGCGGTTAAAAGCTACAAAATAACAAGACTCTTTGCTACCCTTAATAAATGGGGGGCCCCATTGTCTCGCTTCATCTCCAGTTCCAGGTTTTTCAATTTTAATGATGTCAGCACCTAAATCTCCTAGAACCATGGTGCAATAAGGCCCGGCAACAATCCTTGTTAAGTCTAAGACCCTGATTCCATCTAAAGGTGGGGTGGAGATACTGCTCATAAAGGAGCGCTGGATTTTTTGTGAGGTATTCAGTAGTTTTAGGCATCTTTTGTAAAACATGGTTTTAACACTTACACATATGCTTCTATGCAATTTAAATAAGGAATAAAATATTTTTTTAAATTTATCTCTCAAGGTCAAGCACACCTTTATGATTTTTGTGTAAATATAACACTGGTATATTAAAAATACATAATAAAATGTGTAAATGCAAAATAAGTATTAAGTCTTGAATAAACTACTGGTGAAATAAATGTAACTCATATCAGTATTTACGGTTTATTAATAAAGGCTCTTAAATCAAAAATATTCAGGGGGTTCGCAACATGTATAGTCTGATAAATCAGTTTACATAAAATTAAATTTATTTTTAGTTTTTATTTTAAAATATTTGGCAAAATTTTAGGCTAAATGTAAATAAACTGTGCCATATGATTTTGACATCTGCCAAAGTGACTTTTGACGATCAAATGACAGGTGACAATTTGGATCCAAAATTTGAAATCCCATGATAACCATCCTTTTTTAAGCTTTTTATAACTTCGAAAATACTTTCAGTAAGAAACTGAATTGGAATAAAGTAGACATTTTTTTACTATAAGAATAAAAGCAATATTAATGTTTAACGTTTGTATACTGGGTTGCCTATAATTTAAAATGGCGGCCATAGATTAAAACTTCACAGAGACGAAAGCTTCAATAGGACAATAAACCGTCGACTGAGGGTGCCCTCTGAACGTCGAGGAATACTACTAACCGGAAGCGAAAATGGGCTTATGATGTCATAATAGCGGGAAATTTGATTAAGGCGCCAAATTTAAATTCCACTCTACTATATCGTGCGTTTAAAACTAGTGGGAAATGTGTGGTTCTTTCGCAAACTAAAGTATTATTTCTCCATATTAAAAAAAAGTTCTTGTAAAGCAGTTTTTCTATTTGCATACTATAATTTCTGAATAGACCCAAAATTTTACTACTGGATACATAGGTCTGGGTTTCAGAAACTAAACAAAAAATATCTACAAAATGTATTACAATATTTTGAAAGGCGATTAAAGCAAAAAATTCATAAGTTATACAATCAAAATTATCAATTGAGGAGCGATCAAGCAAAACCAGATAAATCCAATTTATAACATTCCGAGATATTTGCAAAAAACGTGCCAATAGCGTGTCCGTGAACTTATCAAAATAAATTATGGTGTACGTGAAAGGTTTAATATTATAGATCTCGTAGACCATATTTTGGACCTTATTAATTAATTAACATAAGAATAATTGCTAAATAAATGCATCAGATCCTATTTAGGTAATTAATATTTTTTATAAATTTAAACGCGTCTTTTAGGACCGTAGTGGCGTAGTGACACATTTCCGGACATGGGTTCCTATACTCAAATGGATTCTACTGTTGCACTGAACAACCTCTAGAAGTTTGATCCCATAGTTCTGAAACACCCTGTAGATATCTATTCCACAATTTGATCCAGAGGAATGAGTTGACATATAATTATTTGTAATAAGAGTTTTAAAAGACTAAATAAAATTTAAATTGAGATTATTATTTCGATAACCTCTGATGTAACTGAAGAAGTTTTGTGAACAATCTGGGTTAAATGAGACAGTTAATATAAAATTAAACGTATTATTTAAAAGCGTACATCTTAAATACATAAGCCTTTTGTGGTAAAGAAAAGACTCTTTTTTATAGAATCTCTCTAAAATTGCTCATGCATTGAAGCTGATAAAACTGCTCTTCTCTCAGGTTTGGCGTCAGCTTTAGAGTAAGTTTTGATATTGAGGCTGTCAGAAAGTCTCTTAAGAAGTCTGTTGTATATTGAGTTTCTTTGAGTGATTTGTTTTGGTCTCTGATGCCTAAAAACAGAGAACCTATTTTATAAACTATAAACACAATTAAAAATTAAAAACCTGGGAGTAGTTTTTATCCTTCATTTTATTTATTTTTAGAAGTATTATATGACAACCATTAGCTTGGTGCAAATTCTATTGTCTGCTACTGAATCAAATGCATCATACCCGCTATTCTTCTATAAATACGATGTAAATAAATATATCTGGTAATCCTAAGTAATCGAGTTTAGTAGGGTAAATAAATCAGTTGACTATTTTCTTTCTGCAGCGAGTATTTTAATTCTCACCTAACGAACAGGTAAAAACGCTACTGCATACAGAGCAATTCAATGCGAGTCCATTTACCCATTTTATAAGTGTCAGAATCTGTCACAATAAATTTTTCTTCTGCTATATTGCCGTTTCTTTAGAATTTTAGTAAAACATAAATATTGTCAAATGGCGGTTGCAATTAAAGACAGATGTACCAGAAACAGAAATGCGCGGTAATGGCAGCCGTCGGGAGATTTGAATTTGACATACGGCGGTAAATGTGAACTGTCACTCAAAAATTAACACACAGAAGAGTTTTTGTTAAAAATATTTATTTAAGAACCTAGACACAATATAATTACTTAAAAGCAATTTAAAAATTGAAACAAGTATATTAATAAATAAGAAAAATTGTTACATATAAATGTATACTGAGATTGTTAAACCTATTAGTTTAAGTATATAAGACAAAATAAAAATATTATTAATAAATACTTCCCAATTAAATGCACAGTCACAAATTATGATTCTGTAATACATATTATAGTTGACAGTTATATTAACTTAAATACTTTTTGGCATTTTTTTAAATGGTTTATAAAAAAATACAGCTTTTTAAACACCCATTATCATATAAAGCACAAATACACGATTTGGCACTATACAAATTAAATATTGACATTTAAAAGATTTTTATCCTGCCAGAGTATTATATATTATGTACATTTTATAGTAAAAATGCTTGTATTTTATTTACATACTTTATCAAAAGATCGATATAATTATAATAAGTTTTATAAAGCATATAAAGCATTTATCAGAAAATAAATATGGAATGTTTTATTGAATATATTTAAGACTGATGGACTACACCACAGGAATGAGAATATTAGGTATTAGGTATCACATATTTATTTATTTATATATACATGGTGCCCATGACAAATTGACATGAACAATTTCTCAAAATGTAGGCTTCGGAAAACTTGAGGTTCGGTATGACCAGAAGTGCCCAATGTTGCCAAATTGTCCAACGCCTACTTCGTAAGACACCCTGTATATATTTTACAAATATCCATTTATTTTGATTGTTGGTTTGGTGTAATGAGCAGTAGAGTAGCAATACTAAAGTAACAGCAAAAATAATAAAATTGCAGAGTAAAAAAAACCCAAAAAAAAAACCACAGCCATAAAAATATGTCTATTTCCTTCTCGTTTTTTTTTTCTGGTTGTTTTTCTCACTCGGCCACACTAACATAATCATTCTCATCGGATAATAAAACATCTAAATCGCTCTGGACGGTATGCACATTAGAGGCTATGTCCACTGTTGCCAAATCTATAGTATCATATGGAGAAGGATGGTCTGCCTTATCCATATTAGACGATAAATTGTCTGGCAGCTTAGCAGCACTGTTTTGCACTAAAACGGCGGTTCTTTGAGTGGAAGAAGATTTTTTAAGCGGTTCCACCACTACGCTCGTAACTTTTTCCGGTTTTTTCAATTTTAGACTGAACTTAAAGGGAGGTTTATACACTACTTGCACGCGAACTTTATCTTTTTCGCTCGGTATATGGGCCACGCTACGCGATTTCGTTTTATCCGGCCGCGACGGACGTATCGTAGGCTTCGTGCGGACGGTGGTCAATCCGACCGGGGTACTTTTTGATTTCGGTAAATTGTACTGGTTCTTGAGCCAGTGGTGAACTTTTCCGACTGGATCGGTGCTTTCTTCGGTAATGGCCGCGTGGACTACGGGCGTGGTCGTGTTGTCGTTTTTACCGTCGATATCCGGCTGTATTGAGCTGTAGTCGATGATCTCTTTTGCCTTTTTCTTTTTGGATTTAAGGTGTAGTTTCTTCACTTTGCTGTAATGGAAAAGTGTCATCAATTTGATTAGGATCAAAAAACAATTTGTTTTATCACATTCCAGTTAAGCACGGAAGGTTTCAGTTAGTTTCTGATTGGGATTAATTAAATGGACTGTATTGTTTGTCATAAATAATTTATAAATCTGAAATAATCAAACCTATTGAGCAATCGTCACTTCCCTTTTGGATACCGCGATCCACATATGAAGTCGCAATATAGCACTGACAAAAATAAAATACAAAGTGTGCAAGACGCATGCGAGTCTTATATAGATTAAAAAATATACGATCATATATCCCTCAAAATATCCGATATGTAAATGGTTTAATATGGAATGGCGCAGAACTCATCATCTGGATACTTTCCTCTTCATCTCAAAAAAGTAAATGTTGTCTTAGGTACATCACATAAGATGAGACAAAAAAATACATTCACTCTTCTACAATATCACACTACCATGTTTAAAAGATCTTTCACGTACAACTCGATTAAACTTTACAACTCCTTATTGAAATCAAAACATACAATCTCTAGAAATTTAAATATCAGGTTCTAAAAATATTACTCTCTAAACAAATTGGGCAATCGTAACAACAAAATGTAGACTGTTGGGAGCAGCTGTTTGGATTCCGTGAATGGCTTTTAAAAATTGATAATTCTTCTAAATATTTTTTTTTTGTTTAAACTAATAAATGTTGTATTTTAGAGAGATAAGTAATTTTTTTTAATTGTTATCATTTATTATGATAACCTTAACTTAAGGGTGATTTAGGTCAGATGACGGAAATTTACGACTAGACCTCGCCTGGTGGATTTCACGAATCTTTCTCCAAAAAAAGAAAATACCTATTTCTTTTTTATTCTATATTTATTATTTATATCTGTTAAAATGTTTATTTCTTCAATAAAGGCATTATCTATCTATCTATCTATCTAAATAGACGTACACCAACGACGCCGTACTACCTCACCAACGGAATGAGAAGCACTGTGCAATCGCCATATTGAGTACCGCTAACTGTGAGGTATGAAAGGATGCTCCCACATCTTTCCTACATTCACAAAAACCAATAATATAAAAGAAAACCACCTAAATATAAACTGAATTAAACAAAAAAATCCCATTTGCAATTTTGCGATATTATTTGATCTAACGTAAAGTTTTAAAACGCGACCTAACGGCGTCTTCAAGGGCGGGGTAATTATTATCCTTAACAACAACAAAGGCATCCACTGTCAAACAACAACAATATATCAACTATCATCGATAAAAAATATTTGTTGTTTCTTTAACTAAATCCTCACCTAGAGGAGTCGAGCTCTGTAGTAAGAAAATAACCAGCGATTAAACTCAAGCTGCACAAAGGCCTAAAATCTAACTATATGAGTTTTGACAGATCACACAGTACTTTCCCAAATACCTCCCGAATTAGGGGCAGCCGGTAGACTAAGGTAAATCTACCATATATTATGGTGTCAAACGTTGGAATTAGTACCAACATACCTATTACACAATAATAAAGTACGACGAATGGCTCGCCTAACAGATAAAATCCAGAATTTCTGGGCTATCAAATGTTGTAACAATTGAGGACCAGGGTGAAAATGTTTAATGTGAAAAGATTGAATCACCAAATCTGAGAAACGATGTTTTTGAGGTAAAAGCATGGGGCGTTTAGCTGAAAATCCTTGGTTAGCATTTTTCAATCGCTCTCCAACTCTGATCACACCGCTTTGATCTAGAAAACGAACAAACTTACGAATCGGCTTAGAACATGGAAATCCCTTCTGAGCTAACTCGTTACTAAAACCGTCTATTGTGCAAGTTTAACTATCAAATAAAAAGACTCATAAACATCAGTATAACACATACTAAGCAATTGACATCTTTCCTCAGGAACAAGTCTGTTCCTTCCAAATCGCTATACGCTGAATTTTATCGAATAACGAGAGTTTTCCAAGAAATTCATCAATAAAGGAACAAAGAGTTACGGTCATAAGAGCAACTTTTCGTTCCTCAATAGCTGCTTCCTCAGGGAAGCTTTACATATGGACGCAACCACGATAGTGCAACAGTTTGACTACGCAAATATTTTCTGCACTTTAAGAGATTTCAAGATAGGTATGAAAACTTCGGCACAAGGCAGCACACAATCTTA